>NW_022681471.1:31888632-32593287 GCF_009764315.1 Trachypithecus francoisi
GCCTAGGCAATGATATGTTTACCATGAATCTCCCAGGTGTGCTTTGGGCTTCTTGTATTTGGATGTCTAGATCTCTAGCAAGGCCAGTGTTAGTCCATTTTCATGCTGCTGATAAAGACATGCCCGAGACTGGGCAATTAAAAAATGGACTTACAGTTCCATGTGGCTGGGGAAGCTTCACAATCATGGTGGAAGGCTAGGCAGAGCAAGTCATGTCTTACATGGATGGCAGTAGGCATAGAGAGAGAACTTGTACAGGGTAACTCTTCTTTATAAAACCATCAGATCTCATGAGCCTCATTCACTATCACAAGAACAGCATAAGAAAGACTTGCCCCCATGATTCAGTTACTTCTCACCTGGTCCCTCCCACAACACCTGGGAATTCAAGATGAGATTTCGATGGGGACATAGCTGAACCATATCAGCCAGGAAAGTTTTCCTCAATTATATCCTCAAATATGTTTTCCAAACATTTGGATTTTTCTTCTTCCTCAGAAATACCAATTATTCTTAGATTTGGACGTTTAACATAGTCCCAAAGTTCTTGGAGGCTTTGTTCATTTTCTTAAATTCTTTTTTCTTTGTCTTTGACAGTTTGGGTTAATTCAAAAGCCTTGTCTTCGAGTTCTGAAGTCCTTCTGCTTGTTTGATTCTACTGCTGAGACTTTCCAGTGCATTTTGCATTTCTCTAAGTGTGTCCTTCATTTCCAGAAGTTGTGACTGTTTTTTATTTATACTCTCTATTTCACTGAAGAATTTTCCTTTCATATCCTGTATCATGTTTTTGTTTTCTTTAAGTTGGAGTTCGCCTTTCTCTGGTGCCTCCTTGATTAGCTTAAAAATTGACCTTCTGAATTATTGTTTTCCTGGCAATTCAGATATTTCATCTTGGTTTGGATCCATTGCTAGTGAGCTGGTATGATCTTTTCAGGGAGTTAAAGAACCTTGTTTTGTCATATTACCAGAATTGTTTTTCTGGTTCCTTCTCATTGGGTAGACTGTGTCAGATGGAAGATCTGGTATTCAAGGGCTGCTGTTCAAATTCTTTTATCCCACAGGATGCTCCCTTGATGTGGTGGTCTCATTCTTCCCATAGGAATGGGGATTCCTGAGAGCTCAACTGTAGTGATTGTCTTTCTTTTTCTGGGTCTAGCCACCCAGTGGACCTACCAGGCTCTTGGCTGGTACTGAGTGTCTAAGAAGTATCCTGTGATGTGATCCATCTTCAGGTCTTGCAGCCATGGATACCATCACCTGCTCCAGTGGAGGGAGCAGAGGAGTGAAGTAGACTCTGTGAGGTTCTTTGGTTGTATTTTTGTTTCACGCACTGGTTTTGTATTAGCTGACCTTTAGCCAGGAGGTGGCGCTTTCAAGAGTGCATCAGTTGCAGTCCTATAAGGACGCAAACTTGCCCTAGAGACAACTGGTTAAGTGTTCAGGTTTCTCAGGTGGTGCGCAGGGCCATAGAGCTCCCAAGAGATTATGACTTTCGTCTTTGGCTACCAGGACAGGTAGAGAATGACCACCAGGTGGGGTTGGGGATTGATGTGTCTGAGCTCAGCCTCTCCTTGGGCAGGGCTTGCTGAGGCTGCAGTGGGGGATGGAAGTTTAGTTCCCAGTCCAAAGGAGTTATATTCCCAGGGGGATTATGGCTGCCTCTGCTGAGTCACGTAGGTCACCAAGGAAGTGGAGGAAAGTCAGCAGTCACAGGCCTCACCCCACTCCCTCACAGCCTGCAGTCCTAAAGGCCAGTCTCACTCCCACTGTGCCTCACCAACAACACTGAACATATTTTCAGGCAGCCGGTGACCAGGACTGAGTACTTCCCCGGACCACGAGCCTCCTCACTGAGAAGGCAAGCAGACATAGTTTTTCAGCATCTCAGGGAGCCTGCAGCTTTGATCCAGTTCCATCAAAGGGTCTGTGGATTCTCTCATCTCTCCTGGTATGTTCCTGTGGTAGTTCTTGGAGCAAAAGTTCACAATGTGAGTCTCCACATGCTGCTCTCTCTGTCCAAGCAGGAGCTGCAAGCTAGTCCTGCCTCCTGTCTGCCATGTTAATCCAACAGTTATCTTTTATCTTTTTGATAATTGCTATTCTGATCGGTGTGAAGTGTTATCTCATTGTAGTTTAATTTGCAATGAAAACCAAAAGTAAATAAATAGGATTACATCAAATTTAAAAAGCTTCTGCACAACAAAGGAAACAATTAACAGAATGAAGAGGTAACCTAAAGACTGGACAAGAAATATTTCAAAGCCATACATCTGATAAGGATATATAACAAACTCAAAACAACTCAATAGCAAGAAAACAAATAACCCAATTAAAAATGGGCAAAGGATCTGAATAGAAATTCCTCAAAAGACATATAAATAGCCAACAAATATATGAAAGAAATGCTTAACATCACTAATCATGAGGAAGACTATCTTGACTGTGGAGACAAAACACTGGACTAAATGATCAAAATACTCTGTAAAGCCCTTGAAGAAGAGATAAGATGACTACTTATCTTAAATAGACTAAATATTTACCTGCCTGTATGCAGGAGCTGTGTCAGAAGATATCTTCAGATTCCATCAGCCTCATGACTCCATCATTTCTAATGCCCATTTTAATAGTTTCCTCCTAATGCACATGGGGTGTGTATATAACGCAGAAAATCTGGGGAAAAATAGTTGAATCCACAGGGAAGAAACACACACAGACTACAAAAATGAGGTTGTTTAACTGGATCTTTCACTTTTAGTCACGTGGACATTATGTGAGTGCAGCATATAAATGTGTTTTGGTCAGAAAAGGACACAGAACTTATAAAAGACTAGAAAGTGTGAAGAGATATAACCATAGTATCAGGAGGAAGATAAAATTTTAACAAATAATTATTACAGGAGTTGTGGGGAAAGAATACTTTTTAGTCAGAATTTTCAATGCTAAGTACAAAGGTGAATAAGCACATTAAAAAACAATGCATTGTGTTATGTTTTTATCCTTTGCCCACATTCTGGACATCTTTAAGCCAAAAAATAACCATTTCCTTTCTTAAAGCTGTACTATATTAACATAATCTTGAGTGTGGCCCTAAAAAGGCAAACAGGTGGAGCCACATCATTGTAAAACAGGACAGCCTCGACCAATTTGTCAAATTGATATCACTTCAAAAGAAAGAGACAAGAATACAGGACTATCACGGGAATCACAGAGACCATGCTGCTGTGATTCAATAGGACTTTCATCTCCAACTTCAAAAGGCTCCATTAATCTCCTAACCATCTATCTAGGCATTAAGGAGAAGGAAATGGAGAGTTTTGAACACAATTTTCTGCTCCTACCTATTGCTCCCAGTGACACAGGAGACAGAAATAAACATTCTTCCAGAAGACCCAGAAGAAACTCCCCGCGCCAATAGAATGGGAGTGAGGAAAGGTTGAGTTTATACCGCGTCAGGCATATGAACGTGAAATATCTCTGAATCAAGGCTATTGGATAGTCCCTGAGCCTCTGTTTTCTGTGATGTGTGAATGGCAATATTAGATCGTGTCCTCTGCATCCCGTTTGTAAAATTTCTTGCCCACAAATCTAGTTGGTTTCTAAGTAATTTACATGTGTAATGTATTTGCTTGTAAAATTCAAAATTGATAACTTACCTACAGTTTATCACTCTTCTTTATGGTCACGCTCAGCCTAATCAACTGACCACCCAGCAGTGTATACTATACATTTACCAAGCCCTTCGCCCTGGACCTAATGAGCTCTAGGAGCTGGAAGAGCTCAGGTAAGAAACTGAAGGCCCCTGGTTCACTCTACAGTTTTTGCCAATGGGCTTTCTCTATTTGGGTCTGTGACTGGTTATCTAAGTAAAATGGAGTTCCAAGGTAGTAGAGCTAATTTTTGTAATATATAGTTAAGAGTTTTGCCCTGCTCCTGGGCGCCATGCTTAAAATGGACACCAGTGGTCCAAAGACGTTAAGAAAGAAAAGGCAATAGTGTTGGAATTGTTCAGTGTGATCTCAGGCCCACCTGCATCACAATCACAATCAGAGGTAAATATTAAACCTACAGATTCCTGGATTCCACCCCAGACCTGCTGAATCAGAATCTATAGATTGGAGTCCAGGTATCTGAATGACAATAAACTCCACCAAGTGATTTTGACACTCACCAACATTCAAGAATCACTAGCTTAGTGCAAACTCATCCCCACAGCTAGGAAACAACTCGTAAGTGCGCACAGCATCCTAGCATGGAATCTCCTCAGTGGGACCTCCAGATCTCAATCAATGAACTAAAAAGTATTTCAATGCCCAAATACATACATGATTCTCTCAGTGAACCTCAATTTCCTTTCTCTAAAACAAAGATAATAATAGCACATACCTCTTACAGGCTGTGGAGAAAATTAAATGATGTACATGTACAATGCTTCACACACTGCCTAGCACATGATAAATCAATCAATACATCTTAGTAATTCTAATAAGAAAATATTCAAGTTCCTTAGTGAAACCTTTCCAGTTTGTATGTACCCACATTATTTCATTTCCTGCCACAATCTCCTACCTAAGAATTTATACTCCAGACAAATAAAACCAACTGGAGTTTCCTCATACACTATGCTACCTTGTTTTTTGTTTTTTTTTTTTTTTTTCTGAGATAGAGTCTCATTCTGTTGCCCAAGTTGGAGTGCAGTGTTGTGATCTCGGCTCACTGCAACCTCCGCCTCCCGGTTCACACCATTCTCCTGCCTCAGCCTCCCGAGTAGCTGGGAATACAAGCACCCACCACCATGCCCGGCTAATTTTTTTTTGTATTTTTAGTAGAGATGGGGTTTCACTGTGTTAGCCAGGATGGTCTCCATCTCCTGACCTCGTTATCTGCCCACCTCAGCCTCCCAAAATGCTGGGATTACAGGCGTGAGCCACCGTGCCCAGCCACAATATGCTACTTTTTATCTCCACACTGTTGCTTATGTTCCTTCTTTAGCCTGGATGCAGCTCCTTGACTTAGAAAGCTCATACTTGATCTTCAAGGCCTAAATCATTGGCATATTCTTTGGGAAGCATTTATTAGACCCCTAAGCCTAAGTTAGGAGACTCTCTTCCTTGTTCTCTCAGCACTCTTTACCTCTTTATGCTCATCTTTCCCCTATTAGAGAGGAAGCTCTTTAAAGTCATGGACGATGGGTATTTTCAGTTGTTTCTCTAGATGTTCTTTTTGTTGCCATTAATTTTAAAACATCCAGAAAAGTACAGAGAATAATAAAACAATCACCCATTTTTCTAACTTTCACAAGTAACTACTATTAACCTTTTGACACTTTTACTTCCAGTTTTTCCAATTTATTTCACTTAAAAATAACTTATAAAAACACTGTTCATTATTCCAGAATAGAGTATTATAGATAAAGCCAAAAGCACCCTTGATCTCCACTCCCATGCTCTATCCCTTCACTGCTTTTCCAAAGGTAACCAAACAGTAATATGAGTTTGATGGTTAGCCTTCCAATCTTTTTGTATACATCTACAGACATAACCTGTATCCATATAAAATATACAGTATTGGTTTGCACATTTTCCCAAATATCATGTGGCTGTGTACATCATTCTGCCACTTGCTTCTTTCACTCAAAAGTATTTATGAAATATATCCATGATGATAGATATAGCTAGGTAATTCATTTTAATTGCTTTCCATTATATGGATGTATCCCCATTGTAACCATTTTTGTTGTTCATATTGATGGACATTTAGATCATTTCCAAGATCTTGCTATTACAAAAAAATTTATCATGAAATTTATGATGAAGTGCTTTACTACGTTCCTATGTATCTGCATGTGTGTTACTCTAGTAAAAAAGACTTAGAAGTGAAACTGCTGGATTATAGGGTATGTGCATATTTTTAAGAGACACTGACAAATTGTTCTACAATGTGGCTGTACTGACTTTTACTCTCATCAGCATTGTTTGAGAGCTGTCACTTCCCTATCTCCTTACCAACACTTGCTGTTGTCAGCCTTTTAACTTTTGCCAATATTATCATAGAAAAGAGTTATTTCATTACTGTTTTTAACCATTTTATTAACTTCTATGTCCTCAGCTCCTAGCAAGTATTAGGCACATGTTGATTGCTTGGTAAATATTTGCTCATCTCTACTTTTGATAATGTCACATGTGGATACCAGCTCTGGTCTGCTGATACTTCAGAATACAACTAAGTGTCTCCTTTCAGCAAGAACCAGAAGGAGATCCCAGTTTCCTTACCTCTAAGCAAACCTGTGAGGAAAAGATAACTTGAAAAAATGTAGGTGATACAACTTTCTTTAGCAGTTTATCATTAGCTGATATGGTTTGAATGTTTTGTCCCCTCCAAATCTGATGTTGATATGTGACCTCCAATGTTGTTGGTGGGCCTGGTGGGAGGTGTTTGGGTCATAGGGACAGGTCTCTCATGAATGGCTTAGTACCATCTTCTTGGTGATGAGTGAGTTATTTCGCAGGTATTTAACACAAGGTCTGGTTGTTTAAAATAATCTGTGACCCACCCCCTTTCTCTCTTGCTCCCTCACTTGCCATGTGATATATCAACTCCTTCTTTACCTTCTGCCATTATTGTAAGCTTCCTGAGGCCCTCAGCAGAAATGAATGCCATCACCATGCTTCCTGTACAGCCTACAGGACTGGGAACCAAAATAAACCTCTTTTCTTTATAAATTACCCAGTCTCGGGTATTCCTTTATAGCAACGTAAATGGACTAATATGTTACCTAACATGGCATCCACTAAATGATTCTTGATCTCTGGATCAATCATCTTTCACAATCAGTCAGGTTAGTGTCTAGCTCCTTCCACCTAGAAGTTAAAGACACATCAGAAAAGACAACAGGAGTGGGAAGCAGTGGCTCTGTTGCACCAGTGAAAGGGAAACAGGTAGAAGGAATGGTTTAGCTTTCTAATGGTTGCTCCAAAGTTAATTATTATAGATACTATCTCTTCATGAAAACCTGTTTCCTTTTCCTTGGAATGGCCATATATCTGAACCATATTTTCCAGTATCCCCTATAGTTAGCTATATTCATGTGATTGATTTTTGCCCAGTGGATTATGAACCAAAGTGATATGTATCATCTCCAATCCTGATCTCCTATATAATATTCTCCATGTTCTTTTTTTCCTTCTAGTTTACTGGAATGGAAACAGAGCCTAGAATGCCATGTTAAAGATGGCATTGCCATAAGATGAAAGGAGTTTCAGTCCCTGAATCATTATTTGAAGAAGTGATATGCCTAGCATTTACTCTAACTAATACAGAAATATCCCTAGACTGGCAAATCTTTTCAGAAACACAAATAATCCAGCATTTACTATCTCCAAGTAAGGGTAGTTCATATTCTTTTGGGACAAGAGATAGAACTGGCAATGTCACTGTTAGGGTAATTCTTAGCTAGTTTCACAACATAGAAAACAACAAAGCACAATTGTTATATCTACCAATGCAATAGCTATACAACAACCATTTTTAAATTACCAAAAGATTTCAGAGCCTAAATAAGCATCATTCTTGTAGGGAAAATAAAAACTGATCTAATCAGCCCTGGTGCCTAGTCAGGTTAAAATAAATGAAAGAGGAAGACACTATTAGCAAGTCTCCAGTACAACCGTAGGCAAGAATTTAGTTTGATAGTGTCATAAGTGAACAGTACTCAATGAGAGCCTACACTGCATTTCTTAGCAGAAAGCCTTCAGGCTACTGAAGTACCTAGAGACTCTCAGGGGATCATGGCATATGGGATGCAGGACTAGATTGCAGCTCCAATTCGGATGGACAGAGCAGCATGCAGAGGCTCACATCATGAGTTTTTGCTCCAGAACGATTGCAGGAACAAATCAGGAAGCTTGAGAGGACCTACAGACACCCTGAAAGAAGCAGATTGCTCCTGCAGGACCTGGGAGACAACCCAAATACTGTGAGTGCTCAAACTGAAGAGGTGGGAAAGGGAGATTGTCCGCCCCTGAACACATACCCCAACTGGGGAAACTGAAGGCCTAGATTTTGACCTAGAAAAGATTTTGATCTTACCTGTAACTGAGTCAATTTAGAGAGCTGAGCAAAATACAGAGGGTAGAGGAAGCAGCAGGAAAAGCCCTGGGAGCTCACTGGGTTCCCTAGAAAGCCATTTTTGTCTGGCCTCACAGGGGCCCTTCAAGAGGGTTGCCAGAGGCACAGGAAAAAGGCCACAGGGAGAAGAAACTCCCCAGCTAAACTTTGTAACAATGTGAACTGTTTGAGAAGCCTCCTGGCCAGAACTCAAGGGAGGGCATGAATCCAGTGTACAGACTTCACAAGCAAGGAAGAAGGAAAGACATATTTGCTTTCACAGCTGGGAGGAGGGTAGCCTGGGGCAAGTTCTCAGCCCTGCTTGCCCACTGCCTGGAAACAGACTTAGTGCTGTTGGGCGGGGGGCAGGCATGGTGGAAGTGAGACCAGCCCTTTGGATTGTGTGGGAGCTGGGTGAGGCCTGTGACTGCCAGCTTTCCCCCACTTCCCTGACAACCTGCATGACACAGTAGAGATAGTCATAATCCTCCTAGAAACATAATTCCATTGACTTGAGAACCTCACTCCCATCCCCCACAGCAGTCACAGCAAGATCCGCCCAAGGAGAGTCTGAGCTCAGACAACACCTAGCACTGCCCCAACCCAGTGGTCCTTCCCTACCCACCCTGGTAACTGAAGAAAAAGGACATATACTCTTGGGAGTTATAGGGTCCCCACCTACCACCTGTTCCTTCCCATACTACCACAGCTCATGCTCTCTGGAAAGCACCACCTCCTGGCAGGAGGTCAACCAGCACAAAAATAGTGCATTAAACCACCAAAGCTAAGAATCCTCACAGAGTCCATTTCACACCCCTGCCACCTCCACCAAAACAGGTGGTGGTATCCATGGCTGAGAGACCCACAGATGGTTCATATCACACGACTCTGTGCAGACAACCCTTAGTACCAGCCTGGAGCCTGGTAGACTTGCTGGGTGGCTAAATCCAGAAGAGAGATAATAATCACTACAGCTCAGCTCTCAGAAAGCCACAACCATAGGAAAAGGGGGAGATTACTACATTAAGGGAACACTCCATGGGACAAAAGAATCTGAACAACAGCCTTTAACCCTAGATCTTCCCTCTGACCGAGCCTACCCAAATGAGAAGGAACTAGAAAACCAACTCTGGTAATATGACAAAACAAGGCTCTTTAACACTCCCAAAAAATCATACTGGCTCAACAGCAATGGACCCAAACCAAGAAGAAATCCCTGATTTACCTGAAAAAGAATTCAGGGGTTAGTTATTAAGCTAATCAGGGAGGCACCAGAGAAAGGCAGAGCCCAGTGTAAGGAAATCCAAAAAATGATACAAGAAATGAAGGGAGAAATATTCAAGGAAATAGATGGCATAAATAAAAAACCATCAAAATTTCAGGAAACAATGGGCACACTTATAGAAAGGCAAAATGCTCTGGAAAGTCTCAGCAATAGAATTGAACAAATAGAAGAAAGAAATCCAGAGCTCAAAGACAAGGTCTTCAAATTAACTGAACCCGATGAAGACAAAGGAAAAAGAATAAGAAAATAGGAACAAAGCTTCTGAGAAATCTGGGATTATGTTAAATGATCAAACCTAAGAATAATCGGTGTCCCTGAGGAAGAAGAGAAATCTAAAAGTCTGGAAAACATATTTAGGGGGAATAATTGAGGAAACGTCCCTGGCCTTGCTAGAGACCTAGACATCCAAATACAAAAAGCACAAAGAACACCAACACCTGGGAAATTCATTGCAAAAAGATCATCTCCTATGAACATTGTCATCAGGTTACCTAAAGTTATGATGAAGGAAAGAATCTTAAGAGCTGTGAGACAAAAGCACCGGGCAACCTATAAAGGAAAACCTATCAGATTTACAGCAGATTTATCAGCAGAAACCCTACAAGCTAGAAGGGATATCTTCAGCCTCCTCAAATGAAACAATTATCAGCCAAGAATTTTGTATCCAGTGAAACTAAGCTTCATATATGAAGGAAAGTCTTTTTCAGACATACAAGTGCCAAGAGAATTTGCCACTACCAAGTTACCACTGCAAGAACTGCTAAAAGGAGCTCTAAATCTTGAAAGAAATCCTGGAAATACATCAAAACAGAACCTCTTTAAAGCATAAATCTCATAGGACCTATGAAACAAAAATACAATTCAAAGAACAAAAACCTGAAACAAAAAACCAAGGTATACAGGCAACAAACTGCGCGATGAATGGATCACATCTCAATACTAACATTAAAGGTAAATGGCCTAAATGCTCCACTCAAAAGATGCAGAATAGGCTGGGCATGGTGGCTCACTCCTGTAATCTCAGCACTTTGGGAGGCCAAGGCAGGTGGATCACTAGGTCAGGAGATCAAGACCATCTTTGCCAATGTGTTGAAATCCCCTCTCTACTAAAAATACAAAAATTAGCCAGGCATGGCAGCGTGCACCTGTAGTCCCAGCTACTCAGGAGGCTGAGGCAGGAGAATTGCTTGAACCTGGGAGGCGGAGGTTGCAGTGAGCCGAGATCGTGCCAGTGCACTCCAGCCTGGGCAACAGAGCGAGATTCCATCTCAAAAGAAAAAGGATACAGAATTGCAGAATGGATAAGAATTCACCAGCCAACCATCCGCTTCCTTCAAGAGACTCACCTAACACATAAGGACTCACACAAACTTAGGGTACAGGGGTGGAAAAAGACATTTCAGGCAAATAGATACCAAAAGCAAGCAGAAGTAGGCATTCTTATATCAGACAAAACAAACTTTAAAGCAACAGCAGTTAAAACACAAAACAAAGAGGGACATTATATAATGATAAAAGGACTAGTCCATCAGGAAAATATCACAATTCTAAATATATGTGCACCTAACACTGGAGCTCCCAAATTTATAAAACAATTACTAATAGACCTAAAAAATGAGACAGACAGCAACACAATAATACTGGGCAATTTCAATACTCCACTGACAGCACTAGACAGATAATCAAGAGAGAACGTCAATAAACAATGGATTTAAACTACACCCTGGAACAAATGGACTTAACAGATATATACAGAACATTCCATCCAACAACTGCAGAATATACATTCTATTCAACAGTGCATGGAGCTTTCTCCAAGAAAGAATATATGATAGGCCACAAAACAAGCCTCAATAAATTTAAGAAAATTGAAATTAGATCAAGCAATCTCTCAGACCACAGTGGAATATAACTAGAAATCAAACTCCAAAAGAAACCTTCAAAACCACGCAAATTCATATAACCTGGAAATTAAATAACCTGCTCCTGAATAATTGGGTAAAAAATGAAATAAAGACGAAAACTAAGAATTTTTTTGAACTGAACAATAATAGTGACACAACCTATCTAAACCTCTGGGATACAGCAAAGCTGGTGCTAAATGGAAGGTTCATAACCTGAAATGCCTACATCAAAAAATCTAAAGAGCACAAACAGACAATCTAAGGTCACACCTCAAGGAACTAGAGAAACAAGAACAAACCAAACCCAAACCCAGCAGAATAAAGGAAACAACAAAGATCAAGCAGAACTAAACGAAATTAAAACAAAAAAATACTAAAGATAAATGAAACAAAAAGCTGGTTCTTAGAAAAGATAAATAAAATTGATAGACCATGAGCAAGATTAACCAAGAAAAGAAGAGAGAAAATCCAAATAAGAAACAACATGGGAGATATACAACTGACACCACAGAAATACAAAAGATCATTCAAGGTGACTATGAACACCTTTACATACATAAACTACAAAACCTCAAAGAGATGGATACATTCCTGGAAATATATAACCCTCCTAGATTAAATCAGGAAGAATTAGATACCATGAACAGACCAATAACAAGCAGCGAGATTGAAATGGTAAATTAAAAATTATCATCAAAAAAGTCCAGGGCCAGACAGATTCACAGCAGAATTCTACTAGACATTCAAATAAGAATTGGAACCAATCCTACTGACACTATTCCAAAAGATAGAGAAAGAGTGAACCCTACCTAAATCATTCTGTGAAGCCAGTATAATGCTAATATTAAAACCAGGGAAGGACATAACCAAAAAAGAAAACTACAGACCAATAACCCTGATGAACATCAATGCTAAAATCCTTAACAAAATACTAGCTAACTGAATCCAACAACATATCAAAAAGACAATACAACATGATCAAGTGGGTTTCATACCAGGGATGCAGGGATGGTTTAACATACACAAATCAATAAATGTGATATACCATATAAACAGAATTAAAAACAAAAATCACATGGTGATCTCAAGAGATGCAGAAAAAGCATTCAACAAAATCCCCATCCCATTATGATTAAAACTCTCAACAAAATCAGCATACAAGGGACATAACTCAAAATAATAAAAGCCATCTATGACAAACTCACAGCCAACATAATACTGAATGGGGAAAAACTGAAAGGATTTCTTCTGACAACTGGAAAAAGACAAGGATTCCCACTCTCACCACTCCTCTTCAACATAGTACTGGAAGTCCTAGTCAGACCAATCAGACAAGAGAAAGAAATAAAGGGCATCCAAATTGGTAAAGAGCAAGTCATACTGTCACTGTTTGCTGATGGTATGATCATTTCCCAAGAAAACCCTAAAGACTCCTGCAGGAAGCTCCCAGAACTGATAAAATAATTCAGCAAAGTTTCCAGATACAAAATTAATGTACACAAATCAGTAGCTCTTCTATATACCAACAGTGACCAAGCTAAGAATCACATCAAGAACGTAACCCCTTCTACAATAGCTGCAAAAAAATAAAATAAAATACTTAGCAATATACCTAATCAAGGAGGTGAAAGACCTCTCCAAGGAAAACTACAAAATACTGGTGAAAGAAATCATAGATGACACAAACAAATGGAAACACATCCCATGCTCATGCATAGGTAGAATCGACATTGTGAAAAATGACCATAGTGTCAAAAGCAATCTACAAATTCAATGCAATTCTCATCAAAATACCACTATCATTCTTCAAAGAATTAGAAAAAACAATTTTAAAATTCATATGGAACCAAAAAAGAGCCCGCATAGCCAAAGCAAGACTAAGCAAAAAGAACAAATCTGGAGGCATCACATTACCTGATTTTAAACTATACTATAAGGCCATAGTCACCAAAACAGCATGGTACTGCTATAAAAAAAAAAAAAAAGGCACATAGACCAATGGAACAGAATACAGAACCCAGAAATAAACTCAAATACTTACAGCCAACTGATCTTTGGCAAAGCAAACAAAAACATAAAGAGGGGAAAGGACACGCTTTTCAACAAATGGTGCTGGGATAATTGGTTAGCCACATGTAAGAGAATGAAACTGGATCCTCATCTCTCACACAAAAATCAACTCTGGTGTCTCACGCCTGTAATCCCAGCACTTTGGGAGGCCAAGGGGGGTGGATCACCTGAGGTCAGGAGTTCAAGACCAGACTGGCCAACATGGTTGAAACCCTGTCTCTACTAAAAATACAAAAATTAGCCAGGTGCAGTGACAGATACCTGTAATCCTAGCTACTTGGGAGGCTGAGGCAGGAGGATTGCTTGAGCCTGGGAGGAGGTTGCATTGAGCCAAGAATGTGCCACTGCACTCCAGTCTGGGTGACAAACCGAGAGTCTGTCTCAAAAAAGAAAAAAAAATCAACTCAAGATGGATCAAGGACTTAATTCTGAGACCTGAAACTAAAAATTCTGGAAGATAACATTGGAAAAACCTTTCTAGACATTGGCTTAGGTTAGGATTTCATGGCCAAGAACCCAAAAGCAAATGCAATAAAAACAAAGATAAATTGCTAGTACTTAATTAAACTAAAGAGCTTTTGCACAGCAAAAGGAACAGTCAGCAGAGTAAACAGACAACCCACTGAGTGGGAGAAAATCTACACAATCTATACATCTGACAAAGGACTAATATCCGGAATCTACAAGGAACTCAAATAAATTAGTAGGAAAGAAAACAAACAATCCCATCAAAAAGTAGGCTAAGGACATGAATAGACAATTCTCAGAAGAAGATATGCAAATGACCAATAATCATATGAAAAAATGCTCAACATCACTAATGATCAGGGAAATGCAAATCAAAACCACAGTGTGATACTACCTTACTCCTGCAAGAATGCCCATAATCAAAAAATAAAAAAATCAAAAAACAGTAGATGTTGCTGTGGATGTGGTGAACAGGGAACACTTCTACACTGCTGGTGGAAATGTAAACTAGTACAACCACTATGGAAAACAACGTGGAGATTCCTTAGAGAACTAAAATTAGAACTACCATTTGATCCAGCAATGCCACTACTGGGTATCTACCCAAGGAAAAGGAGTCATTACGTGAAGAAGACACTTGCACATGCATGTTTATAGCAGCACAATTCACAATTGCAAAAAGTGGAACCAACCCAAATGCCCATCAATCAACAAATGGATAGAAAAACTGTGGTCTTTCTGCACATGTATCCCAGAACTTAAAGTATAATAATAAAAAAAAACACAGACAACAGACATGCCCACCAATGCCCTGACACTTTACCATCACTGTGGCAACACCCAGAAGTTACCACCCCTTTTCTAGAAATTTCTAAATTTCTAGAAAATTAGAAATTTAGAAGTTAGAAAATTAGAAATTACATGCCCCTTAACTTGCATGTAATTAAAAGTCGAGGAGAAGGTGCAATGTCTCACGTCTATAATCTCAGCACTGTGGGAGGCTGAGGTGGGCAGATCACTTGAGGTCAGGAGTTTGAGACCAGCCTGGCCAACATGGTGAAACCCCATCTTAAAATAAATAAATAACAACTAAAATAAAAGTGGGTATAAATATGAATGCAGAACTGCCCCTGAGTTGCTAATCTGGGCACACTACCTATGGGTTAGCCCTGCTCTGCAAGGAGCAGCACCTCTGCTGCTGCTGTACACTGCTACTTCATAAAAGTGCTGTCTAACACCATAAAAAAAAAAAGAAGAAGAAACTGTGGTATGTACAACAGAATACTACTCATCCATAAAAAGGAATGAGTTAATGGCATTCGCAGCAACCTGGATAAGATTGGAGTCTATTATTTTAAGTGCAGTAACTCTGGAATGGAAAACCAAACATTGTATGTTCTCACTCGTAAGTGGGAGCTAAGCTATGAGGATGCAAAGGCATAAGAATGACACAATGGACTTTGGGGACTCAGGCAGAAATGACGGGAAGGGAGTGGGGAATAAAAGACTGCAAATAGGGTGCAGTGTATACTGCTCAGGTGGTGGGTGCACCAAAATCTCACAAATCACCACTAAAGAACTTACTCATGTAATCAAACGCCACCTGCTCCCCAATAACCTATGGAAATATAAAATTTTAAAGTACCTAGAGGCTGCAACACTGCAGCCTTTAATATGAAGACTGAAGACACACAGAAGATAGCCAGATATATAAAAATAGTCAGGAATGGGGTACATGGAAAAAAGAATGGAGAAGAGGAAAATCTCAAGTGTGTAACATTAAACTATTTGATTTAGAATTGAAGTTCTCATATATGCTCTAAGATTTTGCTCTCGTTTCATAGTCACATTGTTTTAGTTCTGAAGGTTCCTCATCAACAAAAGCTTTCCTGACAAGGAAGGATCTGTCCAATTTATCTCTGTATAGTGTAGGCATATATTAGGTTCTCAAATAATAGAGATAGAAAGTATGACAAAGACAAAATATTTATCCAAATGCTGGGGGAAGTACATTTCTAAGGAGCCCCACGAGGCCGTAGGTAGGAGATTGTGACATAATATTTGAATCTTTGCAACAATAAAGTCTTCCATACATCCATCAAGCAAATATTTATTTTGTACTTCCTTTGTGTGGTCACTGCATCAGAAAACAACCATACAGTCCCTACCCTTAAGGGTGTTACAGCAGAGATACTAGTCACTTGGCAGGTAGAATACAGTGTAATCAGTACTCTGCACTGTGATTCATGAAATGAAATGCTGGGTGCTATGGGAGTAGAGAAGAAAGACCCCAACCCAGTTTGGAAACTCAGAATAGGTTTTTTGAAGAGATTCATTGAACACCCACTGTTTGCCAGGCCCTGTGCTAGATGCTGGAGTTAACAGAGATGCCTGAGACACTTGCTCCTATTCTAGAAACTCTCTAAGAGCTTATGGGGGACACAAGAGAGACACACATCCACCCAATAACCCTAAGGCAGTGGGAAATGTGCTAAACAGAATATGTGCTATAGGAGCACAAAGGAAGCTGCTGTCTCTGAATGTCGCCCAGCCTATCTCTCCTAACTCAACTCCATTTACACTGCAACTACAACAGAACAAGCAGCATCACATGGAAATGCCTCAACATGCCCAGGATGAGGGCTCTCTCTTCCCAAGACTTCCTAGAGATGATGCTATTCAATCTCAGAAGGAAACCACAGTAACTTCTGAGTTCCTGTTCATCTCAATGGTGTTGGACTTAGACATTCCCCTTCGAATGCCATTCCCTAAGAAATCTAATCCACACCATTAAGCTCCAAATGCTTTTTCCTTTTCCTTCAAAACTGGGTTATTTGTTCTTCATTTAGCAAACCAAGTTTATGGTTAGGGGTCTAAAATAATTAGTTCTGTTTACTGTATCTTACAGCTCATAGGCAAAAAAAGCTCAAAAAGACTCATTGTTTGTGTCAATACAGGTACCGAATACCTGTTGGACTAGTCTCTGGGGGACTCAATGATGCCTTCCACTGGACATGAAGAAGACTCATGAATTTAGATCCAGAAAGCCGGAGAGCCAGAGAGCTTGAAGGAGTCTTAGAAATCTATAATTTATGCCAACTCCTTAATTTACAGATGAGCAAACTGAGGAAAAGGGAACCGCTCAAGACCCGACAGGTTCTCAGTGAGAGGATTGGAACTGTAATACAGGCTTCTCAACTACTTTTGAAAACATAGTAATCACGCCAGTATAGGAGTAGCAGGCCCATTAAGAGCGTAAAAGATCTACTAAGAGAAAAAAAATTGAGAGCTCTAAGATCTAAGCTGGTTCTCCCACCCCACATGGAAATCCTCCCTCCATTGCTAACTCTAAAAAATAAATGGGTTAGATTTCATTAAAGGAACTTTCAGATTTCCTTACATTCCTCCTTCATCTTTTCCCTTCCACCCCACTCCCACTCCCTCTCAAATTAACAACCACCAATACCTCCAGCTTGGAGGAAAAACAAAACGACGACATTGGATTGCTCTCTTTGAGAGCAACCCTATTTACTTACACTATGGCATGGCATATAAGGAATGAGAGAGGCCCTAAAGTTAAGAGAAGCAGTCCTTCTTTTAGGACTATCCTCCTGGCTGTATTGCCCATACGGCAGCAAATGCACACTGATGCACTGAGTTCCTCCAGAGGAATTAACAAGTACAATTCCCAAGTGCTTCTCTTACTTCAGAGAGGCAGTATCTCACAATGGAATGAATAGGGAAATGTTGACTCATCAGGGACAGCAGTGGGAGAGAAGTAGAAGGCACCCTGTGGCCAACAGACAGCTCTTGCAGTGGGCAAACAAAATAGTGCAGTGATGAGGAATAGCCTGATCCTCCTCCTGTCAGCCCCAGCCACTCTTTGGAGGTTGTCAGAAAATGGAGAGAAGAAACCAGAGGAGAATTTCAGACCTGAAAAATGAAAGTGCAGGACCACTGCATCAATATTTCTCCTCTTTCCTTTTCAGTCCCTGAAATAAAAAATGCCTAGGCCTGGATACCTAGAATTATATTTCTAAGACACAGAACAATTGCCACATTGAAATGATGGAGCCCCAGAGAAATCTAAACAGATAAATTCTGTCAAACATGGCTTTAAAACCAACAGTTATCACTATTCAAACTCTTCTAAAAAAAACTTTGCAAGAATCCCAGTTGAGTATTGCTCTTATCTCAAGAGTTACACATTCAACCAGAAGAATTACAGATCTCTTATTGATACCCCTGTCCTACTTCCAAATTCAGCCAGTATCAAACAAGGGAAAAGATGAGAGGGTAGGGAGCAATGAGAGAATAATTTGTCTCCACAAAACCAAGGTCTTATAGGACCCTTTCTTTTTCACCTAGATGAGAGAAATTATTTTGAAAGTGCTAAGCTTAATTGATTTGCAGCCACATCAACTCAGACCCCCAAAGACTCCAATTATATATCCCATGATACCCAGGGCCCGCAGGAAGCAGACTTTCCCCTGAGATTGGTAGATGGCCTTCACAGTCAAGTGTTATGATTAACCCAAAGTTCTTTTTTCAATACAGATGAAGGACATCACAGTACTCTCATCCTTATTCAGGCTTAAAGGCTATTAGAAATGTGATACCACAGCCTTACTTACACGAAAGTGAGTGGAATTCTAGAAAAGTCAAATGACTTGATAAAATGCTTTGCTGTTTGAGCTTATTTATGCCAGTATGCTAATGAAGCAAAAGATGGGAGGTCATATTTTCTTTTCTACAGGCTAGAAGTTAATGACTTTGAAGCACCAGAGATAGGCTCAGATAGACCACTTACACAAGGTTGTGTATCCATTTTTAGGAGCCTGGAAAGCTATAAGCACTCTCAAGTGCTTTCAAGCACATTTGTCCTGCTTTACACAAAGCATAATAAGCCTGGTTGATGGTAGAGAAATAATAATGTTGTTAATCCAAGCAGCTTAGAGGTGAATCATCTACTCCAACAATCCAGATTGATTTAATGCCCTTTGGACAGTATGACTCAGTTCTTTCTTGGAGGGCTAATGGACAATTACCATCTCATTTATGCCCCATTCATACTCTTTTCTGACTCTGCATGAACAAAACAGGCCAACGGTTTCCTGGGATGCAGCCTGAAATACTGGCCTTAAGTGATTATGCCTCAGTGGGAAGAATTCAGCTATTACGCAAAACTCAGGCCTACACACCTTTTCTTCTTGAATTTATCAGCTCTCTTTGGTAATTGATATTACCTAGAGAAGATGGTAAAGATGAGGTCAGTGTCAACCAAGGAAAAATCCAAATCATAAGACAATTTAAAAGAAACAAGTTTTATTACTCTCAAATAAAAACAACTCAAACTGGACTCAAAATGCTTTAAGGAAGTATTGTCCCAGAATGTCCCTAAGAGACCTATTTAATGAATAATTGGAATTATTTGTAATTGGTAAGTCAATTACAAATTGAAGGGGAGTTTCTAAACTAAAATAGTTTAAAAATGTAAAGGCACCAAACAGTCCTGTGGGAGACCAAGATTAAAATTCCAATGAAGAAAAGCTTTGCTAATATTGGCAAAATGGTAACAAATGTTGAAGTTGGATGATGGGTGTATGGAGGTTCATTATACTATTCTATTTCTGTGTATGTTTAACTGTTTCTCTAATAGTTCTTTTTGAAGACCTTTTCTGAACAAAGGTAACTTTTAGGTCAGCCCTCTGAATTATGGCAAATTTGAAATTACTAGGATTAATATTAGAGCTTTGACTCTATTAAAAATTTTTGTCAAAGCTCTCAGACCCTTGAACTTCCCTGTCCCAAACTCAGCCTGCCTATATTCAAGCTACAGGCAAGGGTAATTGGGATCCTACAGAGCCATTCCCTGTACTGCTCCTAGTGAAAATATCAAGGGAAGCATGACAGAAGGGGAAAAAAAAGATATTGGGCCAGGAGATGAAGGGCTAGCTTTGAAAGCCAAAGCCTGTTTTGATGGCATCACCTGCTGTCCATTTTCCACTTTCAGAGAGATTTGTTATGGAGAGAAATTGTCCTATATTCTCTCTCTCTCTTGCTTCGATTCTGGCAACCACCATAATAAGTAGGCCACTTTCTCCTGGCCGGAATAAGCTCAGCTAGATGGAGAACACATGGGGGACTATGCCTTCAGTCCATTGCTTTACACTAATGAGGGAAAGACTTCAGGCTCTGGAGTGCCTCCCACACTGGGGCCATTCTTAGTCAAGCACATTTCTCATCTGCCATTGTTCCACTAAACATATTCTTGAGGTAGCTTGGAGGGGCTAGGAAGTGAACTTGGAAACTTCCCGCGTGTAAATTTTTCATTTTACCAACAGACTATTTCCAGGCAAGAAGCCATAACTTCTATAAGCAAACTTCACTCTTCCAATGACAAAGTAAACTAAATTCAAGAAAGAAGGTATCCTACACAGTGAATTCTATGCAAGTCACAGTACAGTAGGCTTTTTCAAGACTTCTGAACTGTAAAAAAGAAAAAAAGGAAAGAAAGAAATACTGAATAAACTGCTGTAGTTAGTTACTTGCAGTAACTAGCACGCTCACAAATCTACCCTTGTATCAGTGACAAAATAGTGTCGAATCCTAATTACCAAGGTGCTTTTGAGAATGTCCATGCATTCTTGGGTGTTGGTTTATCCATCTGTTGAAAAACGTTAGTGATACATGTTTTCTCTTTATTACCAAGAAGTTTCTCACAAAAATTAACTCAAGATGGAGACAGCTAGGCCTAGCAACTACCTAAATATTAAACTACAAGGTATTACAGATAAGTGTCAGGGGGCCTGGGGGAATATTGTAGGTAAAAAGAGAAATATAACAGGAACGACCAAATAACATATGTATTACCCAATTCACACCTACAAGTTAAGGTTTAGATCTAAAACCATCTCAGATATAATTCTACCACTCAGGAATAGGGTACTTGTTGTCTAGATTCTGGATATTAGTTCTTTGTCAGATATGTATATTGTGAAGATTTTGTCCCACTCTGTGGGTTGTCTGTTTACTCTGCTGATTGTTCCTTTTGCTGTGCAAAAGCTCTTTAGTTTAATTAGGTCCAAGCTATTTATCTTTGTTTTTTTTTTTTTTTTTTATTATACTTTAAGTTCTAGGGTACATGTGCATGACGTTTATATCATGTATAACTCCCCCATGCAATCCCTCCCTCCTCCCCCCTCCCCATGATAGGCCCCAGTGTGTGATGTTCCCCTTCCCGAGTCCAAGTGATCTCATTGTTCAGTTCCCACCTATGAGTGAGAACATGCGGTGTTTGGTTTTCTCTTCTTGTGATAGTTTGCTAAGAATGATGGTTTCCAGCTGCATCCATGTCCCTACAAAGGATGCAAACTCATCCTTTTTTATGGCTGCATAGTATTCCATGGTGTATATGTGCCACATTTTCTTAATCCAGTCTGTCACAGATGGACATTTGGGTTGATTCCAAGTCTTTGCTATTGTGAATAGTGCCGCAATAAACATACGTGTGCATGTGTCTTTGTAGTAGAGTAATTTATAATCCTTTGGGTATATACCCAGTAGTGGGATGGCTGGGTCATATGGTACATCTAGTTCTAGATCCTTGAGGAAACGCCATACTGTATTTGTTTTTATTGCATTTGCTTTTGGGTTCTTGGTCAAGAAATCCTTGCCTAAGCCAATGTCTAGAAGGGTTTTTCCTACAACGAACTCAAACAAATCAGTAAGAAAAAAACAAACAATCTCATCAAAAAGTGGGCTAAGGACATGAATAGACAATTCTCAAAATAAGGTATACAAATGGCCAATAATCATATGAAAAAATGCTCAACATCACTAATAGGGAAATGCAAATCAAAACCACAATGTGATACCATCTTACTCATGCAAAGATGGCCATAATAAAAAAAATAGTAGATGTTGGCATGGATGCAGTGAACAAGGTACACTTCTACACTGCTGGTAGGAATGTAAACTAATACAGCCACTATGGAAAACAGTGTGGACATTCCTTAAAGAACCAAGAGCAGAACTACCATTTGATCCAGCAATCCCACTACTGGGTATCTACCCAGAGGAAAAGAAGTCATTATTTGAAAAAGACACTTGCACACGCATGTTTATAGCAGCACAATTCACAATTGCAAAATCATGGAACCAATTCAAATGCCCATCAATCAATGAGTAGATAAAGAAAATGTGGTCTAAAACCACATTAGATCTAAAACCTTAAGAAAAAGAAGTTTCTTACAAAAATTAAGTCAAGATGGATTAAAGACTTAAATATTAAACGCAAAACTATAAAAACCCTGGAAGACAACCTAGGCAACACCATTCTGGACACAGGAATAAGGAATAAGCAAAGATTTCATAACAAAGACGACAAAAGCAACTGCAACAAAAGCAAAAATTGACAAATAGGATCTAATTAAACTAAAGAGCACAGCAAAAGAAACTATAAACAGCGTAAACAGACAACCTACAGAATGGGAGAAAATTTTTGCAAACTAAGCATCTGACAAAGATCTAATATCCAGCATCTATAAGGAACTTAAACAAATTTACAAGAAAAAACCAAACAGCCCCATTAACAGGTAGGCAAAGGACATGAACAGACACTTTTCAAAAGACATACATGCAGCCAATGAGCATATGAAAGAAAGCTCAACATCACCGATCATTAGAGAAATGCAAATCAAAACCACAATGAGATACCATCTCACACCAATCAGAATGGCTATTACTAAAAAGTCAAAAAATAATAGCTGCTGGTGAGGTTGCGGAGAAAGGGAATGCTTATATACCACTGGGAATGCAAATTAGTTCAACCATTGTGGAAAGTGGTGTGGCGATTTCTCAAAAAACTTAAAATATAAATACCATTTGACCCAGCAATCCCATTATTTGGTATATCCCCAAAGGAATACAAATCATTTTATCGTAAAGACACATGTACTTATACGTTCACTTCAGTATTATAAACAAAAGCAAAGTCATGGAATCAACCTAAATGCCCATCAATGGTAGACTGAATAAAGTAAATGTGGTACATACATACCATGGAATTTTATGCAGCCGTAAAAAAGAATGAGATCAGAGATGGCTGGCAAGATGGCCAAATAGGAAGAGCTCTAGCCTGCAGCTCCAGTGAGATCAACACAGAAGATGAGTGATTTCTGCATTTCCAACTGAGGTACCTGGCTCATCTCATTGGGACTGGTTAGACAGTGGATGCAGCCTATGCAGGGCAAGCTGAAGCAGGGTGGGGTGTCGCCTCACCCAGGAAGTGCAAGGGGTCAGGGAACTCCCTCCCCTAGCCAAGGGAAGCTGTGATGGACTGTACCGTAAGGAATGGTGCATTCCGGCCCAGATACTATGCTTTTCCCACAGTCTTCGCGACCTGCAGACCAGGAGATTCCCTCAGGTGCCTACACCACCAGGGCCCTGGGTTTTTCAACCACAAAACTGGGCTACCATCTAGGCACACAAAAAGCTAGCTGCAGGAGTTTTTTTTCATACCGCAGTGGCACCTGGAACACCAGTGAGACAGAACCATTCACTCCCCTGGAAAGGGGCTGTGGCCAGGGAGCCAAGTGGTTTAGCTCAGCGATCCCACCTCAAGGAACCCAGCAAGCTAAGATCCACTGGCTTGAAATTCTTGCTGCCAGCACAGCAGTCTCAAGTGGACCTGGGATGCTCAAGCCTGGTGCGGGGAGGGGCGTCCACCATTACTGAGGCTTGAGTAGGCATGTTTTCCCCTCACAGTGTAAACAAAGCCTCTAGGAAGTTCGAACTGGGCGGAGTCCACTGCAGCATGGCAAAGCCAGTGTAGCTAGACTTCCTCTCTAGATTCCTCCTCTCTGGGCAAGGCATCTTTGAAAGAAAGGCAGCAACCCCACTCAGGGGCTTATAGATAAAACTCCCATCTCTCTGAGACAAAACACCTAGGCGAAGGGGTGGCTGTGGGCGCAGCTTCAGCAGAGTTAAATGTTCCTGCCTGCTGCTTCTGAAGAGAGCAGCAGATCGCCCAGCACAGCGCTTGAGCTCTGCTAAAGGACACACTGCCTCCTCAAGTGGGTCCCTGACACCCGTGCCTCCTGACTCGGAGACACCTCCCAGCAGGGGTCGAAAGACACCTCATACAGGAGAGCTCTAGCTGGCATCTGGCTGGTGCCCCTCTGGGACAAAGCTTCCAGAGGAAGACACAGTCAGCAATCTTTGCTGTTCTGCAGCCTCTGATGGTGATACCCAGGCAAACAGCGTCTGAAGTGGACCTCCAGCAAACTCCACCAGACCTGCAGCAAAGGGGACTGACTGGTATAAGGAAAACTAACAAATAGAATGAAATAAAATTAACATCAACCAAAAGGATGTCCACTCAAAAAACCCATCCAAAGGTCACCAACATCAAAGACCAAAGGTATATAAATCCATGAAGATGACGAAAAAACAGCACAAAAGGCTGAAAATTCCAAAAACCAGAATGCCTCTTCTCCTCCAAAGAATCACAACTCCTCTCCAGCAAGGGAGCAAAACTGGATGGAGAATGAGTTTGACAAATTGACAGAAGTAGGCTTCAGAAGGTGGGTAATAACAAACTCCTCCAAGCTAAAGGAGCATGTTCTAACCCAATGCAAGGAAGATAAGAATCTTTTTTTTTTTTCATGTCAAAAAGAACGTTTATTACTTTTTTTGATTGTCACTTATGCTTTCTTGCCAGATGCCTTTGGAGCAGGTGCTTTCTGGACTGGAGCTTTCTGACCCTTCTGAGCTTTTGGAGCAGGCGCAGCCTTCTGGCCTGTGGCTTTCTGGGCAGGAACCTTCTGGGCTGGAGCCTTTTTACTCGCGGTGGTCATCTCTTTTGCTGGAACTTTAGCAGCGGCTGCAGCAGCTGTAGCAGCAGCAGCAGTACCCTTAGTACCAGGTGCTATTTTGGGAGAAGCTTTCAGGAGAGCTGCCTTTTGAAGCTTCTTAACTTCATTCTTGATTATTCTGTTCCTCATTTTCTTTGCCTTCATAACTTTAAAATGATCAAAATCTGTCATCTAGGTTTTCCTTTCTCTGGCTTCAATCTTCTTGGCCCATTGTGTGGCTGCCCATTTTGTATTGATGTCTGCCTTCTGCCAGGCTTGTCAGACATACTTCTGGAGGGCATTGTGTGAAAACTTGAGGATGAAATCAGTGAGCTGCATGCACTTGAAAGGCGTGGCCTGTCTCCTCACTTGAGTGCAAGGTCCATCGACCAAAGCCCTGTTCTGATCAATAACATCTACAATCGCAACCAATTTTCTGGCATGAGGTCCAAAGGAGACATAGGCCACCCGGCTAACCTCCATGAAGCACCTGAACACCATGTTGGCAGCATTAGGTGAGAAGGAAGCTAAGAATCTTGATAAAAGGTTACAGGAATTGCTAACTAGAATAACCAGTTTAGAGAAGAACATAAATGACCTGGTGGAGTGGAAAAACACAGCACAAGAACTTTGTGAAGCATACACAAGTATCAATACCTGAACTGATCAAGTGGAAGAAAGGATATCAGAGATTGAAGACCAACTTAATGAAATAAAGTGTGAAGACAAGATTAGAGGAAAAAGAATGACAAGGAATGAACAAAGCCTCCAAGAAATATAGGACTATGTGAAAAAAACAAACCTACATTTGATTGGTGTACCTGAAAGTGATGGGGAGAATGGAACCAAGTTGGAAAACACTCTTCAGGATATTATCCAGGAGAACTTCCCCAACCCAGGAAGACCGGCCAACATTCAAATTCAGGAATACAGAGAACACCACAAAGATACTCCTTGAGAAGAGCAACCCCAAGACACATAATCGTCAGGAACACAAAGGTTGAAATGAAGGAAAAAATGTTAAGGGCAGCCAGAGAGAAAGGTCGGGTTACCCACAAAGGGAAGCCCATCAAACTAACAGCAGATCTCTCTGCAGAAAACCTACAAGCCAGAAGACAGTGGGGGCCAATATTCAACATTCTTAAAGAAAAGAATTTTCAGCCCAGAATTTCATATCCAGCCAAACTAAGCTTCATAATTGAAGGAGAAATAAAATCCTTTATAAACAAGCAAATGCTGAGAGATTTTGTCACCACCAGGCCTACCTTGCAAGAGCTCCTGAAGGAAGCACTAAATATGGAAAGGAAAAACTGGTAACAGCCACTGCAAAAACACCAAATTTTAAAGACCCTCAACAATATGAAGACACCGCATCAACTAATGGGCAAAATAACCAGCTAGCATCATAATGACAGGATCAAATTCACACATAACAATATTAACCTTAAATGTAAATGGGTTAAATCCCCCAATTAAAAGACACAGACTGGCAAATTGGATAAAGAGTCAAGACCCATTGGTGTGCTGTATTCAGGAGACCCATCTCACGTTCAGACACACATAGGCTCAAATAAAAGGGATGGAAGAATATTCACCAAGCAAATGGAAAGTGAAAAAAAGCAGGAGTTGCAATCCTAGTCTCTGATAAACAGACTTTAAACCAACAAAGATCAAAAAAGACAAAGAAGGGAATTACATAATGGTAAAGGGATGAATGCAACAAGAGCTAACTATCCTAAATATATATGCACCCAATACAGGAGCACCCAGATTCATAAAGCAAGTCCTTAGAGACCTACAAAGAGACTTAGACTCCCACACAATAAAATTGGGAGACTTTAACACTCCACTGTCAATATTAGACAGATCAACAAGACAGAAAATTAACAAGGATATTCAGGACTTGAACTCAGCTCTGGACCAAACAGACCTAATAGACATCTACAGAACTCTTCACTCCAAATCAACAGAATATACATTCTTCTTAGCACCACATCACGCTTATTCTAAAATTGATCACATAATTGAAGGTAAAACACTTCTCAGCAAAAGGAAAACAATGGAAATCATAAAAAGCAGTCTCTCAGACCACAATGCAATCAAATTAGAACTCAGGATTAAGAAACTCACTCAAAACCGCACAACTACATGGAAACTGAACAACCTGCTCCTGAATGACTACTTGGTAAATAACGAAATTAAGGCAGAAATAAATAAGTTCCTTGAAACCAATGAGAACAAAGACACAACGTACAAGGATCTCTGGGACACATTTAAAGCAGTGTGTAGAGGGAAATTTATAGTACTAAATGCCCTCAGGAGAAAGCTGGATAGATCTAAACTTGACAACCTAACATCACAATTAAAAAAAAACTAGAGAAGCAAGAGCAAACAAATTCAAAGGAAATAATTAAGATCAGAGCAGAACTGAATGAGATACAGACATGAAAAACCCTTCAAACAGTCAGTGAATCCAGGAGCTGGTGTTTTCAAAAGATTAACAAAATAGATAGACCGCTAGCCAGACTAATAAAGAAGAAAACAGAGAAGAATCAAATAGACACAGTAAAAAATGATAAAGGGCATATCACCACTGATCCCACAGAAATACAAACTGCCATGAGAGAATACTATGAACACCTCTATGCAAATATACTAGAAAATCTAGAAGAAATGGATAAATTCCTGGACACATACTTTCTCCCAAGACTAAACCAGGAAGAACTTGAATCCCTGAATAGACCAATAACAGGCTCTGAAATTGAGGCAATAATTAGTAGCCTACCAACCAAAAAAAAGTCCAGGACCAGACGGATTCACAGCTGAATTCTACCACAGGTACAAAGAAGAGCTGGTACCCTTCCTTCTGAAACTATTCCAATCAATAGAAAAAGAGGGAATCCTCCCTAACTCATTTTATGAGGCCAGCATCATCCTGATATGAAAACCTGGCAGAGACACAACAAAAAAAGAAACTTTCAGGCCAATATTGCTAATGAACATTGATACGAAAATCCTCAATAAAATACAGACAAATCAAATCCAGCAGTACATCAAAAAGCTTATCCACCACGATCAAGTTGGCTTCATCCCTGGGATGTAAGGCTGGTTCAACACATGCAAATCAATAAACGTAATCCATCACATAAACAAAACCAATGACAAAAACCACATGATTATCTCAATAGATGCAGAAAAGGCCTTCAACAAAATTCAACAGCCCTTCATACTAAAAACTCTACATAAACTAGCTATTAATAGAACGTATCTCAAAATAATAAGAGCTATTTATGACAAACCTACAGCCAATATCATACTGAATGGACAAAGGCTGGAAGCATTCCCTTTGAAAACTGGCAAAAGACAATGATGCCCTCTCTCACCACTTTTATTCAACATAATATTGAAGTTCTGGCCAGGGCAATCAGGCAACAGAAAGTAATAAAGGGTATTCAAATAGGAAGAGAGGAAGTCAAATTGTCTCTGCTTGCAGATGACATGATTGTATATTTAGAAAACCCCATCGTCTTATCCCAAAATCTCCTTAAGGTGATAAGCAACTTCAGCAAAGTCTCAGGATACAAAATCAGTGTGCAAAAATCACAAGCATTCCTATATACCAATAATAGACAAACAGAGAAAGAGCCAAAACATGAGTGAACTCCCGTTCACAATTGCTACAAACAGAATAAAATACCTAGGAATACAATTTACAAGGGATGTGAAGGAGCTCTTCAAGGAGAACTATAAATCACTGCTCAAAGAAATAAGAGAGGACACAAACAAATGGAAAAACATTGCGTGTTCACGGATAGGAAGAATCAATATCGTGAAAATAGCCATACTACCCATTTCCTCATCAAGCTACTGTTGGTGGGAATGTAAATTAGTTCAACCCTTGTGGAAGACAGTGTGGCAATTCCTCAAGGATTTAGAACCTGAAATACCATTTGACCCAGCAAACCCATTACTGGGTATATACTGAAAGGATTAGAAATCATTCTACTATAAAGACACATGCACACGTATGTTTATTGCAGCAATATTCACAATAGCAAAGTCTTGGAACCAACCCAAATGCCCATCAGTGATAGACTGGATAATGAAAATGTGGCACATATACACCATGGAATACTATGCAGCCATAAAAAGGTTGAGTTCATGTCCTTTGCAGGGACATGGATGAAGCTGGAAACCATCATTCTCAGCAAACTAACACAGGAACGGAAAACCAAACACTGCATGTTCTCACTCATAAGTGAGAGTTGAACAATGAGAACACATGGACTAAGGAATGGGAACATCAACCACTAGGGCCTGTCGGGAAGTGGGGGCTAGGGGAGGGATAGCATTAGGAGAAATACCCAATGTAGATGACGGGTTGATGGGTGCAGCAAATCACCATGGCACGTGTATACCTATGTAACAAACCTGCATGTTCTGTACATGTATCCCAGAACTTAAAGTATAATAATAATAACCAACAATAATAATACAGAACAAGATCATGTCCTTTACAGGGACATAGATGGAGCTGGAGGCCATTATCTTTAGCAATCTAAACAGGAACAGAAAACCAAATACTGCATGTTCTCACTCATAAGTGAGAGCTGAACAATGAGAACACATGGACACAAGGAGGGGAACAACACACACCGGGGCCTGTTATGGAGGTGAGGAGAGGGAGAGCATCATGATAAATAGCTAATGCATGTGGGGCTTAATACCTAGGTGATGGGTTGATAAGTGCAGTAAACTTATAAGTGGGAGCCAAATGATGAGAACACATGGACACAAAGAGGAGAACAACACACACTGGGGCCTATCAGAGGGTGGATGGTGGGAAGAGGGAGAGGGTCAGGAAAAATAACTAATAGGTAATAGGCTTAATACCTGAGTGATAAAATAACATTTAAGAAAAGAAAAAGCAAACTGGCTATGTCATGCTTCTATTAAGTCTTTACTTCCTTCATAATAACAACAAACCCCCATGACACAAGTTTACCTATGTAACAAACCTACATGTGTACCCTAAACTTAAAAGTTAAAAAAAAAAAAAGAAGTTTATTTCATGACCCTAGGAAAGGTAGCTCTTCCAGGAAGGAAGGTCTAGTAAAAGGCCTATGATCCTGAGAGTTATTAATCCTGATCTGACTTTGAAAAATTATCACTTGATTAGACTACTTTATCAAGCTCCTGTTCACTCTCCCAGTCTCCAATCTCCCCATTCCAGTTCATCCTCCACAGTGTCACAAGATTAATTTCTTAAAAGAAAAGAAAAGAAAAGAAAAGAAAAGAAAAAGCAACTTGGCTACATCATGCTTCTATTAAGTCTTTACTTCCTTCATAATATATAGTACAAACCCTCTCAGCATGGCATATAAAACTCTACTCTGTTTGGTCCTCATCTACTTCTCATACAACCATTTCTCATTGCTCCTTCTCATAGTCTATCCCCTATGCAAACAATGTTCCAGCCACCTTTAATTTGTTACCATTCTGTAAATATAGTACATTGTTTAATGTGCTTTTACCTTTGCACATCCTATTTCCTCAACCTAACATACCTGTCCCCTCCCTTCCTCTTCTAAAACTTCCTACTTTTCCTTTAAGACTCAGTTTAAATGTTACCTTTTCTGTGCAACCTTCCCTATGCTTACCATGAAGAATTCATCCTTTATACTTCCACAGCATCCTGGGCATACAATTATCATAGTACTTATCTCACTTATAATAACCACACCGTATTGTCAGTTTGTCTGTCTCCTAAGTTTCTTGAAGGGTAAGTCTGTATCATTTTCATCTCTGTATCCCAAACATATAACCTGGCCCAGAGTGTTACTCATTAAGTGTTTATTAAGTAAATGAATGGATGAGCTATGATAAGAACTGCTATTTGTGATCAACATATAACATAATATATACAGTTAACAAATAAGGCATGACTAGTCTTCTTTGATGCCCCATTCTTTATTTGAAGCTTTAATCTAAGGATTTAGGGAATTTAGACTTGCCAGCTGGAAGAAAAAAAAGTTTGTCTCAACTATATCTTTCTTGGGGAGCTGTTGACCATTTTGTGGATATAGGGGAAGGAGCTTGACCATCAAAGTCTACTTTTCAGTCTTTTAGAAGCAATGAACTTCTCATTGTACCACTCCACTTCTAATTTTGATTTAAATTTTCTGACATTATAGCACAACTCCTAACACTTAGAATTTATTTTCCCTTTTTCCTCTTAATCCTCTTATTTTTTCCCCAACTTTATCCCTCACCAAGAGCCGATTTTCATTGCATGTATTTAAATAAACTGCCAATCCATTATGCCATTTACACTAGAAGCCCGGTAATAAAGTAGGACCTTCTCCAAGGTCATTCATATACTCTCTGATATCTGGGAAAGTGCTGAGAGAAAAACAGGTAGATAACTCAATCTGTCACGTGGATCTATGGAGAATGTACAAATACCTCATTTCCATAACGACATTGTACTTGATGTCCCAACATAATGAATGACATGCTATGACTGAAAACTAAACAGAGTCTAATGGTAAATGCATTAATTAGTGACCTGTTTACACTTCTCCTGGGAAGGATGGCCATTTGTTACAGCTGCTGTCATGCAAGAATACTGACTGTTGTTGGGTCTCCACTCTGGAATGCATATAAATTTGTGAGATTCTCCCACATTATCATTTGCTGACAGGCGTTAATGACACTAATGAAAGCAGGAGAGCTTGATTCAAACACACAAATAATTAGAATTGATAATAGATATGTGAACAGGGCCTTCATTAATACATTTTTTAACGATGCAGAGATGGAAGTTAAAAAGCGGGTGTCTAGACCTATATTTATAGCACCTCCACCTCCTTCAGTCCAAGATAATTCTTCTACCTCTTTGATTTATCCATCTTTTAGTTACATACCTAAGAAAGCAGAATACTCATGTTCTGGTAAGAGAAATACAGAGAAAAGAGAGTAGATCCAGCTCTATTCAGTTAATGACAATTATCAACGAGAATAGTGCCTGAAATCAAAAGATCACCAGCTTTTGTTTTAGGAAATGTTTGATGATGGATGTAAATTAAAGGGTTTATTCAGAGGAAAAGGAGCATTTACTAATGATATTCAAGCCTAGTTGAAGTCTTCTAATTTAGAAAAAGATGAGTGCATTACCTATTTGCCTCCAATATCAGTGATTTCTCAGGTAACAACACCCTTGACAAATAGTCACATTGTAATGAGGAAAATAGTATGTGTTGACAACATTCTGTTAATAATTTACACTTTCATTGTCTTTTTTTATCATGATTGAATGACCAAATCTCTCTATTTCTGATCAAGAGAGGACAACAGAACGCCAATGTTTTTGGAAGTCATGCCTGTAGTCATTCAGATGTTTGCACTAGCTAAGCAACTGGTTTGGCCAACTTGTAGCCTGGTTTTATTGGGAACATAACTACAGAGTTCGAAACCAAATGGTAGGGGCAAACGATTCAAGAAAACAACGGGTTTGCTCAGTGTAGAGGTGATGAACAAAGTCAGTTGCATTATTAAATTAGTCTTTTACTAATTACTTTACTGAATAAACCCATCAGTTTAAGTATAGTGCTCAGATCAAAGTTCCTGAATAGATATAATCATATTAAGCAGTGAATGACACATTACTTCTACTAAGTTGCATCATCAAACTGAGAATACCAATGATTCCATTGTAAATACAGCTATGTACTCGACTAAGACAAGTAAATCTCTGCCACCTTTTCAATGGAAACTTACTCGCTTAAAACTTTAAAAATTGTATAATGCCATATAAGGGCCCCAGAGTAGAGGCAGTGAGATTTCATTTTTAAGAGAGTGATTACCCACTTAGGCTGTTAAGCTTTATTAGGAGTCTATTTTAATAGGAATCTGGTTTGAATTAAGAGTAAAATGAAACTGTAACGCACAAGAGGCCTAACACTAGCCTTGAGTTTGGTCTCAGAGCTAAGAGACAGATGGCTTCCGATTGCCCCTCAGAAGCTTTTATGTTTAAACACATTGATTATTTTATCCTGCTAATAATCTGTGTGCTCTGTGATCACATGATCAGTCAGTCTCCCTACCCCCAGAGAGAATACACAGGATGTGAATAGTTTCCAGCTGCCTAATGTTGACTCTGTGGTACAGATACATATTTTTAAATCATAAATTGGACTCTCTCCACCCAGGGTCCTGATGCCTCAGGCTCCAAACAATCACAAGTCAGCAGGTGGCATCTAGGGTTCAGCTGGGACTCAGAACCAGGAGATTCACTTTAGTAGATCTCCAACGCTGCAGAGTAAAATTGATGATGTGAGCAAAGGGTAGTTAGGCACAGCTCTAATTGCCCACGTGCAAATTGGTCCCATTTGCAAGAAATTTCACTATTACTAGGTAGCTAGCTGGTAATGGAACAGCTCAGTCCACACAGCCACACTGAATATGCATCACAAATCAAATTTATTCACTTATTTATTACTTAATTAATGCAATAAATATTTATTGAGTATCTATTATGTGCCAAGCATTATACTGGGTCCTAGGGATACATCAGTGAACAAGACAGACACAGTTTTGGACTTCACATGGTTTATTTTGTTTGCGCTAGCAGAAGCATAGTGCAGAGGTTAAACACTTAGCAGCTAGGCTGCCTAGGGTGTAAATCCTGGCTCTTCTGCTTACTAGCTTTGTGAATGTGGCAAATTACTTTCCTCCTCTGAGTGCCTTAGTTTCCCATCTAAAAGACTGTGATAAAACCATTATCTAACTCATTGAGTTGACATAAAAATTAACTGGGTTAATGTCACATGGTAAGCACTACATAAGTGTTGGACATTTTTGTTAGCTATGTTCTGCAGTGTCTGCCGATCATTCTGGAAACAACAGTCTACAACCCATGAATTATTGCTTCCAAGGTACAGCGTGGCTCCTCTTACCACTCACAATGGGGATTTTCCTAAATCTGAGGTAAAGAAACCAGTATAACTTCAAGACCCACTACCATAAACTCCAAAAACAAATCTCTGTCATCTCTTGGCCTCAATTTACCTCATCTATAAATTAGAGCTTGTAACTAGATGATCTGGTACTAGTAGTGATTAAAAACACTGGGTTTGAATACTGACTTCACTACTAACTAGCTTTATGATCTTGAGCAAGTTAATTTTAAGAGCTTTTCTTTGTTTTTGGTGCTGTAAAATTTTACTATGATATATCTAGAAGCAGACTTATTTTTACTCATTCTACTTAGGACTTGTGCTTTTTGAATTTCAAGACTCCCATCATTCATCAATTCTGAAAAAAAAATCATTATCTCTTCAAAATTAGTTGTCCCCCATTCTCTCTAGTACTTCCATTAGAAATTCATTTTAGATGTATATTGGACCTTTTGTCTATCGTCCATGTCTTTTAATCTCTCTTCAAGGATCTCAAATAGTGGTTTAAACACAAAGCCCTAAAATATCAAGACATGCCCTCAGTAACTTTAACTGCAAAACTCTTGCCAATTAACCTAATCAAACACACAACTCACTCAAACAAATAGTTCGGGTCGGCTAAAGGTTTTTAACTTGACTAGTCATCTGAGTGAACTAACTTAAAACTTTTTTTTTATTTTTTATTTTTTAATTTAAGTTCTGGGATACATGTGCAGAATGCACAGGTTTGTTACATAGGTATATGTGTGCCATGGTGGTTTGCTGCATCTATTGACCAATCATCTAGGTTCCCTCCCCTTACCCCAACTCCCATGGGCCCCAGTGTGTGTTGCTCCCCTCCCTGTATCCATGTGTTCTCATTGTTCAACTCCCACTTATGAGTGAGAACATACAGTGTTTGGTTTTCTGTTCCTGTGTTAGTTTGCTGAGGATGATGGCTTCCAGATTCATCCATGTCCCTGCAAAGGACATGATCTCATTCCTTTTTATGGCTGCATAGTATTCCATGGTATATATGTACCACATTTTCTTTATCCAGTCCATCATTGATGGGCATTTGGGTTGGTTCCATGTATTTGCTATTGTAAATAGTGCTGCAATAAACATATGTGTGCATGTATCTTTATAGTAGACTGATTTATATGCCTTTGGGTATATACCCAGTAATGGGATTGCTGGGTCAAATGGTATTTCTGGTTCCAGATCCTTGAGGAATTGCCACACTGTCTTCCACAATGGTTAAGCTGGTTTACATTCCCACCAACAGTGAAAAAGTGTTCCTATTTCTCCACAGCCTTGCCAGTATCTATTGTTTCTTGACTTTTTAATAATCGCCCTTCTTACTGGCATGAGATGGTATCTCATTGTGGTTTTGATTTGCATTTCTCTAATGATCAGTGATGAGCTTTTTTTCACATGTTCGTTGGCCACATAAATGTCCTCTTTTGAGAATTGTCTGTTCATATCCTTTGCCCACTTTTTGATGGGGTTGCTGCAGAGAGACACATACAAACACGAAAACTTCAGGCCAATATCCCTGCTGAACATCGATGTGAAAATCCTCAATAAAATACTGGCAAGCCTTGTGGAAGACAGTGTGGCGATTCCTCGAGGATCTAGAACTAGAAATACCATTTGACCCAGCCATTCCATTACTGGGTATATACCCAAAGGATTAAAATCATGCTGCTGTAAAGACACATGCACACGTATGTTTATTGCAGCACTATCCACAATAGCAGACTTGGAACCAACCCAAATGCCCATCAATGATAGACTGGATTAAGAAACTGTGGTACATATACACCATGGAATACTATGCAGCCATAAAAAAGGATGAGTTCATGTCTTTGGAGGGACGCGGATGAAGCTGGAAACCATCATTCTCAGCAAACTATCACAAGGACAGAAAACCAAACACTTCATGTTCTCACTCATAGGTGGGAACTGAACAATGAGAACACTTGGACACAGGAAGGGGAATATCACACACCAGGGCCTGTTGTGGGGTAGAGGGATAGCATTAGGAGATATACCTAATGTAAATGACGAGTTAATGGATGCAGCACGCCAACATGGCACATGTATACATATGTAACAAACCTGCACGTTGTGTACATGTACCCTAGAACTTAAAGTATAATAAAAAAAAGAATTGATAGACTATATAGATGCAAGAAAGAATACATACTTTGTAAAGAGAAATATAATTTTCTAATAAAAATATTTTCATTAAATAAGTAAAAAAAAAAAAAAAAATACTGGCAAACCGAATCCAGCAGCACATCAAAAAACTTATCCACCGTGATCAAGTTGGCTTCATCCCTGGGATGCAAGGCTGGTTCAACATACGCAAATCAACAAATGTAATCCATCATACAAACAGAACCAAAGACAAAAACCACATGATTATCTCAAAAGATGCAGAAAAGGCCTTCAACAAAACTCAACAGTCCTTCGTGCTAAAAACTCTCAATAAACTAGGTATTGATGGGACATATCTCAAAAAGTAAGAGCTATTTATGACAAACCCACAACTGAATGGGCAAAAGCTGGAAGCATTCCCTTTGAAAATCGGTACAAGACAAGGACTCCCTCTCTCACCACTCCTGTTCAACACAGAATTGATAGTTCTGGTCAGGAAAATCAGGCAAGAGAAGGAAATAAAGGGTATTCAAATAGGAAGACAGGAAGTCAAATTGTCAGTTTGCAGATGATATGGTTCTACATTTAGAAAACCTCATCGTTTCAACCCAAAAACTCCTTAAGCTGATAAGCAACTTCAGCAAAGTATCAGGATACAAAATAAATGTGCAAAAATAACAAGTATTCCTGTACACCAACAATAGACAAACAGAGAACCAAATCATGAATGAACTGCCATTCACAATTGCTACAAACAGAATAAAATACCTAGGAATACAGTAACAAGGGATGTGAAGGATCTCTTCAAGGAGAACTATAAAGCGCTGCTCAGGGAAATAAGAGAGGACACAAATAAATGGAAAAACATTCCATCCTCATGGATAGGAAGAATCAATATTGTGAAAATGGCCATACTGCCCAAAGTAATTTATAGATTCAATGCTATTCCCATCAAACTACCATTGATATTCTTCAGAGAATTAGAAGAATCTACTTTTCATCTTACATGGAACCAAAGAAGACTGACTTCAAACTATACTACTACAAGGCTACAGTAACCAAAACAGCATGGTACTGGTACCAAAACACACATATAGACCAAGGGAACAGAACAGAGCCCTCAGAAATAACACCACACATCTACAATCATCTGATCTTTGACAAACATGACAAAAATAAGCAATGGAGAAATGATTCCCTAGTCAATAAATGGTGCTGGGAAAACTGGGAGCAGTATGCAGAAAACTGAAACTAGACCCCTCCCTTACACCTTATACAAAAATTAACTCAAGATGAATTAAAGACTTAAATGTAAAACCCAAAAGCATAAAAACCCTAGAAGAAAACCTAGGCAATACCATTCAGGACATAGTCATGGGCAAAGACTTCATAACAAAAACGCCAAAAGCAATTGCAACAAAAGCCAAAATTGACAAATGGGATCTAATTAAACCAAAGAGCTTCTACACAGCAAAAGAAACTATCATCAGAGTGAACAGAAAACCTACAGAATGGGAGAAAATTTTTGCAATCTACCCATCTGACAAAGATCTAATATCCAGAATCTACAAGGAACTTAAATTTACAGGAAAACTTTTTTCAATGCCCTAAAGATGTCCAGCCAAGGCTTTCCAAAGTTATTCTCAGATCAAAAGCCAATTCTCATTTTGGTAGAGGATATGGAAATAAGTAAAATGAAAATGCTTTCAGCAAAAATTACTCATCTCCTGAGTTAGAAGGTAGAAAATATTTGCTAAAGCATTTAGAAATAAACTTATACTATTACCACATACTACAAAGGAAGAGGACCAAGGTGATACTTTGCTAGTTAATTATTTGCATCTAAAATGGAGAAAAGTCTCTCAAACTATTTTGCAGTTGTCAAATTTTAATACAAAATACTTCCTTTAAGTCAATACCAAAAGTTTTAATTGCCCTACTATCATGTGCCTAGCACTGTGTATGATTCCGAGGCTATGCAAGAAATCAAGCATATAGTCGCTCTCCTTAAAGTATGTGTAGTCTCCTTGGGAAAACAAGCTAAACACATGAAAGAAGAAGAGCAGAGGGAAAAACACTTTCATCTAGCATCTGCTATGTGCTGGGAATGTTCACATCTAATCTTCATCGCATTCCTGTAAGACATATTATTCATTCATTCATTTAATGATGTACATATGCCCAAGGTCATACCACTAGCAAGAGAACAAGTTCAGATTCAAACCCAGGTCTGGTGCTAGAGCCATTATATCCACTATACTATACTGCCAAATGTTTAATTAAATTATACAGATTAAGTAAGGAGTACTGAAAAAGAGAGGCAGTACAGCATGCTGCAGAATTAATGAAATTTGGGGTTAGACTGACCTGAGTTCAATACCAGCTATGTGACTTTGGACAAGCTACTTAACCTTCCCAAGCTTCTTTCTTTGTCTATAAAATATGTACAGTTATTAAATAAAATAACATACATAAAGGATTTCACATAGTGCTTTCCATAGTAAACAATAAATAGTAAGTATTATTAGTGTAACATTTAATTTTAAAGTTAAGTTTTAAACCCAAAACTAATTTTTCCACATTTGTATGCTAAGGGAGGAGGCATATTTCAAACTAGTGGAAATATGTTCCCTTCCCCTCATGGAGATTGGTGGGAAAGGAGAAGAAAAATAAATTTAATAGCCTCTGCTAGTTCTTTATACTGCCAAAGTAAGGTACCCTGCAAAAGATGGACTACTATAAATAAAAGATACTTTGGATATGCAAAGGAAGGCGCTAGGCAATAAAGAATAGAAAGGCAAGTTATTCTCAATAACATGACAATATGAAACCTCTCAATCAACCCAAGTCTTGAGTTGACTTCTGGATAAAATAAGTAAGAATTGTAAGAGTTCAAAGAGGAGGAGATAAAATGAGAGGTCATCTGTGACATATCACTCCCCTGATCACCAGGTTTCATTCAGGTAATTATGCTGCACAGTAGGGACCTCTTTCTTTCTTCATTGTTTCATGGGCATAGCTCTCAAACCATCCCAGATAATGGAGGCTCAGGTTTCCTTCTATCACGGAGTAGTAGCAAGCCACTGGGCCTCGTTGCTAGAACTTTATTTATTTATGTATTTTTTATTGTACTTTAAGTTCTAGGGTACATGTGCACAACGTGCAGGTTTGTTACATATGTATACATGTGCCATGTTGGCATGCTGTACCCATTAACTCGTCATTTACATTACGTATATCTCCTAATGCTATCCCTCTACCCCACAACAGGCCCTGGTGTGTGATGTTCCCCTTCCTGTGTCCAAGTGTTCTCATTCTTCAATTCCCACCTATGAGTGAGAACATGAGGTGTTTGGTTTCCTGTCCTTGTGATAGTTTGCTGAGAATGATGGTTTCGAGCTGCATCCATGTCCCTACAAAGGACATAAACTCATCCTTTTTTATGGCTGCATAGTATTCCATGGTGTATATGTACCACATTTTCTTAATCCAGTCTATCATTGATGGACATTTGGGTTGGTTCCAAGTCTTTGCTATTGTGAATAGTGCTGCAATAAACATACGTGTGCATGTGTCTTTACAGCAGCATGATTTATAATCCTTTGGGTATATACCCAGTAATGGAATGGCTGGGTCAAATGGTATTTCTAGTTCTAGATCCTTGAGGAATTGCCACACTGTCTTCCACAATAGTTGAACAAGTTCACAGTCCCACCAACAGTGTAAAAGTGTTCCTATTTCTCCACATCCTCTCCAGCACCTGTTGTTTCCTGACTTTTTAATGATCGCCATGCTAAATGGTGTGAGATGGTATTTCATTGTGGTTTGATTTGCATTTCTCTGATGGCGAGTGATGATGAGCATTTTTTCAAGTGTCTGTTGGCTGCATAAACGTCTTCTTTTGAGAAGTGTCTGTTCATATCCTTTACCCACTTTTTGATGGGGTTGTTTGATTTTTTTCTTGTAAATTAAGTTCTTTGTAGATTCTAGATATTAACCCTTTGTCAGATGGGTAGATTGCAAAAATTTTCTCCCATTCTGTAGGTTGCCTGTTCACTCTGATGGTAGTTTCTTTTGCTGTGCAGAAGCTCTGTAGTTTAATTGGATCCCATTTGTCAATTTTGACTTTTGTTGCCATTGCTTTTGGTGTTTTAGTAATGAAGTCCTTGCCCATGCCTAGTCCTGAATGGTATTGCCTAGGTTTTGTTCTAGAGTTTTTATGGTTTTGGGTCTAACATTTAAGTCTTTAATCCATCTTGAATTAATTATTGTATAAGGTATAAGGAAGGGATCCAGTTTCAGCTTTTTACATATGGCTAGCCAATTTTCCCAGCACCATTTATTAAATAAGGAATCCTTTCCCTATTTCTTGTTGCTGTCATGTTTGTCAAAGATCAGATGATTGTAGATGTGTGGTGTTATTTCTGAGGGCTCTGTTCTGTTCCATTGGTCTATATGTGTGTTTTGGTACCAGTACCATGCTGTTTTGGTTACTGCAGCCTTGTAGTATGGTTTGAAGTCAGGTAGTGTGATGCCTCCAGTTTTGTTCTTTTGGCTTAGGATTGTGTTGGCAATGCAGTCTCTTTTTGGTTCCATATGAACTTTAAATAGTTTTTTTCCAATTCTGTGAAGAAAGTCATTGGTAGCTTGATGGGGATGGCATTGAATCTATAAATTACCTTGGACAGTATGGCCATTTTCACGATATTGATTCTTCCTATCCATGAGCATGAAATGGTCTTCCATTTGTTTGTGTCCTCTTTTATTTCATTGAGCAGTGGTTTGTAGTTCTCCTTGAAGAGGTCCTTCACATCGCTTGTAAGTTGGATTCCTAGGTGTTTTATACTCTTTGAAGCAATTGTGAATGGGAGTTCACTCATAATTTGGCTCTCTGTTTGTCTGTTATTGGTATATGGGAATGCTTGTGATTTTGGCACATTTATTTTGTATTCTGAGACTTTGCTGAAGTTGCTTATCAGCTTAAGGAGATTTTGGGCTGAGATGATGGAGTTTTCTAAATATACAGTAATGTCATCTACAAACAGGGACAATTTGACTTCCTCTTTTCCTAATTGAATACCCTTTATTTCTTTCTCCTGCCTGATTGCCCTGGCCACAACTTTCAACACTATGTTGAATAGGAATGGTGAAAGAGGGCATCTCTGTCTTATGCCAGTTTTCCAAGGGAATTTTTCCAGTTTTTGCCCATTCAATATGATATTGGCTGTGGGTATGTCATAAATAGCTCTTATTATTTTGAGATGCTTCCCATCAATACCTAGTTTATTGAAAGTTTTTAGCATGAAGGGCTGTTGAATTTTGTTGAAGGCCTTTTCTGCATCTATTAAGATAATCATGTGGTTTTTGTCTTTGATTCTGTTTATATGACGGATTACATTTATTGATTTGTGTATGTTGAACCAGCCTTGCATCCCAGGGATGAAGCCAACTTGATCATGGTGGATACGTTTTTTGATGGATTTAGTTTGCCAGTACTTTATTGAGGATTTTTGCATCGATGTTCATCAGGGATATTGGTCTAAAATTCTCTTTTTTTTAATTGTGTTTCTGCCAGGCTTTGGTATCAGGATGATGCCGGCCTCATAAAATGAGTTAGGGAGGATTCCCTCTTTTTCTATTGATTGGAATAGTTTCAGAAGGAATGGTACTAGCTCCTCTTTGTACCTCTGGTAGAATTTGGCTGTGAATCCGTCTGGTCCTGGACTTCTTTTGGTTGGTAGGCTACTAATTATTGCCTCAATTTCAGAGCCTGTTATTGGTCTATTCAGGGATTCAACTTCTTCCTGGTTTAGTCTTGGGAAGGTCTATGTGTCCAGGTCCAGGAATTTACCCATTTCTTCTAGATTTTCTAGTTTATTTGCATAGAGGTGTTTATAGTATTCTCTGATGGTAGTTTGTATTTCTGTGCAATCAGTGGTGATATCTCCTCTATCATTTTTTAGTGTGTCTATTTGATTCTTCTCTGTTTTCTTCTTTATTAGTCTTGCTAGCAGTCTATCAATTTTGTTGATCTTTTAAAAAAACCAACTCCTGGATTCATTGATTTTTTGAAGGGTTTTTTGTGTCTTTATCTCCTTCAGTTCTGCTCTGATCTTAGTTATTTCTTGCCTTCTGCTAGCTTTTGAATGTGTTTGCACTTGCTTCTCTAGTACTTTTAATTGTGATGTTAGGGTGCCAATTTTAGATCTTTCCTGCTTTCTCTTGTGGCATTTAGTGCTATAAATTTCCTCTACACACTGCTTTAAATGTGTCCCAGAGATTCTGGCATGTTGTGTCTTTGTTCTCATTGGTTTCAAAGAACATCTTTATTTCTGCCTTCATTTCGTTATGTACTCAGTAGTCATTCAGGATCAGATTGTTCAGTTTCCATGTATTTGAGTGGTTTTGAGTGCGTTTCTCAATCCTGAGTTCTAGTTTGATTGCACTGTGGTCTGAGAGACAGTTTGTTATAATTTCTGTTCTTTCACATTTGCTGAGGAGTACTTTACTTCCAACTACGTGGTCAATTTTGGAATAAGTGTGATGTGGTGCTGAGAAGAATGTATATTCTGTTGATTTGGGGTGGAGAGTTTTGTAGATGTCTATTAGGTCTGCTTGATGCAGAGCTGAGTTCAATTCCTGAATATCCTTAACTTTCTGTCTCGTTGATCTGTCTAATGTTGACAGTGGGGTGTTAAGTCTCCCATTATTATTGTGTGTGAGCCTAAGTCTCTTTGTAGGTCTCTAAGGATTTGCTTTATGAATCTGGGTGCTCTTTTATTGGGTGCATATATATTTAGGATAGTTAGCTCTTCTCGTTGAATTGATCCCCTTACCATTATGTAATGGACTTCTTTGTCTCTTTTGATTTTTGTTGGTTTAAAGTCTGTTTTATCAGAGACTAGGATTGCAACCCCTGCCTTTTTTGTTTTGCATTTGTTTGGTAGTTCTTCCTCCATTCCTTTATATTGAGCCTATATGTGTCTCCGCACATGAGATGGGTCTCCTGAATACAGCAAACTGATGGGTTTTGACTCTTTATCCAATTTGCTTGTCTGTGTCTTTTAATTGGAGCATTTAGTCCATTTACATTTAAGGTTAATATTGTTATGTGTGAATTTGATCCTGTCATTATGATATTAGCTGGTTATTTTGCTCGTTAGTTGATGCAGTTTCTTCCTAGCATTGATGGTCTTTACAATTTGGCATGCTTTTGCAGTGGCTGGTACCAGTTATTCCTTTCCATGTTTAGGGCTTCCTTCAGGGGCTCTTGTAAGGCAGGCCTGGTGGTTACAAAATCTCTCAGCATTTGCTTGTCTGTAAAGGATTTTATTTCTCTTCCACTTATGAAGCTTAGTTTGGCTGGATATGAAATTCTGGGTTTAAAATTCTTTTCTTTAAGAATGCTGAATATTGGCCCCCACCCACTTCTGGCTTGTAGAGTTTCTGCTGAGAGATCCGCTGTTAGTCTGATAGGCTTCCTTTTGTGGGTAACCCAACCTTTCTCTCTGGCTGCCCTTAACATTTTTTCCTTCATTTCAAATTTGGTGAATCTGACAATTATGTGTCTTGGAGTTGCTCTTCTCGAGGAGTATCTTTGTGGCATTCTCTGTATTTCCTGAATTTGAATGTCGCCCTGCCTTACTAGGTTGGGGAAGTTCTCCTGGATCATATCCTGAAGAGTATTTTCCAACTTGGTTCCATTCTCCCCATCACTTTCAGGTACACCAATCAGACGTAGATTTGATCTTTTCACATAGTCCCATATTTCTTAGAGGCTTTGTTCATTTCTTTTTACTCCTTTTTCTCTAAACTTCTCTTCTCACTTCATTTCATTCATTTGATCTTCAATCACTGATACCCTTTCTTCCACTTGATCGAACCGGCTACTGAAGCTTGTGCATGTATCACGTAGTTCTCATGCCATGGTTTTCAGCTCCATCAGGTCATTTAAAGTCTTCTCTACACTATTTATTCTAGTTAGCCATTCATTTAATCTTTTTTCAAGGTTTTTAGCTTCTTTGTGATGGGTTTGAACATCATCCGTTAGCTCGGAAAAGTTTGTTATTACCGATCATCTGAAGCCTTCTTCTCTCAACTTGTCAAAGTCATTCTCCGTCCAGCTTTGTTCTGTTGCTGGTGAGGAGCTGTGTTCCTTTGGAGGAGAAGAGGAGCTCTGATTTTTAGAATTTTCAGCTTTTCTGCTCTGGTTTCTCCCTGTCTTTGTGGTTTTAACTACCTTTGGTATTTGATGATGGTGACGTACAGTTGGGGTTTTGGTGTGGATGTCCTTTCTGTTTGTTAGTTTTCCTTCTAACAGTCAGGACCCTGAGCTGCAGGTCTGTTGGAGTTTGCTGGAGGTCCACTCCAGACCCTGTTTGCCTGGGTATCACCAGCGGAGGCTGCAGAACCGCAAATATTGCAGAACGGCAAATGTTGCTGCCTGATCCTTCCTCTGGAAGCTTTGTCTCAGAGGGGCACCCAGCTGTATGAGGTGTCAGTCAGCCCCTACTGGGAGATGTCTCCCAGTTAGGCTATTCGGGGATTAGGAACCCACTTGAGGAGGCAGTCTGTCCGTTCTCAGATCTCAAACTCTGTGCTGGGAGAAGCACTACTCTCTTTAAAGCTGTCAGACAGGGACATTTAAGTCTGCAGAAGTTTCTGCTGTCTTTTGTTCAGCTGTGCCCTGCCCCCAGAGTTGGAGTCTACAGAGGCAGGCAGGCCTCCTTGAGCTGCGGTGGGCTCCACCCAGTTCAAGCTTCCTGGCCACTTTGCTTACCTACTCAAGCCTCAGCAATGGCAGACGCCCCTCCCCCAGCCTTGCTGCCACCTTGCAGTTCGATCTCAGACTGCTGTGCTAGCAGTGAGTGAGAATCCATGGGCGTGGGACCCTCTGAGCTAGGCGCAGGATATAATCTCCTGGTGTGCCATTTGCTAAGATCGTTAGAAAAGCACAGTATTAGGGTGGGAGTGTCCTAATTCTCCAGGTACCATCTGTCATGGCTTCCCTTGCCTAGGAAAGGGAATTTCCTGACCCTTTGCGCTTCCTGGCTGAGGTGATGCCCCACCCTGCTCACACTCCATGGGCTGCACCCACTGTCCGACAAGCCCCAGTGAGATGAACCTGGTACCTCAGTTGGAAATGCAGAAATCACCCATCTTCTGCATCAGTCATGCTGGGAGCTGTAGACTGGAGCTATTCCTATTCAGCCATCTCGGAACCAGGTCCATGCTAGAACTTTAAACAAGCCATTGAGAAGGAACTAGAATAATCAGAGATGGTTGTCTAAAAAAGATGGGTCTTTGGTTGGACCTGACAGCATCGACCAGACTCAATGTGCAGTGGGAATTAGGGAAGAGAGATTCCAGGAAGAAGGATGGAAATAGAAATACCACCTTGATAAGTTTAGAAAAGAAGTTTGCCTTGGAAAACAAAGGACTCTAACTACCTCTTAAGCACAATTATCAATGTGGCCCCAGTCTTTTTTTGATGTTCACATTGAGGGAAAAGATAGCTAATGGTTAAGCAGCTCTGCTCAGGTTAGGGGAGGGGGGTAAGGAGAGAACTAGGATGAAAAGGAACCCTTTTCTCCACATGTAAATCTGGCAGATTTCCTTCATACCAGTTCACAAGCTAGACTGTATAAGGGTTATTGAAACCACTGTTTTCCCCTCAATCCAACATTCTCACTCTTACTGGATGACCATACTTAATCTCTCAACTATAAAAAGCAGGTAGCACCTCCTGCCACACTTACTAAAACAGTTAAGATTAAGTTTGGCTGCATTTAACAACAAAAAATTATAATAACAACAGTGTCTTAAACAAAATGGAAGTTTCTTTTTTTTCTCATGAAAAGAAGTCTGGAGATAGATACAGAGTCCAGAATTGTTGTGGCACCTCCACACCCATCAGTCGTCAGAGGCCTAGGCTCTATCTTGCTCTTCCTTCTTAGCTTGTTGCCTCATCTTGTGGCTAAGACGACTATTCAAGCTTCAACCCCATTTCATCTATGATTAAGCACAAAGGATCAGATGGACTTCCCCTTCCCCTAAGTATGCCACACAACACTTTCATCTTGTTGGCCAAAATAAAAATAATAGAGTTTCCATAGCATTACTATGTGCTAGGCTCTGCTCTGAAAGCTTTACAAATATAAATCATTTATTTTTCAGAGAAACTCAATACAACAGGTACAATTATTATATAATTTTACAGATGCAGAAACGAAGGCATAGAGAAGTAAATTTACAGCTAGTAAAGGATGAAGCAGAGATTTGAACGCAACCTACATAGCCTGATTCCAGAATATGTGTACCTAACCACAATGCTATACTGCCAAAACAAGCTAGACATCACCTAGCTTCACAGAGAACTAGTAGTCTTTTTATTGGGTAGCAATTAACTCAGCAAAATATTGAGGGTTTTGATTGGGGAAGAAAGAGGAAACTGGTGTGAAAAAGCAAAGCAGCCTCTACCATACCTATGTCAAAGGTTCATCAAGATACTGTTTGTGAGAGCACTGTGAAATACAGTAAAAAGCAGTATATGTGGGGGCGTGGTGGCTCATGCCTGTAATACCAGCACCTTGGGAGGCTGAGGCAGGCAGATCATGAGGTCAGGAGTTCAAGACCAGCCTGGCCAACATGGTGAAAGCCCTTCTCTACTAAAAACACAGAAATTGGCCAGGCACGGTGGCTCACACCTGTAATCCCAGCACTTTGGGAGGCCCAGGGGGATGGATCACAAGGTCAAGAGATCGAGACCATCCTGGCCAACATGGTGAAACCCTGTCTCTACTAAAAACACAAATTGGCCAGGTATGGTGCTCACACCTATAACCCCAGCCCTTTCGGAGGCCAAGGAGGGCAGATCACAAGGTCAAGAGATCAAGACCATCCTGGCCAACATAGTGAAACCCCATCTCTACTAAAAACACAAAAATTGGCCAGGTGCAGTGGCTTACAACTGTAATCCCAGCACTTTGGGAGGCCAAGGAGGATAGATCACAAGGTCAAGAGATCGTGACCATCCTGGCTAATGTGGTGAAATCCCATCTCAAAAAAAAAAAAAAGCAGTATACATATAATGCTGGTAGAGCAAGTCACTCTGTCTGTCCCCAGAAAAGTATTCGATAATCCAATCCTCTGGAAATTCTGACACATTTTCTCCTGAATTGGGCTAGGGAAACTCTACCAGAGCAGGGTTGGGAGTGGCAAATGCTATTGTTCGGTCTCTCCAACGTAAGAATGTAAGAGTGCCTTCTTTTGAGAAATGTCTGTTCATATCCTTTGCCCACTTTCTGATGGTGTTGTTTGTTTTTTCTTGTAAATTTGTTTGAGTTCTTTGTAGGTTCTGGATATTAGCCCTTTGTCAGATGAGTAGATTGCAAAAATTTTCTCCCATTCTGTAGGTTGCCTGTTCACTTCTGATGGTAGTTTTCTTTTGCTGTGCAGAAGCTCTTTAGTTTAATGAGATCCCATTTGTCAATTTGGCTTTTGCCGCCATTGCTTTTGGTGTTTTAGACATGAAGTCCTTGCCCATGCCTATGTCCTGAATGGTATTACCTAGGTTTTCTTCTGGGGTTTTTATGGTATTAGGTCTAACATTTAAGTCTCTAATCAATCTTGAATTAATTTTCGTATAAAGAGTAAGGAAAGGATCCAGTTTCAGCTTTCTACTTATGGCTAGCCATTTTCCCAGCACCCTTTATTATAGGAATCTTTTCCCCATTCACACACATGAAAAAATGCTCATCATCACTGCCCATCAGAGAAATGCAAATCAAAACGACAATGAGATACATCACACACCAGTTAAATGGCAATCATTAAAAAGTCGGAAACAACAGGTGCTGGAGAGGATGTGGAAAATAGGAACACTTTTACACTGTTGTGGAAATGTAAACTAGTTCAACCATTATGGAAACAGTATGGTGATTCCTCAAGGATCTAGAACTAGAATACCATATGACCCAGCCATCCTTACTGGGTATATACCCACAGGATTATAATCATGCTGCTATAAAGACACTGCGCTTTTTAGGCGGAGCAAGATGGCGAATAGAACAGCTCCAGTCTCCAACTCCCAGCGCGAGCGACACAGACCGTGATTTCTGCATTTTCAACTGAGGTACTGGGGTCATCTCACTGGGGAGTGCCGGACAATCGTGCTGGTCAGCTGCTGCAGCCCGACCAGTGAGAGCTGAAGCAGGGCGAGGCATTGCCTCACCTGGAAGCGCAAGGGGAAGGAATCCCTTTTCCTAGCCAGGCGAAGAGACACACAACACCTGAAAATCGGTAACTCCCACCCCAATACTGCACTTTAAACAAACGGCACACCAGGAGATATACCCACACCTGGCCGGGAGGGTCCCACGCCACGGAGCCTCCCTCATTGCTAGCACAGCAGTCTGCAATCTAACCACAAGGCAGCAGCAAGACTGGGGGAGGGGCGCCCGCCATTGCTGAGGCTTAAGTAGGTAACAAAGCCGCTGGAAGCTCGAACTGGGTGGACCTCACAGCAGCTCAAGGAACCCGCCTGTCTCTGTAGACTCCACCTCTGGGGACAGGGCACAGCTAAAAAACACAAGGGAAAGCAGCAGAGGCCTGTGCAGACCCGAACGACTCTGTCTGACAGCTTTGAAGAGAGCAGTGGATCTCCCAACACGGAGGTTGAGATCTGAGATGGACAGACTGCCTGCTCAAGTGGGTCCCTGACCCCTGAGTAGCCTAACTGGGAGACATCCCCCACTAGGGGCAGTCTGACACCCCACACCTCACAGGGTGGAGTACACCCCGGAGAGAAGCTCCCAAAGTAAGACTCAGACAGGTACACTCGCTGTTCAGCAATATTCTATCTTCTGCAACCTCTGCTGCTGATACCCAGGCAAACAGGGTCTGGAGTGGACCTCAAGCAATCTCCAACAGACCTACAGCTGAGGGTCTGACTATTAGAAGGAAAACTATCAAACAGGAAGAACACCTATACCAAACCCCCATCAGTACGTCACCATCATCAAGACCAGAGGCAGATAAACCACAAAGATGGGGAAAGCAGGGCAGAAAAGCTGGAAATTCAAAAAATAAGAGCACATCTCCCCCTGCAAAGGAGTGCAGCTCATCGCCAGCAACGGATCAAAGCTGGTCAGAGAATGACTTTGACGAGATGAGAGAAGAAGGCTTCAGTCCATCAAACTTCTCAGAGCTAAAGGAGGAATTACGTACCCAGCGCAAAGAAACTAAAAATCTTGAAAAAGGTGGAAGAATTGATAGCTAGAATAATTAATGCAGAAGGTCATAAACGAAATGACAGAGATGAAAACCATGACACGAGAAATACGTGACAAATCCACAAGCTTCAGTAACCACTCGATCAACTGGAAGAAAGAGTATCAGCGATTGAGGATCAAATGAATGAAATGAAGCAGAAGAGAAACCAAAAGAAAAAAGAAAAAAAATGAACAAAGCCTGCAAGAAGTATGGATTATGTAAAAGACCAAATCTACGTCTGATTGGGGTGCCTGAAAGTGAGGGGGAAAATGGAACCAAGTTGGAAAACACTCTTCAGGATATCATCCAGGAGAACTTCCCCAACCTAGTAGGCAGGCCAACATTCAAATTCAGGAAATACAGAGAACACCACAAAGATACTCCTCAAGAAGAGCAACTCCAAGACACATAATTGCCAGATTCACCAAAGTTGAAATGAAGGAAAAATCTTAAGGGCAGCCAGAGAGAAAGGTCGGGTTACCCACAAAGGGAAGCCAATCAGACTAACAGCAGACCTCTCGGCAGAAACTCTACAAGCCAGAAGAGAGTGGGGCCAATATTCAACATTCTTAAAGAAAGAATTTTAAACCCAGAATTTCATATCCAGCCAAACTAAGTTTCATCAGTGAAGGAGAAATAAAATCCTTTACAGATAAGCAAATGCTTAGAGATTTTGTCACCACCAGGCCTGCCTTACAGAGACCCTGAAGGAAGCCCTAAACATGGAAAGGAACAACCGGTACCAGCCATTGCAAAAACATGCCAAAATGTAAAGACCATCGAGGCTAGGAAGAAACTGCATCAACTAACGAGCAAAATAACCAGTTAATATCATAATGGCAGGATCAAGTTCACACATAACAATATTAACCTTAAATGTAATGGACTAAATGCTCCAATTAAAAGACACAGACTGGCAAACTGGATAAAGTCAAGACCCATCAGTCTGCTGTATTCAGGAGACCCATCTCACATGCAGAGACATACATAGGCTCAAAATAAAGGGATGGAGGAAGATCTACCAAGCAAATGGAGAACAAAAAAAGCAGGGTTTGCAATCCTAGTCTCTGATAAAACAGACTTTAAACCATCAAAGATCAAAAGAGAAAGAAGGCCATTACATAATGGTAGGGATCAATTCACAGGAAGAGCTAACTATCCTAAATATATATGCACCAATACAGGAGCACCCAATTCATAAAGCAAGTCCTTAGAGACTTACAAAGAGACTTAGACTCCCTACAATAATAATGGGAGACTTCAACACTCCACTGTCAACATTAGACAGATCAACGAGACAGAAAGTTAACAAGGATATCCAGGAATTGAACTCATCTCTGCACCAAGCGGACCTAATAGACATCTATAGAACTCTCCACCCCAAATCAACAGAATATACATTCTTCTCAGCACCACATCGCACTTATTCCAAAATTGACCACATAATTGGAAGTAAAGCACTCCTCAGCAAATGTAAAAGAACAGAATTATAACAAACTGTCTCTCAGACCACAGTGCAATCAAACTAGAATTCAGGACTAAGAAACTCAATCAAAACCGCTCAACTACATGGAAACTGAACAACCTGCTCCTGAATGACTACTGGTACATAACGAAATGAAGGCAGAAATAAAGATGTTCTTTGAAACCAATGAGAACAAAGATACAACATACCAGAATCTCTGGGACACATTTAAAGCAGTGTGTAGAGGGAAATTTATAGCACTAAATGCCCACAAGAGAAAGCTGGAAAGATCTAAATTGACACTCTAACATCACAATTAAAAGAACTGGAGAAGCAAGAGCAAACCATTCAAAAGCTAGCAGAAGGCAAGAAATAACTAAGATCAGAGCAGAACTGAAGGATAGAGACACAAAAAACCCTCCAAAAAATCAATGAATCCAGGAGTTGGTTTTTGAAAAGATCAACAAAATTGACAGACCGCTAGCAAGAAATAAAAGAAAAGAGAGAAGAATCAAATAGACGCAATAAAAATGATAAAGGGGGATATCACCACGGACCCCACAGAAATAAACTACCATCAGAGAATACTATAACACCTCTACGCAAATCAACTAGAAAATCTAGAAGAAATGGATTTTCCTGGACACTTACACTCTTCCAAGACTAAACCAGGAAGAAGTTGAATCCCTAATAGACCATTAGCAGGCTCTGAAATTGAGGCAATAATTAATAGCCTACCCACCAAAAAAGTCCAGGACCAGATGGATTCACAGCTGAATTCTACCAGAGGTACAAGAGGAGCTGGTACCATTCCTTCTGAAACTCTTCCAATCAATAGAAAAAGAGGAATCCTCCCTAACTCATTTTATGAGGCCAACATCATCCTGATACCAAAGCCTGGCAGAGACACAACAAAAAAAAGAATTTTAGACCAATATCCCTGATGAACATCGATGCAAAAATTCTCAATAAAATACTGGCAAACGGATTCAGCAGCACATCAAAAAGCTTATCCACCATGATCAAGTGGGCTTCATCCCTGGGATGCAAGGCTGGTTCAACATTCGCAAATCAATAAACGTAATCCAGCATATAAACAGAACCAATGACAAGAACCACATGATTATCTCAATAGATGCAGAAAAGGCTTTTGACAAAATTCAACAACCCTTCATGCTAAAAACGCTCAATAAATTTGGTATTGATGGAACGTACCTCAAAAATAAGAGCTATTTATGACAAACCCACAGCTAATATCATACTGAATGGGCAAAAACTGGAAAATTCCCTTTGAAAACTGGCACAAGACAGGGATGCCCTCTCTCACCACTCCTATTCAACATAGTGTTGGAAGTTCTGGCTAGGGCAATCAGGCAAGAGAAAGAAATCAAGGGTATTCAGTTAGGAAAAGAAGAAGTCAAATGTCCCTGTTTGCAGATGACATGATCGTATATTTAGAAAACCCCATTGTCTCAGCCCAAAATCTCCTTAAGCTGATAAGCAACTTCAGCAAAGTCTCAGGATACAAAATCAATGTGCAAAATCACAAGCATTCTTATACACCAGTAACAGACAAACAGAGAGCCAAATCAGGAATGAACTTCCATTCACAATTGCTTCAAAGAGAATCAAATACCTAGGAATCCAACTTACAAGGGATGTAAAGGACCTCTTCAAGGAGAACTACAAACCACTGCTCATGAAATCAAAGAGGACACTAACAAATGGAAGAACATACCATGCTCATGGATAGGAAGAATCAATATCGTGAAAATGGCCATACTGCCCAGGTTATTTATAGATTCAATGCCATCCCCATCAAGCTACCAATGAGTTTCTTCACAGAATTGGAAAAAACTGCTTTAAAGTTCATATGGAACCAAAAAAGAGCCCGCATTGCCAAGACAATTCTAAGTCAAAGAAAAGCTGGAGGCATCACGCTACCTGACTTCAAACTATACTACAAGGCTACAGTAACCAAAACAGCATGGTACTGGTACCAAAACAGAGATATAGACCAATGGAACAGAACAGACCTCAGAATAATACCACACATCTACAGCCATCTGATCTTTGACAAACCTGAGAAAAACAAGAAATGGGAAAGGATTCCCTATTTAATAAATGGTGCTGGGAAATTGGCTAGCCATAATAGAAAGCTGAAACTGGATCCTTTCCTTACTCCTTATACGAAATTAATTCAAGATGGATTAGAGACTTAAATGTTAGACCTAATACCATAAAACCCTAGAAGAAAATCTAGGTAGTACCATTCAGGACATAGGCATGGCAAGGACTTCATGTCTAAAACACCAAAAGAACGGCATAAAAAGCCAAAATGACAAATGGGATCTCATTAAACTAAAGAGCTTCTGCACAGCAAAAGAAACTACCATCAGAGTGAACAGGCAACCTACAGAATGGGAGAACATTTTTGCAACTACTCATCTGACAAGGGCTAATATCCAGAATCTACAAAGAACTCAAACAATTTACAAGAAAAAAACAAACAACCCCATCAAAAAGTGGGCAAAGGATATGAACAGACATTTCTCAAAGAAGACATTCATACAGCCAACAGACACATGAAAAAATGCTCATCATCACTGGCCACCAGAGAAATGCAAATCAAAACCACAATGAGATACCATCTCACACCAGTTAGAATGGCAATCATTAAAAAGTCAGGAAACAACAGGTGCTGGAGAGGATGTGGAGAAATAGGAACACTTTTACACTGTTGGTGGGATTGTAAACTAGTTCAACCATTATGGAAACAGTATGGCGATTCCTCAAGGATCTAGAACTAGATGTACCATATGACCCAGCCATCCAATTACTGGGTATATACCCAAAGGGTTACAAATCATGCTGCTATAAAGACACATGCACACATATGTTTATTGTGGCACTATTCACAATAGCAAAGACTTGGAATCAACCCAAATGTCCATCTGTGTCAGACTGGATTAAGAAAATGTGGCACATATACACCATGGAATATTATGCAGCCATAAAAACGAATGAGTTTGCGTCCTTTATAGGGACATGGATGCAGCTGGAAACCATCATTCTTAGCAAACTATCACAAGAACAGAAACGAAACACCGTATGTTCTCACTCATAGGTGGAACTGAACAATGAGATCACTTGGACTCGGGAAGGGGAACATCACACACCGGGGCCTATCATGGGGAGGGGGGAGGGGGGAGGGATTGCATTGGGAGTTATACCTGATATAAATGATGAATTGAGGGGTGCTGACGAGTTGATGGTGCAGCACACCAACATGGCCCAAGTATACATATGTAACAAACCTGCACGTTATGCACATGTACCCTAGAACTTAAAGTATAATAAAAAAAAAAAAAAAAAGAATGTCCTTTAAAAGCGACATTAAGAAAAATTTACTGAAAAAAACAAAACAAAACAAAACAAACAAAAAAGACACATGCACACGTATTTTATTGCGGCACTATTCACAATAGCAAAGACTTGAATCAACCAAATGTCCATCTGTGACAGACTGGATAAGAAAATGTGGCACATATACACCATGGAATACTATGCAGCCATAAAAAAGGATGAGTTTGCGTCCTTTGTAGGACATGGATGCAGCTGGAAACCATCATTCTTAGCAAACTATCACAAGAACAGAAAACCAACACGCATGTTCTCACTCATAGGTGGGAACTGAGCAATGAGATCACTTGGACTCGGATGGGAACATCACACACTGGGCCTATCATGGGAGGGGTGAGGGGAGGGATTGCATTGGGAGTTATACCTGATGTAATGACGAATTGATGGGTGCTGACGAGTTGATGGGTGCAGCACACCAACATGGCACAAGTATACATATGTAACAAACCTGTATGTTATCCACATGTACCCTAGAACTTAAAGTATAATAATAAAAAGAAAAAAAAGAACGTAACAGTGCTGTTTGGTAGGGATTCCTTGGAAAATCCCCTTTGAGAGGAATGTATACCTTTCCAAACAAAAACCATGTTTCAAGGAAACTGTCTCATCACCAGACTGTTCCCCTAGAGCAGTTAAAGCCTTAGACATAAAGCTAGCTGACGCAAGCTGACTACATGGAAAAAAAAAAAAAAAAAAAAAATTATTGTTTTGGATTCAACCAACCACCAATTGAAAATATTTATGTTTTTTTTTAGATTTCTAGTGGCCAAATTTTATTTACGTATTTTTAATTCCTTTTCTTTTTGTATTTCTAAATTTATTTTCTATTTCAATAGGTTTTTAATGAACAGGTGGTGTTTGGTTACATGAATAAGTTCTTTAGTGGTGATTCTGAGATTTTGGTGCACCCATCACCAAGCAGTGTAAACTCTATCCAATGTGTAGTCTGTTATCATTCACCCCCATCCCTCCCTTTCCCCCAAGTCCCCAAAGTCCAATGTATCATTCTTATGCCTTTGTGTGTGGAAAATAGTGTGGAGATTCCATAAAGAACTAAAAGTAGATCTACCATTTGATCCAGCAATCCCACTACTAGGTATCTACCCAAAGGAAAAGAAGTTATTATATGAAAAAAATACTTGCACACACATGTTTATAGCAGCACAATTTTCAATTGCAAAAGTACGGAAGCAGCCCAAATGCCCATCGATCAACGAGTGGACAAAGAAAACGTCGTGGCTGGGCACAGTGGCTCACGCCTGTAATCCCAGCATTTTGGGAGGCTGGTGCTGGCAGATCACGAGGTCAGGAGTTTGAGACCAGCCTGACCAACATGGTGAAACCCTGTCTCTACTAAAAATACAAAAATTAGCCGGGTGTAGTGGCACACGCCTGTAATCCCACTACTCAGGAGGCTGAGGCAGGAGAATCACTTGAATCCAGGAGGCAGAAGTTGCAGTGAGCCGAGATCATGCCACTGCACTCCAGCCTGGGCAACAGAGCAAGACTCCATAAAAAAAAAAAAAAAAAAAAACAGAAAGAAAAGAAAAGAAGAAAATGTGGTATATAGATATACCAAGTAATACTACTCAGTCATAAAAAAGAACAAATAATGGCATTCACAGCAACTGAATGGAATTGAAAACTATTATTCTAAGTGAAGTAACTCAGAAATGGAAAACTAAACATCATATGTTTTCACTTCTAAGTGGGAGCTAAGCAGCTTAATGAATTTAGATAGAATATCAGTGAGGGTTCTCCAAAGAAACAGAACCAACAGGACATATGTATATGTACATTAAGAGATTTATTTTAAGGAATTGGCTCACACAGCTGTGCAGGCTGGCAGGTCCAAAATCTACAGGGAAGGCCTGCAGAATTTCTATGTCACAGTCTTGAAGCTGAATGCCTTCCTCTTGAGGAAACCTCTGCTTCTGCTAATAAGACATTGAACTGATTGGATGAGGCTGGCCCACACTGTGGAGGGTAATCGGCTTTATTTAAAGTCAACTGATTATAGCCGTTACTTACATCTACAAAATACCTTCATAGCAACATGTAAACTGGTATTTGACCAAACAGCTGAACAAATACCGAGTTGACACATAAAATTGACCATCACAGGTACCAATGCTATGTGCAAAAGAAAACTGTCTAGTCAGTTTTCAGCAATTTGTCTTTTTAAAAGGACGAGAGAATTTCGCATGAGGTACCTAGTCCCTGAATGCCTCAGCAGCCCTGCCCCTAAAATATCTGGTCATGCCCTCCATACCATCAGTCCCCCAGGCTACTGCTGTTAGGCTACACCCAGGCCACATCTATTTGGTCTATAATAGCAGTTGTGCGGAATATTGGGCAGAAGCTGAACTTTCTCTAGGACCACCTAAGACAAACCCAACCCAATCAGTTCTATTGCTCCTGAATCTGCTAAAACATACTGATAAGAAGTGCTGTCGACTTTATGGACAGAAAAGAAAGATCCAGCTCCTTCTCCTCTATCAAGCTGCCCTAAACTTTGCCTGGAGTGGTGAGAAACCATAACCTTTAACATCCCTCTTGCCTAGGGAGTCCCCCTTTCTTATCCACTACATCTCTTGAGGAACTAGAAATGGCCTTAAAGCTTGTTTAGGTTTATATCCATAGTCCGGCAGTCTGCGTCTATGTAAAGATCTATTCATCTGGAGAAAGTACCTGCCTTACTCTCCTCAGAAACTAGAAAATTAATCTTTCAGCTAGTTTACAAATTTCTTAGGAACACTTTCTTCCCAAGAAATTTATTCTCAAGCTGGGCACAGTGGCTCATGCCTATAATCCCAACACTTTGGGTGGCTGAGGTGGACGGATCGCTTCAGTCTAGGAGTTCAAGACCAGCTTGAGCAACATGATGAAACCGTATCTCTACTAAAAGTACAAAAATTAGCTGGGTGTGGTGGCATGTGCCTGTGGTCCCAGCTACTCAGGAAGCAGTGGTGGGAGCATCATCTGAGCCTCGGAGGTGGAGGTTGCAGTGAGCCAAGATTGTGCCACAGCACTCCAGCCTGGGTGACAGAGCAAGACAAAGTCTCAAAAAAAAGAAAAGAAAAGAAAAGAAATTATTCTCAAGCTGGGCACAGTGGCTCATGCCTATAATCCCAACACTTTGGGTGGCTGAGGTGGACGGATCGCTTCAGTCTAGGAGTTCAAGACCAGCTTGAGCAACATGATGAAACCGTATCTCTACTAAAAGTACAAAAATTAGCTGGGTGTGGTGGCATGTGCCTGTGGTCCCAGCTACTCAGGAAGCAGTGGTGGGAGCATCATCTGAGCCTCGGAGGTGGAGGTTGCAGTGAGCCAAGATTGTGCCACAGCACTCCAGCCTGGGTGACAGAGCAAGACAAAGTCTCAAAAAAAAGAAAAGAAAAGAAAAGAAATTTATTCTCAAACCTACTCTGTTTAATAGATAAAGGCAGGCCGGGCGCGGTGGCTCAAGCCTGTAATCCCAGCACTTTGGGAGGCCGAGACGGGCGGATCACGAGGTCAGGAGATCGAGACCATCCTGGCTAACATGGTGAAACCCCGTCTCTACTAAAAATACAAAAAACTAGCCGGGCGAGGTGGCGGGCGCCTGTAGTCCCAGCTACTCGGGAGGCTGAGGCAGGAGAATGGCGTGAACCCGGGAGGCGGAGCTTGCAGTGAGCCGAGATTGCGCCACTGCACTCCAGTCTGGGCGACAGAGCGAGACTCTGCCTCAAAAAAAAAAAAAAAAAATAGATAAAGGCAAAGCTTCTGTGATTTCAAATAGAAGTTTCTCCCCCAACCTCTCTTGGCTCCCCATTCATCATGCCCTCTTGGGGGCCCCTAAGGGAAGCCTCTCAGAACTCCTAGGGCTCTGCCAGAGCATAGTCTACAAAGCATGATGCAACAGAAAGAATTCTACATATATAACCAGATAGATAGATAGATAGATAGATAGATAGATAGATAGATAGAGGAAGCAGTATCGTGTTGAAGTAAAACCTTAACACCTTAACTCTGGAAACTTTAACTCCCAGTCATATTTACCATCCTTGGATAGGTACTTAACCTCTTTAGGCCTTGCAAATTGAAATGATAATACTTTCCTTAAATAATTATTGATAAGAGTATCTATAATGGAGTACTTTTAAAGTTCTACAAAAGTTAGATATTATTGACCACGAGGATACTTTGGAAATCAAGGCCATGTCTGTGGGCAATGTGATATCCTTCAACCTGGACTCAATGGCTACGGAATATTCTGTGGTTACAGCTCATAACTAAGAGACTAAGCTGCCCAGCTCAACCACTGCCTCCTGATGCATATGTCTAAAACAAACCACATAAAGCTCAATAAGCCAGTCTGGGTTAGTTGATCCTCTGGTACTTTTTTTTCCCATTTGAAGAAGCTGGTCAGCTGACAGGGGCTCATAAGTTGGGGGGAAAACATTACACAGAGTTAAACAGATGACTTTATGGTAGGATTTAACAGAAACTTTACATGAATAATGAATCTCTAAAAGAGCTTTGTAGTGTGCAGCATCACAAACTTATTTAACCACAGAACACGTTTTTAGTAGAATCACATTTTGTGGAACACCTACAGAGCAGAGTTTAGAAAATGCTGCTTCACAGAGAGGCACAGCAGAGGGTGATTTTATTATTACCATTTATTAGAATGTCCTACCATTTCTTCCTATCACATGTCCTTAATCCTAAAAGATCCTGAGAGATCTCCAGAATGCTTCAAAGAGTATCACAGGAGAGCTTCACAAAGTGTCATCTGATCTTTCCCCAACTGAATTTTAATATCAGCTACAACAGTACTAGGCTTTAAAGTAAATTCCACTAGACTTGAAATGTTTCCATTAAGAATCAAGCAAATAAATGGAAATTCAGGAACCAAGAAGTAACTAAGAGGCTTCTTGGCAAAAGGCATCTTTTAGAATAACTACATTATGTTTCCTTCCAACAATAGTACCTGAGCTTGGCATGAACCTAGCCATGGAGCTTTTTTGGAAACAAAGCCTTTGTCTTCTACACATGTCATCTAGCTTTCTAAAGAATGCTTTGACACATGCACACATATTCATTGCAGCACTATTCATAATAGCAAAGACATGGAGTCAACCTAAATCCCCATCAATGGTAGACTGAAGAAAATGTGGTACATATACACCATGGGATAATATGCAGTCATAGAAAACAATGAGATCATGTCCTTTGCAGGGACATACATAGAGCTGGAGGCCATTATCCCTAGCAAACTAAAACAGGACCAGAAAACCAAATACCACATGTTCTCACTTATAAGTGGCAGCTAAATTATGCGAATACATGGACACATAGAGGGGAACAACACACACTTTGGCCTATCAGAGGGTGGAGGGCAGGAGGAGGGAAAAGATCAGGCAAAATAACTAACGGGTACTAGGCTTAATACCTGAGTGACAAAATAATCTGTACAACAAACCTATGTAACATGAGTTTACCTATGTAACAAACCTCCACAGGTACCCCTGAACTTAAAATAAAAGCCAAATTAAAAAAAAAAAAAAGAATGCTAAACTCAGCCAAACAATCAGGGATTTTCAACTGGGCTATTACAGAAGTGTGTGGAACTTTTTCTTTTCAAATTATTTTGCACATTTAGACACACCAACACTCCAGCACCATACCTTACCTATGTGAAATTGAACAAATCCTATGAAGGGGTTACCCAGAACACTGAGCAACCCAATCATGGTGGTGCGCTGGTGTTTGTAGCAGCCCGCAAGCAAATACCAAACATTTGTCAGTCCATCGAAATTTGTATCAGACTATCATCCCAACACATTCATGAAAATGATCACCAGAGGTCTTATATCTGACAATTCTGTCTCTTAACTTGTAAAAATGCACAATGATTGCCCCATGGCAGTTATTTTACTGTGAATGATCCTCAAACTTGAATGTGTACCAGAATCACCTGGAGGCCTTTTTGCATACAAATTGCTGGACCCCATCCTCAGAGTTTTTGATTCAGTGTCTGCATGGTACTGGTACCAGCATGGTAATAAGCTTCTTCTCACCCTTGACAGAGACAGTCTGTGAACCACACTTCATTACATTGTCATCTTAAACATTTCAATCAACTGCCACAAAGTAAACACTGGTACCTAGACTGATTTAGACACAACACATAAGCTTTTTTTAAATGTGGAAAACTAAGAGAAGAAGGGTTATTACACAATTCACCTGCAGGCTCATTTTCTAACAGTGATATAATTATTTCATTAGGAAAATGTATTGTTAATTAATAATTTATCAAGAAAATAAAAAATAGTTTGTTTAACCTTTTTAATTACATGGAACTCATTACTTAGTGAGAGTGAAAACTAAAAGAAATAGAAAGTTCTAAGTGCAAAGCAAATATCTTTGACTTTATTGAAATGTTACAATAAGCTATATTTATATTAACACTTTCTTCTTTGACTGTGGTTTTTTTCAAAAAAAAATAATAAATGAACACTTTCTTTCCTTCCTCTCTTCTTTTCTCCTTCCCTTCCTCCTTTCCTTTATTTCAGAAAAGGCATCTGAAAGAAGATCATTTTCTTTCTTATTTGCTTCCAGGATCTTTTCTGGGTATTTGGCCCTGCCATTTGAGACTAGAAACTGTCATCCCTTTATTATTTCATTCAATAACTATCTAGTGAATATCAAAAATGAGCCTGATACATCACTAGGTATTAGAGATGATGTAGTAATTGAGAAAGACAAATTCCTTGCCTTCGTGAAGCTTACATTCCAGTGGGAGAGACATAGAAATAACAAAGCAATTACAAAATAGAGAGGAAGTACAGGATAAAATAAGCATATAAAAGGGGAACATAACCAAGATTTAAAAGTGAGGGTATAAACTAGAAAATCTAGAAGAAATGGATAATTTCCTGGACACTTAAACTCTCCCAAGACTAAACCAGGAAGCAGCTGAATCCCTGAATAGACCAATAGCAGGCTCTGAAATTGAGGCAATAATTAATAGCCTACCCACCAAAAAAAGTCCAGGACCAGATGGATTCACAGCTGAATTCTACCAGAGGTACAAGGAGGAGCTGGTACCATTCCTTCTGAAACTATTCCAATCAATAGAAAAAGAGGGAATCCTCCCTAACTCATTTTATGAGGCCAACATCATCCTGATACCAAAGCCTGGCAGAGACACAACAGAAAAAGAGAATTTTAGACCAATATCACTGATGAACATCGATGCAAAAATCCTCAATAAAATACTGGCAAACTGGATTCAGCAGCACATCAAAAAGCTTATCCACCATGATCAAGTGGGCTTCCTCCCTGGGATACAAGGCTGGTTCAACATACGCAAATCAATAAACGTAATCCAGCATATAAACAGAACCAAAGACAAGAACCACATGATTATCTCAATAGATGCAGAAAAGGCCTTCAACAAAATTCAACAGCCCTTCAGGCTAAAAACGCTCAATAAATTCGGTATTGGTGGAACGTATCTCAAAATAATAAGAGCTATTTATGACAAACCCACAGCCAATATCATACTGAATGGGCAAAAACTGGAAAAATTCCCTTTGAAAACTGGCACAAGACAGGGATGCCCTCTCTCACCACTCCTATTCAACATAGTGTTGGAAGTTCTGGCTAGGGCAATCAGGCAAGAGAAAGAAATCAAGGGTATTCAGTTAGGAAAAGAAGAAGTCAAATTGTCCCTGTTTGCAGATGACATGATTGTATATTTAGAAAACCCCATTGTCTCAGCCCAAAATCTCCTTAAGCTGATAAGCAACTTCAGCAAAGTCTCAGGATACAAAATCAATGTGCAAAAATCACAAGCATTCTTATACACCAGTAACAGACAAACAGAGAGCCAAATCAGGAATGAATTTCCATTCACAATTGCTTCAAAGAGAATCAAATACCTAGGAATCCAACTTACAAGGGATGTAAAGGACCTCTTCAAGGAGAACTACAAACCACTGCTCAGTGAAATCAAAGAGGACACTAACAAATGGAAGAACATACCATGCTCATGGATAGGAAGAATCAATATCGTGAAAATGGCCATACTGCCAAGGTCATTTATAGATTCAATGCCATCCCCATCAAGCTACCAATGAGTTTCTTCACAGAATTGGAAAAAACTGCTTTAAAGTTCATATGGAACCAAAAAAGAGCCCGCATTGCCAGACAATCCTAAGTCAAAAGAACAAAGCTGGAGGCATCATGCTACCTGACTTCAAACTATAATACAAGGCTACAGTAACCAAAACAGCATGGTACTGGTATCAAAACAGAGATATAGACCAATGGAACAGAACAGAGTCCTCAGAAATAATACCACACATCTACAGCCATCTGATCTTTGACAAACCTGAGAAAAACAAGAAATGGAGAAAGGATTCCTATTTAATAAATGGTGCTGGGAAAATTGGCTAGCCATAAGTAGAAAGCTGAAACTGGATCCTTTCCTTACTCCTTATACAAAAATAATTCAAGATGGATTAGAGACTTAAATGTTAGACCTAATACCATAAAAACCCTAGAAGAAAACCTAGGTAATACCATTCAGGACATAGGCATGGGCAAGGACTTCATGTCTAAAACACCAAAAGCAACGGCAACAAAAGCCAAAATTGACAAATGGGATCTCATTAAACTAAAGAGCTTCTGCACAGCAAAAGAAACTACCATCAGAGTGAACAGGCAACCTACAGAATGGGAGAACATTTTTGCAATCTACTCATCTGACAAAGGGCTAATATCCAGAACCTACAAAGAACTCAAACAAATTTACAGGAAAAAAACAAACAACCCCATCAAAAAGTGGGCAAAGGATATGAACAGACATTTCTCAAAAGAAGACATTCATACAGCCAACAGACACATGAAAAAATGCTCATCATCACTGGCCACCAGAGAAATGCAAATCAAAACCACAATGAGATACCATCTCACACCAGTTAGAATGGCAATCATTAAAAAGTCAGGAAACAACAGGTGCTGGAGAGGATGTGGAGAAATAGGAACACTTTTACACTGTTGGTGGGATTGTAAACTAGTTCAACCATTATGGAAAACAGTATGGCGATTCCTCAAGGATCTAGAACTAGATGTACCATATGACCCAGCCATCCCATTACTGGGTATATACCCAAAGGATTACAAATCATGCTGCTATAAAGACACATGCACATGTATGTTTATTGCGGCACTATTCACAATAGCAAAGACTTGGAATCAACCAAATGTCCATCTGTGACAGACTGGATTAAGAAAATGTGGCACATATACACCATGGAATACTATGCAGCCATAAAAAAGGATGAGTTTGTGTCCTTTGTAGGGACATGGATGCAGCTGGAAACCATCATTCTTAGCAAACTATCACAAGGACAGAAAACCAAACACCGCATGTTCTCTCTCATAGGTGGGAACTGAGCAATGAGATCACTTGGACTCGGGAAGGGGAACATCACACACCGGGGCCTATTACGGGGAGGGGGGAGGGGGGAGGGATTGCATTGGGAGTTATACCTGATGTAAATGACGAGTTGATGGGTGCCTACAAGTTGATGGGTGCAGCACACCAACATGGCCCAAGTATACATATGTAACAAACCTGCACGTTATGCACATGTACCCAAGAACTTAAAGTATAATAAAAAAATAAATAAATAAAAAGTGAGGGTAGGTAGTTGGGGCAATCAAGTTTTTCCAAAGAAAGTGCCACCCAAAATGAATCCTGAACAATGAAGCAAAGCTGAGGGAACAACAGAAAGAACAGTATTTCTAAGGAATTGAAGTAATTTTAGTACAGCTGGGGTATACCATTTGGTGGCAGGGGTGGGGAGTAGGACAGACAATGAGGAGGAAAAGGCAAGTGGCGATACTGAAAAGATGTGCAGTGTTTTCTCATTACCTTCTGTTTCCGTGTGAGTATCACGGAAAAACACAAATCGGGGTGATTACTTGGTTCACAAAGATACCCCAGTAGCCCTGTCTCTGCTGCCTCTCCTCTCCCTTCTTTTGGTGAACTACTCTTCTCCTCTCCAGCCCTAAGCATGTGGTCAAAATCGCAGCTGCTATCCTTTTCATATGAGTTTACGTCCATGAACATAGTAATTGGCTGAGAAGTGAAAACTTGCTCCAAAACTAGCCATGGATAGGACCCCACACGCCTGGCCATAGTGATGACTCTGGTGCTAGTCACATGACTGGAGACAAACCAATCAGAGCTCTTCCCCAGGTTTTCTTGGACTGGAGCTGGCAAGAAGAACCCCTTCTTCTCTAGTCAAAGTGCCTTGAGGATGTGAGCTCGGAGCTAGCAGCAGCCATGTCTAGCACCGTATGGAGAATCCTGCCTTCAACCGAAGAGAATGAAGCCACACAGAGGGAAAAGCGAAGACAAGAAGAGAAGGTCCTGACAGTTTTTAAGCCTCTAGTTTTAGTCCCTAAGGCCAATGCCAAGGTTGCAGAGGTTACCTTGTACTTCTTAAGGTCCAGCTGTTCTGCGCTTTCTCCAAACCTGTGAGCTCAAGTACCCTTTCTATAAAGTGTCCAACTGGGTCTCTGTCAAATGCTTGTGTGCACTCTACTTGGCATGTTCCTCTGAACTGTTATTCTCAAAATGGGTCTGTAACAGCTGTAAATTATGTAGCTTATTGTTACCTTGCTCAAGGCTGTTTTTCCATTGCTTTGCCTCATTTCCTTACATCTTTACTCATTTGCTCTCTTCTGAAGATTCTGAAAACAGTAACCAAAACAGAATCAGGCTCATACAGGGCTGGAAAGGCCTCCTCACATCTGCCTTGTTTACTTATTGTCCTGGTAGAAACCATTGCTCCATGGGACCATTAGCTATTTAAAGGTGAAGGAAAAATGACTAAAGTTGACCTTTTCAGAGAAACTTTCCACACACTTATAGCCCCTGGCTTAAAGCACCTCAGCAAGTTTTGGAAAAAAGGAGGTCACAAAGTTAAGGACAAAACAGAGATGCCCAATCGAATCCACTGTTGACTTATATTCAACATGGCAAAAACAGAACTTACTGTCTCTCCCCTAAATTAACTCTCTCTCCAGGCGACCTTATTTTTTACTTATCATTCTCCTAGTCATCTAGACCTTGAAATTGTGTGATTTATCTTTTATTTTCCTCTCTCTAACTGTAGCCAGTAAGATACTGACTCTTCCAAATTATTTTCTTGAGATATGTTTCATATCTAATCTTTCCTCTCCATTCTCACTGCCTGAACCTATATTCTGAATCCATCACTTCCTCCATAACCAATCTCTCCTTTTTTGTTTTAAAATATTTAATTAACAAAAATGATATATATTCAAGATGTACAATGTGATGATTTGATATACATTTACATTGTATAATGATGATCACAAATTAACACATCCATCACCCACACTATACATTCCCACAACTTATTCATCTTATAACTGAAAGTTTGTACTTTTTTATCAGCATCTCTCCATCTCCCCCACCATCTAGCCCCTGACAACAACCATTCTACTCTCTGTTTCTATGAATTTGACTCTTTTAGATTCCACATATAAGTGAAATCATACAGTATCTGTCTTTCTGTGACTGGCTTATTTCACTTAGCATAATGTCTTCCAGTTCATCCATATTGTCACAAATGACAAAATTCCTTCTTTTATGCCTGAATAGTATTCCATTGTGTGTGTGTGTATGTGTGTATGCACACATTTTATGTATTCATTCATTTTCTTTATCCATTCATTTATCAGTGGACATTGAGGTTGATTCTATATCTTGACTATTGTGACTAATGCTGCAGTGAACATGGGGTTGCAGATATCTTTATGACATACTGATTTTATTTTTAGGGGACACATACTCAGAAGTAGAATTGCTGGATCATATGGTAGTTCTATTTTTAATGTTTTGAGGAACTCTATACTGCTTTTCATAATGACTGCATTAATTTCTATTCCTACCAACAGTGTGCAAGCATTCCCTTTTCTCCACATCCTTGCCAACACTATTATCTCTTGTCTTTTTGATAGTAGCCATTGTAACAGGTGTGAGGTAGTATTGCAGTTTCAATTTGCATTTTCCTGATGATTAGTGATGTTGTGCACCTTTTCATATATGCCTGTTGGCTATTTATGTGCATGACCAATATTTTATATGTTTCTCTGATGTTACTTCCTCACATCCACATCCCCAGCCACAGTGAAAGACCAAGGATAGGCTTCTGACCCAAGAGCCACCAATCTACATTCTGGCCAGTGATCTAAAACAGAGCCAGGTATAAAAATATAAACTAGGACAATCAGATTCTCTCTCAGGAATTTGCCCTAAAAATATGAGGGGGGTAGGGGGGAGAGCGAGAAAGGGAGAGAGAGAAACAGGGAGAGAAATGAAAGAAGGAGGAGCTGAAGCTGAAAGAATACCTAGAGAGGAATAAGAAAAAGAGTCAGAAATATAAGGGAAAAGATAGAAACCTGAAGGCTTGATAGGCCATGCAAACCAAAATTATAAGGGAGTAGGAACAATGAATTAAATAGGAATTAGGAACTATCCAAAAGCTAACCTGAGCAGAAGAAAACACTTAAGGCAGTCAGTAGTGAGGGGGAAATACAGCTGAGCCATGTTAATGACAGAACTCTAGGGTGAAAAGTCTTACAACCCTGCTGAGGTCCCTGAAGCTGCTGTGAAGCCAAGTACGATTCCCATGAGGTCCCACCGCACTCTGGTTTCTGACTTTGCTTACCCTGAAACCTCTTTCTTTCTTATTGCTCTTTAACAACACCCCACCACCTCTTTACTTGAGATGACTCTAAAGTGTTTCTATCACTTGCAAACAAAAGAGCCTAATAAAAACAGTTCAAATCAAATAGCATCTGGCTTCTGAGATGTCCATTACCTGGCCTCACCATGCCTTTACAGCCTTTCAGTCCCACAATCCTTCAATGAGAATATCCCACTTCAGAATATCAACTTTGCTAAACCATCACTGCCTATTCTCTGTGTATACACACGGCAGTCAGTTTCTGTCTCCATACCTTTGCTGGCACTTCTGCCACATATCCCCTTACTTTACCCCACCAAGTTCTAGTCACCCTTTAAGCCCTGAATCCTCTTGGAAGACTTTCCTAGCTTTGCCATCCTGACATTACTTCTCCCTGCTCTTACCCTCGAATCCCTATAGACTAAATCACACAATCTAGCATCTCATTCTGTGTAATCTACCATCTCATTCTATGCTGCCTTGCTTTTCTCTATTCATGCCAGGTTTTCTATCTCCTCAACTGGTTCTTGACTCATGAATTGCAGGAATATATTTCATATTGTTTTCAAGTACCCCACTGTATCATTATTATTATTCATATTATTAACAATATTATCAAATATTTGTTGTTCGAATGGTATCAACATGGAGCACAAACAATCCAACAGGCATATCATAGAACCTCATTACTGCAAAACAATCATTAATGAGAAAACTACACTAATAGGGCCCATGCTGAGTGTGGTCATTGAGGTGCTATCCTAAGAGAAGGGCTCAGCTCAAAGGAAGGCTCCCCTCAGACCCTTGGGCCTTGTGAAAGAACCACTTTTTATTTCCTCCAGCAGGGGAGAGAGAAAAGGAAAGTCCTGAGACCTGGGAATGTCACCTAACTGCTTGGTATAATGACAGAACTCATAGCCTACTCCAGGAAAAGCATAAAATCCTGACCTCAGCCTTCTTTGGAAACAATTACCTCAAGGCATAAGCCAGGGAATTGTCAGTCTTTCTCCCTTCATCCTGGCAGCTTAGGTTCTGGTTGCCTCTCCCAGGAGAAATGCTGTGGTCCCTCCTCCGAGGACAGCTCTCTTTCTAGGCCAAACCCAAGTCACTTTGAGAAAAGCCACCATTCAATGTGGGACTTTTAAATACCAAGAGATGCCAAACAGTGCAGAAATCAAGAACTTTCTCTTAGTCAGAGCACTTCCATGCAAGAGGAAAATATGGCTCTACCCAGTGTCATTTCCAAAATTGATAAGGGACCCATACATCAGCAGTGCTATTTTGACACTCCATTATGAGTCATAAAATTTCTATTCAACACCCACTTCCTGAGCCCAGGGTATTATTTATTCCAAGGAATTGGTAAGAGGTCTCAACTAAGTGCAGGATAATCTGCTTCTGAAAATCACAGTTAAGAAAAGGGCAAGTTTCTTGTCATCCTCAGAAACTAATATGCAAAAAATAAATCTGACTAAGAACATGTGGGTGGGAAGGTACATGGGAAAGAAGATTTAAGAAAAACTTCACCCATCTTACCCACTCAAAAGCTATTGCTATGCTGAGCCTTTATTTCTTGGTTTCCTGTTTTTGCTTACAGCAGATAAAACTTGATGGCAATGATCTTAATCTTCTCTGTCAGCCTTCCAAGCTCATGATGGGGAGGGGAAGGGCAGAGATTGTTCCTGTCTTCAGGCGGGAAACCAAAGTTCAAGAAAATGGACTCCAGCAGCAGATAGAAAATGCAGATAGTCCCCAGAGGCTGCTGTGCATACATCTGGAATACCTCCAGATCTGGGACAGAGGAGGAATGCTGATAAGAAATCCAGTTGAAAAGAGAACACATGGACATAGTGAGGGAAACAACACACACTGGGGCATGTTGGGGGAGGGCAAGGTGGGGAGAGCATCAGAATAAATATCTAATGCATGTGGGGCTTAATACCTAGGTGATGGGTTAATAGGTGTAGCAAACCAACATGGCACATATACATCTATGTAACAAACCTGCACATCCTGTACATGTACCCCGGAACTTAAAGTAAAATCAAAAATGAAAAAAGAAATCTGGTTGAATATCTGAGAATGTTCCCTGACCTCATGAATCAGTAGATGAAAGATGCCAATAAACTTAAAGGGATTTTTCATTTACTTGGCTAGCCAAGGGTTTGAAATTCTAATATTAAGAATTCAGTCATTTCATTTATCCTTTCTATATTTGTTTCTCTTTCTCTGGAGTCTTTTTAAAAGGGCAACTACTCATAGGAGGGATTATATACACTACTAACATTTTAGTGTGATTAATCTGTCCAATTTTTTCACTGGGTGTATATGAAGAAGAAAGGAGGAGAAAATGCATGCAAAAAAGTCATGCTTTCCTACATCCTAAAAATGGATTCACAATCATCTCTGCAACTCATGAACATCAGAATGGGTGTCACACGCTATAAAAACCTCCATTTCAGACAATTTCTTCTGTCTTTTGGTCAAGGTGCCTGAAAGCTATTGAGTCCTTATATGTTTGGGGGACAGTTCACTAAAAAAAAGTCTAATTAAGAAGTCCTCACAGTGCTACCTCCTCCCCATCCAAAACTTACCACTACACCCCTTAGCAAAGATTATCTGAGCCTCCATGGCTTTAGTTGTATTCCCTCAGCCTAGAATGCTAAGTCCCTACTCATTGCCTCAGTAGTAGCTGCTCCTTTTGCCTAGAAAGCTATTCCTCCTCATCTTTACATAAATAACACACTCCTGTCTCAGACAGGCCTTTCTTATCTAACGCATGTCTGCTCTAGCACATTGACAATGCATTTTCTTTATAACCCTTGTCAGCACCTGGTTTCATCTCATCATATTTGTCTCTTTTACTTGTTTAATGTTTTTGCCCCTCGATACCACCAACTAGAATTTCATGAGGGCAAGAATTGTATCTGTTTCATTCACAGATGAGTTTAGAACAGTGCCTAGTCCATAAGAGACCATACTATTTGTTGAATAAATGACTGGGTAGATGAATGACTGAGTCCCTACACTCCACCCCAACCATAACTGAATGCCCCATTATTACATTTTCTAAAATATTGTTCAAGAGGGCCATTCCCAGCAAGACTCACCACTAACCCATTCATTCATAGTAGAAGGAGCAAGCACCCTGGTGATTCTTCATACCAAGCTCCCCTGTTCTAAGTACTGTCTGCCTGGGCATGACTTCCAAGGGAGCAGAGCTAGAGTAAATTCTACTTACTTTCAACAGCCCCAACTGCAGTATCTACGAGAAAGAGGAAATACTACATCATAGTAGCTCACAGAAAGAGAAAATCCTACATCATAGTACTGGTACTGACCCAATAATGTAACCATGGTGGTGTGGTGTTTTATCGCAGCGCTGGTTTTGGCCTCACTGTGCTGGGTTAAATTCTTTCAATATGTAGTTTTATGAAATCTCCTAGTACTAAGGACATAGGCACGAAGATCTGGGGCAGAAAGCCAGGATCCAGAAAGCCAGCAATATGTTAAAGTAAGGGCTTAGACTAGGCAATAGGTTAGTACCTAGGCAAGGAGGTTGCCAGGGATCAAGAAGCACATGTGAACCCAAGCTCAAGGCAAGAAGGTGAAAAGCTATAGGCTCTCAGTCTTCGCAACCCAAATCAATCTGGTACTCTAAGATATTCTAAGGTACACTAAGGATTCCCTAATGAAGGGTAGGGAAAGGCCTCTGGTCAAAAGACATATATATATATATATATATATTCAGAATTCTGAAGACCTGCAGAAACCAAATAGGACAAAGTGAGAAAAAGAAAAAAACTGAAAGTACTAGGCTCATAGAGACCCAGATTTAAAGGCCAATTCCTGTCCTAATCAGGAAGTTTCTTAGATGCTTTTTGTGATGAAAGAACCCTGTATGAGAAAGCAAGGAAGTGAATCAGCCAAACTTGAGTAGGAAGGATAAGGAACAGGGTGAACAATAAGAATAAGGGTAAATTCTATAAATAGTTTTGTTGAAAATAGGTAAGCTCTGAGTCTAGAGAAGCAGGGGTGTTGGGGGGCAGGTGTGGGGGGGATTGTCAGAAGTCTTCAGCAAGTAGAAACCAAAGGTACTATCAGTCAACACATGACTAGGTACCAAAGAAGGAATGGCATTGTAGGAAACTGGCTCTGCCACGGAACCCTGATGACCTCGCCACACATCCACATAGAGCACGCAGGCAAAGGCTGAACCACAGACTGAGTCTTGGTGGAACACGTTGTGCTATTTCTGGAACATTAGAGGACTAGAAGCCTATAAGGAGCTGCTACAAGGCAGTCCGTCACTTGCTTCCCTCCCTGTCCTGGGGGGAGCTGCAATGAGATCGTTTCTCATCACCTCCCTGATTCTGATGAGGTATGGGGTTTCTGCTATGCCCCCTTAGAACATAAAACCACTTTTATGTATAATACATAAATGTACATTTAAATTTATAAAATATAAATTTATATAAATATAAAATACAAATAAAAGTTATAAATATAAATTTATATAACTATATATTATGGTAAATATAAAGCTACAGAACATAAAACTGCTTGGAGGCAACCTGGAATAGGCTCCTCAGCAATGGGGTGTCCCACAATGGGCAAGTCATCCAGTCTCTTTTCTTTCCATGGCATCCTTTGTAGTGTATGGGACAAGGATCACAGGGATCTGGCACTTTAAGGCCTATTCTGCTTTCAGCTGTCTATGTAAATAATAAACTATCTAAATCTAAAAGTGGTTTATTGTCTCTACCAGTCAGATCAGTCAAGCCTTTGCCTTGACCTTGTATTGTATGTGTGAGATTGACAGGCTTCGGACAGAAAGAGAGACAACCTTCTCATTTGTACCATGATGTTTACTGTGAAGGAATTTCCTGCTGGGAAGTTTGGGCTAAAATATTCAGGTATGTGTTAATCCCCCCTGAAGAAATCCCAACACAGTCCAAACCCACTACTGAAACCAAACTTAGCTCCATGCTGACACACAGCTACTTTGAAGCTATTGGCCATTTGCTACAGGGGGACAGGGCATCCCAGCAATGCAGTCTCACAGGGCCCACAGCCATTGTCCCTATAGAATCACAAAAAGTCATGTCCAACTCTCATTTCAGGCAAGTCTCCACTTTATTCATCTCAACCCAAGGCCAACTTGCAAAGATTTATAGAAAAGATCCACTATGTTCTCTATCTACTACTTCAATCTTTGATCTACTGGACATTCTTACTTAAGTCTCATGATTCTCACACTGTAGTGATGGCCAGCAAAATCCTTCTGTGTCCCTACAAAGGCAGGGAGCCCAGTACTGAACACCCACAGAGTGGTTGGCATGTACAGCACAGTCCTGGACCTCAGGAATTTATATTCCAAGGAGAATGTCAAACTGAAACACAAAAACAAACATTTAACTATACAATATATGGTGCTATGTAATTTTTTAAAAAGCACACACCAGGGGTTATAGAAGTGAAGAAGGGAAGGGAGTATTTGCTTCCAATTATGGGGATTAAGGATGACATCATAGTGGATATGTCATTTGAACTGGGCCTAGAAAAAATAGATAAAACGTCAATAATCAGAGAAGAGAGGATAATTGAGTAAACAGAAACAAGCAGAAAACACAAAAAGACCCTAGAATAAAAATAAATCTAGGAACAGTGGAGATTTTTTTTTAATTCTAATTATTTTCTTCAGACTAGTTTGAAATGATCTTTGCATCTATGAAATATCGACAAGATGGGCTGGGCATGGTGACTCACGTCCGTAATTCCAGCACTTTGGGAGGCCAAGGCGGGTGGATGGCCTGAGGTCCGGAGTTCGAGATCAGCCTGGCCAACATAGTGAAATCCTATCTCTACTAAAAATACAAAAACTTATCTGGGTGTGGTGGCAGGCGGCTGTAATCCCAGCTACTCTGAAGGCTGAGGCAGGAGAATTGCTTGAACCCGGGAGGCGGAGGTTGCAGTGAGCTGAGGTCACACCATTGCACTCCAGCCGGGACAACAAGAGCAACATTCTGTCTCAAAAAAAATAAAATAAAATATGGACAAGATATTACAAGCAAAAAAATAGAGAACAAGAAAAATCTTTGGAATTTAAAATATAATTGCCAAAACAAGAGGGAATGGATAGTGAGTAAATGTAAATGAATATAAGGATAACCTAGTCATTCAAAATATTGAACAGTTAAAGGGACGAGAGTGAGATGAGAGCAGGCAGGCAACAAGTAGAATAGTAATAACAATAAAATTAACAGCAGCAGCTATAGATTACTTCGCTCCTACAAAGTGCTAGTTGCCTTACATATAGTACTTCATTTAATAATCACAAAACACAGCAAGGTAGGTATTGCTAGTAATCTATTGTATCAAATGGTGACTATAATAAATAATGACACATTGTATACTTCAAAATTTCTAGAAGAGTAGGTTTTAAATGTCTTCACCACAAAAAATGTATATGAGGTGACTGATTTGTTAATTGGCATGATTTAATCATTTCACAATATTAACATGTATAAAAATATCACATTGTGTCCTATAAATATATAATATATACAATTGTTATTTGTTCATTTAAAATAAAACAACAAATAACAACAAAGAAACTGAGTCTCAGAGAAATAAAGGATCTTGCCTAATGTCAGACAGGTAGCAAGTGGCTAAGGTATGTTGGCCTCCAAAACTGTTGTTCTTAACTACCTCACTTGCAGGAAAGCAGAGGGGAAGCAACAAGGTAAGGAAGAGGTTGAAGGTGTCAGACCAAAAGGTCCAGACCTTCAACCTCTTTATGTATAGAAACAAGGTCCTTGGCCAGGCGTGGTGGCTCATGCCTGTAATCCCAGCACTTTGGGAGGCCAAGGTGGGTGGATCATGAGGTGAGGAGTTCGAGACCAGCCTGACCAACATGGTGAAACCCCATCTTTACTAAAAATACAAAAATTAGCCAGGTGTGGTGGTGTGCACCTGTAATCTCAGCTATTCAGGAGGCTGAGGCAGGAGAATCACTTGAACCTGGGAGGTGGAGGGTGCAGTGAGCAAGATCGTGCCACTGCACTCCAGCCTGGGTGACAGAGTGAGACTCCATCTCCAAAAAAAAAAAAAAAAGGGTCCTTCAGGAGTTGAGGAGGGATAAGTTCTCTGGAATGAGTTGGGAAGTGGCAAGGTGATAGAAAATCAGCTTTCCAGGAAATAGGGGACGTTTCTTCCTCCAAGACTATGAACACTGCCGACAGAGGACCCAGGGAGGCTGAGACACAGTGAAGCAGTAGCAGACATGCACCAAATGCAAGAGGACCTTGAAACCAATGCCAGCTCTGCCTCCAAGAACAAGCAACTTATGTCTGATGACTCATTTCCCAGGACAAGGCCAGCTCTTGGCCAGCAGCCACTAAGAATGCTGCAGCAGGGCACTACTCCACACTGGTAGGCGTTGTCACATCCAGACCACCTCCAGGGCACTACTCGGCACTGGTGGGTGTTGTCACACCCAGACCACCTCCCTTGGTCTTCAGAAAGTGTGCCCAAAGTCTAAAGCCACCTTTGACTTTATGACATTAAACTATTTCATTCCATTTGGCCAGTAGAAATGCAAAAAGGATGAAAGCAAACCGAGGAGGGGATATTGCAGTTCCAAATTGTTCCACAAAAATGGTCTCTAAATGCATCTGGGTCGGCTGCTTATAAAGGGCAACAGAAAGGAAGGAAAGGAAGGAAAGGAAGGAAAGGAAGGAAGGAAGGAAGGAAGGAAGGAGAAAAGAAAACCTGACCACCCAATCCTTAAACATTGTTCAAGAGTAAAAGCCCCACAAGTCTGAATCCAAGAAACCCAAGGCGGGTGGCCTTTTCAAAGAGCTCAGTTGATTTTATCACCATCCCTAGTCTGAATTCGCTGCACATTTCCTCCCTAATCCAGGATGCGATAAGAAACCAACATAGCAAGAATTCATCTTTCCCAGGAAAAGGTGAGCATCTCTGAGTTCAACAGAGACAACTGGAACCTAATTGCATTGCCTCTTTCAAAGCCTTCCAGTAAAAGTGTAAAATGAAAGAGGACTGAAAGAGGCTGCTTAGCGCAGCTACAATGTGATCACATTTTCTTTTGAAAAATGATACACCAAGTAGCTGCCATTTTTAGAAAATGGCAATTTCATCTGAAATCAGAGCAAGTGTCACTCTGCAGCAAAAAATAAAATCCTTGTTTCAAGAGCTTTGGAACCTGGTCCCCAAACAGCAGTATTTCCTGGCTATATTTGATTAATATTACACAAAGGGTAAGATGAAGGGAAGGTGGATCTGGACAAGGAAAAGCACCTTTGTGAAGAAAAACAAGTATGTGGCCTTCAGGGAGCTAAGCACATGTTTAATTTTGTGTTTTAAACTTCTCAGCAGACTGCAGATCTATAAGGAATCACTGAAAGTGAAGATAACGACGACTTACCCAGAGCATCATGCTGTTTTCCGCAAGACAGGGCGAGAAGTGAGAAAGCAAAATCTTTGCTTCAGTTACACAAACTCCCTCTCCTTTGCAGAGAAACTTGCTTGCTGAAATGGAGCCAGATGCTAATGCGGGAGCCTCAGCAAACAGCTATGTGCTTGTCAAACACTGACATCTACTGGTCAGTTCTGAAATGGAGTCTTTTTTATTTCTGAAAGACCAGTCAACTAGACAAAATAAATAAATTCCCTTGTGCTTTTTATTGGAGGCTTTTTCTTCTTTGGCCCTTTGAAAAACCTTAAACCATAATATAAGTTTTATCTCTGTAAAATATACAGAGTATTTAATTTATATTTTGATTATTTAAGTTATAAGATTGTTATAAATAGGGCATGAGAAAAGAACGCAGAATATCTAATCAGAATTTGTTGAGTATAATAATCATTTCTTATATCCATAAAACACTAATGAGCTTCCAAAGCATTGTCAGGTATATTATCTCATTAGGTATTCAACAACCCTGTGAAATGGGACGATCAAGACCATCCTATTTTACAGAAAGGACACAAAGGCCCAGAAAAATCTAACTAATAAATCCAAGGGCATAAAGAAAGTCACAGGTGATGCTAGTTCTAGAACCAAGGTTTTCCAGCTTATAGGCCAGGACTCTAATCATTAAGGCATTTATCTCCACATTTCCCCTTGTGGAAAGAAATAAATTACTCTCAGCTGGTGCGTATAGAGGGAAAGGCAATGGGGACACACGAACACACACCCTCTTTCTTTTGCTCTGTACTATTAAAGTCCTGACGTGAACTAATGAGCACAGGGAGAAAGCTGCTATGGATGAGAGCTATACTCCATTTTAGTACTTCAAGAAAGACTTGGCCAAAGCTGATGAACCCATTGGGCATTATAAACCTTTCTGTCCAGCATACCAGAATCAGCCACCACAATGAAGTATGAAAATTGATCTTTAAAAAATGCACTGAAATGTCATTCAGAGAGATTGAGGGCCAGTTATTTAATGCCCAGATGTATTCACCTTCTCCCAACCAGAGCACACAGTTGCTTCCCGATAATGCTAACAAGCTTCCTATTTTTTTTTTTTTTTTTTTTTGAGACGGAGTCTCGCTCTGTCACCCAAGCTGGAGTGCACTGGCCAGATCTCAGCTCACTGCAAGCTCCGCCTCCTGGGTTCACGCCATTCTCCTGCCTCAGCCTCCCGAGTAGCTGGGACTACAGGCGCCCACCACCTCGCCCGGCTAGTTTTTTTTGTATTTTTTAGTAGAGACGGGGTTTCACCGTGTTAGCCAGGATGGTCTCGATCTCCTGACCTTGTGATCCGCCCGCCTCGGCCTCCCAAAGTGCTGGGATTACAGGCTTGAGCCACCGCGCCCGGCCAAGCTTCCTAATTATTATCAAAACTAAAGGTACATAGGGAACCTTGAAACATGGGAGGCATACCTGAGAGCAAGATGAGTAGATTATTAATTAAATTTCTCTCTTCTGTGGACAACTTAACAAAGGCATCAGAATTTTAAACTGGGACCTTTTATCCCCAGAAGAATTAGCTGGGTTTCTAAAAGAAAGATCAAATCATGGAGGCTGAAACACAAGTGAGTACTTCATAAATATTCCCTGGAATGAAAATATTTCCAGGAGATTTCTGAAGAGGGCATGGAGTATCTGCCTTAGAGGGCCACCGCTAAACTTGTCCTGTTGCCACTTTGCTGAGGAAAGGAGGAACTCAAGAATGTTGTGGGGTTGAGGTGGTAGGGAGTTAAGAAAGACCAGTCAACTAGACAGCTGAGTAACACAAATCAACTCTCCGGGTTTAAATAGCTCTGTCCTGAAGCATCTTCATGTCTAGAAAACCAACATATCAACTTCTACCACTAATGTCCCTTTTAAAAGGGAATAATGTGGGTTGCCATATCAATGTTTTTTTTCCCTACTCCTAGGGATGCTGTCCCAACTCAGAGCCCTGACTTGACTTTTCTTCCCTACAAGACCTTTCTTTTAATAACAATAACAACAATAGTAACAACTGATGCTAATTTACAGCAGGCACTATTTGAAGGGCTTCACATATACGAACTCATTAATCCGCACAACAACCCTACCAGGTTGTTACTATTATCTCCACGTTATAGGTATGTAAATTAAGTCACAGGGATTAAATAATTTAACCAGGATTGCATAGCTTCTAAGTGATGGTGCTAGAGTTTAAACCCAGGTCTATCCAATTTCAGTGCCCCCTCACTTAACCTCTATATCAGTGGTTTTCAAAGTGCGGTTCCTGGACCAGCACCATTAGCATCACCTGGGAACAAAATTCTCAGCCCTCTCTCCCCACAACCTGCCCCCAACAGACTTACTGAAACAAAAACTCTGGAGTTGGGTTATTTTAACTTTACTTTTACAAGACACACAGGTGATTCTGATGTACATGACAGTTTGGGGACTCACGCGCTACATAATACCGCCTATCTCTAAAGGGTAGTTGGGGATATAGAACCTTCAGCCTACAAAGAGCCCAGTCAGGGTATTGCTTGATATCTTGCCATTTGCCATCTTGTGATAAAACTGGAGCATGAGATGGTAATTCCATTTGATTTTGGGCTTAGGTTAATCATAGATGTTTGAGTATCATACCTTTTTCCTAGGAAAATTCCACATGCAGATCAGTAACAGTAGATCCATTTTTCAAATGCGGAAATCAAAACCATTTAAGTCATTGGAGAATTGGGTTTCGAAAACCTCATTTAGTCCATTTTGTCTCCTCCAGAAAAGTAAACACAACCAATTTGAGGGCAGCAGGTAATTATCTCCATAACAATTTTTGAAGTATCTAGAGATGGAGTAAGAAAATAACGTTTGAGACTTGAACTACAGAGTTGTAGTTTTTCAACCCAGGCGTCACCTGATCTCCTTTATTTTCTTTCTTCCCCAATGCCATTCTTCTATAGTCTTTTTACCAGAAGGACCCCGCTCGGCATTTTCCAAAGTGTGTAGGTGTGTGTGTGTTCACCACACACGTGCGCTATAAGACTTTAATGCCCTGAGATGCTTGCAAGAAAAGGGTTACAGAGTCGAATCAAATTAGCTTTTTAAAGGCTGGGCACGGTGGCTCACGCCTGTAATCCCAGCACTTTGGAGGCCAAGCCGGGTGGAGCACTTGAGGTCAGGAGTTCAAGACTAGCCTGGCCAACATGGCAAAACCCTGTCTCTACAAAAATACAAAAAAATTAGCCAGGCATGGTGCGCTTGCCTGTAACCCCAGCTACACCGTAGTCTAAGGCAGGAGAATTGCTTGAACCTGGGAAGCTCGGCAGTGAGCCGAGCTCGCGCCACTGCACTCCAGACTGGGTAACAGAAACTCCATCTCAAAAAAAAAAAATCAGCTTGTATTTATCGAGCATTTCCTAAAAACAAGTACTCTTTTAAGCACTCTGAATATATTAAAACCACTCTGATGTAATATTACCATTATCCCCATTTGACAGATAAGGACACCTGGAGCAGAAAAAGATAAAACAGACTTTTCCAAGGTCCTATAAGGAGCAGCGACATATCCTAGCTGGGTTCTAAACCCAGAAAGTCAGCTATCAGAGGCCCCCACTCATAACACCATGGTTTACTGCCTCTTTTTGAGAAATTCTGCAGATTTCATCTATAATTTTCCTCTATTAAAAAACATCTCCATATACATTAGCCCATTTGGAAGTCCTGCAGTAGAGAAATGTGCTTATATTTTATAAGCCATGTCTCCCAAACTTACTTGATCAGGGAATCCTGTTTTGTAACACCTGTTAAGCTCCCCAGAACAAAAGATCTTAAAAACACACTTTACAAAAACCTAATATGGCCTGAGGAGGACCATTCTTTTGCCCAATTTGTAAGTCATTGTGAGAAGACAGATGGAATAATGGAGAAAAAAAGTATGTGCATGTATATGCATGCGTGTGTGTATCTTAGAACAGTGCCAAAAACAGAATAAGTGCTATATAATTGTTTACTCTTGTTGTTGCTGGTGATGGTGGTGGTTGTGGTGGTGTCATTCTTAACACTATCTAATGCCTTTACTACATCTTGGCTAATCTTGAAGGACAAGAAAGACAATTATATCATCATGAGGGAAAGAAGCTTATTTTGTTTCTCTTAGAGTACACAAATGCAATTGGTATCACTGACAGCAAAGGCATCATGCCACCATCTCAGCCTTTGCATGGGCAACACTTAGTAAGAGGGAAACACAGCATACCACCCACTGTAATACAAATGACTCTGTCTCTTTGCATACGGCTAATATTGGGCAGCTTCCCCCATCCCCACCCCACTTCTTGGAGGCTCCAACGTGCTTACCACCTTTATCCAATTTATTCTGGAAGTTCTGGACTATTTGCTTGAGTTACTCCAGTCAGATGGAGATTTGGCATGGCATTCAGAAACCTTTCTTTCAGATCTCAGTGCTTCCAGGAATGCTGCTTGATAGCACCGAATATTGAACTTGTAGTGTGTTGGAGCAGGAGGCAGGTATGAGGAAGAAGGCAGAATTCCATGTTTGACAATTAGAAACCTCTCATACTGAGGAACAGGAGCCGGAAGGGCCCCAGGCTATCTATATTGTGATCAATCTGGTCACTCATGTCAGGTTATTACCATAATCAATAATTCCCCAAACCATATGAGCTACAGGTAAAAGTGGAATATTAATGATCATAAACAGCATTTTCTCTGGTTTTCCCCCAAATCTATCATTATGGTATCTCTGGGTTCTCCACCTATTTCTCATAACCCCCATGGGTTGTCTCAAGTCTACTCACAAAGAAGCCTTCTCCACTTTATGTACTTCTAGACCTTTGCTACCTATACCACACCACAGACACCTCATCACTGCTACCAGTGCCTACCATGAAAGATGACAGCATTAATGTTTGCACCAAGGATACTGCTTAGTTCCCAAAGTCTCCAAGGCCACATCAAGCCACTGATGCTGCCTTGTACTGCTCTTTAAACAATATGGCTCAAGCCTGTAATCCCAGCACTTTGGGAGGCCGAGACAGGCGGATCACGAGGTCAGGAGATCAAGACCATCCTGGCTAACCCGGTGAAACCCCCGTCTCTACTAAAAATACAAAAAAAAAAAAAAAAAAACTAGCCGGGCGAGGTGGCGGGCGCCTGTAGTCCCAGCTACTCCGGAGGCTGAGGCAGGAGAATGGCGTGAACCCGGGAGGCGGAGCTTGCAGTGAGCTGAGATCCGGCCACTGCACTCCAGCCCGGGCGACAGAGCAAGACTCCGTCTCAAAACAAAAACAAAAACAAAAACAAAAAAACAATATGGCACAAGGTGCTACTGCTGTGCCGATTACTGGAGACTGGGTAGCATCTGCAGCTCCGTGCTGCCCCTGGCATCACTGATGTGCTAACGCCTTCCAAGTGCCAAAGCTGAGTTCTGCTCCCTAGAAACCCCATGTGCCAAAGTTGGCTATGTTCTGAGCTAACTCTCAATTAGGTAGGCATAAAAGCTGTGCTGCCTTATCTTTCTTCCAATATCCCAGAGATCTTTAGAGAAACTACTGTTTTTGTTTTGTTTTGTTTTTTGTTTTCTGTTTGTGTTTTATTTTTACTTTCAACACCTCTTTACCTAAGATTTAGACATAAATTCCTGGGAAACTAGATCGATGGGTAAATCTTAATGGTGGGCAATAGACTACGCTCAGATTTGCCCCAACTCTCCAACAACTAAGTTTATATTATTGGACTGAGCATGTCCAATAGCATGTCTTTTATGTAGTTTTTTGTTTTGTTTTGTTTTTTTAAAGACCAAGTCTCACTGTTGCCAGGATGGAGTGCAGTGGCACAATCTTGGCTCACTGCAACCTCCGTCTCCCTGGTTCAAGCGATTCTCCTGCCTCAGGCTCCCGAGTAGCTGAGACTACAGGCACGCGCCACCATCCCCAGCTAATTTTTGTATTTTTAGTAGAGACGGGGTTTCACCATGTTGGCCAGGATAGTCTCCATCTCCTGACCCCATGATCCACCCACCTCGGCCTCCCAAAGTGCTGGGATTACAGGCGTGAGACGCCGCACCCGGCCTGTGGCTCTCTTTCTAAGACACTCCTTATAGCCCATGAGGAAGTAGGATGAGGTGTCTCTTTACAGCACATCCCAAGATGTCTGAATCCTAGTGGAAAACCTAGACTTGGCTCTTACTAGGCTGTCTTCTACAAGAGACTTTATTTCCAGCATGTCAGTCTTGCAAACCAATCTAAAAGACTGCAGGAAGATGCATTGGACTAGACAGCAAACAATCAGAATCCAAATTCCAGTTCTATCATTTATCAGACATGTGTTCCCTGGATAGGCCATTTAACCTCCATCTACTGTGATAATAATAACTCCTGTGCCTACCTCAGGTTTGTCCATTCAAGAAGTATGTATTAAGCTTCTTTCGAAAGATAAAAGGCACAATGCTGGGTCTGTTGGAGATAAAATGAACAGTCACAGATTTTGCTAGCTAACATCATACAAACTAATTATAATATTTTTAAGAAAGTATTAGTTGAATACATAGTAGTTGCCCTGCACGTTACATGTTTATCTCTTATCTCACAGAAACCCTATAAGATGTGCATAATTAAGCCCATCTACAAACGCAGAAAGCAAAAGTTTAATGAGGATCATAGATTTGTTCAAGTCACACATCAAGGAAGTGGTGGATCTGGGAGTCAAATTCAGGTTTGTCTGAAGCCAGAGTCTATGATTTTTCCACTAGACCATTCAGCCTCATGTATAAATAGCTATAATATGAGGTAGAAATTTATTCATTTCATAGGGCATAGATGAAGTGCCATAGAATCAAATGAGATGCATATGAAAGTGTTTTATAAACAGTCAAGCTGACACAGTTACAAGGTGTTTCTGTTATTGTCATTAGGGTAAGTGCTCTACAAAATATGCTGGCTATAAAATTCCATCTGTAAATAGGAGTTAACCAAGTCCTGTAGAAGTAAAAAAGAAAGGAGTATTTAATTTCAGCTGCAACAGATCATTGGATGGCAACTGGTGCCTCAAATTCGATCACTCTTCTAAATATTATTGCCCAGCATCTGTATATAGGCATGGACAACCTATGTGAATGGATCAGAGCCCCCAGAACTCAATGGTACCATCTGAGCAGAATGAAAATTAGTTCAGCACATTGCAGCACGCTAGACAGGCCTCCTGAGAAGACATATTTGGATGGGCTATTAAAGTCACTTGGTGAAGCAGGGCCTTGCTCAGATTGTGTGGACTACTGTGATCACTATGAACAAGACCATGTACCCCAGCAGGGTATGAAGAGCTGGCTTTTCAATGCAAACTGACACAGGGTCTCTTCAATGTGAGTTCAAGATCTAATAACCACAGCTTCCATTTACTGAGCAGCTACTGTGTGCCAAGCACGGAGCTAAGCACAGTTAGAGTACATCTGAAGTCATCATATTGTGATAAAAACTCATTGCATTTACCAGATTTAAGAACATGAGTTTTGGAGTAATACAACCCACTATCCATTCTAATTTGGACAAGTTAATAAGAGACTCAGTTTCCTAATCTGTTGTTAAATAAGTTAATAAGTTTATATAGTAAAACAATACTATACCTATTACATATAAAATGTTCAATAAATGATAAACAATGTTGCTGCTGTTATTATTATTAGATTTTTCTGTTGAAAGTCTAGAAAGTGGCATTCTTTTGACTTGTAGGAAATGGTACTATAAAGTTCATTCTAGGCATAATGGTTACTATTGCATAACAAATTACTCCAAAATATAGCAGCTTAAACAATTCACATTTAGTATCTCAGGTTTTGTGGGAATCTAGACATGGCTAAACTGAGTCTCTGCTTTAGGGTATCTCACAGACCATAATAAAGTTGTTGACCAGGGTTAGGGTTTCATCTCAAGGTTCTACTGAGGGAGGATCTACTTCCTAGCTTGCTCATGTGTTTGTTGGCAGGATTCATGTCCTCACAGGCAGTTGGGATGAGGTTCTTCACTAGATATTGGCTGGAGCACACACTTAGCTTTTTGCCAAATGGGCCTCTCCAACATGGTGTCTTGCCTTGTCAAAGCCAGCAAGAGGGAGAATCAGCTAGGAAGATGGAAGTCACAGTCTTATAACCTAATCACAGAAATGATATCCTATTAGTTTTGCTCTGTTCCATTTCTTAAAAGCAAGTCCTTAGACCAGTTTACACTCAAAGAGGATTACACAAGGGCATGAATATGAGAAGGTGGGGTTCACTGGGGACCATCTTAGGAATCTGTCTACCACAGTGGGAAAGGTAATAAACACAAGAATCAAAGAGAAACCTCTAAAGGGCTTTGGAGTAGGAAATTAAGATTCAAAGTTAATTGTGAAAATAAGTATAGGCTATTAAGGCAACAATTAGTAAGGAAAGATATTTCTATGTGTTTTGGAGGTTTTGTTTGCCTCAATGATAATCAAAGGATCATTTTCTTTGGTGAGTGTTTATTTTTCTTGAGTTCATTTTATAAAATATTTTAATCAATGATCATACCCATTTTACAGATGAGGAAACTGTGGCTCAAAGAAGTTAAGTAACTCGTTCAGGGTCCCTAAGAGCAAAGTTGAATTGGAATCCAAGTCTGTCCAACTGTAAAATCTATGCTTTTTTTGCTACACCAGGTCGCCCCCCCCCCCGCACACACACACATACACACACACACACACTTAGCAAATTAGTGTGATTTGTTCCAGGTTTTGTTCATGTTTTAGTTTTGTTCAATGTCTTACTTTTGACTAAGCACACATATCTCCTTTCTTTACCTCCCATACCCATAATCCTTGCCATAAACTTTGTCCCCTCCCAAACTGGCAGTACTTGTTTAGAAATTTAACACCAATTGTTTATAACACTCTGCTAGAAGGATATTTTTAAATCAAACAAAACAGACATTTTGCAGGCATACATACAGTCTTCATTGACTGAACACCCAGTACAAACACATGAGGAACTAACTTCATTAGCTACTGAGTGGAATACAATACTTCATAAGACATAGGAGATCTCTACACTCAGGGAACAATGCCATATAGCATATACCAAGTGAGCTTGAGTCCCTCAAAGCAGACACTTCCAGATGAAGTCATTTCCTGTACAGATTAACTGCTTGACACTGTGGAATGAATTCTGTACTGCATTACGTTTTTCATGGTTATCCAGAAAATCATATGTATCCAGTCCTCATCTGTGGTTTGGCTAGTAGGCTTTCTTGGATCTTGGAGATGGTAGTATTTGCCAAGGCAGGATTTCTCAGTGAGAATGGAACATCAGTATGTATGATATGCTTCTATTTATGTTTTAAGTGTATATATGGACATATATATGATAGTATGTGCTCAGATTATTTCTGGAAAGATATGCAAAAAAAATAGTAGTTGCCTCTAGGGATGGAAACTGGAATATAGGTAGGAAAGGGAGACTCACTTCTCACTGTATAATCTCTTGTATAATTTGAACTTGCTAACATGTTTATGTATTACTTTTTTACTCAAAATTTACTTAAAATAATTTTAAAGATTCAAAAAATAAATCAGGAGTTCTCAACTAGGTAGGCACATCAGAATTTCTTATATGGTTTTTGTCAAAATACACATAGAGTTTAACCTTAATAGCTGTGGCTCTGGAATCAGATTACATGCATTTGGACATCTCCCCCACTCGGCAAGACACGAGGCAAATTATTTGACCTCTCTAAGCTTCAGTTTCCTCCTCTGTAAGTGGTAGCTCTGTTGTAAAGCCTGCTTTCCTAAGAGTTGGGATGAAGGGAGGAGTTATTGTCAAGGCCTAATCTTTCCTGGAATTTGATTCAACTAGAGATGTAAGGAAAAAGATGCTCTGATCCATCATCCCACATTTCTAGATGGGAATAGGAATAAGTAATTGCATTGTGTCTATGGATTTGAAATTACAAGCAGTGACAAGACTTGTTTCCCTGAGGCATCAGTTACTATCACCAACAGTCTCTCTTGTCTCTATTTTGGTTAAAAATAGGCCCCATTTATAGCTGGAAGAGGAAAAGTCTTTCCAGTCTTACTGACACTTTGCTGGTGATGAAGAGTTGTATAACACAATTTGCTCCTCATTCCATGGGAATTGAAGGGCCCACTTGGCCTTCTGATGTTAGATCAGAAAAAGGAAATGGAATGGTCTAAGAATTGGACAAACCTCCACATAGCTGGCCAGAAAAGCCCTAGGTTCCAAGTTACCCTTTCTGCCCATCTCTTTCATTTATGCTCCAAATCTAGGGCACTAAAATTAATCCCTGCCTCATTATTCTAAATGAGCTTTCACTCCTTTTACCAGGCTACAGCACACCAAATACTTTGTTCTAAGCATAAAGAAGAGAGAGAGTGGTGAAAAGAAAGCACTGATTGGATATTTCCAGAATTAAGAAAATTAGAGTCTGCTATCAATAAAAAGAATTTCACCAAGGGATTTATTTTTCCAACATGGCCTAAAAAGATGATTGTTGTCAGTAGGCAATGGAATACATGCTTCCTAATCTAAAATGTCACAAATTTCCTGAGATATAATGAATCCTAAATGGCAGCTTCCAGGATATGACTATGTTACTCCAGTATGTAGTTCTCTGGTACTATTTACTCCATTAAGAGTCAATTCTGAAGTATTGGGTGTTATCCTGAAGTGGGGAGACTAGAGTGGCTTGTGGAAGTAGAAGGACATGACCGTGGCAGGGACATACAGCAACATGTTTCCATTTAGGCCGAGGAATCAATTGGAGAAGATTTTACAAAAAGAAAATTCCTAGGTACTTCCTCAAATCTACTGAATCAGAATCTCCAAAGAGTGGTAACAGAACTTGTACAACATTAGTAGGTATATAGCTTATATTTATTGAGTATTTTCTATGTGTGCCAGGTACTGTGCTAAGCATTTTGCATGCATTATCTCATTTAATTCTCACAATAATTCTCATAAAGTTTAAGTAGTACTGTTATCACCATTTGCAGAGGCCCAGGATTGTTCACATTGTACTCTTTGTTAAGCATCTTTCCTCAGTGTTCTCCTTTGGTCAATTTGGAAACAAACGCTCCTCTATATGGCTCAAATTGTTGGTTTATTTCCCCTCTAGCTTACCCATCTTATGGTACTGCTTCCTTGGTGGAAATAAAAGTCTGTTCTCAACTGAAAACCAGACAAGATCCAAGCCCACAGCCCTGCTTGCCTTGTACTGCTTCCCTATCTTGCTCACGGACCTATAGAAATAGCAAGACTGCTTTGAAAATTAGATCTGAAATCGTGCCACTGTACTCCAGCCTGGCAACAGAGCAAGACTCTGTCTCAAAAAAAAAAAAAAAAAAAAAAAAAAAAAAAAAAAAAAAAAAAAAAAAGATCTGGAAAGAAATTCTCTCTTTCAAAGTGCAAATCATTCAACAGAGGGATAGTGGAGGCCATAAGATAAGACCGTCTTTGAAGGCCAAAAGGTCTTCTCAGTTTTAAAACAGCAATATATGTCAACTTCCACAACTAGTTAATTATAACAATAATAATAACTAAAATTCATTGAATATTAGGTTTCAGTCACTGTACTATATACTTTAAATGTATTATCCCATTTAATCCTCAATATAACCCTATAAGGCAAGTATTAGTATTATCCCCTACTTTATGGGTGAAAAGACTTAAGGCCCAGAAAGGCAAAATGATTTGCCAGAGATCACCCTGCTATTCATTGATAGAACTGGGACCAAATCCAGGTCTGTCTGACTACAAATCTCATATACTTAACCACTTAATCCATAATGTCAGGACCAAAAGAAGAAATATAATTTGACTTGTCTTTAATTGTGTGTGTGTGTGTGTGTGTGTGTGTACGTCTGAAAAGAAAAGCATTTTCTCTTTTTTCCCTCAACTTTTAAGTTCAGACGTACATGTGCAGAATGTGCAGGTTTATTACATAGGTAAACATGTGCCATGGTGGTTTGCTGCACAAATCATTCCATCACCTAGGTATTAAGTCCAGCATCCATTAGCTACTCTTCCTGATGCCCTCTGTCCCCCTGTGCCCCCCAACAAACCCCAATGTGTGTTGTTCCCTTCATGTATCCATATGTTCTCACCATTCAGCTCCCACTTATAAATGAGAACATGTGGTGTTTGGTTTTCTATTCCTGCATTAGTCTGCTGAGGATAATGGCTTCCAGCTCCATCCATGTCCCTGCAAAGAACATAATCTTGTTCCTTTTTATGGCTGCGTAGCATTCCATGGTGTATATGTGCCACATTTTCTTTATCCAGTATATCATTGATGGGCATTTAGGTTGATTCCATGACTTTGATATTGCGAATAAGCATTTTATTTTCTAGACTACTTGACCATAGGAAGCAAAGACTGTAAATTAGTTGAATTTTTAAAAAGGACTGCTTTCTCAGAAATTTCCGATAGTAGCTTTGTGGCCTGTCTGACTGATAGGACAGAAAGTCAAGATTGCAAATAAGTGTGTTAAAACTATTGTTCTGGCCAGGAGTAGTGGTGCATTCCTGTAATCCCAGCACTTTGGGGGGCCAAGATGGATGGATAACTTGAGTACAGGAGTTCAAGACTAGCCTGGGCAACATGGTGAAACCCTGTTTTAAAGAAAGAAGGAAAGAGAAGGGAAGGGAAGGGAAGGGAAGGGAAGGGAAGGGAAGGGAAGGGAAGGGAGGGAAGGGAAGGGAAGGGAAGGGAAAGGAAAGGAAGGGAAGGGAAGGGAAGGAGAGGGAAGGAGAGGGAAGGAGAGGAAGGAAGGAGAAGGAAGGAAGGAGAAGGAAGGAAGGAAGGAGAAGGAAGGAAGGAAGGAGAAGGAAGGAAGGAAGGAAGGCTGGAAGGGAGGGAGGGAGGGAAAGAAAGAAAAAAGAAAAAAGAAAGAAAGAAAAGAAAGAAAAGAAAGAAAGGAAGGAAGGAAGGAAGGAAGGAAGGAAGGAAAGAACTATTTTTCTGTTATCAAGCAGTATAAAGGTGAAGTAATTTCTTCCTCCAAGTTCACATCCGAGGTGTTACCCAGCACCCAATTCATTTCTCAGGAGGAGAATCTCACTGTTAATATCATCCCCAAAGCACGTATTTCTACCTTGATAGCATAGATAGCCAGCTCTTCTAGCCCAAATGATTACATACAGAGCAGCAATTCTGAAACCCTATGCCCTACTCAGAGATTTTTCCAGTTCTCTCCCTTCCTTTTAAATAGATATCTTGAAAATGCTCCCACAAATACATTTTTAGTCCCAAGAAATGCAAAGACTTTTCCCCTACCACCTATAATCAAATTGTCTCAGTAATAAAGGTCTTTGTCAATACATGCCACTGCTTTTGGAGTGGAATGCAGAAGCCTAAAATCTATCCCCTTGCAGCCCGTGAGTCTGTTTATATTGAGGACCCACAGATATGGCCTCTCTGAGAGATAGGAAAGAGGCACAGAGTTCTCAGCAGTGTAGAAACACTTCCCTTTCAAGCTGCTACCGCCTATCCTCTAGGTGGTTGAGCTATCAGAAATGGGAAAGGGAGGTGGCAGGTGGATTAGGTATGAAAGAACTATCTTTCCCATTAGAGTCAGCAAATGGAAAATCCATGCCCATTGCAACAAAACGCTTACGTACTCTCTACATCTTGGTCTTTCACTCTGAGACTTTCCTTCTCACCCTCTTTAGTGTCTTCCTGCGTGTTCCTACCACACACACACAGTGACATACATATACGTCCTGCTATACCACCTCTGCTTATGGTTTACTCTGTCAATCTGACTTCTAATAAGCCAGTGCAATTACATAGAAACACCCCAGGCATAGGTTTACATTTGCTTACAGAATCAACTGCATGTCTCTGTAACTACACACACAAACCTCCTATAGGCACATCTCAGTTTTCACAAAAGACACTCCTGAAAATTCAGTAAATATCAAAATTTTATGATGGAAGCCAATTTAAATTCTAATTCAAATGACTTTCCTAAATCACTTTACATGAACAAGCATTTGTTATAATAAATGTAATTGATGGTGGGCACAAAATCAAATAAAACATGGGTAAAGATACCTTACAAACTGTAAAAAATTAATAAAGGTGATATGGTTTGGCTGTGTCCCCACCTAAATCTCATCTTGAACTGTAGTTCCCATAAACCCCACCTGTCATGGGAGGGACCTGGTAGGGGATAATTGAATATGGGGGTGGATTCCCCCATGTTATTCTCATGATAGTAAGTTCTCACAAGGTCTGACACTTTTATAAGGGCTTCCCCTTTGCTCAACTCTCATTCTTCTCCTTCCTATGTTTGCTTCCCCTTCTGCCATGATTGTAAGTTTCCTGAGGCCTCCCCACAGGCCATGCTCAACTGTGAGTAAATTAAACCTCTTTCCTTTATAAATTACCCAGTCTCAGGTATGTTCTTATAGCAGTGTGAGAACCGACTAATACAAAAGGTTAGTTGTCATCATTGTTCACTAAGCACACGGGGTGATAATGAGTACAATTTAAAGGGTCCCACTGTAAACTATTTTTATAACATGACTAATTCTTCTTTACTGTGAATGTTTACACAAATGGATTAGAATACAGTGGGTATCATGTCTTCTTACCTTGGAGCAAACCTACTTCCATAAGACTCTATGATTGTTCTTCATTTCTATTATATCCAAATTAGATTAGTATTTTTTTAAAAGCAGTAATTGATGTCGCATTAAAAGAGACTGGAATCAAAAGGTTTCAATTCTCTCTCTGTCTTACTTAGCTGCTTTTAATTGCTCCAACTTCCTCATATGGGTTAAAAAGTGGTCATAATATAATCCTGCCTGTTTAATATGGTTATTGAAAAAGATAAAATGAAATAATAGGGGGCAGAGCAAGATGGCCGAATAGGAACAGCTCCAGTCTCCAACTCCCAGCGCGAGCGACACAGAAGACCGGTGATTTCTGCATTTTCAACTGAGGTACTGGGGTCATCTCTCTAGGGAGTGCCGGACAATCGGTGCTGGTCAGCTGCTGCAGCTGACCAGCGTGAGCTGAAGCAGGGCGAGGCATCGCCTCACCTGGAAGCGCAAGGGGGAAGGAAATCCTTTTTCCTAGCCGGGGAACTGAGACACACAACACCTGGAAAATCGGGTAACTCCCACCCCAATACTGCGCTTTAAGGAACAGGCACACCAGGAGAATATATCCCACACCTGGCCGGAGGGTCCCACGCCCACGGAGCCTCCCTCACTGCTAACACAGCAGTCTGCGGCGATCTATCCGCAAGGCAGCAGCGAGGCTGGGGGAGGGGCCCGCCATTGCTGAGGCTTAAGTAGGTAAACAAAGCCGCTGGGAAGCTCGAACTGGGTGGAGCTCACAGCAGCTCAAGGAACCTGCCTGTCTCTGTAGACTCTACCTCTGCGGACAGCGCACAGCTGCAGTCCAATAGGGAAGCAGCGGGGGCCGGTGCAGACACGAACGACTCTGTCTGACAGCTTTGGGGAGAGCCGTGGATCTCCTAACGCGGAGGTTGAGATCTGAGAACGGACAGACTGCCTGCTCAGGTGGGTCCCTGACCCCTGAGTAGCCTAGCTGGGAGACATCCCCCACTAGGGGCAGTCTGACACCCCACACCTCACAGGGTGGAGTCACCCCTGAGAGGAACTTCCAAAGAAGAATCAGACAGGTACACTCGCTGTTCAGCAATATTCTATCTTCGGCAACCTCTGCTGCTGATACCCAGGCAAACAGGGTCTGGAGTGGACCTCAAGCAATCTCCACAGACCAACAGACAGTCCTTCTCTGTCAGACGGAAAACTATCAAACAGGAAGGACACCTATACCAAAACCCCATCAGTACGTCACCATCATCAAGACCAGAGACAGATAAAACCACAAAGATGGGGAAGAAGCAGGGCAGAAAAGCTGGAAATTCAAAAAATAAGATCGCCTCCCCCTGCAAGGAGCGCAGCCCATCGCCAGCAACGTATCAAAGCTGGTCAGAGAATGACTTTGACGAGATGAGAGAAGAAGGCTTCAGTCCATCAAACCTCTCAGAGCTAAAGGAGGAATTACGTACCCAGCGCAAAGAAACTAAAAATCTTGAAAAAAGAGTGGAAGAATTGACAGCTAGACTAATTAATGCAGAGAAGATCATAAACGAAATGACAGAGATGAAAACCATGACACGAGAAATACGTGACAAATGCACAAGCTTCAGTAACCGACTCGATCAACTGGAAGAAAGAGTATCAGCGATTGAGGATCAAATGAATGAAATGAAGCGAGAAGAGAAACCAAAAGAAAAAAGAAGAAAAAGAAATGAACAAAGCCTGCAGAAGTATGGGATTATGTAAAAAGACCAAATCTACGTCTGATTGGGGTGCCTGAAAGTGAGGGGGAAAATGGAACCAAGTTGGAAAACACTCTTCAGGATATCATCCAGGAGAACTTCCCCACCTAGTAGGGCAGGCCAACATTCAAATTCAGGAAATACAGAGAACGCCACAAAGATACTCCTCCAGAAGAGCAACTCCAAGACACATAATTGCCAGATTCACCAAAGTTGAAATGAAGGAAAAATCTTAAGGGCAGCCAGAGAGAAAGGTCGGGTTACCCACAAAGGGAAGCCCATCAGAATAACAGCAGACTCTCGGCAGAAACTCTACAAGCCAGAAGAGAGTGGGGGCCAATATCAACGTTCTTAAAGAAAAGAATTTTCAACCCAGAATTTCATATCCAGCCAAACTAAGTTCATCAGTGAAGGAGAAATAAAATCCTTTACAGATAAGCAAATGCTTAGAGATTTTGTCACCACCAGGCCTGCCTTACAAGAGACCCTGAAGGAAGCCCTAAACATGGAAAGGAACAACCGCTACCAGCCATTGCAAAAACATGCCAAAATGTAAAGACCATCGAGGCTAGGAAGAAACTGCATCAACTAACGAGCAAAATAACCAGTTAATATCATAATGACAGGATCAAGTTCACACATAACAATATTAACCTTAAATGTCAATGGACTAAATGCTTCAATTAAAAGACACAGACTGGCAAACTGGATAAAGAGTCAAGACCCATCAGTCTGCTGTATTCAGGAGACCCATCTCACATGCAGAGACATACATAGGCTCAAAATAAAGGGATGGAGGAAGATCTACCAAGCAAATGGAGAACAAAAAAAAGCAGGGGTTGCAATCCTAGTCTCTGATAAAACAGACTTTAAACCATCAAAGATCAAAAGAGACAAAGAAGGCCATTACATAATGGTAAAGGGATCAATTCAACAGGAAGAGCTAACTCTCCTAAATATCTATGCACCCAATACAGGAGCACCCAGATTCATAAAGCAAGTCCTTAGAGACCTACAAAGAGACTTAGACTCCCATACAATAATAATGGGAGACTTCAACACTCCACTGTCAACATTAGACAGATCAATGAGACAGAAAGTTAACAAGGATATCCAGGAATTGAACTCATCTCTGCACCAAGCGGACCTAATAGACATCTATAGAACTCTCCACCCCAAATCAACAGAATATACATTCTTCTCAGCACCACATCGCACTTATTCCAAAATTGACCACATAATTGGAAGTAAACCACTCCTCAGCAAATGTACAAACAGAAATTATAACAAACTGTCTCTCAGACCACAGTGCAATCAAACTAGAACTCAGGACTAAGAAACTCAATCAAAACCGCTCAACTACATGGAAACTGAACACCACCTGCTCCTGAATGACTACTGGGTACATAACGAAATGAAAGCAGAAATAAAGATGTTCTTTGAAACCAATGAGAACAAAGATACAACATACCAGAATCTCTGGGACACATTTAAAGCAGTGTGTAGAGGAAATTTATAGCACTAAATGCCCACAAGAGAAAGCAGGAAGATCTAAATGGACACTCTAACATCACAATAAAAGAACTAGAGAGGCAAGAGCAAACACATTCAAAAGCTAGCAGAAGGCAAGAAATAACTAAGATCAGAGCAGAACTGAAGGAGATAGAGACACAAAAAACCCTCCAAAAAATCAATGAATCCAGGAGTTGGTTTTTTGAAAAGATCAACAAAATTGACAGACCGCTAGCTAGACTAATAAAGAAGAAAAGAGAGAGGAATCAAATAGACGCAATAAAAAATGATAAAGGGGATATCACCACTGACCCCACAGAAATACAAACAACATCAGAGAATACTATAAATGCCTCTACGCAAACAACTAGAAAATCTAGAAGAAATGGATAATTTCCTGGACACTTACACTCTCCCAAGACTAAACCAGGAAGAAGTTGAATCCCTGAATAGACCAATAGCAGGCTCTGAAATTGAGGCAACAATTAATAGCCTACCCACCAAAAAAAGTCCAGGACCAGATGGATTCACAGCTGAATTCTACCAGAGGTACAAGAGGAGCTGGTACCATTCCTTCTGAAACTATTCCAATCAATAGAAAAAGAGGGAATCCTCCCTAACTCTTTTATGAGGCCAACATCATCCTGATACCAAAGCCTGGCAGAGACACAACAAAAAAAGAGAATTTTAGACCAATATCCCTGATGAACATCGATGCAAAATTCCTCAATAAAATACTGGCAAACCGGATTCAGCAGCAATCAAAAAGCTTATCCACCATGATCAAGTGGGCTTCATCCCTGGATGCAAGGCTGGTTCAACATTCGCAAATCAATAAACGTAATCCAGCATATAAACAGAACCAAAGACAAGAACCACATGATTATCTCAATAGATGCAGAAAAAGCTTTTGACAAACTTCAACAGCCCTGTATGCTAAAAACGCTCGATAAATTTGGTATTGATGGAACGTACCTCAAAATAATAAGAGCTATTTATAACAAACCCACAGCCAATATCATACTGAATGGGCAAAAACTGGAAAAATTCCCTTTGAAAACTGGCACAAGACAGGGATGCCCTCTCTCACCACTCCTATTCAACATAGTGTTGGAAGTTCTGGCTAGGGCAATCAGGCAAGAGAAAAAATCAAGGGTATCCAGTTAGGAAAAGAAGAAGTCAAATTGTCCCTGTTTGCAGATGACATGATTGTATATTTAGAAAACCCCTTGTCTCAGCCCAAAATCTCCTTAAGCTGATAAGCAACTTCAGCAAAGTCTCAGGATACAATTAATGTGCAAAAATCACAAGCATTCTTATACACCAGTAACAGACAAGCAGAGAGCCAAATCAGGAATGAACTTCCATTCACAATTGCTTCAAAGAGAATCAAATACCTAGGAATCCAACTTACAAGGGATGTAAAGGACCTCTTCAAGGAGAACTACAAACCACTGCTCAGTGAAATCAAAGAGGACACAAACAAATGGAAGAACATACCATGCTCATGGATAGGAAGAATCAATATCGTGAAAATGGCCATACTGCCCAAGGTTATTTATAGATTCAATGCCATCCCCATCAAGCTACCAATGACTTTCTTCACAGAATTGGAAAAAACTGCTTTAAAGTTCATATGGAACCAAAAAAGAGCCCGCATTGCCAAGACAATCCTAAGTCAAAAGGACAAAGCTGGAGGCGTCACGCTACCTGACTTCAAACTATACTACAAGGCTACAGTAACCAAAACAGCATGGTACTGGTACCACAACAGAGATATAGACCAATGGAACAGAACAGAGTCCTCAGAAATAATACCACACATCTACAGCCATCTGATCTTTGACAAACCTGAGAGAAACAAGAAATGGGGAAAGGATTCCCTATTTAATAAATGGTGCTGGAAAAATTGGCTAGCCATAAGTAGAAAGCTGAAACTGGATCCTTTCCTTACCCTTATACGAAAATTAATTCAAGATGGATTAGAGACTTAAATATTAGACCTAATACCATAAAAACCCTAGAAGAAAATCTAGGTAGTACCATTCAGGACATAGGCATGGGCAAGGACTTCATGTCTAAAACACCAAAGCAACGGCAGCAAAAGCAAAATTGACACATGGGATCTAATTAAACTAAAGAGCTTTTGCACAGCTAAAGAAACTACCATCAGAGTGAACAGGCAACCTACAGAATGGGAAAAATTTTGCAACCTACTCATCTGACAAAGGGCTAATATCCAGAATCTACAAAGAACTCAAACAAATACAAAAAAAACAAACAAACCCCATCAAAAAGTGGGGAAAGGATATGAACAGACATTTCTCAAAAGAAGACATCCATACAGCCAACAGACACATGAAAAATGCTCATCATCACTCGCCATCAGAGAATGCAAATCAAAACCACAATGAGATACCATCTCACACCAGTTAGAATGGCAATCATTAAAAGTCAGGAAACAACAGGTGTTGGAGAGGATGTGGGAAATAGGAACACTTTTACACTGTTGGTGGGATTGTAAACTAGTTCAACCATTATGGAAAACAGTATGGCGATTCCTCAAGGATCTAGAACTAGATGTACCATATGACCCAGCCATCCCACTACTGGGTATATACCCAAAGGATTATAAATTACTCTACTACAAAGACACATGCACACGTATGTTTATTGCGGCACTATTCACAATAGCAAAGACTTGGAATCAACCCAAATGTCCATCTGTGACAGACTGGATTAAGAAAATGTGGCACATATACACCATGGAATACTATGCAGCCATCAAAAAGGATGAGTTTGCGTCCTTTGTAGGGACATGGATGCAGCTGGAAACCATCATTCTTAGCAACTATCACAAGAAGAGAAAACCAAACACCGCATGTTCTCACTCATTGTGGGAACTGAACAATGAGATCACTTGGACTCGGGAAGGGGAATATCACACACTGGGCCTATCATGGGGAGGGGGGAGGAGGGAGGGATTGCATTGGGGAGTTATACATGATATAAACGTTATGCACATGTACCCTAGAACTTAAAGTATAAAAAATAAAAAAATAAAAATAAAATGAATAATATATGTGAAGACAAGCTTTATAAAAAGCATAAGGCAGTGTGATGCGCAGATGTCTTAGTCTGTGCTGCTATAACAGAATAATACGATGTGGGCAATTCATAAATAATAAAAATGTATTTCTTACAATTCTGGAAGCCAGGAAGTCCAAGATCAAGGTGTAGGCAGGCTTGGTGTTTGGTGAGGGCCTGGTCTCTGCTTCTAAGATAGCACCTTTAATTCTCTGTCCTCATATGGTGGAAGAAATGGAGGGGTAAAATATAACTAGTTCTCTCCAGCCCTTTTATAAAGCACTAATCCTTCTATAAGGGCAGACCCCTCATGGCCTAATCACCACCTAAAGGCCTCACCTCGAATATGATATCATTGGAGATTAAGTTCTAACACGAATTTTGGAGGGGATACAAACATTCAGACAATGGCAGCAGAATTCTACAAAGATTTCCAAGATTTGGGCCCATGGGATATACACACCATCTCCCAATTATTCAGTCCAACACTAGGTGCAGCAGTAAGGGGATTTTGCTGATATAATTCAAGTTCCAAATTAGTTGACCTTAAAATAGGGAGATTATCTGAATGAGCATGACCTATCACATGAGCCCTTTAGGTCTGTGATTTAAAATACAAGAAGATACACATTGTTTGCCTATATCAAAATATCTCATGTACTCTATGAATATATATACCTACTGTGTACCCACAGAAATTAAAAATTTAAAAAAATTCACTTCGAGCGGCTGAGGTGGGCGGATCACGAGGTCAGGAGATTGAGAACAGCGTGGCCAACATGGTGAAACAACCCTGTCTCTACTAAAGATACAAAAATTAGCCGGCATGGTGGCCCGTGCCGTAATCCCAGCTACTCAGGAGGCTGAGGCAGAATTGCTTGAACCCAGGAGGAAGAGGTTGCAGTGAGCACAGATCGGGCCACTGCACTCCAGCCTGGCAACAGAGCTAGACTTCGTCTCAAAAAAAAAAAAAAAAAAAAACTAAAAGAAAAAAAAATAAAACACAAGAAGTCGACATGCTGTTGCTAGCTTGAGGGTGGAAGGGGACCATTTGATAAGAAAACACTCTCGAAGCTGAGAGCAGTCCCCCACTGACAGACAGCAAGGAAACAGAGACCTCAGTATTACAACAGAAAGGAACAGAATTTTGCCAGCAACCTGAATGAGCACTGAAACAGATTTTTCCTTAGAGCTTCTAGACAAGAGCTCAGCCTGGCTGAAACCTTGATTTTATCCTGTGAGATTCTAAGCAGAGGAACAAGCTGAGCCACACTGTACCCATACTTCTGGCCTGAAGAACTATGAGCTAATAGGTACATGCTGTTTTTCACTGCTAGGTTTGTGGTAATTTGTTATGCAATAATAGAAAACTAACATAAGTGACATACAGCTACCAAGCATTATTTTCTGCCAGCCATAAGTAGAAAGAAACACTAATTTTGGAGTTAAAAGATCTGAGATTAAATCTTAGATCTTGGCTGTGTAACTGGACACATCACTTAACCTTTCTGATTCTTTTTTTCCTCACTTATAACAGGGGTAATCTATATTTATTAGGATTATTATAAAGATTAAATGAGGTAACACAAAAACCTGCTAGCATCATGCCTGGCATATAGCAGATGGTCTATAAATTTTTTCAATAACATTTCATAAACTTGTATATTTATTTATTGTGCCCACTTTGTGCTAGGCATCATGCTATGCCCTTGGGATACAAAGACATTTAAGACATGGTCCACACCCTCAAGGAGTTTAAAGTATAACAGAGACAGATGAGTAAATCAGCAATTTCTATACGGAATGATCACCATTATAATAGAAAGCCACAGATGATATTATGGAAGCAGAGAGAAGGAACAACTTGATCAGGCTGGGGGTTCAAAGAATGTTTCTCAGAAAAAATGATGCTTAACTTGCAGTTTAAAGTGCTGATTCTTAAACTGGAATGCACAGTGTAATCAACCCATGGAGCTTTAAGACATACCAATATCTCCCCACCCCACCAAGAGATTGTGATTTAATTTATCTGGGGTGTGGCTTGGGCAGGTAAAACCCTATGAAGACACAGCACGTGCAAAAGCCCCAAGGTATGGAGCTGCATCAATCAGGAAACTACAAAGAGTTCCATACGACAGGCATGAAGGGAGGTGTATCAGGGAGTGGTGGTACATGATACTGAAGAGCAGCCAGATTATGCAGGACCCTGTATGCTAACGTGAAGAGTTTGGAATTTACACAGAGGGCAATAAGAAGCCATTGAAAGATAGAGAGATGCATGATCAGATGTCTTTACATTTCTAAAAAAAAAAAAATTACTCTGGTTACCATGTGGAGGACAAGTGATTGAGAAGATATCAGACAGGTGAGGGACATCAGTTGAGAGGTGTTCCGGTAAACCAGGTGAAAAATGAGGACCACACCTAAGACAGTGCACTGAGGATGGAGACTGAGTCAACGGGACAGATTCAAAAAATATCAAGGGAGTAGAAAAAAAAGACTTGATGACTTACTGAATATCAAAGATGGAAGAGGGGAGTCATTTGTGTATATGTGTATGGGGTGGGGACATTTAGGGTGAACATAGACTGGGATACAGATATGTCTAGGTATACCTAATAAACTAATATAGCCAAGCATCAGTTCCCTGGGTCCTATGTTAAGAAGTGTGAGTTATTGCTGTTAATATGATTCATTTTCATATCAAGATAGTCATCTATGGAACTTGCAGTAATCCTAGGAAGACTCCAAGGCTTCCAGCTTAGGAAACTGAGTGGACACATTAAGTGAGAGCTTCCTTGGAAACTGCTCAAATTAATAATAACAGAAATCCAAGACTGTAAGTACAGGGAGGGTTGAACTTCACTAAGCTGGAACCACAATGCGATTTGGGGCCCTAGCTGGCTCTGGACCTACATGCTAGTGTTCCATCATTACCCAACTCAGTTTTACTCTTCAGTCTTTTTCTTTGTTATGCTACCAGATAGCAGATTTTGTGTGTGTGTGTGGAAGCAGAATGATATTAACATATTAATCAGAATAGTTCCTATCCTATTATTTCCTGTTATCATTACATTTTCCCATTCCTCCCACTCATACCAGAGGACTCCTTGGCAACAGAGAAAATGAAGCAGATGAGAAGCAAAATCATTATATGCTAGTGGGAATCCCTGTGCCCTACAAGCCTGAGCCAATTTCTTGGGGAAAACTATAAAGCCAAATGAATAGGCTGAGGGGGTTCAAACGTAAACTGGACATGTGCCTAACTTCTTGGGTGGAGCTCAGAGAAGTGGTAAGCCCTGCACAGTTATCCCTCACCAATATGCAAAAGGAGCAATAGAGATGGTTGTGTCACATATCTATGCAAAGAAACAGAGATAGCCTCATAGAACTTCCCAACAGTGATGTGAGGAGCAGTTAGATGTACCCCTCTGAGTACAGAGGAGCAAAGAAATAGCTGAGAGAGAGCTAAAATCAGAAAGACTTGGTGATCAGGACAATAATCTAACAGTGGATGGCTTTCTACCACAGTAGAAAGCGAAAACACCACAAACATAGATGCCATCTGCAGCTGGGATGGAGGAGGTTGGCACTCTGAATTCACTAAGGAAACCCTGAACTAACTGAAATTTAAAATGACTGAAATAAGTTTCTGCCAACCAGCCAAATGGAAGCTGAAAACAGATATAGGAAACAAATACATTATATTTTATAATAAGTTACATAATAGGGTCTGAGATTCCTATCCAACTACATTTACTTTAGTTGAAGCTCTTTGTGAAGGAAGAAATCTGATTGTGCCAGTTCATATTGCATGCTAGGCCATGGGGTCACTAGCCAGTTAGGAGATTACTGTCCTTGAAGTAGCAGGCGCTCTTTCCTGATCCAATAAGGAAAAGCAGTACTGAAATTATTAGTTGAGGCTGATTATTAGCAAATTGCTCTAAAAGAAATCTCAGTGGCTTAACATAAAATGGCTTAATGGTTTATTTCTCACACACGCTATAGTCTAATATGGAACATGGAGTGGTGTGGATGGCTTTGCACCATGCAGTCATTCAGATATCCATGCTCTTTCCATTATGTGCCTTCTGCCATCTTTTAGGGTCTCTGGGTCTTCCACTGGATCCTCTTTTTCTGGCAGGTTAATGTGCCAGGCCTAGAAGTGGCACTAATCATTTCGGCTTACATTCCTTGACAAGAACTGTAATACAGCCCCATCTAGGAGCAAGGGGGCAGAGAAATGCAATCTGGTGGTATACTCAGGAAGAAGAGGAGAAGACAGACATTAGTGAGCCCTAGTTGTCTCAACTAGGGAGGTGAGGACTGAGGAGGGTCAAGCTAGATGGCGGTAGTCTTTTCCTTTCCCCTCCCCAAAGGTTCTGTACAATGCTTTTCACTAATGAGTAAAACTTAGAGAAGTTCCTGGAGTAATCTGTTTTTAGAGCAGAAGTTTCAAATAGATAATTAATGCTATTGGAAAGATAGGAGGAAGTGAAGTTCCTTACATTAAAATCTGCCTACCTGAAGGCTTCAAACAAGAGGAAAAATGCTTGAGAAACTCACTCTGAAGACTATTACATAGGTTGATTATAGCCATAATGACCCATAAAGCTTAGAATTTCACACTGTGTCAGAGCCTCCAGGTATGGAGCATTCTTGAATCTAATTTGTATTCTATCCAAAAAGTAAGAGGCCAACCACCAACAAACCAACTAAAAAACCCACCCAGTTCCCTTGACACACTTTGCTCTTAAGGGAATATGGACAGAAACATTTAACTCAAAGGAACCCCTTAACTCAAATTGAGCCCTGAATTCAAATAAATTAATATCTATTGGCCATGTGTTAAATTCCTAACAAATAGCTTACATTTCAAACTCTGTTTCAGCAACTGCTTCCACAGAATCCAAGCTACAACATCAGACCAGGTCAGTTCAGTGACAGTGCCAAGTGTGGTTAGTGCAGAAAAAAGCAAGTGACTTCTGGGGCACTTGGTCAGGGCTCAGGGTCACTGCTTGAATGGCTGCCAAAAGACAGAAGTTTAATTTTCCCTGGCTACAAGTCTCTGGCACTGAGAACTACATAGATTTGTTGAGGGCCCTGAAACTGAAGACAAATCTGATGACAGAAAGACAGAAGAAGGAGACTTACCTTATATTGAAATATTCATCAATATAGAGGCTTGGTTAAATGAATTAGGATGCACTGCTATATCAGAATGATCCACAGCCCTTAAAAAGAAAGAGACAAAAGTACATTTGCTGACATGAGAGAATGACCAAAATATATGGTTATCTAAATTTTAGAAAGCAAATTTTAGAAAAACTGTTGTAATATGATACCATTTTTAAATTAATACAATGCAGTCACATTTTAAATAAATTAGAATTATAAGAATTTGAAATATTGTGATATAAAATATTTTAGCTTCAGTATATGTACAACATTTGAAATAATGCAAGTCTTCCCAAATTAAAATGTCACTAAGAATCACATACTTTCAAAATTGGAAGTCTAAGTGAACTGTAAGCCATGTTTACACTATTGCCACATGGTGGCACCAGTTTAGCTGACAAACAGAAATTCTGGCCTTCCTTTGTCAAGGCTGGTTTTGAATTACGCAAATATCTAATTATGTGGAGCCCTCAGGAACACATTCCTTGCATAAAACACAGCTGCCCTGAGTACTGGTAGGCAGAACATCCGGAGGAAACAGGTACCAAACTTAACCGTGGTCATCTCTGGAGAGAGTGGAAGTGGGGAGGGTGACTGTTGCCTCTCCATGTTTATATACTTACAATTTTATTATTTTTATTCAGTAAGAATGGGAAACAATTTCTGATTAAAATAAATGCCTTCTTTGGATTCTTAAGCAAAATCCCAAGTGTATTTCAAATGCCATGCACAATGGCAGACAGCACACTAGGCAAGAGAAGAGGCATGACATCCTTTGGCCAGACATCTTGTGCTCCATATGAAAAGAGTCAAAGCCAGAGGAATGTGAATGCCTCAGTCATTCCAGCCCTAGCGATGTCTTCATCATGTCCACGGTTTTTCCTAGGCTCCCTCAGCACAGCAATCTTTAGCCCTGCTGGGCCCAGTGTATGTAGCCACTGGGCAGCATAACCTTATCTCTCCCCCTAATTCTGATCCTGGAGCTTTCATCAGCCTCAAAGGGCCCAGCGCAGTGGCTCATGCCTGTAATTACAGCACTTTGGGAGGCCAAGGCAGGCAGAACACTTGAGGTCAGAAGTTCGAGACCAGCTGGCCAACATGGTGAAACCCTGTCTCCACTAAGAATACAAAAATTAGCTGGGCATGATTGTACATGCCTCTAGTCCCAGGTACTCGGGAGGCTGAGGCATGAGAATCCCTTGAACCCGAGAGGCGGAGGTTGCAGTGAGCCAAGACTATGCCACTGCACTTCAGCCTGGGTGACCGAGTGAGACTCTGGCTCAAAAAAATAGAAATAATAAAATAAAATAAATTAATTAATTGATAATGCCAAGATTGAAAACTTCAGTGGCTCATAATTTTGCTGAAAGAAGAATGGCCATCGTCTTTGCTCAATAACCGCAAAATACTTTCATATTTAGATTCCTGAAAACCAATTCAGATGATTGATTCAATGATGTTTTGTTTTTCATTTCTACATCATCCTTGTTTTCTAGTCACCTTTGGATACACATCTGCTTTCAGCATTTGTCCACTTATAAACTATATCAAGTAAATTTTCATGTAGAAACATAAAAGTCATACATCATTTTAGCAAAACAGGATGGCTCAGGTTCCTGTAACCAAATATTGCCTGATGAAGTCGTTCCTGTTGAATGACTAACTGGATAAGAATGCCATATTACTTTTTGTACTTGGACATATACTATTTCCTCATAGGTTCTTAAGTTTGAAAAGTCATACCTAAGATAGACCCACAGTCTGAGATTTCACTTACATGATCAATTTTACCATCACCATTAGTCTAGAGTGCTGTTGTGTGTTTTGATTCATCTAACTTATCTAATCTAATAATTGGGAAATGTCTGTTCTCTGGGAACGAGTTGCTTCACCAAGACCTAGATTCTCTAAACTTGGAACCTTAAATAATAATAATAACAAAAAATGACAGGCTGCTCCTTTTCAACCTTGAGTAGCTTCCACCATTGGTTAGAAGAAAGCCCGATTTGTTACAATGGTGTCTAAAGCCCTCACAGTCTGCCACCTCATATTCCTCTGACCTCTAACTCCTTCTGGTCTCACCCTCATTCACTCTGCTTCAGCCTTACCAGCTTCCATGCTGTTCTCCCATACTCCAGGCATGTTCCTGATTCAGGACCTTTATACTTACTAGGCCCCCTGCCTGGAACACTATTCCCACAGACTGCTTATTACTTTCAAGGGAAAAAACTGTAAGCACACAGTAGAGAAATTGGAAAACACTTTTTGAAAAGATGGTCAACTTTAGCATTATCAAAGGGGCAGATGGATATCAAGGACTCTGTGATGTACTGAGATGGACACAGCACCACTATGTAGTTTTCCAAATAGGGACACATACCTCAATCTAACCATGAGGAACCATCAAAAATCCAAAATAAGGAGTGTCCTTTTTTTTTTTTTTTTTTCTGGAGACGGAGTCCCACTCTGTTGCCCAGGCTGGAGTGTAGTGGCACCATCTCAGCTCACTGCAATCTCCGCCTCCCAGGTTCAAGCAATTCTCCTGCCTCAGCCTCCCTAGTAGCTGGGACTACAGATGCCTGCCACCATGCCCAGCTAATTTCTTTTGTATTTTAGTAGAGACGGGGTTTCACCGTGTTGCCCAGGCTGGTCTTGAACTCCTGAGCTCAGGCAATCCGCCGCCTCGGCCTCCCAAAGTGCTAGGATTACAGGGTCACCCACCGCGCCTGGCCTAGAGGTTCTATTTAAAAAAAAAAAAAAAAAAAAGATCTTATTCTTCAAAAATATCAATGTCATAAAAGGCAAAAGTTATGGAAACGTTCCAGATTAAAGAGGTGAAAGAGACATAGCCAAAGGCAATACTGACTCTAGATTGCATCCTATACTGGAGGGGCAAATAATGCTAAGAAGAATACTATTTAGTAAATTGGAAACATTGCCATAGAGTCAGTAGATTAGATAAAATACTGTATCTGCATTACATATACTGAAGTTGGTAGTTATACTGTGCTTATGTAAGAGAATATCCTTATTCTAAGGAAATACACATTGAAGCATTAAGAGGCCATGATGATATATATGTTACTTTCATACAGTTTAGGAACATATGTGCATATATATGTACATACATATATAGAGAAAGAGAAGAGAGACTAAGTAAAGAGTATATGGGTATTTTTATTCTTATAACTTTTCTGTTTGATATTATTCTCACAAGGTTACATCTTAGGTAAGTACAGTACAATATCAAAGCCAAGAAATATACACTGGTATAAAGTGTATGTAAGGTTGTCATTTTATCACATGTAGATGGGTATAACCACCACCACAATCAAGATATAGAACTATTCCATCACCACGAAGATCTCCCTCCTGACATCTCTTAAAGTCATACCTAACAACTCTTTCTGCTATCCCTAACCTCTGGCAACCACTAATCTGCTCTTTATTTCTATAATTTTCTATAATTTTCTATAATTTTACAATTTTAAGAATGTTATATAAATCAATCATACAGCATATGACCTTTCATGCTGCATGATTCATTCATATAACATTCTTTCTAATGCTTTTGAGATCTATTCAAGTTGAGTGTATCAATAGTTCATTCCTTTTTGTTGCTGTGTAGTTTTCCATAGTACGGATGTACCAGTTTTTGGCTATTACAAATAAAACTGCAATGAACAGCTATGTATGTGGCCGTAATTTCTTCATTTCTCTGGGATAAATGCCTAAAATGAAATTGCTGGGTAAATGATAATTGAATGTTTAGTTTTTTAAAGAAACTGTTTCCTAGACTGGCAGTACTATTTTACATTCCTACCAGCAATATATGAGTGATTCCATTTCTCCATATCCTTTCCAGTACTTGGAATTGTCAGTATTTTTTAACTTTAGCTGTTCTATATTTCTAAATTTTTTTTAGACAGAGTTTTGTTCTGTTGCACAGGCTGAAGTGCAAGGGCATGATTTCGGCTCACTGCAACCTCGGCCTCCCAGGTTCAAGTGATTCTCCTGCCTCAGCCTCCTGAGTAGCTAGGATTACAGGCGCCCACCAACACACCCGGCTAATTTTTTGTATTTTTAGTAGAGATGGGGTTTCGTCATGTTGGTCAGGCTGGTCTCGAACTCCTGACCTCAGGTGATCCACCCACCTCGGCCTCCCAAAGTGCTGGGATTATAGACATGAGCCACCGCGCCTGGCCCCTTATTTACACAATTTTTTCACAAAATGTTGATTGAGATCATCAAAGTTTGTTAGTGCATGTGTGTGCATGTGTGGATACATGCATATGAGTCTCTCTCTCATTTTCTTATCGGTCCTTGCTAGGCCAGTGATTCAAGTATATGATTAGTCTGCCTTTTGGACAGATGTGCCTAGAAGGGATTTGTGTGTGTGTGTGGGTGTGTGTGTGTGTGTGATCAGAGGGATGGAAAAGAGAGATGGAGTGTAATAAATGAAATTGTGGAGTTTTCACCTACATATGGGAATTTGATAAGTGATAAATTATGTAATATTTCAAATTAATAATGGGAAAATAAATTATTTAGTAAAGAAACTTGGGGCAACTGGAAGGCTATTTGGGGAAAAGGTTAAGCTGGTCTCTATCTCACTTCTTATACTAAAATTAATGCCAGATTTATCAAACATAATAAAATAAAACTACAAAAGACCCCAGTTTTTTTTTTTTTTTTTTTTTTTTTGAGACTGAGTCTTGCTCTGTCGCCCAGGCTGGAGTGCAGTGGCCGGATCTCAGCTCACTGCAAGCTCCGCCTCCCGGGTTCACTCCATTCTCCTGCCTCAGCCTCTGAGTAGCTGACTACAGGCGCCCGCCACCACGCCTGGCTAGTTTTTTTTGTATTTTTTAGTAGAGATGGGGTTTCACCGTGTTAGCCAGGATGGTCTCGATCTCCTGACCTCATGATCCGCCCGTCTCAGCCTCCCAAAGTGCTGGGATTACAGGCTTGAGCCACCGCGCCCAGCCAAGACCCCAGTTTTTTAAAAGAGATTTGTGATACAGAAGCCTAATTAGTTTTAAAAAAAAAAAAAAACTAGAAAACATTAAGAAAAATATTAACAAATTCAACTACATAGAATTGAAAACTTTAATACATAAAAACATATACAAATAAGAGTTTCATTATCATTCTTTAATGCTTGAATTTTTAATCAAATACAGATATTCCTCTTTCAATTAGTGTAAAAAGTTTCTAAATGGTTAAATTGGACTTTATCAAAATTTAAATATTTTCTTCAAAAGACCTCATTAACAAAATAAAATAATTAAGCCATAGAATGAAAGAAAATATTTGCAATACATACATCTGACAAAGGACATTCATCTAGAGTATATAAAAAACACAACTCAATAATAAGACAAAAAATCAATTAAGACATGGACAAAATATTTGAATAGACACTTCACAAAAGAAGATATAACAGTGACCAATAAGTCCATGAAAAGATTCTCAACAAAGAAATGCAGATTAAAACCACAATGAAATATCACTCCATACCTACCAGAATGGCTAAAATTAAGAAGGCGGACAACACCAAATGTTGGCAGATGAAACTCTCCCAGGTGGGCTAATGTTTCAATATTACAATGGTAAAGATTTTTCCCCTTAGAGAGAGGACACCTCTGTTATGGAACAGGCTTCAGTCGTGTGTTACAGTGGTTTCTCTTCCCCTCCCCAGCTAAGGCCAGAGGGCACCTTTCTATGATCCTCACCTTGAGAATCTGGTGGGAGTCCCCCTTGGACTGTAGCCCCCAGGAGTTTCTAACTTCCACAGTAGCCCACACACAACCTCTCCAAGAAGCAAGTATTTTTTTAAAGTAATTTTATATTTAATCCTATGGATAGATACATAACAATCATCTTGCTCTAGCCCTTGTCTTAACAGTTGAAGCTTGTTTGTCCTATGTCCCAGTCCTTCAGGCCCTGCTGAGTGACAAGAGTAGATTCAGTAACTAATGACTAATGGTGGCATAATGCTTCTCTTCCCAGGTAACAGATTTATATCCTAACAGGAACCTTAAGCCAAGCAAGAGATTGTGGTAAGGATTTCAGGCCCATGGCAGGCTGGGAAAGGAACTAATTTTCTGTGCCCCTTAGTCACACTAGATGCTACCTCTACTCTAGCTAAAAAGACTGACTCTGACTATTCCTCACTATGCTACATTCTGTATGTAATTACAAAACCCCAATATTTCAGAAAGAGATAGTCTTGGTGAGACTAGTACAGTGGTTCTCGAAGTGTGATCTCCAGACCAGTCACATCAGCATTATTTGGGAATTTATGGGAAATGTGAATTCTCAGGCTCCACCTTGTGAATCAGAAACTCTGAGTGATGGACCCAGGAATCAGTGATTAAGGAAGCCCTCCAGGTGATTCTAATGCATGTAAAAGACTGAGAATCAAGCCAGGCGCAGTGGCTCACGCCTGAATCCCAGCACTTTGGAGGGCCAAGGCAGGTGGATCACCTGAGGTCAGGAGTTCAAGACAGCCTGACCAATATGGTGAAACCCCATTTCTACTAAAAATACAAAAATTGGCCAGGTGTGGTGACGTGAGCCTGTAGTTCCAGCTACTCAGGAGACTGAGACAGGAGAATCACTTGAACCCAGGAGGCAGAGGTTGCAGTGAGCCGACATTGTGCCACTGCATTCCATTCTGGGCGACAGAGGGAGACGCGAGACTCCATCAAAAAAAAAAAAAATGGGAATCACTGCACTAGCTCAACATTTTTGTGTTACAGATGAGAACACTGAGACCAGGTATCCAGGTTTACTGAGTTGATACCTGATAGAACCAGTGCCCTGACCCTCAATCCAGTGTTCTTTTTAATATACCACATAGCCCCAGAAACATGCTTGCTAACTACCAATGAAAAAGGTAGCAATCTCTTCCTTCCACCAAGAAAGAGCTTTAAATGTTACTAAACATTTCAGTAAACTCAGGATGGTTACCAAACATGTGGGATGAACAAGTACAACCACATATATTCCAAAGGTCAATGAGAGGCTCTTCCTGCCTTTTAGCCTTAATTTGCCTCCATTGACATCAGAGATTCTGGATAACAACCACCTCAGACAAATAATTGTAGTGTTGACCCTCACAATCTTCTGCAAGCAGTTGACCAGAAGAAACACATAAAACACAGAACCAGATGTACCTGGTCTTTTCAGAAACAGCAAATAGAGAGCCACCAAAACTGGCTCCCGTGGGGCTCTGCGAGAAACAGCTAGTACCTCTGGCAATGGAGGCCAGTCACACCTTACTACCTTGGAAAGCGGGGTAACTGAGTAGCCACATAATTTAAAAGGATCCTAATTAGTGGAGCAGCTGGGAACTCACATACAAGGCAGAGCAGGCTAACTTGGCAGCCTATTTCCTTAGATCATGTTGAGACTAGTTAATGTATGTGAAAGAATGAGGGTCCCGAAACCATTCACCTGATGTCTTCGGCACTCCAGCGCCATCATTACCACCACCATGATCCAGAAAAATCCTAGACATAGCCCAAGGAATGGTATCTGAGCAACAGTTACAGTTTGGGGAATAATTACAACTACAATGCCCAGGATACCATCGGGCAAAAGAAATAACTCAGGGTTAAATTAGCAGATAATCCACAAAACCTTTCTATTCATAAACATCACTAGAGAACAAGACTGCCTTTCAGAAATAAGAAGTTCAAAGATGGGAAGATGAGAAAGGACGAACTCTTTGATCTTTCCTTCTCTTATCATATTTCCTTTCCTCCAATTTCCTGAATGTAGGATTCTACAACTTTCTCTGACACTTCGTGGTATGGCTTGAATGTCTCCTCCAAAACTCATGTTGAAAATTAATTTTCTGACTGGGCACAGTGGCTCAAGCCTGTAATCCCAGCACTTCACAAGGCCCTGGGAGGATCACATAAGCCCAGGAGTTTGAGACCAGCCTGGACAAGGGAATGGAAGGGGAAAGTGAAAGAAAAAAGCAAGGGAAGGGAAGAATGAAGGGAAGGGAAGGAGAGGGGAGGGGAGGGGAGGGAAAGAGAGAGAGAGAAAAAAGGAAGGAAGGAAGGAAGGAAGGAAGGAAGGAAGGAAGGAAGGAAGGAAATTAACTCCCAATGTGGCAGTGTTGAGAAGTGGGGTCTTTAAAAGTTGATTGGATCATGAGGACTCTGCCCTTATGGATGGATTAATCCATTCATGGATTAATGAATTAAAGAGTTAATAGATGAATGTGGTTATTATGAGAATAGAACTGATGACTTTATACGAAGAGGAAGAGAGACCTGAGCTAGTACATTAGTATGCTTAGTCCCCCTCAACTATGCAATGCCCTGAGCTACCTCAGGACTCTTCGGAGATTTCCCATCAGCAAGAAGTCTCTCACCAGAAGCAGTCCCTCAACTTTGGACTTCCCAGCCTTCATAACTGTAAGAAATAAGTACCATTTTTAAAATAAATTACCCAGTTTTGTTTGGGTGTGGTAGCTCATGCCTGTAATCCCAGCAGTTTGGGAGGCCAAAGCAGGTGGATCACATGAGCCCTGGAGTTTGAGACGAGCCTGGCTAACATGGTGAAACCCCATCACTACAAAAGAAAGAAGAAGGAAGGAAGGAAGGAAGGAAGGAAGGAAGGAAGGAAGGAAGGGAGGAAGGGAGGAAGGGAGGAAGGAGGAAGGGAGGGAGGGAGGACGGAGGGAGGGAAAGAAAGAAAGAGAAAAAAAAAAAAAAATAGCCAGGTATGGTGGCGCACACTCATAATCCCAGCTACTCAGGAGGCTGAGGCAGGAAAATCACTTAAACCTAGGAGCTGGAGGTTGCAGTGAGCCGAGACGGCACCACTGCACTCCAGCCTGTGTGACAGAGTAAGACTCCATCTCAAAAAAGTAAATAAATAACCCAGTTTCAAGTATTCTGCTATAAGTAACAGAAAATGGACTAAGACATCTTGCATGCTTGCTTTCTTCCAGTCTTTCTTCTTCACTCCCTACTCCTTGTTTCTTCTCTTAGACTCACTCTTCTCCAAGTACAGTCCTCTTCCTGTCCTATGCTCAGGCATGTAGCCTGATATTCAGTGAAGGTCTATAGGTTGCACCTCTTCCTCACAGCAGACTTGGGGGAAGTAGGTACCAGCACTGTTTAGGCCTGGCCTCCACAGCTGCCAGGGTATTGGGAATCACTCAGTGCCAGAGCAAAGCCTCTTTGTCTTTTTAGCTCCCTTGTCAGAGGTGCATGCAGCAACCCTGCAGCTTCCTTAGCAGGAAGTCCTCCTAAGTAGCAGAGACAGCTGAGCTACTGATGTCTACCTAAGCCCCAAGGGCTCTAGCAGCTTCTGTCTCCCCTCTGCCCCAACCCTCACAACACTAATCTCGAAGCTAGGCTGGGTTCTGACTGAACTTCTAGGTCGACCAGTGTAGAAATGGCTATTGTCACCATCTCTGCCTTACATCCCCCAGGACTGCACTCCTGTCATACTTTCCATAGGCAAAAAGCCCCATAGACTCCAGAAGATTAAACTTGCTCCCTTTTTGTTTGGACTTGGTGTTTGGATTGTTAGCCCTCTCACCAAGAACCTGGATTTTACGCCATTTTTTTATTCCCCCTAGAACTAAATGCAATACCCTAAACCTAGATTGGTTTTAGTTCTAAGCTCCCCAGCACTTGCTCTCAACATGCCCTTGTGGTTCTGTCAATACCCTGCTGGGGCTGAATTACAACCCCTTTTCCCCCACCTCACATTTGTTTTTTACTCCTCACTTTTTTCTATCTCCTCCCTCTTTACTTTTAACCCCACTCTGTAAATTCTTCTGCCTCTTCTCCCTCTGTACCTTCCTTTTCCTTTCCTGAATACCTCCTCCCTATCATAATAGTGTTTTACATGAACAAGATATTTAGTGTTTTACATGAACACATATCACGTTTAGTCTTTTACATATCACATTTAGTGTTTTACATGAACAAGACAGAGCAATCACTCTGTGAATGGGATTCAGTAACTGAAGTGTCTCTTTTTGACCTTGACCATTTTACACAACCAGTTTTCAAAGAAAATGGATTAATCAAAATTGATTTGAACTTGCAGCCCTGGTCAGAGTCTCTGAAGTCAATCTTCCCATCACAATAATTTTCCATTTTAACTGAGGTTGTCAGGATGTTAAGACAGTCAAGGGTTCTTTGCTTCCCTCCAGCCACCAAAAAGCAATTTTTGCTAATGCTGGTGAGGATTACATTAAAATTATGTAAAAGAAAGACATGACCTCTTTTTTGTCAGCCAGTGCTCATAAGGGCTATGAAGATGCTCTCTCACAATGACTCTAGTGACCAAGGCTGACCTGAAATGTTATAAGTTCAGCCAGTTGGGAAGAAAGGAGAGCATTCACTTAGAATCACCATAATTCGTTACCATTGGTTGACTCATTAAACTTCACTGACTCCATTTCTTCCAAACCATTGTTCATGCTTCTTGAAATTCAGTCAAACCACCCATTTCAGATCTCTGGAAGCGGAAAGTCTGGTCCAAACTGATGCAGTTTAAATTGGTGTTCCCAACTGATTCTGATTAACACGGAAGTGGGGGAGCACAGATAGATAGTGATATCTGTGAATTTGAAAAGGCTTCCTAGATAAATTATCTGATACATCCAAAACATCCAGCCCTCCAATACTATAAACTACCTTCTTAATTTAAAACACACAGGGTGACTTTAGGTGCCCCCCTCCTGCTAATCATTACCAGGTGGAAGTCTTCAAGAGGCCTGTCGAAGAAGAAATGATAAGGTGAAGATCCTCTCGCCACATACTCACTTTTAAAACCCCAAAACATCTTACTTGCACATTGTATTCTTAAGTAAAACAATTGACCTTGGCAACAGAAGCGCCAACAGAACTATAATGCACTGATTCACTACTAGATCTTCTATTGTTATCTTTGACAAGAATGCCTGAAAATAATATTCTACGTGTTTCTAGGAAAAGTGGCTATCTTGGCCTATTAAGGCTGCTATAACAAAATACCATTAAATGGGTACCTTATGAACAGAAATTTATTTCTCATAGTTCCAGAGGCTGGGAAGTCAAAGATCAAGGTGCCAGCAGATCCAGTGTCTGGTGAGGGCTCATTCTCTGCTTCAAAGATGGCAACTTCTTGCTGTGTCCTCACATGGTGTAAGAGACTAGCTAGCTCTCTGGGATCTCTTTTATAAGGGCACTTAATCCCTTCATGAATGGGACGAATCTCCTTCCAAAAGGCCCCCTTAATATTATCACAATGGAAGTTAGGTTTCAAACATGAATTGTGGGGGGACACAAATATTCAGACCACAGCGGAGACCATATGAGCACTTTTTTTCAGTAGAAAAAAATCCCCATGTTTTCAAACAGCTACTTAAGCACCAAGAAAACCTTCCTCAAATTAGATCCCCATTTGCTCAAAGTCTTCTCTGTTTAAAATTAGCAGTGGGCAAACTGACCACTGGTTTTAGTCCTTGGTTCTAATATCTTATTTGCCCAAAGGATTATGGGCAGTGCACAGCTTGGGCTTTTCTATCCATGGGAAATAAATTATCACTCTCATTCCTAAACATTGGCCCTGATATCTGGGCTGGGATTCTCCTAGTTCGGAAGTCCTGTAACTTCATTGTGCATTAAAGTCTGTATGTTCTTTTGTCTTCCTGCATTCATTTATTCACTCAAATATTTATAGAATGCCTACTATATGCCAGTCTGTTGGCTGGGTACTAATTAGAGAATAGCATCAAGCAAAATAGTCACAATGTCTTCCCTCAAAGAGTTTATAAACTGGTGTTTTCCTGGGTCACATTGTTATATTCTTGACTCATACTCCTTTCCTAAGCCTCTTACCTGTACCAGGTGTTTCTACTCTCCTCCTTGGACGAGTTGTAGGCATTAAATCCAGTCCAAAGGGGTCTTCTGCCTTAACCCCATCCAATCAGAGCATCTTGATAGGAAAGTAAAAAAACCAGACAAGTCAGTATCGCTCCTTAATCTAGTCCTATCTTTTGCCCAGTCATTATCTATCCATACATACTCAGATTATTAAAACCCACATCACAGGAATCTGATGGATAGGTCTGTGATTGTTCCTTTGTCCTTTGTGTTCCCAGACACTCCCCAGTAAATCACTGGACTTGTATGGTGCTCTGTACATTCAAATTAGTACTATGGTCATATTACCCTCATGTATAGTCTCAGACCTGTACACAAAATAAAGATATAGACATAATTCAAAACCTGTATCAGTCAGTGTCCCGGCAGTGTCCCACACTCAAAATGGCTATTTTGGAAAGGGGTAAGGGTTAATATTAATAAATGGACTATTTATAAAGGTGCAGGCAGGGTAACCCAGGGCTAGGAAGAGGATTTGGAGATACTTTTCACCATCATGGCCTAAGAAAAGGGAGATTTTTGATGTCATCCCTACAGGTCACCCTCCCAGGGTAGAGAGCAGGAGGGAAGAATGGAGTGAGGACCTGAAGAGGCAGACAAAAACTATCCAGTGCAGAACTTCTCATTCAAATTTTACAGTAATTCAGACCAGGGCTGAGATCAAGGTAATGCTCATTGATCTGGGAAAATCATCTTTGTTAAGCAAATGAGTAGGCTCATTTTTTAACTATGAAAGAACTCATTTGCATAGAATAGTGAATGACTTTTTCTTATTTATTAAAATAGGTCTCACTTTGACACTTCGTTAGCATTAGATTATGTTACTAAATGTGACTAAAAAAATGAAACGAAATTGCACTTACTTAAAACAGTCTGGATTTCAGATTTATAGCTAATTCTGATTGATTTCCTTGCACCCTACCCCCCACCAAAAATAAAAACTGGGCATACCAAATTAAGGAGTTTCAGTGCTTAAAGTAACATCATAACACTCTTATCAATTAACTAAACATTGCTTTTCTGCAGTCCATTAGAAGAACCTAGTAACAAGGAAACAGGTTGATATTAAAGCTTTTACTTTAAAAAGTTAATAACAGTAAATGGACCCCATTCACAGGCTGCCATCACACAGGACAGACGCCTGACCCTCTCTCTCTGCCTCCGTTTCTAACCTAGAACAGTCTTCCAAGATGGCTAGCAGGATAATGCTAAAGCCCTGTCTGAAGTCCAGGAATTAAACACAATAGAGTCCATGATGAGCAAGACACTGATCACTGAGAATGAGTCTCAGCATCAGACAGACACGCTTGGGCATTTATCAGCTAAGACACCTCAGATGAGCGGTTTAATTTCTCCAAGCCTTGGTTCCTCAACTTTAAAATGGGAATAAAGAAAACATCTACATCATCAGTTGTTACAGGGATTGCAATAAGGTTATGTGTGTAAAACACCTAGCACAGTGCCTGGCACATTATATGCACACAGTAAACACTTTGACTGTCATACTCAGAAACAAGAGCCAATTTAAAGAAAAAGGGGAAAAAAACAAAGGTGAGAAGTGGGTTACCTTTCAATTAACTAAAATGTTACATTGCCCAGACTCCCATTCCCCAAGGGGTCCCATTAAATTCACATTTATGGTATTGATTTTTTCCAGGACAACAACCATTTTACACATTAAACATCTCTACCTCCTGCTATTTTATAGGTGGCTACTATAATCAGATCTCCACTCACATCAATTCAGAAGTCTTTATCTTTTTCCTCTGTCAAAAGCAGGAAATAAAGCTGGATAGGAGACCTAGGTCACTATGGGGGGATGGAAATGTATCTAAGAATCCTCAAAGAATAGGTCAGGAGGGGGATCTGAAGTGGAATAAGAGGCTTAAGAGGAAGAAATTCAAATTGCCATGGCATGTTTATTTGACTGTTGATCCAGAGAAGACACATCTGCAAATGTTACACACACTGTCACATGTTAGTTACTTCCTTTTTTCAAAAGGCACAAAATCCTAGGTCACAAACCTCCCCCCACCCCCCCACCTCTCCCCCTAACCCAACAAGGCAAGAGAATAGGAGAGTTCAAGAACACTAAGACAAATAATACTTCCCCAACCCCTGACATAGCCTCCCTTTTTCCATGCTTGCTACACTGTGATCCTTTGTAATTCAGATCACACCACTCCTCTGCTTAACCCATCTAATGTCTTTTCATCTCACTCAAATTAGAAGTCCTAATCCTTACAATGGCCTACAAGGCCTAAAGCAACTTGTTTATCTGGTATCACCAACCCCACGAACTCTCTAACCTCATCTTCTACCTCTCTTCCCCTCACTCACTTCCCTCCAGCCACACTAGACTTCTTTTCCTAGAACACACCAAACGCACTCCTGAATCAAGCTCTTTGTCCTGGCTGTGACCTCTGCCAAGAATCTCTTTCTCTGGGTTTTTGCATGGCTCACACCAGAAACCTTTTTCAGGTTTTCCTCATTGTCCCCTTCTCTGTGAAGCTTTCCTTGACCACCCTAATTCAAATTCGATCACATACCACCTCTGTCATTCTCTATCTCCCTTCCTTACTTTCTTTTTCTTCATTGTACTTATTGTCATTTAACATGACACATATCATATTACCTGATTGTCTGTCTTTACCATTAAAACATCGTACTTCATGATGGTAGGGATATTTGTCTCTTTTGTTCATGGATGTATTCCCAGGGTGTATAACAATGCCTGGCACGTGATAAGCACTCAATATTTATGGAATGAGTGAATTCACCTAAAGTAATGGCCTTACCCTTACGGCATAATGTTTAGAAAAAATATAGGCCGGGCGCGGTGGCTCAAGCCTGTAATCCTAGCACTTTGGGAGGCCGAGACAGGTGGATCGCGAGGTCAGGAGATCGAGACCACCCTAGCTAACACGGCGAAACCCCGTCTCTACTAAAAAATACAAAAAAACTAGCCGGGCGAGTTGGTGGGCGCCTGTAGTCCCAGCTACTTGGGAGGCTGAGGCAGGAGAATGGCGTAAACCCGGGAGGCGGAGCTTGCAGTGAGCTGAGATCCGGCCACTGCACTCCAGCCTGGGCGACAGAGCGAAACTCCGTCTCAAAAAAAAAAAAAAAAGAAAAGAAAAAATATATATATATTTTAAATAAAGAAGTGGCCTTCAACCCTGACTATACATTAGAATCATCTGGGCAGAGGGCTTTTTAAATATATTGATACCAAATAATTCAGAATCTCCAAGAGTAGGACCCAGGAATCTTTCTTTGAAGCTATATAGGTGATCCTAAGGTGTAGCCAGAGGTAAGTCCTGGTTTAAAAAGCCAAATAGCTCTTCTTAATAGCAGCCATCTTTGGGATTACCCTTCTTAGCTCAATACTTGTTTGTTAAATGAAAGAATCTAGGTGAATTAGGTTGCAATGATCATCAAGGGGAAAAAACAAAAGGGACAGCTAGCAGAGTTGTGAGGCAGTATTCAGTGTGCTATGATTAAGAGGTAAGACAGAGAGGCAGTGTCTACAAATAGCTGTGCTTTCCTGGGGCCAACTTAGCTCCAGGAGCTGGCTTTCCATTTTAGAGGTGAAAAAACTGTATTTTTTTTTATTATTATTGGTACATGTGCATAACGTGCAGGTTTGTTACATATGTATACTTGTGCCATGTTGGTGTGCTGCACCCATCAACTCGTCAGCACCCATCAACTCGTCATTCACATCAGGTATAACTCCCAATGCAATCCCTCCCCCCACCCCCCGTAATAGGCCCTGGTGTGTGATGTTCCCCTTCCCGAGTCCAAGTGATCTCATTGTTCATTTCCCACCTATGAGTGAGAACATGCGGTGTTTGGTTTTCTCTTCTTGTGATAGTTTGCTGAGAATGATGGTTTCCAGCTGCATCCATGTCCCTACAAAGGACGCAAACTCATCCTTTTTTATGGCTGCATAGTATTCCATGGTGTATATGTGCCACATTTTCTTAATCCAGTCTGTCACAGATGGACATTTGGGTTGATTCCAAGTCTTTGCTATTGTGAATAGTGCCGCAATAAACATACGTGTGCATGTGTCTTTAGAGCAGCATGATTTGTAATCCTTTGGGTATATACCCAGTAATGGGATGGCTGGGTCATATGGTGCATCTAGTTCTAGATCCTTGAGGAATCGCCATACTGTTTTCCATAATGGTTGAACTAGTTTACAATCCCACCAACAGTGTAAAAGTGTTCCTATTTCTCCACATCCTCTCCAGCACCTGTTGTTTCCTGACTTTTTAATGATTGCCATTCTAACTGGTGTGAGATGGTATCTCATTGTGGTTTTGATTTGCATTTCTCTGATGGCAAGTGATGATGAGCATTTTTTCATGTGTCTGATGGCTGTATGAATGTCTTCTTTTGAGAAATGTCTGTTCATATCCTTTGCCCACTTTTTGATGGGGTTGTTTGTTTTTTTCTTGTAAATTTGTTTGAGTTCTTTGTAGATTCTGGATATTAGCCCTTTGTCAGATGAGTAGATTGCAAAATTTTCTCCCATTCTGTAGGTTGCCTGTTCACTCTGATGGTAGTTTCTTTTGCTGTGCAGAAGCTCTTTAGTTTAATTAGATCCCATTTGTCAATTTTGGCTTTTGCTGCCGTTGCTTTTGGTGTTTTAGACATGAAGTCCTTGCCCATGCCTATGTCCTGAATGGTACTACCTAGGTTTTCTTCTAGGGTTTTTATGGTATTAGGTCTAATATTTAAGTCTCTAATTCATCTTGAATTAATTTTCGTATAAGGAGTAAGGAAAGGATCCAGTTTCAGCTTTCTACTTATGGCTAGCCAATTTTCCCAGCACCATTATTAAACAGGGAATCCTTTCCCCATTTCTTGTTTCTCTCAGGTTTGTCAAAGATCAGATGGCTGTAGATGTGTGGTATTATTTCTGAGGACTCTGTTCTGTTCCATTGGTCTATATCTCTGTTTTGGTACCAGTACCATGCTGTTTTGGTTACTGTAGCCTTGTAGTATAGTTTGAAGTCAGGTATCGTGATGCCTCCAGCTTTGTTCTTTTGACTTAAGACTGTCTTGGCAATGCGGGCTCTTTTTTGGTTCCATATGAACTTTAAAGCAGTTTTTTCCAATTCTGTGAAGAAACTCATTGGTAGCTTGATGGGGATGGCATTGAATCTATAAATAACCTTGGGCAGTATGGCCATTTTCATGATATTGATTCTTCCTATCCATGAGCATGGTATGTTCTTTCATTTGTTTGTGTCCTCTTTTATTTCACTGAGCAGTGGTTTGTAGTTCTCCTTGAAGAGGTCCTTTACATCCCTTGTAAGTTGGATTCCTAGGTATTTTATTCTCTTTGAAGCAATTGTGAATGGAAGTTCATTCACGATTTGGCTCTCTGTCTGTTACTGGTGTATAAGAATGCTTGTGATTTTTGCACATTGATTTTGTATCCTGAGACTTTGCTGAAGTATCTTATCAGCTTAAGGAGATTTTGGGCTGAGACAATGGGGTTTTCTAAATATACAATCATGTCATCTGCAAACAGGGACAATTTGACTTCTTCTTTTCCTAACTGAATACCTTTGATTTCTTTCTCTTGCCTGATTGCCCTAGCCGGAACATCCAACTCAGCCCACAGATGCGAGGTGGAATCTTCTTCATGACTCCCATTCACCAAACACACAAGAGATTGATAACACTGCATAATTATGCAACTGCATGACTAACTCATTGGTGCTCTAGCCCTGACACGGAGAAGAACCATACAGAGACCGTACACTGGATGCAAAGGTTTTAATTTAGGAGAGGGAGGTGGGAAGTTGGGAGAAGATAATCTGAAAGGTGCACTGCTCAGGTAGGCACTTCTCAGAAAGATGTGCCATCCATGTGATAAACATCTTTGGTCACTGTATGGAGCCTCTGCTTTGCCTAGGTTTTTAACAGTGTTTTAAACAAGTGTTTAGTGGTACCAAACCCTGATGGTGAAAGGAAAGGGGGCGGGGGGTGTGCTTCAAGTGGAGAAAAATAAATTTGCATTTCCTACTCAAAAGGGGAAGCAAAAATAATGCATAATGGGAGAAGAAATTTAATAACTACCATTTCTAATTGGGAACATGTTATCTCATTTAATCCTCCCCACAGCACTGTGAGGGAGGTACTATTATTATTCCATTCCATAAGGAAGAATCTAAAGCTCAGACAGGTTAAATAGCTTGCCAAAGATCACAGAGTTGGTAAGTAGTAGAAGCAAGGTTGGAAGTCTCCAAGGCCCGTGCTTTAACTCAGTTGTCCTCAAACTTTCTAGTACATTAGAGTCACCTGGGAGCTTGTTTGAATTGCTGACTGCTGGGACCTACTCTCACCATCCTCCCCCCGCCCCCTATCCCACCAAATTCTGATTTGGAGGGTGTGAGGAGGGCCCAATAATCTAATGTTATAAGCCCCACGCCTCCCCTGCCCTGGTACTTATGATGCAAGTGGTTCTTTGTGGGGATTCACAGCTCTTCTCTTTATGTGATGCCCATAGAACAAGAAAGCTGCCTCCTCCCTCTTCACAGCACATCCAAACTCGACTTTAAAAGAAGCTCAAACCATGATTCTCTTGTGTTCTTTGATCATCTTCCACTTCCTGGAATTGCTTGATGAGTTCAAAGGCCCTTCACAGTGAGCTCAGATCAGGACAAAGTGCACACATGTCTTTTAGTAAAGCATCTATCCCAGCTGGCTCACATCCCAAGAGAAGCGAATGAGCTCTTCCCCTACACGAGGCCCTAGAATTAGCGGTGATGAGTGGCTCTGTTGCAGATCATACCCCTGGATACCTTCAAGAAAAAAAGCATCTGTTTGGCCTTGAATTAGGTTATTTGGTCTCTGATTGTTGCTCTGCACCTCTCCCTGCACAAGTCCCTGGAGAAAGGAAAGCAAACATTGACTCCCAGAGAACTGTCTGAGTAGTAAGTGCAAAAGCCTTCCCAGCTGCAAGCTGGGTCCCACTGCAGCTGTGAGGGGTGGAGGGTGAAGGGGAGTATCATTTTCTTGGCCTCAGTGAAATCACCTGCATTTGAATTTGATTCTACTTTGGACCATCCTCAACTCCCTGTTCTAACCCTAAGCTTCTCAAAAAGCCAGCACACATGCCCCCTCACCTTGCCTTCAGCTTCTCCCTCACCCTATTTCCCCTGGCCAGGTTTCTGGAGATAATTAAGTAAGATCCTCCACAGCTTGGTGTCTGTGAGGGTCTTGGTCAAGCATTTCATTAAAGAAATGGCTTAAGCAAGGAAGCCCACCATTCCACTCCTTCAGAAAAGATGAAACCATTCAATTCACGTAGCAGAAATAGCATGGAGGATTCAAAACTTCACTCTGTCACTTTGAGTAAAAGTTACCTTATCTTTCTGAGACGTGTATAAAATAGTAATAACACCTATTATGTTCAAGTGTGATAAGATTATTTTTAAACTGAATATTAAAGTGACTGGCACATAGGGATTCTAATAATAGCAACAATAAATAGCTAACATTTATTGAATATTTATTATATGCCAAGCACTATTCTAATCACTACATTTGAATTCACGTGTAAATTACAACCCTCTGAAATAAGTATTTGTATTATACCCATTCTACAGACAAGGAAACAGGTTCAGAGGGGTGGAGCAAAGTGCCCATGGTCACAAAACGAGTTCAAATCAAAGCTGAAATTCAAACCTAGTTCTGTGATTCCAACACCTGCTGCTGATGCTAAGGTCATTGCTTTTGTTGTTTACTGAGAGCCTGCTGTGTGAAAGTTATGAGTGCCACAGACGGTAATAACAATGGGCTTGTCCACAATAAGTTTGCAGTCTAGACCAGATATGGAGATAAGACATCTGCATTAAAGAGAGGCTAATACAAGTGCCCACTGAGTAGCTCAGAAGTTCAGGGAGGAAGCAGGAAGTCCATGGAGAGGTTATAAATTACATACCATTGGCTCATTTAATATCTTCTGTCTTCAATAGACTTATCTTCAGTTCCTGGGCCCTTCAATGGACCATGGACTTTAGAGTTATACTGCATGGGTTCTGGTCCCAGCTATAGGGTGGGGTAAGTCATCTAGCCCCTATGAGCTTTATTTTCCTTATCTGTCAAGTGAGGACAATAATAATACTTCCCCCTCCAGTGTTCCCATGAAGACTACTTGAGAAAACACATGTAAATCATACAGCACATGTTCAGCACTCAATAACATGGGAGCATTTATGATTATCTTTTTTTACTGCTCCCATGGAAAGTGAGACCCCCATCATCTTATTTCCTGTGTGCTCTCAGATTCAGATTTAGAAGGTAGTAATTCCCACCCCCACTGGCCAAATGGAAGGAAGGAAAAAGGAGAAGAGGGAGAGTGGGTCTTGGATGTGCACGGGCAACTCAGCAGGGGCTTGGGATGATAGAGCAAGTGGGAGGGTGGACTGGAGCCCAAGTACTGCAGAGCTGGAGGTGAAGGCAAAGAGCTTCCTCTCCAACAGGAGTAGCCATTCTGAGCAGCCTTGCTATATCTGCAAACCTTCTTCTCCTGGATTCAGCTGGGAAGACTGAGTATGGTTACGGGATTGATGGATTTATGGGCACTTTGAAAAAAAGGAAGAGAGGCATGAGCAGGGTGGAAGAGAAGTTAGTGTATATGAAGCCCCTTTTTGTGCCAAGCACTGGGCGGGGTGCTTTCACCCATTCAACGAGTATTTTATTATTTATGCCTAAAATGTGCCAGGCCCTGAGTTTGGCACTGATGATCCAGTCATAAACAGGACAGAGAGATATGAAAGATATCCCTGCACTGCATTCCATTTCATGGAAGACAGACAATGAGAGAGATAAATGAGTGAAATGTTGAGTATATTCAATAGTGATAAGTACTGTGAAGTAAAATAAAGCAATAAAGTAGTATTTTCAGAGAACGCTGGAGGTGTGACTTCTATTTTAAATAGGATGGTCAGGCAATGTGTCACTGAAAAAGTGACATTTGAGCACATAACTCATTTAATAGCCACTATATCAAGTAGATACTGTCACCCCCACTTTCTGCATGAAGTAATTAAGTGGGGTAAGGGAGGTAGGATATTGGGAGACACTCCTCCCTGGGTCTCTTATGCTCCTACACTTCTTGTTGGGCAGGCCAAGAATGCAAGCCCCTGGCCACTCTTTTCCAGGACATTTCTCAGGGTTTTATTAATAGTTGCAGTGAGCATTTTCACAGGTGAGGTAATGTGGCCTCTGGGACAAAGAGTGAGCATCCTTACTGCTTGCTACAAAATTCTGGGCTCCCCAAGCTTAGTGTCATTGTCCCACAGCTGTGATGTAAACTGACTGCACATAAAGCATGAATTTCGGTCCCTCTGTGTCATCCCTATGGGACTTGGGGACAAGGGCAAGTGACACAAACCTGCTGATGCTCTTGCTGTTTGATGTGTTGTGAGTAATATAGTCTGTCTCTGATCTAGAAGTCTTGTGTTTTCTTCCAGCAATCATAAAACAGTAACAAGCTAAATTATTTGCTTGTAAGTGGGGTAAAATCAAATCCAAAAGCTGACAGAAATACAAGCTATTGAGAATCTGTGATGTGCCACACACCCACTTTTACGCACTGCATATATATAGCGAACAAAATAGACAAAAGTCCTCTCTCATAGACTGCACACTCTATGGGGGCAAACAGACAAGCGCACAAATAAATAAGATGATTAGAGATTGTGATCAGCATTGTGAAGGAAATAAGCAGGCTTTAGTAAATGACCCTCAGCATCCTCGTCTGTAAAATGGGGCCAATATTAATACCTACCTCTCAGGATTGTTGTGAGTGCCCAGCTCACGGAAAGTCTTCAACAAATATGGGCTTTTATTGTTATTTCTTTTTTCCTTCTCCCATGGAAATGAGGAAAGAAAATAGCTTCCTGCTCTACTTTGCAAGGGCTAAGGGTGGGGAGAGAGCTGCAGGAGAAAAGAGGCTCATTGCCATCTGAGGAATTTTTTGCTGATCAATATCTGGGAACCAAGAATTTGAAATATTATAAACAAAAAAGAATTGGAATTACAATTATAGCCCTTGGAATTACAGCCCAACTCGATGACTTGGTGCACTCCTTTCACACAAAGGTATGCACTGAAACCACAGCCTCTGCTGAATGATTCTGGCCCCAGGAGCTCCCCTTCTCCTCTTCCCTTCTCCCAGTTGCTGCCCAGGGCCTATCCTGTCCAGGGCCAGCCAGGGAGGGCTGGGCCGTTGAGTTCTGTCAGTGCAGGATGTACAGAACCCTTGCAGACCCCTCTTCCTTCCCTTCTCACTTCTGCCACCGAAACGCAGCTGCTTCCTCTCTGCCCCAGTGCTGATCCTGACAGCAGTGTCTCCAGCTAACTTCCCCCTCTTCAACCTCTCCCCAGCACCTGTGTCAACATGAAGTTCACTGACTGACCCCATTCCAGTCTAGATGCAGCAGACAGTAACAAATGGTGATTGCTATCATGTGAAGAACTGGAGTCCTGTTTTTCTTTCTGAGCCATCATATGAGAAACTATTTCAAGGACCCATTTTGTGCCTTGAATACATCCCTCTCCTTCAATAACTCACCCAGACATCGCCCTAATAGCTCTGTCTCCCTAAAGAACAAATAGCTAGCCTCCCATTTTTCTAACTCATTTGCTGTTGCAGTCTGTGTATGCTCAAGTGATGGTTGGTGATCAAGTGGCTAATTCACAATAATGATGGGACCGCATGTCTTTGTTGCAGGGTTTACTCCCATGTATCATATTTTAAAAGCCTTTGTGAGAATTTTGGATTTTGTTTTTTGGTTTTTTAATTCTTAGTATTTTTTTAAATTTTTATTTCAATAGCTTTTGGGCTGCAAGTGGCTTTTGGTTACATGGATGAATTATGTAGTGGTTAATTCTGAGATTTTAGTCCACCCATCACCCGAGTAGTGTACATTGTACCTAATGTGTAGATTTTTTATCCCTGGCTCCCCTCCCAACCTCCCCCTTCTGAGTCTCTAAAGTCCATTATATCATTCTGTATGCTTTAGTGTACTCATAGCTTAGCTCCCACTTATAAATGAGAACATGTAGTTTTTGGTTTTCCACTCCCATGTTACTTCACTTAGAAAATGGCCTCCAGGTTCATCCAAGTTGCTGCAAAAGATTATTTCATTCCTTTTAATGGCTGAGTAGCATTTCATGGTGTATGTGTATGTGTGTGTGTGTGTGTATATATATGCACACACACACACACACATATATACACACCACATTTATATATATATATATACACCACATTATATATACACACCACATTTTTTTTATACACTCATTGGTCAATGGACACTTAAGTTGGTTCCACATCTTTGCAATCGTGAACTATGCTGGTATAAACCTATGTGTACAAGTGTCTTTTTCATGTAGTGACTTACTTTCCTTTGGGTAGATATACAGTAGTAAGATTGCTGGATCAAATGGTAGATCTACTTTTAGCTCTTTAAGGAATCTCCATACTGTTTTCCATAGAGGTTGTGCTAATTTATATTACCACCAGCAGTGTAGAAGCATTCCTTTTTCCCCACATCCATGCCAACATCTATTGGTTTTTGACTTTTTATAATTGCCATTCTTACAGGAGTACAGTGGTATCTCATTGTGGTTTTAATTTACATTTCCCTGATGATCAGTGATTTTGAGCCATTTTTGTTTGTTTGTTTTTGGTTTTTGTTTTTTTGTGGGTTTTTTTTTTTTTTTTTTTTTTGAGACGGTCTTGTTCTATTACCCAGGCTGGAGTACGGTGGCTCCATTGCATCTCACTGCAACCTCTGCCTCCTGGGTTCCAGCAATTCTCGTGCCTCAGCCTCCTGAGTAACTGAGACTACAGGTGTGCCCAGCTAATTTTTGTATTTTTAGGACAGATGGAGTTTTGCCATGTTGGCCAGGCTGGTCTTGAACTCCCGGCCTCAAGTGATCCACCACCTCGGCCTCCCAAAGTGCTAGGATTACAGGTGTAAGCCACCGCACCTGTCCTATTTGTATATCTTCTTTTGAGAAATGTCTACTCATGTCATTTGCCCACCTTTTAATGGGATTTTTTTTTCTTGCTGATTTGTTTGAGTTTCTTGTAGGTTCCGGATACTAGTCCTTTTTCAGATATGTAGTTTGCAAAGATTTTCTCCCATTATGTGGGTTGTCTGTTTATTCTGCTGATTATTTCTTGTGCTGTGCAGAAGCTTTTCAGTTTAATTAGGTTCCAATTATTTATATTTGTTTTTGTTGCACTTGCTTTTGGGGTCTTGGTCATGAATTCTTTGCCTAGGACAATGTCTACAACAGTTTTTTCGATGTTATCTTCTAAAAGTTTTATAGTTTCAGGTACTAGATTTAAGTCTTTAGTCAATCTTGAGTTGATTTTTGTATAACATGAGAGATGAAGATTCAGTTTCATTCTTCTATATGTGGCTTGCAAGTTTTCCCAGCACCATTTATTAAATAGGGTGTCCATTCCCCAGTTTATGTTTTTGTATGCTTTGTCAAAGATCAGTTGGCTGTACGTATTTGAAAAGCCTTCCTGAGACTTTTGAAAGAGGCCTTTATTATATGGACATGTGCCCCTTTTTCTGTGATGTCTGGAACTGGGGTAGCTGGTCTCGTTCCAAGATTTTTCTCTGAACTGTGTGTACTTTGAGCTTCCCCAGACCTTGCCAGCCTGCAGGTATAAAAAGGTCACACAATCTCTCACTCTTCTAAATTTTGCCAGCTCTTGCCTTTATCTCTTATGCAGAATTTGGCCTCTAACAAAGGACCCCTTAATAATATTAGAGTCCCCAAGGGATGTCTGCTTCCTGCCAGGGTCTGCTCTTGCTGCCCTTCTATTTATCCCTTGGTGCCTGTGCTAAGCAACCCTGCATCCACTGGGCACTGCTATCTGCTGCTACAGCTGAGGCACTGGGGCCCTTGAAATGCCAAAGCTAGGTAATGTATTATTATGGATGGGGGGAAATGTCTCTCTTCACTTTGTGATACTTTTTGTTAGAGGCACAGCCAAACTGGCATGCTTATGTGCTGATGTCCTACTAAGGTTTTTTAAAGAGATGCCTCTTCTCTTCCACCTCCTTTTTCACAGAAGAGTTTGAAATTATTTCAAAGGCAGCTGGACCAGAAGACATACACATCTGCATTCAGAATTTCCCCTTCCCTCCAAATACTAAGGATTTCTTACTGGATCCAACTTTCTGTGCTTGGTTTGTGTTTCCCTCAGAGTGAAGTACATAAATCAGACTTCAATCCTGTATATACTCCAACACACCAACATCACCTGTTCACTTCTTTGTCCTTCTCTCCACAAGAGCTAAGTTTTAAAAGATGAGAAAAAGAGAGTGCAAAGGCGAGGGCACACAAGTGGCCTTACGTCTAGTTTGCCATAGTAGTAAAAGTTCTTCAAAGGCTATATACTTGTGTTAACATCAAAGAACAAGAAACATGTGTGATAGCAGTTTCTGGTCAGAAGCAAAATGTTTTCTGTCTCCTCACAGGAGAAGTTCAAGCTCAGGCAAGAGGATATTAATTAAAAGATTGCATAGGCTATTTTGAAATTGAATAAGGGAGGAAGGTTCATTAGATGGCCTTTGTTTTGGTCACTTTGCGCTGCTATAACAAAAATACCATAGACTGGGTGGCTTAAACCGTAGACATTTGTTGCTCACACTTGTGGAGGCTGGAAAATCCAAGATCAAGGTTCTCGGTGGGGGTTCTCTTCCTGGTTTGCAGATGGCTGCCTTCTTACTGTGCCCTCACATGGTGGAGGGAGAGATCATCTCTTTGTGTCACTTCTTATAAGGACACTAATCCCATTTATGAGGGCTCTACTTTCATGGCATAATTACCTCCTAAAAGCCTCACTTCCAAATCCCATCTGCAATGCTTTAAATATTGTTTGTTCCCACCAAAACTCATATTAAGGATTGGTTTCCAATATGGCAGCTTTGGGAGGTGGTGCCTTTAAGAGGTGATTAGTTCATTAAGATGGATTAATGTCTTTCTCATGAGACTGGGTTAGTTCTTGGGGAAATGGATTCATTCTTAGCTTGCCTCTTGTGTTTTGCCCTTTTTGCATATACTAATTTCCCCTTCCATTCTCTGACATGTTTTGATAAAGCCCTCACCAGAAGCCAACCAGATGCAACTGCCCAATCTTGGACCCCCCACCACCAGAACTGTGAGCTAAATAAATTTCTTTACTTTATAAATTACCCAGCCTCAGGTATTCTGCTGTAGCCACAGAAAACAGAATAAGACACCATCACATCAGAGATTAGGGCTCCAATGTATGCAAGTGGCAGGGAGTGTTATATTAGTCAGTTCTCACACTGCTATAAAGAACTACCTGAGACTGGGTAATTTATGAAGAAAAGATATTTAATTGACTCACAGTTCCACAGGCTATAGAGGAGGAATGGCTGGGGAGCCTTCAGGAAACTTACAATTATGGCAGAAGGGCAATGGGGAAGCAGGCACATCTTCACATGGTAGCAGGAGAGAGAGAGAGAGAGAGAAAGAGAGAGAGAGAAGGGAAAAGTGTCATGCACTTTTAAACTATCCAATCTCATGAGAACTCACTCACTATCATGATAACAGTAAGGGAGAAATCTCCCCCACGATCCAATTGCCTCCTACCCAGATCCCTTCCCCAACACTGGAAATTATAACTTAACATGATATTTGGGTGGGGACACAGAGCCAAACCATATTGGGAGGGCAGGGAGGAGACACAAACATTTAGTCCAGAGTAGCCTTCAAGGCCTGTTATAATCCTGCTGCCTGGAACAGTGCAGTATTTTCCAAAGTGTGGTAGGCAAACCACCAGTGAGATATGGGATGATTATTAGTCACATCCAGATGAACATTTACAATAAGCAGTTACAGATATATTATTATAATTTTCTTCTATTTAGGGTACTTGATACTGGATTTCAATTTATGGCAGTGACATAGATTTTCCTTTTAATGAAAGTTTAAAAGTTTATTCAAAAATATTAAGGAAATAATAGTGTAGACACAATGCAGTACTATTCAGCCAAAACAAAGAAATAGATCCTGTCATTTGCAAAAACATGGATGGAAATGGAGAGTATTATGTCAAGTGAAATAAGACAGGTACAGAAAGACAAATGTCACGTGTTCTCACTTATTTGTGGGATCTAAAAATCAAAACTATTGAACTCACGGACATAGAGAATAGAATGGTTACCAGAGGATGGGAAGGGTAGTGGGAACCTAAGGGAGGGAGGTAGAGATTGTTAATGGGTACAAAAAAATAGTTAGAAAGAATGAATAAACTTAGTATTTGATAACACCACAGGGTGACTATAGTCAATAATAATGTAATTGTACAGTTTTAAATAACTTAAAGAGTATAATTGGATTGTTTGTAACACGTAGGATAAATGCTTGAGGGGATGGATATCCCATTCTCCATGATGTGCTTATTTCACATTGCATGCCTGTACCAAAACATCTAATGTACCCCATAAATATATATACCTACTATGTCCCCACAAAAATGAAAAATTAAAAAATTTTAAAAAATAATAGTGTAGGCAGTATATGATATGGCAAAAATCATGAAGGTTGTATTTGAGAGGCTGAAGGCTGAGAAATGGTGGGATAATGGTTTAAAGCTTGAGCTTTGAAGTCAGACAGATCTGGTTTCCAGCACTGACTCTACTACTTACTAGCTGGGTGATGTTGAGCAGATATGTATGTGCTTCAATATAGTGCTAGGCACCCAGATTTGACCAAAGCTTCACACTACTGAAAGCCTATGAGGACCCACCTCAAAGGCTACAGTTGTCCCTCCCAAAAGAAAAAGGCAGCCAGTGCAAAGTACCTCAGTGAGAGCTGATCTACGGCTGGCCTCAGACCCCAGACTTGATTTTAGAGTTGTGTGTGAAAGATCATTTTATAAAGTGCTGCCCAAATACCAGCTAAAACTCCTCCAGCCCTAACTGTAGATGGTTAACCACACGCCGGAGTGTCCTAGTCTGACAATGCTGATGAGTCTTTAGCCCCAGTCTGGCCAACATTCTGGCTCAAGCCCATTGGGCCTCTCTTCTTAAGCCTTGCCTCTACCATGCTTGTGTGAACCCAGCCCTCATATCTTTTGAGATTGGAGGAAAGGAAGTAATTGAAAAAAGGCCACTCATGTCTACCACAGGTAGCCTAACAGTGTCTCAGAATCATTGTACTTCAGGGTTTCTTGGGAGCAGAACAGAGGGGCAGAAATGATCCACACCCACCTCCACTCCACATCTTTTTATTAACCCATAGAACCACCCAGGTGTCTGTGCCTTTCAAACAACTCCTGAGCACAAAACCCTGGGAAGGGTATTTAAAGTCTATTGAGGGTGGTTTGCGTTCTTCTCAGGGGCCTCACTCTCAAGTAGGCCAACTTGCCCTTTTGCGCTGTGAATAGGCTAGGGTAGGTAAGTTAGCACTAAGCCTTCCCAGTCCAACTCCAAAGAGGATGTGGGAAAAACTTCCTTACAGGAGCCTGCAAGACATCTGCAGGGAAACAAACAGCCCCTTCTTTCAGCTCACTAGTCCAAAAGCAACTTTTGCCAAGCATTAATGCTGCTTCCGGTTATATCTGTCTTTCATTTGAATCTGCATCATTTCTCTTATTTAAATAGCCAAGTGAGGCCCTGGTGGTCCTCTCTAATTCCCATATTTGGTTTCTTTATTTCCATGGGAATAAGCATGAGGCCTGTAAGCAAGTGTCCTTTTTGCTTTCTCCTATTGAATATTCTACATGTAGTGGCTTCCTTTGAGTCCTACACTTTTGTTTATCAGGGTAAGTTGACTTTAGGCTGAAAGTTTCAAAGGTCCTACATTTTTGTTTATCAGGATAAGTTGACTTTAGGTTGAAAGTTTCAAAGGTCCTACATTTTTGTTTATCAGGATAAGTTGACTTTAGGCTGAAAGTTTCAAAGGTCCTACATTTTTGTTTATCAGGATAAGTTGACTTTAGGTTGAAAGTTTCAAAGGCCTTGACTGATTTGGGTTGGCTGTTGGGAAAAGAGGTTTAAGGTAGAATAAAGTAGTAGGGTTTTCTAAGGCACACAAAAAGGAGAAAAGATAAGTAGGGGACAGGGCTCCTGAAAGACCAGCTGTTCCATCCAACTCCATCCTTATGCACACTATCAGTAGGGGCTTATTTAAGGCAACATTCCACCTCCACCCCTACACACAATTCAGCTCATTAGGGGGTCTACTGGCTTCTCATAGCTTCGAGCAGTACTGAGGGAGATGATCTAACTCCAGCCGCTAAGGGTGTCCCAGTAGCAGAAGGCTTCTTAGGCATTTTGCCTTATTAAGCAGACCAACAACATGGTGCTCCAAGGGATAATTACCTGGGAATAGGGTTGCCAGATACATTACAGGATGCAACATTTGGGATATGCAAATGCTAAAAAAATCTCTTGTTTATGTGAAATTCAAATTTAAGTGGACATCCTATATTTGTATTTGCAAAATCTGGCAAATTGGCAGATTAAGCAAAACCCTATCCAGAGACCCCATATGCAGCTCTAAATTGTCCTCTGATAAGAGGTAAGAAATAAGGGTCCCCTAAGCTAAAATCTCCTTTTTTCAAATTGTCTAATGAGAGTGAAACTCTCCAGCCCTAACCCCAGTCCCCAAACATGCAATAAAAATGCATGACTAGTTTTTCTATGTTAAGAGCAGCTGGCTATCTCCCTGGCTCCAATTTTCACTTGCCCTAGGTTAACTATCCACTTTTCTCACACAAAATGAACTCTTCCCAGGTGAACTCTGCCATCTGCAAGTTTTAGAGAAATGTGTAGAATGTCTCTTCATGAGGCTAAGCATGGAGATAGTCACTTAGAGGTCTCCAAGAATGTTCTCTGATTGCTCCCCATGGAATCAGCAGAGTTCAGGAGGAAGAAGGAGGGAGTTATTGTCCAGCCTTTCCCCTGTGACTTCTAAGTCCATCTCTTCAGGCCGCTGCAGCCTGCAATCCCCAGCCTGGCTCCAGTAGCTTTGTTGGTGGAAACATCATTTTGCTCACAAAGACAGACTGAGATTTTCATTTTATTAAAATAAAAGAAATTTAAGATAAGAGTTTATGAGTATTCAGAAAAGCAGCATATTGCATGATATAAGACATATTTACATGCCACAAAAGGAGCACAAATATTATACTTCCAGGATGCTTTGAAAAGTATTGGACTGTTCACTGTTTAGTAGCCTCCAGGCATTATTACACAAACTAGCTTGGGAAAAATGGTGACTGCTACAGAGGCTTAGAAAATGTATAGGACACTTTCAGATTTAAAGCTGCTCCTCCCAGTACTACTTGGCCCACACAGCACACAGAAAAGAGACAGGTAAGGCGGTGGGCAGGTGGGTTTCACTGACACCTCCTGAAAGGGACATCATCTGAAAGTGACCGCAGGCCTTGGGGCTCTGGCTCTACAATTGTCAGCAGCTCATAGATTAAGCTTTAACAGAGGAATCCTGTCTGGTTATGGCTCCCCCAAGGCACCTAAGCTTGAAGTCTCTCACCATTTTATTCATTTAATCAACAAACATTTAATGAATTTCTATTGTGTGTCAGCAGAACTGAGGGAGCAGTGGAAAAACTGATATAATCCCCAAACTTGTAGAGCTGAGGGACTAATGGGAGACACAGACAAGGAAATGAGCAATTACAATACTTGATGTATAAGTGTAAGTGCTGGTTGGGCGCGGTGGCTCATGCCTGTAATCCCAGCAATTTAGAAGGCCAAGGCAGGTGGATCACCTGAGGTAAGGAGTTTGAGACCACTATTGCCAACATGGTGAAACTCAGCCTCTACTAAAAATACAAAAATTAGCCGGGCATGGTGGTGCACGTCTATGATCCCAGCTACTCAGGAGGCTGAGGCAGGAGAATCCCTTGAATCCGGGGGGCGGAGGTTGCAGTGAGCTGAGATCGCACCTCTGTACTCTAGCCTGGGCAGCAGAGTGAGACTCTGTCTTAAAAAAAAAAAAACAAGTGTAAGTACTATAGGAGCACAAGGAGTAACCCCTTACCCATTCCAAGAGCATCTGGGAAAGGACCCCCATGGAAACTGATGTCTGAACTGAGGCCTAAACAATGAAAAGGAGTTAAGGGGAAAAAAAGCTGTTTTAAGCAAGGGAACATGTCCCAGTGACCAGAAGGGAGTTTGAGGAGTAGAGGAAGGGAAGCATGGAGTTCGAGGGTAACCATCATCATGCATAGCATTTATCTAGGATGTCTTGTGTGCCAGTGCTTTGCTAAGCATTTAGCATACATTGTCTCATTGGAGCCTCACAGCATCCCTCAGATGAGGCACAGGGAGATTAAGGGCCTTACCAAAGTCAAACCTCTGGTAAGAGATGAAGCCAGAATTGAACCCCAGCCATCTAACTCCAAAGCCAACATTCTTAACCTCCACTCTATAAAGCCAAATCTATATCTCAAATGAATAAAACAAATGGTAGAACTTCAGCACAGGACTCTAGCCTTCACTCCTGGAGCCACCAACCCCAGCCATAGGTCCAAATCTATCCCAGCTTCTGGCCCTTTTCTGACCTCAGAACCTCTGTGCAGTCCCTGATTTCTTGCCAATTACTCATGCCCAGTCACGACTCTCCCTTTCCCCTAGATCCCTGGTCAGCATTCCAGGTTCCCAGAGCTGAGACTGACTCCCTAATTCTCATGAAAACTAAAGTCTTTCTTGCCTCTGAATCCTAGTTCCTAGTCCCTTCTTATCAGACCAACTGGTATCACACTATGCTTACTTCTCTGGATTTCTTACTATTCTGGTTTCCTTGACATCCGCAGATCGCTTCTGTGTCTCTGTATTTCTGGCCGAACTCTAAGGTCTAGCCATCCTCAGTCTAGGCTGACACGAATTGGGAGGAGAGAAGTGGAAAGAGACAGAGACTTGTGAAGGCAGGAAGGACAACTGTATGACAGGCTGAGTGAGTGGAGAGATTTGGGAATATGGGTAGGGCTGAGGCTGAGAACCTAGAAGCAGAGCTGGCCTTATTCTTAGGTGGAGTATGTGACCCAGACCCTTCCAAAATACCCTATAGCTACTTGGGGAATGAAATTCCTGTTAGAGGATGTTTGCAAAGAACTGAGAATATAGAGCCCAAGTGAGGAGAAACACCTACTGTGCTTAACGTTACAGTAGAGTACATGCCTTTCTAAATGTTCACTTTGGTTGAGGAGGACACTCAGTATCTGAAAGAAAAAAAGAGGGAACCTTGTAGTGAAGAATTGTAGCCAAAAGGGAGAGTTCAAGAATATTCACAGGCATAGATATCCCAACCAGGCAGAGACGACAGCTTGACTCAGGTCCAGCCTTGCCTAGACATACTGCCTTCATCATACTACAGATGTGGTTTCTTTTTGGATGTGGTTTCTGACTTTATTTTAGCACATGGCCCTGACAGAAAACGTAACATTATCTGCTATTTATTACGCACTGCCCTGTAAGACCATTGAATGTGTGATAGTCCCTACGATATAGAAGCCAATGGAAGAGTTCGTATTTTGGGCAACTCTACTCCCTTTTTCCTATTCCAGAGCTTATGGACAGCTGTTGAGCAAATGGAGAAGGCAGGTAGCAACCAGCTCAGGGCTTCTCAAATTTTAGTGTGCACATGATCACCTGGGGGTCTTGTTAAAATGCAGATTCTGACTCAGTAGTTTTGGGGTGGGATTAAGGGTTTGAATTTCTAACAAGCTCCCCAAGGTAATGCTAATGCTATCAGTTGGGGGACACACTTTAGATAGCAAGGCTATTTCTGCCATTCTGCATTCTAATACATTAACCTGCTTCTTCATGACCTGTGAAGTGCTGAACAAATATGAAGGAATCATATTGGACTTTTATTTGATGAACCTGGCAACCCTAAATAGAATGAACACATAAACCCCATGCAGGAGAGAGATGAAGTGGTGGCTGCCCATTAACAACAACAACAACAACAGTAAAATTATACAGGCCAAGAGGGAGCGTTATATTTTCCCCAAGTTTCCTACAGCTGTTTATTGGTCATGGGACACATAAAACATCTTATGAATGTTTCACTGTGGAAGAAAAATTGCTTCAAGCTGAGCTAGGAGTTAGGTATTGCCATGGATATGGATATATTTTCACAGTTCAGCTCAACTATCACATTGCTTATCATGTTGCTTTACAACATTGTAGGCTATTAAAGCTACTTTTTCATTTTACAGTATAGGAAACTAAAGCTGGCCAGGCAGGTGATTCAACTTGCTCAAAGTCACATGGCTAGTTAGTATCAGAACTGAACTAGAACCACCCAATGAGCACAATGCTCTTTCTACTGCGAGGATTTGTTAAAATAGTGTCTGAACAGGGGAAAGATTTTGAGTTAATTGGCCACAAGTGGTCCCCATACCCTGCTGTGGGGAGCTTAGCAGAGGTTCCCTGAATAAAAATAGCTTAGGACTGGAGAAGAAATTTTCCAAGCTCTCGGTCACTCAAACAAATAGACATCTTTTTGAGCATGGATTACCCATTTGTTTATTCAACAAACACTTATTGAGCCCTGTGCTGGGTGGGGATAGAAATTTTTTTAAAACCCACAGTCCCTGCCTTGACAGAGCTTAGAATCCACTAAGGAGAGACTGATGTATAAATACATAAGTTCAATAAACTTTCATAGCTATAGAGGGGGCACAAGAGATGGTTTCAGAAAGGAAGTAATCAACCAAAAGGAAAGCAGGCCAGGTTAATCACTAAGCGTGATGTGAGGCAGAAACTTAAGCGCAGTATGGTCAGAGTTTAGTGTAAAGAGGGAGGGAGGGATCTTTGTAAGCTACAGAGTTCAAGGAAGACTTTTTGGAAAGTTAAGTCTAGAAGTAAGCTTTGGAGTATGTGTAGGAACCATATAACCAGAGAGGATACTTCAGATGAGGAACAGCATGAGCAAAGGTATAGACACAAGAAAGTATATTGTCTATTTGGGGATGGCCCTTTAGATATTAAGTTTAAAACTGTTCTTAAATCACCCTTCACCTTTGCTTCTCTTTTGCCTTTCCTGTAAGTACCTCTGGCCAGCAGGTCAAATTTGAATTGTTTCTTTACTCTCCAATCTCACTCTTCATGCTCACTGTGCCTCTGGTAGTCTGCAAGTCCACCATGTACAGTTGTGCATGTTGTTCACTGCACAAAGGATACCCAGTCATGGAGGTGAATGGGGGCTGAAATCCACACTGCACTGTACTCACCAAGTAATGCGTTCTTTTCCTTATTTGATACATGCGTGCTTGCTAGGCCATGCCCCCAACCCAAAAAGGAGCACTTTTTCCAGTTTACAGAAAGGTACCCTAGCAGTGGCTGAGGCACTAAATCATATGTAGATGAAAGGTAAATAAGTGAGGTAAATGAGATTTATCTCTGATTTGTGCCAGCTTCAAGTCTTTACAGCTGAAGCCACTAATGAAGCCACCACAGTTCCACCACAGTTTTTATACTAATCATGACTAAAGTAGGAAAAGTAGCAAGAGCCCCAGGGACCCTTCAGGGAGCTTAGAACTGTCACTTTCCTGGATCCTGTATGAGGTCACCCAGAGATGACCTATACCTGATGTGGCTCCCTTGATTTGATTTCCCGCTCATCCTAAACTGGATGACTAAATGGTACCAGTTCCCGTGACTCAGTTATTCTTTCTCATAGGAAAACTACATTTCTGTATGACTCACAACCAAGCTTATTCCTTATTTCTTATCTCCCTGCCTGGCAGTACCACCAAAATCATCCTTAGAAATCAACTGGACACTCACTTGCCATACCCACCTACCATGGTTGGTAGTCTTGCACCAAGTCCTGACTCCCTTTTCCTTCCCACCTGCCCTGTGCCACCAAGGTCCACTCTTCCCCACAAGCTACCAGTCAGAGCTTTCAGACCTCCAAGTTTCCCTGGCTTTATCAGGCTTAAAGGGCTAAGCCGCTATAATATAAAAACCTAACAGTATAGGGTGTCAAAGAACTCACCACTTGTCAAGTTTCTCTCCACTCGACAGTCCAGGGCACATAGGTAGCCTACTCAGCTCATTCAGTCACTCCTGGACTTGGGTTGATTCCTTCATGTTTCTCTACCCTTCTCTAAGGCAACAGCCTTATCTGCCAGTTTCAGGCTATATAAACAAAGCTGAGTAATGTGTGTTATGGGCACATCCATATTTCTTCTGTTAGTGGAAAAAAAGTAAAAGGGAGCACATGTGCAAAGTTTAAAGGGCTGGGCCTAGACAAAGCACACATCACTCCTACTTACATTTCATTGGTCACAGAGCCACACCAGACCATAAGGGGTACTGGAAAATGTACATAAGCACCTAGATGGACATCCTCACCCCAGCTACAGGTCTATTATTAAGGAAGATGCCAAACTATCAGTAAAAAGCATTTATTTTGTCATAATTTTTTACCCTAGCTAGAAACTTGATGATCAAGTATAATAAAGTTCAACCAATTTAAATAGAATCAAACTTAATATATTAATAAATGTGTTTAAAGCAAGGCATATACTTTTCCCTTAGGCACTGTTTCTCAAAGTGTGGTGCATGGACTCTGGGTGATCCAGGGCCACTGATCATTCCCAGAAACCTAGCCAGTGACAGAGGAAAAAACAATAATATTATTTCTTTACATACCTTCCACATATTCTTAACAATCCTTATGTTGTTTTTTTTTTTTTTTTTTTTTTTTGAGACAGGATCTTGCTGTGTCACCCAAACCCAGGCTGGAGTGCAGTGGCGCGATCTTGGCTCACTGTAATCCTCCCACCTCAGCCTCCTGATTTTCTGGAACTACAAGCATTCACCACCACACCTGGCTACCTTTGGTATTTTTTTGTGGAGACCAGGTTTAGCCATAGTGCCCAGGCTGGTCTTGAACTCTTGAGCTCCAGTTAAGAGAATAAACTTTCGGCTGGGCGCAGCAGCTCACGCCTGTAATTCCAGCGCTTTGGGAGGCCAAGGTGGGTGGATTGCTTGAGGTTAGGAGTTTGAGACCAGCCTGACCAACATGGTAAAACCCCCTCTCTACTAAAAATGCAAAAATTAGCCAGGCATGGTGGCACATGCCTGCAATCCCATCTACTCGGGAGGCTGAAGCAAGAGAATCACTTGAACCCAGGAAGTAGATGTTGCAGTGAGCCGAAATCATGCCACTGCACTCCAGCCTGGGTAACAGAGCAAGACTCTATCTCAAAAAAAAAAAAAGAATAAACTTTTCAGGAAGTCGAAGACCCCAAGAAATGAGGTGATTTGCCTAACATCAAGCACTGAGTGTGTAAACCGGCAGCTGCCGTGTCAGTTTCTGGCAGTGAGTCTCTGACACGAACGGCTCCCTCTGTTCAGGGAGGACCTGGGCTCCCTCACTTTGAGTCTTGCTCTTTCTTTTCATCTAAAAGGGTGGAGCGGATCCCCAGCTTTTTCAGTTCTGCCAGCAGGTCCCCATTCTGGTGCATCTGGGCCCCATTCCTTTGTTCTTCCCTCTAGCTGAGGAAAAATAACTACTAACGCTGAGGAGACAGCCTGTGGTTTAGCTCATAACTGATTAGCTCATAACTGACACGTGGGTCAAGTGAGGCAAACTGAATGGACTCCAACACCATAGTCTGGCGTTGCTATTCACCCCCCTCTACTAAGAACAAAATTCCATCTAGTTCATGACATCTGAAAGGAGATATCTCATGCTGCCTGCTTGGAGGGCAATTCATTTGGAAATCTCTCTGGGAAAGCGCAGAGCAGAGCTGATTTATGGCACCACCATAAGGTATCACCGCAAGCATCAGGACCAAGCGGAGGAAGTGCAACTGACCAGCCCTGAGGCCAGCATTCCAGCCTGTGAACAAATCCTGTGGGTTGGAATGCTGCTGCTAACCCAATGAGATGGACTACCGGCCCATGCAGCAGCCTCTGACAACACTTAACTGTGAGAGAGACCTGGGCTCTGGGGAGTCCTCTTCCTGCTGTGTCACGGTGATGTGACCATGAGGGTGGGAACCGTGCCCAGGAAAAGTTCCTTCTGGACTAGGTCGACCCTTGTGCAGAATACTGGCTCATGCTGAGTGCTTTTCCCTGAGACTTCAGGGCCTCTGTCACCCTTTCCAGACCAGTCCTTCTGGCCACTGCCCGGCCAGGATGTATCTTATGGCACTCTTGGGACTCTAGGGTGAAGAACCCACCAGGGTTAGAATTTTGATCACTCAGGTACATGGAAATTTGGAGGTCTCTCAAGCTATCAACAAAGCAAACAAATAAAAAAAAATGAACAAAATCTCTATCAGAAGACAAAAATGTCAATGGGATTTTGGGGGCAGTAAAATTACGTTGATTTTTCCTCTTTTTATTTTGCTGTATTTTCCAAGTTTTATATTACTTTTATGTTGGAAAAATAAAGTTTACTAAGAAAAAAAAGGTTTGTTGAATATTAAAGTAACAACAAAAATAATGATTTAAATGTTACAACTCAGTAAACACCATAAACATAAATAGTGAACAGGTCTCCAGTATAAACACAGAATGTGAATCTCTATGTCCTAAGAGAAATAAGCCCGTGTGTGAGTGACAATATCATATAAGCAGTCGAAAATGCAAATATGAAGTAAGAAGATAAATGTCTGAAAATTTGATTTTATTAGACCTGCCACCCATTTGCCCCAGTCTCCAGCATGCTCTTTATAATAAAATGTATCAAATTGTAGCACCAAGTCATCAAAGCTTTTATATAACTTTTTTCCTGTGTTGGCAGTTTATTAAAAAAAAAAAAAAAAAAAACCAGTTATCACAGTGTCTTCTTTGTCCATCGTTTTCCATAACAGAGGAAGCTCTACATAATTTGGGGGAAGATAATGTCTTTGCAGACTGACATATTTGCAGAGGGGTCATGAATAATGATTCCAAAGCTCCTAGTTTAACTCCTGAATCAGGCAAAAAATAAATGGCAATATAAGAACAAATTTTGTTTACAGCACTATCATAATACAGCACTGAATTATTACGGTGCAGTGGTTACAATTAAGTTCACAATAAAATCTTCTTAGCCCAAACACCAGACAAACTAAAATCACCCGACTGCTCATGAACTGAAATGATCAGTGCAAGGCAGTTGTCTCAGTAGTGAAAACCAAAATCGGTAAGGTTTTTCTGGCAGTGAGTCTCTGACACGAACGGCCTCCTCTGCTCAGGGCGCCCTCACTTTGAGTCTTGGTCTTTCTTTTCATCTAAAAGGGCGGAGTGGATCCCCAGCTTTTTCTGTTCTTCCACCAGGTCCCCATTCTGGTGCATCTGCAAAAGAATGTCACAGCCCCGCACAAACTCGCCGTTGAGGTACACTTGCGGGATGGTGGGCCAGTTGGAAGCGTCTTTAATGCCTTGTCGCAGCTCGGGTTCGTCCAGCACTTCGTAGGCCGCGTAGTCACGGACGCCTTGCAGCCACAGGATCTGCACCACAGCGTTGCTGAAGCCGCACTGGGGTTGCTCCGCTGTCCCCTTGAGGGAAGACAACCACTTTGTCCTTCTTCACCAGCCCGTCCAGCTGCTCCGCCGAGCCACCACCGCCGGCACCCGAGCCCGCCGTTCGGCCCAGGGACCGGCTCATCCCCGCAAGCTCGCGGAAGCCCACGACGGCCCAGGTCGTTGGCTGGCCACCCAGAGCTCTCCTCGGCCCGCGGCCACTTTTACATAATTATTAATCAAAGTACAGTTAACCCTGTGATAAGCCAATTGAATATTTTGAAAGCAAGCACGAAGTAATTCTTTGCTGTATGAAGTTGATGAATATCGTGACGAAGGCAGGGAAGATATTAAAGCTATGGGGGTGTCATTCAACATTATTAGACCTCTTGGCAAAACAAGTACAAATCACTTCATTGCCAAGAAGCTTATAAAACCAGGCACAATATCAATGACAAAATGACTTAGAGAAAGCAGAGTGAGTCATTAGCAGAATTTTTATAACAACGTCATAGGACATCCGTAATATCTATGGCACACAATATAAAAGGCAATTATTATCACATGTGGACACCAGCAGATATTCTACTTTAGAGACAGGCAAAAACACTGATATGCAGACTCTTGACATAGGAGTAGTATGTACACACACACACACACCACACACACACACACACACGGGAGAAGTGCTCCACATTTTTGACCCTGAAATCCCATGCTATAAGAGAAAAGGGTTTTCTAAAAAATATATGCTTGTTACCTTAGATACAGGTTTTCATGCAGTTGTTGTAAGAAATACTGCAAAGAGAAACCATGTACCATTTTCTGGGTTTCCCCCAACGACAGTGTCTTGCAACACCATACAGTATCACAACCAGGATATTGGCATTGATACAGTCAAGATACAGAATGGTTCCACCACACAAGGATCCCTCATGTTGCTGTTTTATAGCCACACCCACTATCCCCACCTCCACCCCCTTCTTAACCCCTAGCAACCACTCACATGTTCTCCATTTTTATAATTTTGTCATCTCAAGGATGTTATTCATTTGGAATCATATATAATTTTGCCATTGCCTTTTTTCACTTAGTACAATTTTTGTAGATCCACTCAAGCTGTTGTACATATCAATAACATGTTCCTTTTCATTTGTGAGTAGTGTTCTATGCTATGGATATACCATAGTTTGCTTAACCATTCACATGTTGAAGGACATTTGAGTTGTTTCCAGTTGGGGACTATCAGGAATACATTGCTGTGAACATTTGTGTACAGGTTCTTGTTTGAACATAAGTTTTCTTATCACTGGGATAAATGCCCATGAGTGTAATTGCTGGGTTGTATGGTTGTTGCATGTTTGATTTCATTAGAAACTGTCCAACTCTTTTCCAGAGTAGCTGTACCATTTTACATTGCCACCAGCAATATAGGAGAGCTCTAGTTTCTCCTCATAAAAGGAAAGGTTTTTAATTTAGTTAACAAGTGGTTTTTTTAATGAGTCATGAAGTAGATTGGAAAAGGGGCACTGCGGCCAATTCTGAAGAGCATTAGCCATGACTGCTGCCCAGAAATATGCTGCAAATAATAGAGGTTGCACCCAAATGTGAAGCCACTCACGACTTGATTAACAACGATCAGCAATATGCCTTCTGATCACAATTCGGTGTTGAAAAAAACAAAGATTGTGAGTATAATAAAATTTTGGCCCCTAAGAAGATGTCTTCCCAGCATGCTGTACAAAGAAATAAGCAGTAAATACTAATCTCCACTTTTCCACACTAAGCGTGCCAACTGTTGAGAGAAGCTGCTCTCCCATAATTTTTTGATACAAGGGATAGGGAAAGGGACCTTATGAAAATGATAATGCCACTAAAGAGCATTTCTCAGATTCAAATGCCTTGCTCAAGACATATTTTATAGCCACATTTTCAGAATATTAAAGAACCTGTAATTATTAGTTCAGTGGTGAAATACTGCCATGTTTGATGTTAAAGATAAAATAATCAGAATTTTTTAAGAAGACTGAACTATGGTGCAAACAGTCTTATCACTAAGAATTTGATTCTGTCCCAACATGTGGAGACTTTATGCCCTTCTTGAAGAAAGAAATCGACTATATATGATTGGGTATATGTAAATATCATGTTCAAGTTTTTCAGTAGAACTTGTAACCACACTTTCTTGAACCAAGTGCAATCAAAGTGGTAATTTAGGAATGCATACCCATCTATTTCCCAAGTTCAACTATTCTGTCTTCCAACCTTTGAGTGTGATTTGTTCAGGGACTTTAGTATCTGATAGAGTGCTTCAAAATATTATCAGGGAACTGTCCTTGTGATATCTAGCTTTTTGGATGTATAATATCTATAATTTTGATAAGGCCACTAAATACTTGAGGCAGTTCCCAATGACCTAGGATTCTGAATTAGAATTTTTAACTTTTATTATGAAAAACTTCAAACATGTACAAAAGTGGAGTAGATAGGATAATGAATGTCCAGGTATTCGCTACCCAGATTCAATAGTGGAATAAATGCTTCTGGCGCCCTACATCACAGCCTCTTTCTCCGCCTTGCTCAGGCAGAGCTGGGATAGACAGTTCTATGTAAGGTCAGACTCACATCAGCCTAACAAACAGTATCCTGCCCCAAAATCAAGTTTCTCTCTTCTGCTTCTGCCCTCAAGGCCTTCACGAAAGCCAATCCACATGAAAACACATCCCAACCTTGGAGATAACCCTCAAATGAGGGGGACAAGAACTGGTGGATGAAAGCTGCAGCCTCTCATCCATCAAAGGGAGAGTTCTGGGAGATGTTCTATATATTCCCCCAAGCAGTCTAACCAGAATTCAGCCCTTGTTGCCCAATGCAGCAACCTCATAATGCACCTTTGCACTGACTTTTTTTCTTTCTCTAATTCTCCTTACTACCTCACTCCTGCTTCCTAGAATAACACTCTAAATATACTAACTGCACCCATGTCCTTGCCTCAGACTGCTGTGGAGGAATCCAATTAAGACAAATAGTTTGAAATTTTTTAGAATTCTTATTTCACCTATCCTGTAATATTGTGGAACATTTAAAGCATTTTAAAGTGTTGTAAAGCTTGACTTTCTAAAATTTAATAGAAGTAGGAAGGAAAGAAATCAACTCAACATGGAAGCTGATCTGTGATCAAGCTGTGTATCACTAAGGTAGACCTATATACCTTGGTGAATTATTGCCCCTAAATATCATCTCTTTCCTTAATATAAAATCATTATTAAGTACATTATTTTAAATAATACTTTAATGTGATGGTGAAATGAAAAATATGATGGAGCTTCATTTTAGTTTACTTCAAGGGTGGTATGTGTCAGCAGGGTGCCCTTTTTTTTCCCTGAGACAGAGACAGAGTCATGCTCTTTCACCCAGGCTGGAGTGCAGTGGCACAATCATGGTTCACTGCAGCCTCAAACTTCTGGGTTCAAGTGATCTTCCTGCCTCAGCTTCCCAAGTAGCTGGGACAACAGGTGTGCACTACCACACTCAACTAATTTTTTTGTGTATCTTGTTGAGATGGGGTCTTCTATGTTTGCCCAGGCTGGTCTCAAACTCCTGGCCTCAAGTGATCCTCCAACCTTGGCCTCCCAAAGTGTTGGGATTACAGGCATGAGCCACCATGCCCAGCCCAGGATGCCCATTATGTGGCTCTTGAAAATGAACTATGAGTCCGGGTGCAGTGGCTCACGCCTGTAATCCCAGCACTTTGGGAGGCCAAGGCAGTTGGATCACCTGAGGTTGAGAGTTCGAGACCAACCTGGCCAACATGGTGAAACCCTGTCTCTACTAAAAACACAAAATTAGCCAGGCATGGTGGCATATGCCTGTAATCCCAGCTACTCAGGAGGCTGAGACAGGAGAATCAATTGAACCCAGGAGGCAGAGGTTGCAGTGAACCGAGATCGCACCACTGCACTCCAGCCTAGGTGACAGAGCAAGACTCCGTCTCAAAAAAACAAACAAACAAAAGTGATGAGAAATGCTGACTGTTCAAAAACTCCCCAGGGCTGTTCACAGGAGTCTGTGAACTTCAGGAAAATGTATGCTGATGTGTGTATCCACATGTTCAGTCATTTTCCTGGAGGAAAAAGTCAGTAGCTTTCACCAGATTCTAAAGCAAGTCCTTGACAAAAAAAGGGTTAAGAACCACTGATGAAGGGATATCGGGCACTATGACCTCTGAGTAGGGATGACTTTATTGTAGAGAGAAAGTGCTTCTGGAACTCTAAATCATTCTACATGGCTGATCATCATCTTCACCAAGTTGCACAGTTAGCCTCATTATGTGAATCTAACTAGAATTGATATGATTACAATAAAAGGATTTTTCCTGCTCAAGGTCCAGTTTATAAAGAAATTGAATTTTCCCCTCAAGGCTTCATTTATAACAAAAGGGTTTTTTGTTTGTTTGTTTGTTTGTTTTTCATTCTCAAGGCCTTGTTTTCAACATCTGGATTACATGATCTGGTTCCAATTTTTTCCTCAAAGCTATCACTCCTAGCCTCAAAGAACTTTAGAGATTTTGCCAATCAACAGGAAAAATATTTAGATTACAATACGTGCTCTTTCCAGACTAGCCCTAGTTCTCTCAGATAGTTCTGTACCCTGAACTGGTGCACCTCCAGGAATGTGAGGGATTTTGCACCAGCTGTTGATGAAACAATTCCTTCCACCTGTGTCTTGTCCAGTCCCTGAATTATTAACTCAGAAAGGAAGTTGGAAAGTTAAACAGGCACACTTTCTCTAAGGAGCCTTAATTAGGTTTGGCATTTGAGTTTGTGGTTTTTTTCTTTCCCTATTAACAAAGGACTATTTGTACATCATAAATAGAAGTAGAGGAAGAAAATGATGTCTTAAATCATCCACTTAAAAACCAAGACAAAAATGGTACAGGTGGCTTTTTAAAAGAAGGAGGAAAAATCCCTTCCACATAAGCCCTTTTCTTGAATAGGCCTCTAACTAGCCCTGGTGCAGCTGCAAGGATGCATTTAATGATCCTGTGATTTATTGCTCTACAGAGGATATTCTCAGCCATCATCTGCAGAAGAGGCCCTAGCAATATGTAGAATGGGAGACTAAGAACATATTGGAATGGGCTAAATTTTCCATGTGGTTTCTATTTTCTTTCTTATTGTACATCAAAAGTATTTTTTTTTTTTTAAGAAAACGATTTTTAGCCATCGCAAATATCCCCAAAGCACCCTGCCCCTAGGGCAGCTTGCAGCAGGCCTGAGCCAGAAACTGTGACTAGAAAGAGGAGGAGCTCAAAACATTCTCCATCTTGAAAGGCGAAGCTTCCTAAAGCCAGTTCTTGGCAGAAAATCCTCTCTGACCTGAAGACCTATGACTTCTATTGGGTGTCCCCAGACTAAGTCACAATTGTAAAGTAGTAAAGAGCAGCTAATATCGACTGAGCACTATGGGACACCAAATGCTCTGGGTCATTTACATGGATTATTTCATTTAATACTCAATTTATTGTCTCCATTTTACAGATGAGGAAACCGAGAGCCGAAAGAAGTTAAGTCACTTTACCCAAGGCCACAAAGCCTATGAATGGAAAGCTAGGACTTGATCACTGGTTTGTATGATTTCAACAGTAGTGGTTTGAACTACTACATAGTTGTCACCCCTTTCTTTTCTTCTAGGGTCCCTCCCTGACCAAAAATATAATATAATATCAGGCATTCCTTATACTAGCCCCCAGGTACCTAGGAACTAAAACTACAGTAACCATCTATGCCTCTCCTCCAGAGTAATGCCCCATTGTACGAAATTTCCCATGTTATCTATTATCTCCCCATGGAACTCTGGGTTTCCCATCAAATCTTTCAATAAAATTATGGCTTTAAATAATAAAAATCATTTCAGATCCTCCTAATACTAATTGATAAATCTTTCTTGTATATACCCACCTACCCACATAAACACGCATCCTCTTATTCTACTAGTTCACCTATATTGAGTACTTACTATGTGCCAGACATCAAGTTAATCACTTCACATGATTAACTTGATGTTCTTCTCATGTGCTTCTCCACAGTAACCCTATGAGGTAGCTACTATTATTACATCTGTTTTACATATGCGAAAACTGAAGCTCAGAAAAGCTCCAAAGTTCAGAAAAGCTCCAAGCAAGTGGAGAAGTTAGGGTTTGAATTCAGATGTGTTTCACTTGAGAGCCCAAACCCCTAAACCACTACATTCTACTTCCACTTTTCTTAACAGTGTTTAGTCATATTGATAGTACATACCAGTCATATATGTGGTCAAAATAGCCCTTTACTTCTGTGGAGTTCCTCCCAAATCCCACAGCCCCAGCATAATTATGAGAAAAACATAATACGAATATCAGTGGAGGAACATTCTAAAAATACCTAATCAGTACTCCCCAAAACTGTCAAGTTTATAAAAAAATAAGGAAAAAATTCCAGGTGACATCTATGAAAATGATGGAGTAGGGAACTCCTGTGAAAGTTCTCAGAATGAAAATGGCATCACTGTGGAAAACAAAAACAAAAACAAACACCTGACAAATAGAGCCAGGGAAGACCACGAAGGGAGGATTCTCATGCATAAATGACAGATAACAAGAACTTTCAGAAAAGACTGCAAAAGTCACAACCTTGCACAAAGCCCATCACAACCTCACACACACAAAAAATACTTCTGCAAGGATATTGGCCCAGCAACTGCCTGTCCAGCCTTGGAGTGATGCTACCCTTGTTACTGATCCTTGTAGCCAAGGATAAGTATCTCCAAACAATTAAGTAATCCTCATTTTTCTTTTAAAATATTTGTCTTCATCTGCCTCCCCAAACACGCACATAGTTTACTATGACACATATTATCATTGCAATGCTCTATTCCTGAATACATATAATTTTCTTTTGGAGGGCCTCTCTCTGTTTGTTATTTAGGTTGACATAAATGGTGTCCAGAAGTGGGACCTGAAAAAGATCTCTATCAGAAGGAATTGGTGATTCTTGGAACTAGTGTACAGTACTCACTTGAGCCCTTTGAGTTCTCTGCTTCTGCAGCCTACTTTTTCTGCCCTGGTGAGTCTTCTGCCAGGCCAAGCCTCCCTCTTTTTGGTAGATGATTTTGACTTTATTCAGGACTTGGTAATAAAGCCACCTTAATAAAAGACCTTGCATGCCTCCTAGGATGATAAAAGACTTTTTGTCTTTCTGGTATAAAGACAATGTCCTTCTGGTTTGAGTACTCTAGCTTCTATAGAAGTTACACCCTGTCTGTGAGACATGTCTTTTCTGGTGAATTTACTTTTGGTTCTTTCTACACACCCAATTTAATATTTTATTTAATCTCCATGCTTCATTTAAAATTCTTATGAGCACTCTAATTTTGATTTCATTTTGGTTTGGTTCTGCATCTCTATAAATGATTTCTCTCTTTTCCCTTGCTTGTTTCTAAAAATCTTCTGAGAGCAAAAATAAAAAATTGTAAATGGTGGGCACAAGGAGGCTGGTCAAAAGCCACTAGGGTGACTGGGCATGGTGGCTCATGACTGTAATCCCAGCAGTTTCAGAGGACAAAACAGGAGGATCACTTAAAGCCATGAGTTTGAGACCAGACTAGGCAACAAACCAAGATACCCCCATCTCTCCAAAAACAAAAACAAAAAACTAATAAAACTAAAATTATTTAACAGCCACTAGGGTGATTACCACCATCTAAAACATCAGTCCAAACTCCTGACAGTCTCTAATAGGATTTATAAGATTTTCTTTGCTTTCAAGAGATTAATAAGAAATGGAATGAGATTCTTAAACATTAAGGCATCCAGGTTTTCTAGGATTCCAGCCAGGTATATTAGAGATTCTAGTGCGCATGGTTTGGTTTTTTGTTTTTCTGTTTTTGTTTTTGTTTTTGTTTTTGTTTTTGTTTTGAGATGGAGTCTTGCTCTGTCGCCCAGGCTAGAGTGCAGTGGTGCAATCTCGGCTCACTGCAACCTCCGCTTCCCAGGTTCAAGCGATTCTCCTGCCTTGGCCTCCCAAGTATCTGGGATTACAGGCACCTGCCACCACGCCCAGCTAATTTTTTGTATTTTTAGTAGAGACAGGGGGGGGTCTCACCATGTTGGCCAGGCTGCTTTCGAACTCCTGACTTCAAGTGGTCCACCTGCCTCAGCCTCCCAAACTGCTAGGATTATAGGCGTGAGCCACCGCACCCGGCCTAGTGCACATGTTTAAAATAATGGGTAAATTACATCAAGAAAAATTCAGAGATCAATGGCCATTATATAAACTGTCTGAGCTTATTTTTTAAAAAAATGAAACCAACTATAGAGTTAATATATAGAGCCTTCTAAGTTCTCTCTCTACTGTTTTTCTGCCTATTTTGAATCTGCTGACTTTTCTGCTGGTATTGAGATTAACTTACAACTTGTGGCGTTCCAGCCAAGAAATAAAAGGTCTTAAAAGGCTTTCAAATTAACGGCTTTACAAATTACAACATCTCTATGGCAACCAACAACCTAGACCTAAGAGACATCCCTTTTAATATAAATTTAGGTTTGCCTAAATAACAATAGCTTAGGGTGATGGAACAGTTAATTGAAGAATTAATATTCTATAAGAAATAGAACTAGCTAAATATCTATAAAAGCCTCTCTACTCAAATAGGACAAAATCTTAAGCTCAGAGCAATTATAATATAAGCTATCTTTGTCCAACATAAAAATTGCTTTGTCTGCCATGCAGAGGCCAAAAAAAGCCAGTAAAAAAAAAAACTGGTAAGATGCTTCCCTGCCCACATTAACTTGTCAAGCAAACCAAACCAACAAACAAAAGACAGGTTTGTTAATAAAAATTTAAGGCTACTTGGAGATTGAGTTTCCTCATACACTTTATCCAGTTCTACCTAGAACGTACACATTAAAATTTTAACGTTACATTCATTTGAAACTGAAAAAAAAAGGGGTAAAAGGCAAAAGGGATTTAAAGGAAAAAAAAAGCTGCTTTACTCAAGATTTTGGTCCACAGCCTTAATTAGACTACCTATTAGGGCAAATAAAGTTTAGCCTTATAAACAGGTTCCATTTTTTAAGAAGTATAATTTGGATCTAATTACCATTTATAAACTGATGAGTTTTTATTATTATCTCATAGCTAAAATTCTAAAATGAAAGTTATAAGATTGTATGTGAGTGTGTGTGTATATATATATGTGTGTGTGTGTGTTTGTTTATGCATATGTACAAGTATTATGTTGTATGTTGTGTCTACATAGTAAAATCTGGTGTAGTCAGCCAGAAATGCCTTAAGAAATTCTATTCAGATTGGTGTAAATACGAATATTATTCAAGGCTACTATGAACACCTTTATGGGCATAAACTAGAAAACCAGAAGACAGGGATAAATTCCTGGAAATATACAAACCTCTTAGATTAAACCAGGAAGAAATAGAAACTCTGAACAGGCCGATAACAAGCAGCGAGATTGAAATGATAACTAAAAAGCTACCAACCAAAAACAAGTCACGGACCACATGGATTCACAGCTGAATTCTATCAGACATTAAAAGAATTGGTACCAATCCTATTGACACTATTCCAAAAGACAGAGAAAGAGGAAATCCTCCCTAAATCATTCTATGAAGCCGATATCACCCTAATACCAAAACCAGGAAAGGACATAACAAAAAAAGAAAACTACAGATCAATATCCCTGATGAACATAGATGCAAAACTGCTCAAAAAATACTAGCTATGATTGAATCTAACAGCATATCAAAAAGAGAACACAACATGATCAAGTGGGTTTCATATCAGGGATGGTGAGAGGGTTTAATATATGCAAGTCAATAAATGTGATACATCACATAAACAAAGTTAAAAACAAAAGTCATATGATCATTTCAACAGAAGGAGAAAAAGCATTTGACAAAATCCAGCATCCTTTTATGATTAAAACCCTCAGCAAAATCAGCATACAGGGGACGTACCTCGATGTAATAAAAGCCATCTATGAAAAACCCACAGCCAACATTATACTGATTTGGGAAAAGTTGAAAGTGTTGTTCCATTCCTGAGAACTGGAACAAGACAAGGATGCCTACTTTCACCACTTCTATTCAAAATAGTACTGGAAGTCCTAACCAGAGCAATTAGACAAGAGAAAGAAATAAAGGCCATCCAAATCAGTAAAAAGGAAGTCAAACTGTCACTGTTTGCCAGTGATATAATCATATACCTAGGAAACCCTGAAGACTCATCCAAAAAACTCCTGGATCTGATAAATGAATTCAGTAAAGTTTCCTTTACAAAATAAATTTACCCTGCTATATGCTATACACCAAGAGCGACCAAGTTGACAATCAAATCAAGAACTCAACCCCTTTTACAGCAGCTGCAAAAAAAAAAAAAAAAAAAATAGGAATATCCAAGGAGGTGAAAGATCTCTACAAGGAAAACTACAAAACACTGCTGAAAGAAATCATTGATTAACACAAACAAATGGAAACACATCCCATGCTCATGGAGGGAAGAATCAATATTGTGAAAAATCACCATATTGCCAAGAGTAATCCACAAATTCAATGCAATTCCCATCAAAGTACCATCATCATTCTTCACAGAGCTAGTAAAAACAACCCTAAAATTCATATGAAACCAAAAAAGAGCCTGCATAGCCACAGCAAGACTAAGCAAAAAGAACAAATCTGGAGGCATCACATTACCTGATTTCAAACTATACTATAAGGCCATAGTCACCAAAACAGCATGGTACTGCTATTAAAAAAAAAAAAAAAAAAAAAAAAAAAAAAAAAGACACATAGACCAATGGAACAGAATACAGAACCCAAAAATGAACTCAAATACTTACAGCCAACTGATCTTTGGCAAAGCAAACGAAAACATAAAGAGGGAAAAGGACACGCTTTTCAACAAATGGTGCTCTGGGAGCTCACAAGGGATGCCAAAAAAAAAAAAAAACAGAAAACAACAACAACAACAACAACAAAAAAACCTGAAATGGTAGCAGCACAATTTGTAAAGCAGATAGCATCTTGGAAAAGAATCTAAGAAGGTACACAAGTTTGTGCCCAATACAGAAGGTTAGTCCAAATAAGACAAAAGGGTAGTTTGGACTAGGTTGGTGGCAGTGGGGATGGAAAAAAAGGACAGATTCAGCGTACAGTTTGAAGATAGAGCCAACAGCACTTTCTACTGAACTGAATGTGAGGACTCAGAGAAAGGGAGGATTCCTGGGTGACCCCTACATTTTTTTACTTGAGTAACTGAATAGACTGTTATATTATTTCTGAGATATAGGTTATGGGGGAGGAATTAGATTTGGCATTGAAGGAATCAATATTTAATTAACAATGTCCAAATATTTGGTCAAAAATCTTTGTGTGTTTTTTCTAAAAACTGAAACATTACACTGAATTACATCCCATGACAATGTCATCTCATAATTCAGCCAAAGATCAGTCATACAAATGTATAGAACCAATTACCACTTACATGGTATAGTTGGCAAGGCACGGAACAGCATGTCCCCAAAAGATCTCCCCCGATCTACTGGCCAGATGCCCATAGCCTATATTTTGATTTTCTATTCCTGTAACTTAAAATAACAACATTTATGTTGATCACTGATCTACAACATGGACAATGTTTGTCACAGTAGTATCATGTGGTATCAGCTGGGGCAGCTCAATTGGGAGCCAGAGGACCTGTATCCAAGATGGCTCACTCACATTGGCTGGCAAAGTGGTATTGGCTGTCAGGTGGCAGTCCAGTCAGGGTGGAAAGCCAGGAGCCTTGATTCCTCTCCACAGGAAACTCTGCATGGGCTTTCTCATAGCATGTGGCTGGATTCCAAGAGCAAACACCCCCAGAACAGGAAGATGCCAGTTTCTTGAGATATAGGCCCAGAAACTGACACAGTGTCACTTCTACCATATCCTATTGGTCAGACATTCACAGAATCCAAATTCAAGGGGAAGGGACTAGGCATCAACTGTCAATGAGAGGAGTGTCAAAAATTTGGTGATCACGTTTTTAAATGATCTTAGTACCCATACTCTGGTACTAATGGTACCTTTGGTTTTATGGGGCAGGTAGGGAGGAGACACCTAAACCTAAGTGTCTGTTTATATGATTTTGTCAGATGAGCCACTTGATACCCATCAGGTCCCTGAGAGAATAGGAGCTGGCATGGAGATAATAATATAGATTACAATATAGCTACCACTTTTGGGGCACTTACCATGTGCCAGACATTATTCTGAATTCTTTACATGTATCAATCATTGGATTATCTCGATAATCCCAAAAGGTAACTTCATATTATTAACTTTATTTTACAGATAGTCTAGGTAATTGAGACATAGATGGGTTAAATGATTTGCCGAAAGTTATACAGCCACGAAGTAGGTGAGCTTGGATTCCAACCCAGATCTATCTAATTCCAGAGTCCACACTCAAAAAAAAATGATGCCATATTGGAAAGGGAAGGGATGGGCTTGTCAGAGACAGATGGGCTACTCCAGGTTATAACCCGGAGAGGGCCCAATGGTGCAGTAAGAGTTTCTTGGTAGCAGCCTTACAGGAATAAATACATGTAAAACATTAGAGTGTTAATTATTGTTATTATTGCCATTTTATACCTGAGGAAATTAAGACTTAGATTATCTAATTTATGCAAGATCACACAGGTGGTAAGTGGCCATTTTAAGGTTTTAGCTGAGATTTGAGATGAAACTTCTACTCTCAATCATTACACATGAAACCTTGGGTTGATGCCTACAAGCAGGGTAGTCTCAGGATTGGGACTGTTATGTGGGGTCCTGGGAAAAAGGTTGCTGGAAAACGTTGGGAGAGAATGAAGGATAGATACCCTATGTCTATCTAGTCCATCATATTGCTCTTAACCAAGCCTCACCTCCAGCTAGTTGCCTCTTTTTAAAATGTCTATTTGTGACTACTTTCTTTTGTCCAAGATGTCATTAACAGCCAAGAATATTGACTCTACAGGGCACAAGATAGCTGAACAAATTCATCTCCAATTATTGTCCTCTTTATTTCTAGTTAATTAATAGCTAACTATTGAAGAGAGATTAAAGTAATTGACTTCCTGGTGACATTGAGCAATTAAATTCTTAGTTCTATCTACAAGTCTAATCACTGCCTAAGTGGAGATTAATAGAAAAGGATCCTTTCTCCATCTAATTTCCATTTTGTAGCCAACTACCCATTAAAGATTTCTGACTCTCCAAGATGCTTTCCTGGAAGCAAGTTTAAGTATTGGCTCAGGGTGTTGGGTGCACCAAAATCTCACAAATCACCACTAAGAACTTACTCATGTAACCAAACACCACCTGTTCCTCAATAACCTATGGGAATAAAAAAAATTTTAAATAAAAATAAATATCAGCCCAGTCAAGTAAATATTTCCAAGCAATTAACTCATTGCTAATTGCAAATAACTAGCTGTCCAGAAAAGGGGGAAGGCAGAAGGGAACCTAGATTTTAAGATGCCAATTGGGCCACTTAAACAATTCTTAAAAGTACACCCAAACCGATTAGGTTCAATCCTACCTAGCTTTTTCCTCTGCAGATTTCTAAATCCTAGTAGCCTGGTCCCTTTACCTTCAGCTTCAACCTCTCTCTATTTTGGAAAAACACACAACCTCTAGTCTGGAAAGTTATAAAAACCTAAGACTAGAAACGCACCACTCTAAGGCCAGAAGTAGCGTCCAAACTAGGCTTTCAGATTAGTATTCCAGTGTTATATTTGGCCTTCCATCCCACTAATAGGGTATCTCCCCATTCCAGCCTGACCTCAACCTCAATATGCTGTTAGTCATTTTTTTTCCTTCCAAAATAGCTCTCATACTCAGCCTGCCTCACTTTCACTGGCCAGACCTAGACATCAGTCCATGAACCACTTGTCCTAGAGACACCTCCTATGCATTAGTCTATTCTTGCACTGCTATAAAGAAATATCTGAGGCTTTGTAATTATAAAGAAAAGAGATTTAATTGGCTCACAGTTCTACAGGCTGTACAGGAAGCATAACAGCTTCTGCTTCTGGGGAGGCCACCGGAAACTTACAATCATGGTGGAAGGTGAAGGAGAAGCAGGCACATATTACATGGCCAGGGCAGGAAGAAGGGGGGCGGGAGGTGCTACACAATTTTAAACAACCAAATCTCATGACAACTCATTCATTCGTTATCACAAGAACAGCACCAAAGGGGTGGTGCTAACCTATTCATGAGAACTCTGCTCCCATGATCCAACGACCTCCCACAGGCCACACCACCAACACTGGGGAATACTATTCAACATGAGATTTTGTGGGGATACAGATTCAAACCACATCATCCTGGAAGAGTTCAAAGCAGCTGTCATTTTCCTAATCCTAGTTATCATAAGAGCTGAGAGAGGAAGCTACCACTTTCTGACTGATGGCATCAGTCTACTAAGTAGTTGGCAAAGACAGATCTTATAGACACAAATATCCACCTCTCCAGCAACAGCCCCAGAAGCATTGTCTGCACACAGTACTTCTGTGGGAGCATCTCATCACTGCAGGGACTTGGCACGACCTGGATCTTGCTTCTGAAAATCTAAGGCACCTATGTAGAGAAACAAGCAGAATTGCTATCCTTTTCTTCTGTGTTCGCACCTGTTAAATGTCTGGTTCTAGGTCCAAACGTGGAGCTCCGAAGAGCGGTATGTTTCATCTTGGCCTATTTCTGGCCTGTAGCAATAGCAGCAGCACAGCCCACCCCGACTAGATTTAATTATTTCCAGTAGTTCTGTGTCTTCTTTACTGGGTACATTCTCAGAAATGGAAGTTCAGGCATTGTTTCCCCAAGAACATAAAATTGCACCATTGGTCTGAGTCTCCTCAAAATAAATACACTTTCTCATGGCCAGAAAAATAAAACAGCAACCTCCAAATTTGCCCTGTTTTTATCCCACTGTTTATAGCCTGAGTGGTAATAGTAAAGGGACAAGTATCCACATACCTCATCTCCAACCGGCTGGATAATCCTGAAGGGATGGCATACATATTTAAAGTAAATAAATACCAGTGAGTAGAAGAATATTTACAACTTTGCCCACACATACACAAAAGTACAACCTTTCAAATACAACTGAGCCAATTGTGAGATTGGTATATATGTTGCCCGCCTGGTTGTTTCATTGACCTACTTTCTGTAGAAAAGAAAGTTCACCTACACTGCAGTAATGGGCAAAGGCATTTGGCATTCTATCAGTCCTTTGCAAAGCTGGGGAAGTAGTAGGAAGGCAGTGGCCATTTGGCCTGGGCCTTAAGCAAAAGGAGTCCTCAAATATGGGCTAATGTACAGAGACAAATATAAGCAGTGGAATTGGGTGAAGCTTCATCAAAAAGATTGATTCTAATTAAAACCCAACAAGACGTTACACTAATTGGGCCTGGCACCGTGGCTCACACCTGTAATCCCAGCACTTTGGGAGGCCAAGGCAGGCAGATCACGAGGTCAGGAGATTGAGACCATCATGGCTAACATGGTGAAACCCCGTCTGTACTAAAAATACAAAAAATTAGCCAAGCGTGGTGACGGGCGCCTGTTTTCCCAGCTACTCGGGAGGCTGAGGCAGAATGGTGTGAACCAGGGAGGCAGAGCTTGCAGTGAGCAGAGATCACACCACTGCACTCCAGCCTGGGCGACAGAGCGAGACTCTGTCTCAAAAAAAAAAAAAAAAATCCAAAATGTCGTGACACTAATTAAATCTGAGGATAGATAGAAGGGTGAAGGACCTCAAGATCTGAAAGTCCTGGGACTTGAACACAGCAACAATAAAGCTGATTATTAATGAGTGTTTGCTGTGTGGAAAGCATATTATGCATATTATCGCATTTAGGCTTCAAAGCTATCCTAGAGATAAGTACTACAACTGGATTGTCTGAAAATAGAGGGCTCCAAGAGTAGGAGGAAAGTTGATGACTCTGAGGGTAGGAGAGAGAAGAGCTAAATCCCCTGAGCCAGGGTACACAAAGATATGGGAGGCAGGTTCTGAGAGAATCTGGGTTCTGTACTCCACTTGAAATCCAGAGGTAGTAGTAGAAATTCTGCTTGGGGCAGTGTTTCCCTCTAGACTTAGTTGTCCTCTCCACCTTAATCCTTGTCAACATTCATGGTGCCTTTAGCTGCTTCAAACAGAGGCCGATCCCTTCTAGATTTCATCTGCTCTTGCGCCCATAGAGATTTGCTGCTTTCGGTTTTCTCCTCTGGGTAATAATTCATCCTCACTTTTGACCTTTCAGCAACCTCTTTCATCTGATGGAACTTTAAAAAATATTTATGGAAGCCCGGGCACGGTGGCTCACACCTGTAATCCCAGCGCTTTGAGAGGCTGAGGCAGGTGGATCACTTGAGGCCAGGAGTTTGAGACCAGCCTCGCCAACATGGCAAAACCCCATCTTTACTAAAAATACAAAAATTAGCCAGGTCTGGTGGCAAGCGTCTGTAGTCCCAGCTACTTGGGAGGTTGCGACAGGAGAATCACTTGAACCTGGGAGGCGGAGGTTGCAGTGAGCTGAGATCTTATCACTGCACTCCAGCCTTGACGACAGAGCAAGACTCTGCCTCAAAAAAAAAAAAAAATATATATATATATATATGTAGACAAAACAGTGAAAAGATCAGTACTTGCTAACAGTTCAGAGAGACGGACATAGAGATAAATAGGTGATGCACAGGGTATTTGTAGGGCAGTGAAACTATTCTCTATGATACTATAATGGTGGACAAATGACATAATGTGTTCGTCAAAACACAAAGCTATACAACACAAACAGTGAACCTTAACATAAACTACAGACTTTAGTTAGTAATAATGTATCAATATTGGTTCTTCAATTATAATAAATGTACCACATTAATGCAATGTGGTACATTGGATTAATTACCACAATTAATTAATGGATGTTAATAATAGGGGGAACTTTGGGAGGGGTAGGGAAGAGTGATATATGGAAAATCTTTGTATTTTTTGCTCCTTTTGTACTTACACCCAAAACTACTATAAAACACAAAGTCTATATTTTATGCTCATAGCATTTCCCACTAAAAGGATTCATGGTTCCCTGAAGAAATGGCTGATTCCAAGTCTGGGGCAGGAAATGTTCGAGATGAGCTTGAGGATATTATCATACCACAAAGCAATCAAAGACTACTGAAGATGTTTTAAAAGGACTCAAGAGCCAACTTGAAGGGGCTTCTGGCCAAAGAGTATCAACACAAGCATTTAAAAAAATAATGACTTTTATTCATTGCTGGTGGCATAATAGTACAGCCACTTTGGAAGACAATTTGACAGTTTCTTGCAAAACTAAACATACTCTTTTGGGAAGTTGAGGTGGGAGAATTGCTTAAGCCCAGGAATTCGAGATCAGCCTGGGCAACAAGGTGAGACCCCCGTCTCTACCAAAACAAAATTTTTTGAATTAGTGGGGCATGGTGGCATGCGCCTGTGATTCCAGCTACTCAGGAGGCTGAGGTGGGAGGATCACTTGAGCCCAGGATATCAAGACTGCAGTGAGCTATGATCATGCCACTGCACTCTAGCCTGGGAGGCAGGGCAAGACCCTATCTCAAAAAAAATAAAAAAACTAAACTAAATATACTTCTATCATAATAATCCAGCAAACAAGATCCTTGGTATTTACCCAAAAAAGTTGATAACTCATGTCCACACCAAAACCTGCATACATATATTTATAGCAGCTTTATTCACAAGTGCCAAAACTTGAAGGCAACCAAGATGTCCTTCAGTGGGTGATTACATTAGAAATCTGCAGTACGGAGGGCAGCGAGAGGTTCGCTGGTGCAGCGCACAGGAGACCATGTCCGGGGGCAGCAGCTGCAGCCAGACCCCAAGTCAGGCCATCCCCGCCACTCGCCGGGTGGTGCTCGGCGACGGCGTGCAACTCCCGCCCGGGGACTACAGCACGACCCCCGGCGTCACACTCTTCAGCACCACCCCGGGAGGTACCAGGATCATCTATGACCGGAAATTCCTGATGGAATGTCGGAACTCACCTGTGACCCCCGAAGGATCTGCCTGCCATTCCCGGGGTCACCAGCCCTTCCAGTGATGAGCCCCCCACCGAAGCCAGCCAGAGCCACCTGCGTAATAGCCCAGAAGATAAGCGGGCAGGCGGTGAAGAGTCACAGTTTGAGATGGACATTTAAAGCACCAGCCCCTCAGGGCCTTCCTGGGAGGAGTCCCACCAGCCAGGCCTTATGAAAGTGATCATACTGGGCAGGTGTTGGCGTGGGGTCGGTCACCCCAGCCCTTTCTCCCTCACTCAGGGCACCTGACCCCTCCTCTTTGTGAACACCAGCAGATACCTCCTTGTGCCTCCACTGATGCAGGAGCTGCCGCCCCAAGGGGAGTGACCCCTGCCAGCACACCCTGCAGCTGAGGGCCAGGAAGTGGACAAGAACAAACCCTTCCTTCCAAATGATGAGCAATTCCAGCCTCTCGCTGCTGGGGGCACAACCACCCCTTCCTTAGGTTGATGTGCCTGGAAAGTTCCCTCCCCCTCCTTCCCTAAGAGAGGAAATAAAAGCCACCTTTGCCCTAGGGCCAAGAAAAAAAAAAAAGAAAGAAAGAAATCTGCAGTACGTCCAGACAATGGAACATTATTCAGTGCCAAAAAGAAACAACTATGAAAGCCACAAAAAGACATAAAGGAAACATGAATATATATTACTAAGCAAAAGAGGCCAATCTGAAAAGAGTACATACGGTATAATCTCAACTATATGACATTCTGGAAAAGGCAAAACTATGAAGACAGTAAAAACGGGGGTTAATGGAGGGATAAATAGGCAGACCACAAAGGATTTTTAGGACAGTGGAACTACTCTGTATGATACTATAATGGTGTATAAATGCCATTATACATTTGTCCAAACCCATAGAATGTACTACACCAAGAGTGAACCCTAATGTAAACTATAGGTGATAATGATGTGTTGATGTAGGCTCATCATTTGTATTCATGTACCACCGTGGTGGCAGATGTTGATAATTGGGAAGGCTATGCATATGTGGGGACATGGGGTATTTGGGAACTCTCTGAACCTTCTGCTCAATGCTGCTGTGAATCTAAAACTGCTCTTAAAAAAAAAAGTCACAAAACATAAAATAAATAATGACTGTGATTGACCAAAGCATATAAAATATATAAAATTCTGCAAGTTTATTATACTCAAGAAAAAATACTCGTTGATCATCATTAGAAGTTTCTAGAGAAATACTTTATTACACTAAAAGCTAATAAATAAAGGTAAAGAGTTAAACATTAATTCTGTGTTTCCTAGTTAAATACTATTTCATTAAATAGTTGATGAGGAAAGTTCTTCATTATGGAAAATTCTACTGATCAATGCAAAAGGAATGATGAGATTACAAAATCACCATTTTGCAACTCCTAAGGAAATAATAGACTTGGGCAAAGGTCGTCAATGAATGCTAAACCCATTGGGAACAAAATTTAATAAGGAATGGACCAATTACATCTCATCACTAAATCAATTTTTTCACTAAAAGTGAGACAACCAGACATGATGTATCTACTGATTGATGCAACAGAATGCACACAGCACCACTTACAAAGTATTTTTGCCAAAAGAAATGAAAATGAAACAAATTAATCCTGTAGTCTAGATCTAAATACTACTTTATAAGAAATAAAAAAGATAGAGGAGCAAATTAAATGGTACCTGGTAATCAAGTAAATGCAGTAAGTGGGGCATTTTAAGGGACAAGTGACCCAATTTATTCAACAGCATGGGAAGAAAAGGAGAAGGAAAAATTGTTATAGAATATAAAAGACTTAAGAAACACAGTCACAAAAATGTGTGTGGCCTAGTTGGATCTTGATTCAAATGAACAATTTTTGAGGAAAACAGAAAAATTTGAATATGGGCTACATATTAGATTATATTAGTCAATTATCATTGATCTTGATAGAAGTGATAATATCATTGTGATTGTATTTTTTAATTCCTTATTGGATTTTTAGAAAGTTATTTAAATTATATATGTGTGTCTATGTGTACATAGTCATGTGCATGCAGACACACATATACATTATATATATATATATATATATATGTTTTTATTTTCTTTAAAAATACATTGATTTTGTCCAGGTGTGGTGGCTCATGCCTGTAATCCCAGCACTTTGGGAGGCCAAGCGGGTGGAGCACTTGAGATCAGGAGTTCAATACCAGCCTGGCAAACATGGCGAAACCCTGTCTCTACTAAAAATACAAAAAAATTAGCCAGGCATGGTGGTGCGTGCCTGTAATCCCAGTTACTCAGGAGGCTGAGGCAGGAGAATCACTTGAATCCAGGAGGCAGAGGTTGCAGTGAGCCAAGATTGTGCCATTGCACTCCAGCCTAAGCGACAGAGTAAGACTCTGTCTCAAAACAAAGCAAAACAAATACATGGATTCTAAGAGTGGAAAGGTTAGTTATTGATTGAAAGAGCAGCTTTTTTTTCTTAGTTTGGTTGCTAAGTTAGGTTGCTAAGCAGCGGCAGAGAGAGATACAGAAGCACCTTAAGCCTTTGGTTTGAGAACTTACATTTAAGCCTTTAATCCATTTTGAGTCAATTTTTGAATATGGTATAAGATAAGTGTCCAATTTTATTCTTCAGTATGTGGATATCCAGTTTTCCCAATACCATCTATCAAAGAGACTTTCCTATGCTCATTGTGTATTCTTGGTGCCCTTGTCAAAAACTAGCTAACCATATATGCATGGTTTTCTTTTTATTTATGAGGTCTCTAATTCTTTCCATTGGTCTATGTGTCTGTTTTTATGCAGGTACCATACTATTTTGATTACTATAACTTTGTAATATAGTTTGAAATCAGGGAGTGTGATGCCTCCAACTTTGTTCTTTTTTCTCAAGATTGCTTTGGCGATTCAGGGTCTTTTGGGGTTCCATCTGAACTTTAGGATTGTGTTTTCTATCTCTGTGAAATATGCCATTGGAAATGTGATAGGGATTGATGGCATTGAACCTGTAGATCATTTTGGGTAGTATAGACATTTTGACAATATTAATTCTTCCAATTTATGAATATGAGATATTTTCCATTTATTTTTGTAATATAATTTTCCATGTTTTAAATACATTTTCCATTCATTTTAATAATACAATTTCTTTCATCAATGTCTTATAGTTTTCAGTGTACAGGTCTTTCACCTCCTTGGCTAAATTTATTCCTAAGTATTTTATTCTTTTTAATGCTAGAGTGAAATCAGACCCTTTTCTTACACCGTGTGCAAAAACTAACTCAAAATGGATTAAAGACTTAAATAGATCTGAAACAAGGTCTGAAATCACAAAACTTTTTGAAGAAAGCATAGGAGAAAAGCCCAATATTTGTCTTGGCAGTAATTTTTTTTTTTTGACACGACACCAAAAATACAGGCAATAAAAGCAAAAATAAACAAATGGGACTACACAGCAAAAGAAACAATCAACAAAATGAAAATGCAACTTTCAGCATGGGAAAATATTACAAACCATATATCTGATAAGGAGTTAATATCTAAAATATATAAGGAAATCACACAACTCAATAGCAAAAATTAATAATAATAACCTGATTATAAAATGGGCAAATGATCTGAATAAACATTTTTCCAAAGAAGATATTCAAATGGCCAGGAGGTGTATAAAAAGATGCTCAACATCACTAATCATCAGGAAAATGCAAATAAAAATCACCATGAGGTATCATTTCCTACCTGTTCGGATGGCTATTATCAAAAAGACAGGAGTAACGTGTGTTGGAGAGGGTATAGAGTAAAAGGAGCCCTTATGCATTGTTGGTGCAAATGTAAATGTGTTAAGCCCCTATGGAAAACAATATAGTGGTCTCTTGTATTAGGACAGAACTAATAGGATATATGTATATGTAAAGGGGAACTTATTAAGGATTGTTGACTCACGTGATCACAAGGTGAGGTCTCACAATAGGCTGTCTGCAAGCTGAGGAGCAAGGAAGCCAGTCTGAGTCCCAAAACCTTAAAAGTAGGGAAGCTGACAGTGCAACAGCCTTCAGTCTGTGGTCGAAGATCCAAGAGTAGAACTTACAGTCCAATGTTCGAAGGCAGGAAGCATCCAGTCGGAGAAAAAGATATAGGCCGAGAGACTAAGCCAATCTAGTCTTTCCACGTTCTTCTGTCTGCTTTTATTCTGGCCATGCTGGTAGCTGATTAGGTTGTGCTCACCTGGACAGAGGGTGGATGTGTCTTTCCCAGTCCACTGACTCAAATGTTAATCTTCTTTGGCAACACCCTCACAGACACACCCAGGAACAATACTTTGCATCCTTCAATTCAGTCAAGTTGACACTCAGTATTAACCATCACATCACTCAAAAAATGTAACATGAACTACCATACAATCCAGCAATACCACTTCTAGGTATATATCCAAATGAAATGACATCACTATGTCAAAGAGATATCTGTGTTCCCATATTTATCGCAGCTAGCCAAGATATTCACACTAGCCAAGATATGAAATCAACCTAAGGGTCCATCAATGGATTAATGGATGAAGAAAACATCACACTCATGACAACATGAATGAACCTGGAGGACATTATGCTAAGTGAAATAAGCCAGATACAGAAAGACAAATGCTGAATGATCTCACTTATATGTGGAATCTTAAAAAGTTAAAACTGCAGAAGCAGAGAGTACAGCAGCAGTTGCCAGGGGCAACCTGTGCCGGAAGAATGGGGAGAAGTTGGTCAAAGAGTACAAACTTTCAATTATAAGATGAACCAGTTCTGGGGCTCTAATATACACCATGGTATACATCTGTCATGGTCAGAGAGGTGTTAATTAACTTGATTATGAAGCATTTCACAATGTATATGTGTATTAAGTTATCACACTGTACACCTTGATTATATTAAATCTTAGTCTATTAAATATTTCTATAAGACTTTATTATTGGGTTAAATAAAATGAGTGACACTGTATTGTTCACAAATCCACCACTTGAAAGCCCCACAAAATTAACTGGCCACTAAGGCTGCCAAGGGTTTAGAAAGCCTTGTCTTACAGGTTGGAAAGCAATAAGGCTTTTGATGCAGAAGTTGATGAGGGAAATCATCCAGGACTTCAAAATAGATTTCAGTTTCCAGAGTGCAGCCACAGAGTGCTTCAGAAGACTGGTGAAGCATACGTGTTATTTGAAGATTTTAACATGTGCGTCACCTGTGATGAGAGAGTCTCTAACATGCCTTAGGATGCCCTGTTAGCCTGCTTGATATGGTGAAAAAGAGCTTAAATTAAGGCAGTTTTTATGGTGTTTAGTAGTAAATTATGCAAGATGTTTTGTTTTAACTTGTGACTTTATTGCAAGGAAATATTTATATATTGCATTTGAGCTTAAGTCGTCCCCTCACTCAAGATGGTGTGAAAAGTAACTACTCAGATTCAGTGACGTAAACACTGTTGTTCAAGAGTGGCAAATTGCTAGTATGAAGAAGGGATGGATGATAGTTTTTCCATGTTCTGTATATTAATGAGTTGTTGGGTACTAATTATAATAGTAGAATTGAATAAATGCATTAAAGGGTCTTTTTTCAATTATCGGTTATGAGTTGATCCAAGTGTTCAATAATTGAGGCTATTAAAAAAGAACCTGAACCTGAATAAGCATCAACAGTCAACCACTAATTTACAGGAAATAAAAAGGACAGAGAAAAGTGTTAAACACTGTGGGAAAGCTTTCAGCAAAATCCAGGATGTGAAAAACTCTACTGAACAAACCATCCAGTTTCTTCAACAAATAAATTGCCAAAAGTAAAGAGACAGGAGGGTAACCTATAAATTAAAGTGAATATAAGAGACGTATCAACCAATAACAGTGTGTGGATGGCAAGTGTGGGATAGGGTAGGGTAGAGTTGGGAAAGTAGTGGGGATATAGATGTAACAAGATTGATCATTAGTTAATAGTTATTGAATCTGGGTGATGGGAACATGGGGTTTCTTTATACTGTTCTGTCTACCTTTGTATCATAATGAAAATATAAAGTATACGTACCAAAAAAAAAAACCCAGAGTCTGAGGAATTTGACCATATACTTTCGTGATAGAACATGGGCTTTTCCATAAGTGAAATTTAAAGTTTCCTTAGATAGATAGATAGATAGATAGATAGATAGATAGATAGATAGATAGGTAAATAGATAAGATTTTTTATTTTTTTATAGTTTCAACTTTTATTTTACATTCAGGGGTACATTTGCAGGTTTGTTACACTGGTATATTGCATGATGCTAAGGTTTGGGGTACAATCGATCCCATCACCCAGGCAGTGAGCATGGCACCCAATAGGTAGTTTTTCAATCCTTGCCCACCTCTGTCCCTCCTTGCTCTTACTAGTCCCCAATGTCTATTGTTCCCATCTTTATGACTATGTGTACCAAATGTTTAACTCCCACTTACAAGTGAGAACATGTGGTATTTGGTTTTCTGGTCCTACTTTAATTTGCTTAGGATCTTGGCCTCCACCTGCATTCATGTTGCTGCAAAGGGCATGATTTTGTTCATTTTTATGGCTGTATAGTATATTATTGTGTATATGTACCACATTTTCTTTATACAATCCACCATTGATGGGCATCTAGGTTGGTTCCATGTTTTGCTATTGTGTATTGTGCTGTGATGAACATACAAGTGCATGTGTCTTTTTGGTATAATAGAATGATTAATTTTCTTTTGGATATATACCCACTAATGGGATTGCTGAGTCAAATAGTAGTTCTAAGTTATTTGAAAAATCACCAAACTGCTTTCCACAGTGGCCGAACTAATTTACATTCACACCAACAGTATGTAAGTGTTCCCTTTTCTCTGCAGCCTTGTCAATATTTGTTGATTTTTGACTTTTTTAATAATAGCCATTCTGACTGTTGTGAGATGATATCTCATTTTGGTTTTGATTTGCATTTCTCTGATGATTAGTGATGTGGCACATTTGTTCATATGTTTTTGGCCACTTGCATGTCTTTTTTTTTTTTTTTTTTGAGATGAAGTCTTGCTCTGTTACACAGGCTGGAGTGCAGTGTCACGATCTCGGCTCACCGCCACCTCCGCCTCCTGGGTTCAAGAGATCCTCCTGCCTCAGACTCCCGAATAGCTGGGATTATAGGCGTCCGCCACGACACCCAGCCAATCTTTATATTTTTAGTAGAGACGGGTTTTCACCATGTTAGGCAGGCTGGTCTTAAACTCTTGACATCAGGTGATCCACCCACCTCAGCCTCCCAAAATGCTGGGATTACAGGCATGAGCAACCGTGCCCAGCCTGTTTCTTTAGTTTAACTACAGTTTCTTTAGTTTATTTAGGTCCCACTTGTCAATTTTTGTTTTGTTGCAATTACTTTTGAGGACTTAGTCATGAATTATTTCCCAAGGCCAATGTCCAGAATGGTATTTCCTAGGTTTTCTAGGATTCATATAATTTAAGATCTTACATTTAAATCTTTAATCCATCTTGAGTTAATTTTTGTGTATGGTAAAATTTCTGGGTCCAGTTTCATTCTTCTGCAAATGGCTAGCCAGTTATCCCCACACAATATATTGAATAAAGAGTCCTTTCCCATTGCTTACTTTTGTTGACTTTGTCAAATATCAGATGCCTGTAAGTGTGCAGCTTTATTTCTAAGTTCTCTATTCTGTTCCATTGGTCTATATGTCCGTTCTTGTATCAGTACCATGCTCTTTGGGTTACTCTAGTCTTTTAGTATAGTTTGAAGTTAAGTAGTGCGATGTCTCCAGCTTTGTTCTTTTTGCTTAGGATTGATTTGGCTCTTCAGGCTCTTTTTTAGTTCCATATGAATTTTACAATAATTTTTTACTAATTCTGTGAAAAATGATGTTGGTAGTTTGATAGGAATAGCATCGACTCTGCAAATTGCTTTGGGCAGTATGGCCATTTTAACAGTACTGATTTTTCCAAATCATGAGCATGCAATGTTTTTCCATTTATTTGTGTTGTCTCTGATTTCTTTCAACATGTTTTGTAGTTCTTTTAGTAGAAATCCTTCACCTCCTTCACCTCCCTAGTTGGCTGTATTCCTAGGTATTTACATTTTTGTGGCTATTATAAATGAAATTGTATTCTTGATTTGATTCTCAGCTTTAACATTATTGATGTATATCCAGGGGCCTAAGCTAGTTCCCTCTAGCCCTTTTAAAAGACACTAACCCATTCAAGGGGGTGTAGCCCTCATGACTTAATCACTTTCCCAAAAGCCCCACCTCTTAATTAAGCATTAAGGATTAAAGAAACTTAATTGAGGATTAAGTTTCAGCACATAAATCTTGGAGGACAAATTTGAACCGTAGCAAGAAGACTTCCATCAGATTCTCAAAGAATATCAACAATCACTGCCTTGAACAAAGGCAACACACACACACACACACACACACATATCCTGTCTTTAGGGATGTTTCAGTTTCTGATCTCATCCTGGCAGGTACTATAGTTGCTTCTGCACATGAGAAATAGTTGACCTGATCTCACCTACCACTTCTTTTCTTTCTCTTTTCTTTTCTTTTCTTTTCTTTCCTTCTCTCTTTCCTCCCTTCTTTCTTTCTTTTTTCCTTCTTTCTTTCTTTTCTTTCTTCTTTTTCTGGCACTTCCTTTAGGAATCTTCCCTGTCTTGATTACTTCTCTGGCTATAAGGCCTTGCACTATGTGTCCATGGTTATATCTCATATTATAAGTCATTTCCAGCCACATCATTCTCACACCTACTCACCCTGAACTCTACCTTCACCTCATCCTACTTGTGTTATCCCAATCCCATGTTCCTGCTGCTGGTCCTTCCAAGCATACCTACTAACAAGTGATCCCTACCTAAAGTCTCAGATCTCTGTCCCTAACAATTCTTGGTCTGAGTTCCTCACCTGGCCCTCAGCATCTGATTAGTACAGAATGATGAAGAAAGCAATCTAATTGGAAAAAAAAATGGTTCATGGAGTGAAGCAAAGGGAGATGAAATTGGACTGGATTAAGTTCAGATCAAGTTCCAAAGGTCCTTGAAGTAAGGCTTTTTGTTGTGAATATTTCCACCATGGGAAAATGGGGAACCACTGGACACATTATAACTGGGAAAATAACATGACTAAAGCAATGCTTAAGTACAGCATTTCTGAAAAAAGGTGTTGTATGTAATATTAATTGATGTTACATGAAAAAATTATGTGGGCAACTAAGTTTGGGGAATGTAGGGTTAAAGTTAGAGATGGTTCGTTATTGCAGGACTTCTCAGACCCTTTAACATGGTAATAAACATAGTGAATCTTCAGGAGGGATTTGAATGTGCCCTGGTTCTTAAACTCACATTAGCACAAAATCCTCCTTTTAATGAGGAGCGTGTATCAGGGCTAGTGTTCCCCAAAGCACAGTTTGAGAAACAGGATTTTAGGAGGGTTGATCTGGCAAAGGTGTGTAAGAGAATTTGAAGTGAGATGAACCTGAGCCAGGAGACTATTGGCAGCAAAGCAGGTATAGTGGAATAGCAGACCACATTGCCCTCAGCAGTGAGAATTAAGTGGAACAGGTGATCCCAGAGGCTTGGTGAAAAACAACAGTGGGGATTGGGGTTAACATCTGCTGGAAGACTGAAGCCGTGCTTTATAGTTTTATACTGTAGCATCAAGCAGAACACTTTGCATGTGAGAGAAAGAGGTACTCTTTTGGTCACTATTTTATTTCCATCCCAGGGATTTAATAAAATTATTTTTTCTATTCCAAATTAAAAGTTTACCTTGTGTTGGCCAGGCACAGTGGCCCATGACTGTAATCCCAGCACTTTGGGAGGCCGAGGTGGGTGGATCACCTGAGGTCGGGAGTTCGAGACCAGCGTGCCCAACATGGAGAAACACCGTCTGTACTAAAAATACAAAATTAGCCAGGCGTGGTGGCACATGCCTGTAATGCCAACTACTTGGGAGGCTGAGGCAGGAGAACCACTTGAACCCGGGAGGTGGAGGTTGCGGTGAGCCGAGATCACGCCATTGCACTCCAGCCTGGGCAACAACAGCGAAACTCCGTCAAAAGAAAGAAAGAAAGAGAGAGGGAGAGAGAGAGAGAGGAGAGAGAGAGAGAGAGAGAGAAGTGTACCTTTTGTTTTTGTACAATTGATACAATTTGCAAAATGTCTCCCACCTTTCATTAGCTCACTCTTCACGTTGCAACTAAAAAGGAGATTGGAAGCTATCTAAACAGGCAGAGTTTCTTTCTATCCAGTTACAAAGCTGATTGTGTATTTTGGTAAGAGTTTTGGACTGAGAGCATTTGCTTGAAAGAAAAGAAGTGGGAGAGAATAAAGAGGAGTAAGATAAAGAGGGAACAGTCTATCCCAGGGATGTTTTAATTTGTTACTCAGCCCCTCATCCCCACTCCAAGAGCTGTCTAGGATAGCCTTTAGCCAATAGTTACATAGGTTACAATGTTAATTTCATTAAAAAAACACTCAACATTAATAGTTAACAAGTTCATAGCCAGAGAAATGTGACTGAAGTAAGAAATTCCTAAGCGCAACTAGAGGTAAATTTGCTTGGTTAATCAGAGTTTCCAGAGTTAGTATCCATGACTTAAAATTCTTATGTCCTGGATCTCTTAGTTGATGCTAAGTCCATTAAAACAAATTGTGGAGTTAAGGCTGTTCTCCCAAAAGATAACATTAGCTTCACCTTTCTGGTAACATTTTAAAATTAACCAATATGTTTCTAAGACTTCTGATAGCCCCTTTAAGCAGAGGCAGTCCTGGTAAAAGCAGAAGGGGAAGGGTTTCCTAAAAAAGTTCAAATAGTCTCCAGCCTTTCATCCACACCATCAGGATCAACATGGCCACCAGAGATTCTTAGATGATAAACGCAACTCCAGTTTAGGCAAAGCTTGACTGGACTGGCATCCTCTTGAGAGAAAACATCCATCCCCAAGAATGCTGCTTTATTTATATAAACTTACAGACAGCAAAATCCACATATCAGTCTGTACCTGTTTCCTCATCTGTAAAATGGAGATAACAGCACCTACTTCGTATGGTTGAGGTAAAGATTTAATGAGTTCATACATGTGAAATGCTGAGTACAGCTTCTGACAACAATAAGTGCTCATTAAGTATTAACTATTTTTTTCATTATTTATTATGGTTGGTGTTAGATTAATACATTATCAAAGCCCAACAATCTAACAAGATACAACCACATAGTGGCTGGCAGAGAGATTTCCTTGTAGGAGCTTAGCCAATTTGTGTCATTCATATCTATACATTTCTAATCCAGCAATCTCATTTCTGGGTATTTACCCAAAAGATTTTATATCAGTTTGTCAAAAGATGTCTGCACTCCCATATTCATTGCAGCACTGTTCATATTAGCTAGGTTATGGAATCAACCCAAGTGTCCATCATCAGATGAATGGATAAAGAAAATGTGGTATATATACATAATGGAATACTATTCAGTCGTGTGTGTGTGTGTGTGTGTGCGTGTGCACGCTAAGTTTTATTTTAGGTTTGGGGATACATGTGAAGGTGTGTTACATAGGTAAACATGTGTCACGAGGGTTACTTGTACATGTTATATCACCCAGGTTTTAACCTCAGTACCTAATAGTTATCTTTTCTGCTCCTCTCCCTCCTCCGACCCTTTCCACTCAAGTAGACACTAGTGATTTTTGTTTTCTTCTTTGTGTTCATAAGTTCTTATCATTTAGCTCCCACTTATAAATGAGAACGTGTGGTATTTAGCTTTCTGTTATTTCATTAGTTTACTAAGGATAGCCTCCAGTTCCATTCATGTTCCTGCAAAAAAAAAAAAAAAAAAAAAAAAATGCCATCTCATTCTTTTTCATGGCAGCATAGTATTCCATGGTGTATATGTATCACATTTTCTTTATCCAATCTGTCATTGATGGGCATTAAGGTTGATTCCATGTCTTTGCTACTGCGAGCAATGGTGCAATGAACATTCACGTGTGTGTGTATTTATGGTAGAATGCTTCATATTCCTCTGGGTATATACCCAGTAACAGGATTGCTGGGTCAAATGGTAGTTCTCCTTTTAGCTCTTTGAGGAATAGCCATACTGCTTTCCACAATGGTTGAGCTAATTTACACTCCCACCAAAAGCGTATAAGTGTTTCCTTTTCTCTGCAACCTCACCAGCAGCTGTTATTTTTTGACTTTTTCATAATAGCCATTCTAACTGGCATGAGATGGTATCTCACTGTGGTTTTGACTTGCATTTCTATAATGATCAGTGATATTGAACTTTTCTTCATATGCTTGTTGATCGCATGTATGTCTTCTTATGAGAAGTGTCAGTTCACGTCCTTTGCCCATTTTTTAATAGGATTGTTTGTTTTTCTCTTGTGAATTTGCTTAAGTTCCCTATACTTGTTGGATATTAGACCTTTGACAGATGCATAGTTTGCAAATGTTTTCTCTCATTCTGTAGGTTGTCTGTTTACTCTGTTGATAGTTTCTTTTTCTGTGCAGAAGCTCTTAAGTTTAATTAGATCTCATTTGTCAATTTTTTCTTTTGTTGCTATTGCTTTTGGTGTCTTTGTCATGAAATCTTTGCTCACTCCTATGTCCAGGATGGTATTGCTTAAGCTGTCTTCCAGGGTTTTTATAGTTTTGGGGTTTACATTTAAGTCTTTAATTCATCTTGAGTTAATTTTTGTTTATGGTATAAGGAAGGAACCCAGCTTCAATCTTCGGCATATGGCTAGCCAGTTATCCCAGCATCATTTATTGAATAGGGAGTCTTTTCCCCATTGCTTGTCTTTGTCAGCTTTGTCAAAGATCACATGGTGGTAAATGTGAAGCCTTATTTCTGGGCTCTCTATTCTCTTCCATTAGTCTATTTGCCTGTTTTTGCACTAGTACCATGCTATTTTGGTCACTGTAACCTTATAGTATAGTTTCAAGTAGGGTAATGTGATTCCTCCAGCTTTGTCCTTTGTGCTTAGGATTGCCTTGGTTATTCAGAATCTTTTTGACTCCATATAAATTTTAAAATACTTTTTTCTAATTCTGTGAAGAATGTCTTTGGTAGTTTGATAGGAATAGCATTGAATCTGTAAATTGCTTTGCACAGTATAGCCATTTTAATAATACTGATTCTTCTTATCAATGAGCACAGGATGATTTTCCATTTGTTCTTCTCTGATTTTTTTTGAGCAGGGTTTTGTAATTCTCATTGTAGAGATCTTTCATCTCCCTGGTTAACTGTATTCCTAGTTATTTTATTTTTTTTGTGGCAATTGTGAATGGGATTGCCTTTCTGGGTCAGCTCTCAGTTTGGTTGTAGGTGGTGTATAGGAATGCTAGTAACTTTTGTACATTGATTATGTATCCTGAGACTTTGCTGAAGTTGTTCATCAGCTGAAGGAGATTTTGGGCTGAGACTATGGGGTTTTCTAGATATAGAATCATGTCGTCTGCAAACAGAGATAGTTTGACTTCCTCTCTTCCTATTTGGATGCCCTTTATTTCATTCTCTTACCTGATTGCTCTGGCTAGGACTTCCAATACTATGTTGAATACAAGTGGTGAAAGACAGCATCCTTATCTTGTGGTGGTTTTCTTTTTTTTTTTTTTTTTTTTTTTTTTTTGAGACGGAGTCTCGCTCTGTCGCCCAGGCTGGAGTGCAGTGACCGATCTCAGCTCACTGCAAGCTCCGCCTCCTGGATTTACGCCATTCTCCTGCCTCAGCCTCCCGAGTAGCTGGGACTACAGGCGCCCGCCACCTCGCCCGCTAGTTTTTTGTATTTTTTTAGTAGAGACGGGGTTTCACCATGTTAGCCAGGATGGTCTCGATCTCCTGACCTCGTGATCCCCCCGTCTCGGCCTCCCAAAGTGCTGGGATTACAGGCTTGAGCCACCGCGCCCGGCTATTGTGCTGGTTTTCAAAAGCAATGCTTCCAGCTTATGCCCATTCAGTATAATGTTGGCTGTGGGTTTATCATAGATGACCCTTATTATTTTGAGGTATGTTCCTTCAATAACTAGTTTATTGAAAGCTTTTAACATGAAAGGATGCTTAATTTTATCAAAAGCCTTTTCTGCATCTATTGAGATAATCATGGTATTTGTCTTTAGTTCTGTTTATGTAATGAATCACAAGTATTGATTTGCATATGTTGAATCAACCTTGCATCCTGGGGATGAAGTCTACTTGATCATGGTGGATTAGCTTTTTGATGTGCTGCTGGCTTCAGTTTGCAAGTATTTTGTTTAAGACTTTTGCATTGATGTTCATCAAGGATATTGGCCTGGAGTTTTCTTTTTTGTTGTGACTCTGTCAGGTTTTGGTATCAAGTTGATGCTGCCCTCATAGAATAAGTTGGGGAGAAGTCTGCCTCCTCAATTTTTTGAAATAGTTTCAATAGGGATAGTGCCAGCTCTTCTTTGTACATGTGGTAGAATTAAACTGTAAATCCATCCAGTCCTGGGTACTTTTTTTTGTTAGTAGGCTATTTATTACTGATTCAATTTCAGAGCTCATTATTGGTCTGTTCAGGGAATCAATTTCTTCCTGTCTCAGGAGGGTGTACGTGTCCAGGAATTAATCCAACTCTTCTAGGTTTCCCAGTTTCTGTGTGTAAAGTCGTTCATAGTAGTTTCTGATGGTTGTTTTTATTTCTGTGAGGTCAGTAGTAACATTCCCTTTGTCATTTCAAATTGTGTTTGTTTGGTTTTTCTCTCTTTTCTTCTTAATTAGTCTATCTAGTGGCCTATCTTTTTTATTAACTTTTTCAAAAAACCAATTCCTGGATTTGTTGATCTTTTGAATTTTTTTGTGTCTTGATTCCTTCAGTTCAGCTCTGATTTTTGTTATTCCTCATCTTCTGCTAGCTTTCATGTTGATTTGTTCTTGCTTCTCTAATTCTTTCAGTTGTGAAGTTAGGTTGTTAATTTGAGGCCTTTCTAACTTTTCAATGCGGGCATTTAGTGCTATAATTTTCCCTCTTAACACTGCCTTACCTGTGTCCCAGAGATTCTGGTATGTTGTGTCTTCGTTCTCATTATTTTCAAAGAACTTCTTGATGTCTGCCTTAATTTTGTTATTTACCCAAAAGTCATTCAGGAGCATGTTGCTTAATTTCCATGTAAGTGTATGGTTTTGAGCATTTTCATTGTGTTGACTTCCATTTTGATTGCCCTGTGGTCCGAGAGTGTAAGATTCTGGTTCTTTTACACTTGTTGAGGATTGTTTTATGTCCAATTATGTAGTTGATTTTAGAGTATGTGCCATGTGGCAATGAGAAGAACGTATATTGTGTTGTTTTGGGGTGGAGACTTCTGTAAAGGTTTATCAGATCTGTTTGATCCAATGCTGAGTTTAGGTCCTGAATATCTTTGTTAATTTTCTCCTTAGATGATCTATCTAATACTGTAAGTGGAGGGTTGAAGTCTCTCACTATTATTGTGTGGGAGTCTATTTGTCTCTTTGTAGGCCTCTAAGAACTTGCTTTATGAATCTGAGTGCTTCTGTGTTGGATGTATATATACTTAAGACAGTTAGATCTTCTTGTTGAGTTGACCCTTTTACCATTATGTAATGCCCTTCCTTGTCTTTTTTGACCTTTGTTGGTTGAAATCTGTTTTGTCTGAAATTAGAATTTCAACTCCTTCTTTTTCTGTTTTCCATTTGTTTGGTAGATTTTTCAGCATTCTGTTATTTTGAGCCTATGAATGTCATTACTTGTGAGATGGATCTCTTGAAAACTGCATGCCATTGGGTCTTGATTTTTTATCCAGCTTGCCATTTTGCACCTTTTAAGTGGGACACTTAGCCCATTTACATTCAAGGTTAGTATTGATATGTATGGATTTGATCCTGTCATTGGGCTGTTAGCTGGTTATTATGTTGGCTTGTTTGTGTGGTTGCTTTCCAATGACACTGGTCTGTGTGTTTAAGTGTGGTTTTGTATTAGCTAGCAGTGGTCTTTTCTTTCTATATTTAGTGCCCCTTTCAAGACCTCATGTAAGGCAGGTCTTGTGGTAATGAAGTCCCTCGATATTTGCTTATCTGAAAAGTATCTTATTTCTCTTTCACTTAGGAAGCTTAGTTTGGCTGGATATGAAATTCTTGGTTGAAGATTTTCTTTAATAATGTTGAATATAGTCCCCCAATCTCTTCTGGCTTATAGGATTTCAGCTGAGAGATCTGCTGTTAGCCTAATGGGGATCCCCTTATAGGTGGCCTGCCCTTTCTCCCTAGCTGCCTGTAACATTCTTTCTCTCATTTTGACCTTGGAAAATCTGACAATTATGTGTCATGGGGATGATCTTCTTATGGAGAATCTTGTAGGAGTTCTCTGTTTTCCTGAATTTAACTGTTGGCCTCTCTAGCAAGGTTGGGAAAGTTTTCATGGATGATATCCCAAAATGGATTTTCCAGGTCATTTGCTTTCTCCCTCTCACTTTTGGGGATGCCAGTGATTCATAGATTTGGCCTCTTTACATAATCCCATACTTCTCAGAGGTTTTGCTTATTTCTTTTTATTCTTTTTTGTTTATTTTTGTCTGACTCTCTTATTTCAAGTTCTGAGATTCTTTCCTCAGCTTGGTTTATTCTGCTGTTAATACCTGTGATTGTATTGTGCAATTCTTGTATTGTGTTATTCAGCTCTGTCAGACCCGTTATGTTATTCTTCTTTTCTTTTTTAGACAGAGTCTTGCTCTGTCGCCCAGGCTGGGGTGCAGTAGCACAATCTTGGCTCACTGCAGTCTCCACTGCCTGGGTTCAAGCAATTCTCCTGTCTCAGCCTCCCGAGTAGCTGGGATTACAGGTGCCTGCCATCATGCCCAGCTAATTGTTGTATTTTTAGTAGAGACGGAGTTTCGCCATGTTGGCCAGGCTGGTCTCAAACTCCTGACCTCAGGTGATCCACCTGCCTTGGCCTCTTAAAGTGCTGGGAATAGAGGTGCGAGCCACCATGCCCAGCCTAGGTTCTTTTTTAAACTGGCTATTTCACCCTTCAGCTCCTGTATCACTTTATTATGGTTCTTATTTCCCTTTGATTGGGTTTTGCCATCCTCCTGAATCTCAATAGTCTTTGTTCCTATCCATATTCTGAATTTTATTTCTGTCATTCTAGCCAGTTCGGCCTGGTTAAGAACTCTTGTTAGAGAACAAGAGGTGCGGTTGTTTGGAGGACATATGGCATTCTGGCCATTTGAGTTGCCAGAGTTCTTGCATTGGTTCTTTCTCATCTCTGCATGTTGGTAGCAATAAAGATGCCCAGGAAGACCAATACACCCTGCAAGAGATGTCCTGTAGGGTAGATGGACAGGGCCTGGTGTCAGTTGTGGAGGGGTGGTGATTTGATGGCTGCTAAAGGGGGACGACAGCTTCCCAGCAGCTGAGAGGTGGCACGGGCTACTTATCAGGTGGTTGCTTTCTGCACATTGGCAGTGTTTAATCACAATATGGGCAACCACTTAGAGAAACTGTATAGGATATTTAAAGCCAGACGCACTGTTGGAGTTGACAGCATTTATGGGGACTTCCAACCCTGACATTTTCAATTTGTGCAACTCTTTGGCATTTCAAAGAAAAGGAAAAAGTAAGAAACATGAAACTGCAGTATAGATAGAGTACAGACAATAGACCTCTTTTCTGGATGTTTTCACTGGGCCAAGGCTTTGTGTAGAGTCTTTATTTGAAGCTGACATCTTGTCTCTGGTTTCAAGAGGGGTATGTTAGTGAAGTATTTTTGGTGTTGAAGCTTTGGGGTGTGATCCAGCAGGTGACACTTAGGCTTATTGCTCAGTTGGTAGACTCTTGTCTGGTTGTGTGGCTCCACTATGTTTCCTCTCAGTTGTGGCTGTGTTCCCTCTCAGTGCCCTGAAAATGTGGGGTCCTCTCCCCCTGAAGTGCTGGCTGTAGTTCATGACTCGGCACTCTTGGGCTGCCCACTGCAGCTCTGGGGCAATCTCAGTGTTTATGTTCCTTCTCCAGCTTAGAGGCAGCAAAGGAAGAGATCTTAGTAATGGTTGTGGCCCAGGGTCATTTGCTCAACTCCTGGAGCCTCTATGCCAGAGAGATGCAGGTCAGCAATTGCTCAGTGCAGTCAGCCCAAGATGGAGGGTTTGTGCTGTGGACCCAAGCCAGGGGTTCCCTGCCTGGTGATGAGCCATGGTGGGTGTGTGGGACCTGTGGGATACAGATTGGCCACCTCTCCTTGGGTCGACTGCAGCTTCTTGGAGGTATGGATAAGGCACTTAGGGTCTTTGTTCCTTTGTTAGCCTGAGGGTGCCAAGGACATGGCAGAGAAGCTTTCAGATGCCCCTGGAGGCACTTCAGCCCCCAATCGCTTCAGACCCACTGAAGCCCAAATACTGGAATAGCTAAGTCGCCCAAACAGCAAAGAAGCAGCCCGCCCCTCCCTCTGGGAGTTCCATCCTAGGGAGAATTAAGATCTTTGTCAGCTGGAGAGCTCAGGCAGGGGTGGCCAGAGGCCCCATTGGGAGGTCCCATCCAGTAAGGAGGAATGGGATCAGGCACCTGCTTAAAGCAGCAGTCTGGCCATGTTTTGGTAGAGGAGCTGTGCTGTGCTGGGGGATCCCTTCAGTCTTCAGCTCAGACTCCAAATCCTGAAGGCTGAAATGGCCAAGACATTCAAACAGCAAAGATGGTGCCCACCCCTCCCCATGGGAGCTCCTTCTTAAGGAGGTGCAATGCAGCTACTGGTAGCTGGCTGGAATTCCAAGCCAGTGGGTCTTATCTTGTGAGGTGCCGTGGAAGTGGGGTGTGTGGGCTGTTGCGGCTCAGCCCCCTGGATTCAGCCTCTTTCCTAGGGGTATGTACAGGAGTCTAACCTCCCATTCTGCCAGAACAGCAGCTACTTTTGCCAGAAAGCCCGGATATACAAGGCTCCTCACACATGCCTGAGCAGCGAGTCTGCCAAGACTTTAGGTAGCTCTGTCTGTCAGACTGAAGACTGAAGACCCTGGCAGAGTGAGTTCCCAAGGAGATCTCCTGGTTGCAAAGATCTGTAGGACAAGCACGGTTTCCCTGGGTCGCTCATTCACTCACAGCTTCCCTGGGGGGCGGGGGGATCCCCTGGCTCCATGTTGTTCCTAGGTAGACTGTTGTCCTGTCTTGCTTTTGTTCGTTCTCTTGGGTCAGGTTGTTTCCTTGAAATCCCAATGTGAATGCCTGGATGTTTCAGTTGAAGGTGCTGTATTTATTTGCCCCTTCTTTTCCTCTACTACCTGACAGCCATGCACACTAGCCGCTTCTAGTCGGCTATCTTGGACACTACCCTCCACCTCCAACTCCATCATTCAGCCTTTCAAAAGAAGGAAATTTGGCTGGGCATGGTGGCTCACACCTGTAATCTCAGCACTTTGGGAGGCCTAGGCGAGTGGATCACCTAAGGTCAGGAGCTCGAGATCAACCTGGCCAACATGGTGAAACCCCATCTCTACTAAAAATACAAAAATTATCCAGGCGTGGTGGCGGGTGCCTGTAGTCATAGCTACTGCAGAGGCTGAGACAGGAGAATTGCTTGAACCCAGGAGGCGGAGGTTGCAGTGAGAGGAGATCACGCCATTGCACTCCAGCCTGAGCAACAAGAGCGAAACTCTGTCAAGAAAGAAAGAAAGAAAGAAAGAAAGAAAGAAAGAAAGAAAGAAAGAAAGAAAGAAAGAAAGAAAAAAAGAAAAGAAAAGAAAAATAGGAAATTCTAGCTACGCATGTTGGTATGCATCTGTAGTCCTAGCTACATGGGAGGCTAAGGTGAGAGGATTGCTTGAGCCCAGGAGTTCAAGTCTGGCCTGTGCAACATAGCAAGACCCCATGCCTTTAAAAAAAGGAAGAAAATTTTGTCATTTGCAGCAACAACATGGATGGAATTAGAGAGCATTATGCTGACTAAAATAAGCCAGAATAGAAAGGCAAATACTGCATGTTCTCAATTATATGTGGGATCTAAAAAATTTGAACTCTTGGAAACAGAGAATAGAATGGTAGTTACCAGGGGCTGGGGGTGGGGCGCATGGGGGAGATGATGGTTAAAAAATATAAATAGGCCAGGTATAGTGGCTCATGCCTATAACCCCAGCACTTTGGGAGGCCAAGGTGGGAGGATCGCTTGAGGCCAGGAGTTAGAGACTAGCCTGAGTAACATAGCAAAACCCCATCTCTACTAAAAATGAATAAATTAGCTTGGTGTAGTGGCATGCACTTGTGGTCCCAGCTACTCTGGAGGCTGAGGCAGGAAGATCACTTAAGCCCAGAAGGTCGAGGATACAACAAACCATGATCACATCACTGCACTAGCCTGGGCAACAGAGCTAGACCTTGTCTTAAAAAGACACACTCACACACATAAGCACCAACTTATTCCTTAGGAGAAATAAGGGTTTTTTTTTTTTACATCTATTGCACAGCATGGTAACTATAGTTAATAATAGTGTATTGTACACTTCAAATTTGTAAAGACAGTAAATTACAAATGTTCTCATCACAAAAAATGATAAGTATTTGAGGTGATGGATATGTTAATCACTTTGAATTACTTTGAATTAATTATTACACATTGTATTCATAAATCATAATATCACTTTGTACCTCATAAACATATACAGGTATAAATTATCAATTTATAATAAAATAAATAAAAAATTTATTGAGACTTGTAAAAAATATCTAAGTATTTCTCACATGCATCCTTAAAGCCCATTTCCACTGTGGAAACCTGGGTATATAATCCTGAGTTTATTCCATGTAAGTTCCTTCAAATGTCCCCATAGGCCAGTACCAACTGAAACACTCAACTTTCCATAAAGACAGCAACAAAACACACTATGATGAGAATCCTTCCAAGTCTTTTTTTTTTTTTTTTTTTTTTTTTTGAGATGAGTCCTGCTCTGTCACCCAGGCTGGATTGCAATGGTGCAATCTCAGTTCACTGCAACTTCCACCTCCCAAGTTCAAGCGATTCTCATGCAGCAGCCTCTTGAGCAGCTGGGATTACAGGTGTGCATCACCACACCCGGCTAATTTTTGTATTTTTAGTAGAGACATTGTTTCACCACGTTGGCCAGGCTGGTCTCAAACTCCTGACCTCAAGTCATCTGCCCGCCTCGCCTCCCAAAGTTCTGGGATTACAGGCATGAGCCACCACGCCCAGTCAGAACCAAGTCTTTTTCGTGTTTCATTCCCCAGTGTCTAGTGCAGGGCCTGGCCTGAAATAGATGCTCAGTGAAATTTCATTGTATTACACAACACAAGAAGGAAGAAGCAATTCTCAACCTTCCTTAGCACATGCCAAAGCATCAGCCAGTGAAGGATCTGAGAGAGGTTGTCATCTACGGCATGAATGGGAATATGGCAAAGCTTTCATTCAAGTAATCTTCTCTCACATTAGATACAAAGTCATTACTACTTCTAGACAGTTTCAACATTCTACAGTCAAGCAGCATGGTATGGTGGACACCTAACAGCACCAAAAGAGCTTCCTGTCCAAAGTGGCCCCCAACAGTTGCCTGTCATGCTGCCTTATCTTCTTAGTATAGTTTTCACTCTTTAAAGGATTGGGGGGGGGTTTGTTTGTTTGTTTTGTTTGTTTGTTTGTTTTTTCTATCAAGGGTGAACACGTAGCAGAGCTAGAATCATCTGACTAAGTGGAGAGAGCCAGATATCATCTCTTATAGCTCTTTTGTAAGCAACCTGTGATTCTTCAAGCCTCTTGAATTCTGTATTACAATAGTCTGCTATGTTGGATTCAGTCAGGTATGTGCTAAGCACATGGTTCTCCTGCATAATAACGTAAGAAAACTTCCTCCTAGAGTTGATAGTCAATCATCTCATACTCTATGTTTATGTCTGATATCTGTCTCTGACACACCGGCAGAGAGTACATAAGTTAAGTGAACCTTACCCATGGTTTCAGAGACATGATGGGTCCAAGGTCTAGCTGCATAGGAAATCCAAGAGTGTAAATTTTTAAAAATTGGTAGGAATTTTATAAAACCAAATTTGAAGAAAGAGCCAAGAAAACTTACGAATCGAGAATGTCAAAAGCAGTAGACTTTAATTTACCCTATATACAAAAATTAACTCAAAATGGATTAAATACCTAAATTTAAGAGTTAAAACTATAAAACTTGTAGAAGAAAACAGAGGAGCAAATCTTGACACTTTGAATTTGGGCATAGTTTCTTAAATCTGACACTAAAAGCACAGGCAACAAAAGGAAAAAATATATAATTGCACTTCATTAAAATTATAAACTTTTGTATATAAAGGACATTATCAATAGAGTGAAAAGAAAACCCAAAGAATGGGAGAAAATACATGCAAATCACAAATCTGACAAAGGCTTAATATCCAAAATATATAAAGAACTTTTACAACTCAACAACCAAAAGACAACCCAATTTTAAAATAGGCAAAGCACTTGAACACACATTTTACCAAATAAGATATGCAAATGGCAAGAAGCACATGAAAAGACACTCAACATCATTAGTCACTAAGAAAATGCAAATCGAAACCACAGTGAGGGCCAGGTGTGGTGGTTCACGCCTGTAATCCTAGCACTTTGAGAGGCCAAGGCAGGTGGATCACTTGAGGTCAGGAGTTCGAGATCAGCCTGGCCAACATGGCAAAATCCTATCTCTACTAAAAATAGAAAAATTAGCTGGATGTGGTGGCATGCGCCTGTAATTCCAGCTACTCGAGAGGCTGAGGTGGGAGGATCACTTGAACCCAGGAGGCAGAGGTTGCAGTGAGCTGAGATTGTGCCACTGCCCTCCAGCCTGGGCGACAGAGTGAGATCCGGTCTCAAACACACGCATGCACACACACACACACACACAAAATGAGATATCACTTCTATCCTACTAGGATGGCTATAATAAAAAAAAATCAGACAATAACAAGCACTGCTGAAGATTTGGAGAAACTGGAACACTCGGGCATTGCTGTTGGGAATATAAAATGATGCAGCCACTGTGGAAAACAGTTTGGCACTCACTCAAAAATTTAATTGTAGAATTATTATATGATCCAGCAATTCTGCTTTGGGGTATATACCCAAATGAATTGAAAGCAGAGACTCAAACAGATACTTGTACATTCATGTTCATAAGCAACATTATTCACAACAGCCAAAACGTGGAAACAACCCAAGTGTCCATCAATAGACGAATGAATAAACAAAATTTGGTATATCCATACAGTGAAATATCATTCGGCCATAAAAAGCAGTAAGGCTCTGACACATACTACAACATTCTGAGTCAAATATGCGAGACACAAAAGAACAAATACTATGTCACTCCACTTATATGAAAGATTTTAAATAGGTAAATTCATAGAGACAGAAAGTAGATTAAAGGTTATCAGAAACTGGGAGTAGGAGGGAGAGAAGAATGAGGAGCTATTGCTTACTGGATTCATAGTTTCCGTTTGCGGGGGTGAAAAAAATTTAGAAATAGTGGCAATGGTTGTACAACATTTTGAATGTAACTAATGACATTGAGTTTTACACTTTAAAAGGGTAAAATAGCAGTCTATTTCATACATATTTTACCACAGTTTAAAAAAAAAAAAAAAAGCAGTTGCTGTGTCTGTGTTAATGGTTCTATTTGAAGTGAGAAGCCAAAACAGAACCAGACACAGCTCAAGGGCATTCTGATAGGGGACCTGAAAGAACAGTGCCAGCAACTGCAGTTTTGCTTTTGCACAAGGATGATGGTGGTTCATTGTGCTAGTTCAGCCTTCGTCACATTCTCATCAGATGCTGCTTGGTTGAGCTTTAGGGTGAGACGCATGATCCACGACTCTACGCAGGAGACCTCTGGAGACTCTGGAAGTGAATGAGCTCAGCATTCTTGTTAGCGGAGGGAAGAAGATGTTCTAAGGACTGTGGGTGAAGCCAATGTGTTTGTTGCCCAGGGTTATAATACATGGAGCCAAGGAGCAGATTCCAAATGTGGAGTCCTGAGGATGCCAAGATGTTAATTGATATAGAGCACAAAATATAAATCACCAAGGCTGAAGGATTACCAGAAATATAGAACCAAGATATGAAAGCAAAAATTAAGAAGACAGGGAAGCTAACACATGAAGTGGGTTAGGGTGGTCTTGAATTGTTTCCTCAGATTTTTAGAGGATTCGCATGACTGCCATTACATTTAAGGGCCTGAAAAGAATGGAACGTTTAAGGTATTTTTGGCATTATAAACCATCATTATTAGACTCTTTTAAGAACACTCCCTTTTAAGGAGAGAAGCAACCTGGGAAACTGACAGGAGCTGTTAGCCTGAGAAGGGAAGAATCGGGGCATGTCAATCTTTCCTCCTCCGCAAATAATCAATAGAAATAACAGCATTCCTCAGACATAATAAAAGAACGTAGATGACACTTTATTATAGGCACAGCGACTTTAGAAATGGAAGAGACAGCAATTGTCTGTTACATGACCCCTGGATATTGGAAATTGGATACCATATGAGGCAGAGAGGCTCCTGGAGTGTTGGTACCTGCTATGGAAGCCCCACCTATGGAGCAACCAAACCCACGTACTATTTGTCCAGTTCAGGTCTATGTCCTAAGGCTAAGAGTGGTAGCAGGTAGATAAAATGGGGACAGCTGAGTGAAGTTGAGGCAAAGAGTCAGAAAGAAAAACCTGTGGTACAAGAGACTTATCACACAACTGGGATGGCCACCCCTTACAATCTGTGCGATGTTCCTATACCTCATGCTTGTAAATTCCGTGCAGAGGTCATCAGATTGTGAGACCAAGTAGACTTATCTCTTGCTGCCTAGCAGAGATCTGGGCCTGGAGAGAATGAGTCTTTGAGTAAGAAAGGGGAGAAGGTATTAACAAAAAGGGAGGAGAGAGGGAGATTGATAAAAGAAAACGTGAAGGGGAACAGAATTCAGTCTGCTTCTTTTATAATGCAAAGGGCAAGGCTAGGCTTACCAAAATCACACAAGAGTCAGGGATTAAATATTTACCCAACAGTCAGTGGCTAAAATAATTATAATATAAAAGCAACTGAGTTATGAGAATTACTTGAGAAGTAGCAAACTGAAATATATTAAAGTCATCCATCAGGCCCTCCTGTTGCTAGTAAATTATAATTGGCTAAATCTATTTTCTGGGGTTGCTGGCAAAAGTTACTCTGGCTCCTGCTCTGGCAGGGAGTAAAAGGAACAGGTCCTGGGAAGCTAGCCCTGCACACAGGACTTGGAAGAGAGGTGCTTCTTTCCTGTGTATTACACAGAAGACAAGTAATCAATTATACTGGTTGTGGATGGTGGGGAAACAGCAAGTCAAAATTAGAATAAGGAATTCAAATGTGTTATCAACTAAAGTGTCTAGATATTTTTTTGAGCCATAGGACCCTTTGGCAGTTTAGGAAAAACCATAAATTTCTTTTTAAAGAATAATACCTAAGTGTATAAACTAAAACATAATGAGCTACAAATGAAACCAGATATATCTCTGTACAATCATAAAAATATCAATATGTGATACAGTAATGTATGTGTTCCTTATTCACACATCCAATAACAAGATCTAGTGGAAGGTCTAATAACTATTAAAATTCCAAAGTAGTGATTAGAATAAAGGGTACTTTGAAGCCTCTACAACTTCTGAAATTTGATATTAAAAGATTTCTACTCATTTCAAAGTTGCAGATACTACACATACTACTGTGGTTCGTTGCTTATGTTCATAATAGAATTTTAGTTGGACTTTAGTGAAAACGAAGCTGTATTTTTTCCATACAAGTTTATAGACCCCTTGATTTTTTACCCATTGACTCCTTGGGGATTTGTGCATCCAGATTAAGAACCCCTGGTAGAAGTAAAAAACAAGAGCCAAACAAGGAAGCAGGAAACTTACAAACAAAGAGTAACAGATGGGGTAAGCAGGAGGTCTAAATTTAGTGCAGATACCTGTAGCAGTTTTTAAAATGTTCCCATTGTCTTAGTCCATTTGGGCTGCTATAACCAAATACTGTAAAGTGGGTGGCTTATAAACAACAGAAATTAATTTCTCACAGTTCTGAGGACTAGAAAGTCCAAGATCGGCCAGCCACGGTGACTCACACCTGTAATCCCAGCACTTTAGGAGGCCGAGGTGGGTGTATCACCTGAGGTCAAGAGTTTGAGACCATCCTGGCCAACATGCCAATACCCTGTCTCTACTAAAAATACAAAAATTAGTCGGGTGTGGTGGTGCACACCTATAATCCCAGCTACTTGGGAGGCTGAGGCAGGAGAATCACTTGAACCCAGGAGGCAGAGATGGCAGTGAGCTGAGATCGTGAGATCGTGACACTGCACTCCAGCCTGGGTGACAGAGCAAGACTCCATCTCAAAAAAAAAAAAAAGAAAAAAAAAGAAAGAAAAAAAGGAAAGAAAAGAAAAGAAAAGAAAAGAAAAGAAAGAGAAAGTCCAAGATCAAGGCACTGAAAGATTTGGTGTCTGGTTAGGGCTCACTTTCTGGTTCTCAGATGGTACATTCTCGCTGTGTCTTCACAAGGTGAAAGGAGCAAGCTAGCTCTCTGTGGCCTCTTTTATAAGTGCACTAGTCCCACTCATGACATAATCATTTCCCAAAAGCCTCACCTCCTAGTACCATCACACTGGTAACTAGGTATCAGCATATGAATTTCAGGGACACAAATATTCAGATCATAGCACCCATAATGCACTTGCTTGACTGAACTGAATTCAGCTAAAGGGCCAGACAAAAAGCAGACAGGTTTAAATGAAAGAAGAGTGGTTCCATGTTGGTAGCTATTGAAGCTGTGTGATACATACACAGGGATTGTTTGTATCACTCCCTCTACTCATCTGTATATTTGAAATTTTTCATACTAAAATGATTTAGAAGTAATAAACACAATAAAGGGGCTAGATGCCGTGGCTCTCGTCTGTCGTCCCAACTACTTAGGAGGCTTAGGAGAGAGGATCACTTGAACCCAGGAGTTTGAGGTTGCAGTGAGCTATGATTATGCCACTGCATTCCAGCCTGAGTGACAGAGCAAGACATTGTCTCTAAAAATAATAATAATAATTAATTAAATTAAATAAACGATCTGACAGGTCAGGTGTGGTGACTCATGCCTGTAATCCCAGCACCTTGGGAGACCAAGGCAGGAGGATATCTTGAGGTCAGGAGTTCAAGACCAGCCTGGTCAACACGGCGAAACCCTGTCTCTACTAAAAAATACAAAAATTAGGTGGGTGTGGTGGCACACACCTGTAGTCCCAACTACTCAGGAGGCTGAGGCATGAGAATCACTTGAACCCGGGAGGCAGAGGTTATAGTGAGCTGAGATCGTGCCACTGCACTCCAGCCTGGGAGATGGAGCAAGACTCCATCTCAAAAAAAACAAAAACAATAAAAATAAAAATGAGGACCTGACATCCTGTTTGATCATCAGAATTCCTCAAATTCATTAATTGATTCACTTACCTATCCATTCATTTATTCAATACTTATTGCTGCCTCTGGCACAATGTAGGTTACAGGAAGACTGAAACAAGAGTCATGTTGGGGTCAGACCAGGAGAAACATTAAGGAGGAATCAGTTCCAGTTCAGAATGAAAGTAAGAGAATGGTAGGAGGAAACCAGAAGGCAAAGTAGAAAACCCTGAAGAAGGGTATTTTGATAAGGGTGAAGTTCCTGAAAGAGAGTGAAAGAAGGTGGGGCACGTAACAATGGGGTGGGCATTATGAGGTAACAGCTGGCTGGAGGCAAGAATGGGGGATTGAAGAAAATGGCTGAAGACATGGGGAACCACCAATGGCAGCTTTGCAGCCTCCTTCACAACTGTGTCTATCCCTGCTTGGAGGAATCGACTTGGTGGCTGTTTTCCACCCAAAAAGTTGTATTCAAGAATACATCATTTGGTAAACAAAAACAAACAAACAAAAAAAGTCAGGTCTCATCAAAGCTCTGTCCTTAAAACATCATTTTAAAGTTCATTATGAATCTCAAAAGAAAAAATATGCATGTTAACTTGTGAAACAGAATTAAAAGGAACACAGTATAAAAGGAACATAGTATAACTTGGAACTAATGCAAATCAAATGTCAGAGAGAAGAAATTAATCTGTTTATATTTCATTTCCTCTAACATTTGCCTAACTGAGAAAACAGCAGCTAGGTTTTAATAGCATTGGAAGAGCAAAAATTCCCAGGATGTAACCCTTTGAACAAGTTTTCTTCTAAAGACCATTTCAATAATGGCTTGGTAATTATTATATTCACAGGAGAACTCTGGCTGGCACCTTCTGATAGTGGGGCACAGGACCTTGCTGGCAGCCAGATGTCCACATTCTACACTCCTAACTCTTTTAAGAAGCAAAGTCCAGACGAGTTTCATCAGGAAAATCTTTGGTAAGAAGATTGGCAAATGAGAGGAATTCTGTTCCAAAATGTGTTTCTCCTTCTTTGGCTACTACTAGTTATGTTTCCTTCAGCATTTCCTGTGACTCTGTTAGCCAGAACACAGTGACTTGAATTTGTCATCCAATTGGCAACTGTTCCATTCTCTTAGATGTAACTAAGGGTCCTAGTTATATCTGCCACAACATTTGAACAGTAGGTGGTCCAGTCCCTGGACCACAGTGACTTGAATTTGTCATCCAATTGGCAACTGTTCCATCCCCTTAGATATAACTAAGGGCCCTAGTTTTATATCTGCCACAACATTTGAACAGTAGGTGGTTCAGTCCCTGTCCACAAAGGCACACAATTCAGAGAGGACAATAATATCTTTAAAATATTCATCTCTTAAAAACCTTCTTACACCCATGGTCAGCAGCAAGAAAAGTCCTGTTTGCTACTACTAGCATTCAAATAGTTTAATGATTTGCAATCAAATTAGCCTAAACTATCCTGGTTAAGAACACAGGCTCTGGAGACAAACATGGGTCTTTATTCAAGAGACCACACACACACGCATACTTACTAACTGTGTGACCTTGGACAAGTTACTTAACTCCTCTAAGACTTAGTTTCATAATCAGTAAATAGGGAATAGATAGATACAGCTATTTATCTCATACAGTCATTGTAAGCATTAAATGAGAGATCTTGTGCAGTTCCTTCTCTGAAACCCCCATCCCTCAGTAACGCAGGCCTATCACTCCACTGGCCAGTCAGACCTCACTAGCCCCGCTCCAGAGGTATGGATCTGAGAAGCCTCTGGGTACTCCACAGCAAACCCCTAGCATGAGCATCCAGAGCTCCTAGGTGCTCTAGGGAAATGTGAACACTTACTTCACCCCCATTCCATCACCAAGGCCAAAAAACAGGAGAATGGCCACCTGAAAAGCAATTAAAACCTGGCACTCACAGGCAAAGGGGAGTCTCATCACCTTAAATGGAACGGATGAGGCAGGCCAGGCTACCCCAGGTGCCACAAAACCAGCACTCAGCAATGTAGAGCCCCAAAGAGACTCAGAAGAAGAAAAAAGGGGAAGGATAATGAAGGAAAGGAAAGAAGGAAAGAGGAAGGAAATGAGGAGATGGAGGAGGAGGAGAAAGAGGAGGAGAAGGAAGCTACATATTTCCCCTTATAGGAGCCTGCTAGAGACTGAATGTTGTGGCCCCCCCCAACAAAATTTATATATATATATATGTTATTTATTTATTTTTATTTTTATTTTGTTTTTTTTGAGACGGAGTCTTGCTCTGTCACCCAGGCTGGAGTGCAGTGGTGCGATCTTGGCTCACTGCAAGCTCCGCCTCCCGGGTTCATGCCATTCTCCTGCCTCAGCCTACCAAGTAGCTGTGACTGCAGGCACCCACCACCATGCCTGGCTAATTTTTTGTATTTTTAGTAGAGATGGGGTTTCACCGTGGTAACCAGGATGGTCTCTATCTCCTGACCTCATGATCTGCCCACCTTGGCCTCCCGAAGTGCTAGGATTACAGGCATGAGCCACCACTCCTGGCCCAAAATTTATATATTAAAACTTAATCCCCAATGTAATAGTATTAGGAGGTGGGGCCTTTAGGATGTGATTAGGTCATGAGGGTCGAGCCCTCATGAATGGGATTAGTGCCTTTATAAAAGAGGCCCTTCATTGGATGGACATACAAGAAAAGTAAAATAAAACAAGAGGCCTCAGAGATTTTCCTCTCCTCCTCCACCCTGTGAGGTTATAGTGAGAAGACAGCTGACTATGAACCAGTAAGCGGGCATTCACCAGATATTGAATCTGCCATTGCCTTGATCTTGGTCTTCCCAGCCTTCAGAACTGTGAGAAATAAATTTCTGTTGTTTATTAATCACCAACTCCATGGTATTCTGTTATAGCAGACTGAATAGACAAAGATGGAGCCCTTCAAATACAGGCCTATCTTTCAAGAGAAACCAGAAAGAGGTTGAAGATATTGTGTCTCCCACCTCACCAACCAAGAAGGGGAAGTTTGTGCTGGTGGTACTGAACAGTCTGCCAGGAAGGAAAGGCCACCACCACCACCTTCTCCCAAGGACCAGGAATCCCAAGCAGAGGCTACCTCTACCAGTAATGCTGGAAACACAAGAGACAGGGCTCCAAGCCACAGAATTGTCCACCCCGTCAGGCCAGAGACCAGCACCCACACCAAGGGTCAGGAAGCAGAATGAGGAGCTGAGTTGGGAGCACACAAGTGATTGCTAAATTGCAAAAATTGTACTGTCATTGTAGGGTGACTAGCCAGACCTAGTACCCTCACTTTCTCCCCATGCCAAAAACAAAAAACAAAACAAAACAAGAAAAACTGTCTTCTGCTTCCCCCCAGCCACATTTTTCCTTTTTTCTTTCCTGAGGACCTTCCCATAATCTATCTTCCTCAAGGACAGTTGAAAATGATCTTTTACAGTTTTCTGAGTGAGTTTAGTCATGTAAAATACGCCTGTCCATGTCTCCACCTCTTTCCCTGGCTCTACACCTGCAGAGGTCAATTTCCGATTCTCCTCCCTACTTCTATTCCAGGTAAGTTTTGTTTCCTGCCACTAAATCCCAGAGCCAGAGTGGAGTGTTTGCACTCTCAGACTCTGAGCATCCACCTCTGCCACCCTATGTTGAGTTTTTAATCTCCTGTGCTTTCCAAGGGCCTCTGAGTTGGGACATTGACCCTCCCTATGCTTATGCCTCCAGACTGGGAATCACTGTGTGTCCATTTTAGACATGGTCGGGGAATGTTTAGGCTTTCAGGCTAAGGCAGGGAGAGAGAAGAAAGTGTCTAATGTAATACAACTTATTTTTTATCTCCCTTGTTGTAAATAACATATAATGGCCAAATCCTGAAGATGTATACATTCTAATTGCTAAAATCATTCCTACTTGGCTCCATTGTAACATTTGGAAAGAAAATAAATACTGATCCCTCTAAAAAAGAGAGAAAATTAAATGAGATAGACTATGTATGATCCTTAGCAAAAACCTAGCACAGAGTAAGTGTTCAATAAATGTTAGCTTTTGTTATTTTAAAGACTTCTGAATTCTATTTTCATTACTCCATTCATTTACTCACTCAAAAATATTGTTTAGGCCAGGCACAGTGGCTCATGCCTGTAATCCCAGCGCTTTGGGAGGCGAAGGTGGGCAGATCACTTGATGTCAGGAGTTCAAGACCACCCTGGCCAACATGGCGAAACCCTGTCCCTACTAAAAACACAGAAATAATTAGCTGGGCATGGTGACACATGCCTGTAATCTCAGCTACTTGGGAGGCTGAGGCAGGAGATAGCTTCAACCTGGGAGACAGAGGTTGCAGTGAGCCAAGATCGCACCACTGCACTCCAGCCTGGGTGACAGAGTGAGACTCCATCTAAAAACAAAAAAATTATATAGGTAGGTAGGTAGATAGATAGATAGATAGATAGTTTGGGTGTTTACTTTATCACAAACATAACAAAATATTAGACATTGGAGGCTGGGGATTGGAATACAAAGAAAGATAAGAACACCTCTAAATAGTCTCTACTCTGCAGGACTTCACAATGTGATTGTGGAGACAAGGTGTACACATGAGTGATAGTGTCAGAAACCCCGGCAAGGTATTAAGTGCCAAGTGAATGATATAGATTGAAAGGGGGCACTTGGTGGAGTTGAGGTAAAAAAAAAAAATGGCTGCATGCAACTTTGTGTTGATCCGTGAAGGATGGTCAATCTTTGTAGTGGCAAGGGACATTATAGACAGTGGCAACAATATGAGTATGAACTTAAAATTTCAAATAAGTACAACATGTTCAAGAGACAATGAAAAAACCAGCCTATAGAGGGGCCATGGCAGAGACAGTAAAAAGTGCAGCTAGAGAGATTTGGGTTACATCAAGATACATGGCTAATAGGAGTTTAAGATACGTAGCCCAGCTCCTGACATGTAGGGGCCAGAAGGAAGATGGTGTCTATGGGGAAGAGGCACTGATAGGAACAACAGAGGAAGGCAAGAGTCGGGCACGGTGGTGCAAGCCTATAATTCCAGCTCCTTGGAAGGCCAAGGTTGGGGGATTGCTTGAAGCCTGGGCTTTGAGACCTGTCTGGGCAATATAGACCATGAGTCTACCATAAAGTTAACAGTTAGCCAGGCATGGTGACTATAGTCCTAGTCACTCAGGAGGCTAAGGCAGGAGGATCACTTGAGCCCAGGAGTTTGAGGTTACAGTGAGCTGTGATCACAACACTGCACTCCAGCCTGGGCAATGGAGCGAAACTGTGTCTCAAAAAAAAAAAAAAAAGACAAAAAATTTAAGTTCATCATCCTTTTGAAACCAGCCCAATTTTCCCAGAAAACTGATGTTTATGGTTTTTTTAGATGAGAACATGTGCTGGCACACGAAAAAAAAGGAATTAAAAAAATGTAAAAACTGATGTTTATGGTTTTTTCTAAATAAACATAGAAATTGAATCTCCTGGTCTCTCTCTTTTAAGAGATGGGGTCTCACTATGTTGGCTAGGGTAGTCTCAAACTCCTGGCCTCAAGTAATCCTCCCACCTTGGCATTTGGCAACACTTCTTAGTGAGCAGACTCTAACTAAGACAGAATTTTTCTGCTGTCAAATGGCCTGAAGTCAATTATGAAAAGTTAGGTATCTAGGGCATATAGTTGTCAGGTTAACTGTGTGTGGACTAACCAGGGACATGCTATACAGTTGATTTTTTAAAGTAAATTCCTGATATAGCCTTCTTTTTTTATTGTTTACCTCATTCCCCTAAAAACTAGGCATAACAAGAAAAGAAAAACGGCCGGGTGCGGTAGTTCATACCTATAATCCCAGCACTTGGGGGACCGAGGCGGGTGGATCACATGAGGTCAGGAGTTCGAGACCAGCCTGGCCAACATGGTGAAACCCCATCTCTACTAAAAAGACAAAAAGCTGAACATGGTGGCGGGCGCCTGTAATCCCAGCTACTTAGGATGCTGAGGCAGGAGACTCGCTTGAACCCAGGAGACGGAGGTTGCAGTGAGCTGAGATTGCACCATTGCACTCCAACCTGGGTGACAGAGTAAGACTCTGTATCATAAAAGAAAGAAAGAGAGAGAGAGAGAAGGGAGGGAGGGAAGGAAGGAAGGAAGGAAGGAAGGAAGGAGGAAGGAAGGAAGGAAGGGGAGAGAGAGAGCGCAAAGTAAAAGTTAAAATTCAGTTAATGTAACTTCCACTACGGCCACGAGGGAAAACAAGGGGCTGGATTTATCCTACCACCTTAAAACTATAAAATTGTATGAAATGTATGAAAGAACTGTTTTTAGACATTGGGGCAAGAAGCAGTGAAGAATAGTGACCCTCAAAGTCTGGAAACACACAAAGTTAACCCTGCCGTTGCATAAGGCAGTTTCCAGTATGCAGCACAGGAAGAGACCCAAACAGAGCCCAGCAGTCTCATCGAGTTGAGGAGACAGAGACTGGTGTTCAGTGAGGCCAAGGCAACTATAATTTGTGGAACAGACTACCAGAGAGGAAGGAGCTGCATAGAGAAAATGTTCCAGAGATTGGCAGAAGAGTCCCCTTAAGTCTTTGACTAAGTATTGGTCTGCACAGAAGTGAGAAGAAAACACCAAGAGCTAAGGAAAGAACCATCAGAAAAGGAATAACTAGAATAATTCCTGGAGCTCACAGAAGGCTGGTAATAGTACATGTCTTCACCAGTCAGAGTAGAAAAATCTCCTAATACACAGATTATTTAGTAGAATCCTTAGAAGAATGATACCTTAGTAGGAGGGTAGACCTGTCCTAACAAAGCTTAAGAGCAAGCTGAATGAAAATGAAAGTAAAACATCAAAATTGTAGGATACAGCTAGTCGTGGTGGTACGTGCCTATAGTCCCAGCTACTCAGGAGGCCGAGGCAGAAGAATAGCTTGAACCAGGAGTTCGAGTCCAGCCAGTGCAACATAAGATGACCCTATCTTTAAAAAAAAAAAAAAATGTACAATGCAATGAAAACAATCCTTAGAAGGAAATTTGTAGCATTGAATACTTATATAGGTTGAGCATTCCTAATCCAAAAATCTGAACTGCTCCAAAATCTGAAACCTTTTTAGTGTCAACATGATACCACAAGTGGAAAATTTTATACCCGACCTCAAATGATATGAAATAGTAGAGAAGCCAACACTTTCCAATGCATTTTATGAGGTAAGCATTACTCTGATACCAAAACCAGACTAAACCAGTACGAGAAAAGAAAATTACTGATCAACATTTCTCATGAACCTAGTGGCAAAAATCCCTATCTTTGTAACAAAACATACTTTAAAGGTATATCACCTGGGCTAAAATCCAGAGTCTGCCATTTACTAGCTATACCACTTTCACCAAATCACTTAACTTCGCTGATCCTGCTTCTCATCTGTAAAATGGAGATGACTGCTGATATGGTTTAGCTGTGTGCCCACCGAAATCTCATCTTGAATTTTAGTTTTCATAAGCCCCATGTGTTGTGGAAGGGAGACAGTGGGAGGTAATTGAATCATGGGGGCAGTTTCCCCCATGCTATTCTCATGATAGTGAGTAACTTCTCAGAAGATCTGTGGTTTCATAAGGGGCTTCCCCATTCACTAGGTTCTCATCCTTCTCACTCCTGCCACCTTATGAAGGACATGTTTGCTTCCCCTTCTGCAATGATCGTAAGTTTTCTGAGACCTCCCCAGCCCTGTGGAACTGTGAGTCAATTAAACCTCTTTCCTTTACAAATTACCCAATCGTGGGTATGTCCTTATAGCAGCATGAGAAAGAACTAATACAGTAAACTGGTACCACAGAGAGTGGGGTGCTGCTATAAGGATACCTGAAAATGCAGAAGCAACTTTGGAACTGGGTAACAGGCAGAGGTTGGAACAGTTTGGAGGGCTCAGAAGAAGACAGGAAAATGTGGGAAAGTTTGAAACTTCTGAGAGACTTGGCGGGCTCAGAAGACAGGAAGATGTGGGAAAGTGTGGGACCTTCCTAGAGACTTGTTGAATGGCTTTGACCAAAATGCTGATAGTGATATGGACAACGACATCTGGGCTGAGATGATCTCAAATGGAGATGAGGAACTTTTTGGGAACTGTAGTACAGATGAATTTGCTATGCAAAGAGACTGGTAGCATTTTCCCCCTTCCCCAGATATCTGTGGAACATTTGAACTTGAGAGAGATGATTTAGGGTATCTGGTGGAAGAAATTGCTAAGTGCCAAAGCATTCAAGATGAAGCAGAAAAGTTAGGAAAATTTGCAACCTGACTATGCAATAGAAAAGAAAACCCCATTTTCTGAGGAGAAATTCTAGCAGACTGCAGAAATTTGCATAAGTAATGTGGAGTCAAATGTTAATCACCAAGACAATGGGTAAAATGTCCCCAGGGCATGTCAGAGGTTTTCATGGCAGCTGCTCCCATCACAAGCCTGGAGGCCTAGGAGGGAAAAATGGTTTCATGGGTTGGACCCAGGGGCCCTCTGCTTTATGCAGCCTTGGGACACGGTGTCCTGCATCTCAGCTGCTTCAGCTCCAGCTGTGGCTAAAAGTGGCCAACATATAATTCAGGCAATTGCTTCAGAGGGTGCAAGCCCCAAGCCTTGGCAGCTTACACGTGGTGTTAGGCCTGTGGGTGCATAGAAGTCAAGAATTGAAGTTTAGGAACCTCTGCCTGTATTTCGGAGGATGTATGGAAATGCTGGATGTACAGGCAGAAGTTTGCTGCAAGGATGGAACCCTCATGGAGAAGCTCTACTAGGGCAGTGCAGAAGGCAAATGTGGAGTTGGAGCCCCAACACAGAGTCCCCACTGGGGCATGGCCTGGTGGAGCTGTGAGAAGAGGGCCACAATCCTCCAGACCCCAGAATGGTAGATCCACCAATAGCTTGCACCGTGCACCTGGAAAAGCTGCAGACAATGCCAGCCCATGAAAGCAACTGGAAGTGGGGCTGTACCCAGCAAAGCCACAGGGGTGGAGCTGCCCAAGACCATGAGAGCCCACCTTGCATCAGTGTGCCCTGAATGTAACACATAGAGTCAAAGGAGATCATTTTTGAAACTTTAAGATTTAATGACTCCCCTGTTGGATTTTGGTCTTGCATGGGGCCTGTAGCCCCTTTGTTTTGGCCAATTTCTCCCATTTGGAATGGATGTATATACCCAATGCCTGTAGCCCCATTGTATCTAGGAAGTCACTAACTTCCTTTTGATTTTACAGACTGATAGGTGGAAGGGACTTGCCTTGTCTCAGATGAGACTTTGGAATTGGACTCGGAGTTAATGCTGAAATGAGTTAAGACTTTGGGGGACTGTTGGAAGGGCATAATTGTGTTTTTAAATGTGAGGACATGAGATTTGGGAGGGGCCAGGAGCGGAATGATGTGATTTGGCTGTGTCCCCACCCAAATCTCATCCTGAATTGTAGCTCCCATAATCCTCATGTGTCATGGGAGGGACCCTGTGGAAAGTAACCGAATCATGTGGTCAGTTTCCCCCATGCTATTCTCATGATAGTGAGTAAGTTCTCACAAGATCTGATGGATTTATAAGGGCTTCCCCCTTTGCTTGACTCTCATTCTTCTCTCTCCTGCCACCTTGTGAAGAAGGATGTGTTTGCTTCCCTTTCTGCCATGATTGTAAGTTTCCTGAGGCCTCCCTAGCCCTACAGAACTGTGAGTTGGATATGTCCTTATAGCAGCATGAGAGCAATCTAATACAACTATACCTGCCCCTATAACTTTGTTGCAAAGATTAGATGAGATACTACAAAATGCTTAATATAATTCCTGAAATACAATAGCATTCAATAAATGTTGAATAGTATTTTTATTAATATTACTATTGGTATTATTATTGATGTTCCCACATATGTGAAAATGTGAGGTACATTAAAACAACCAAAACCAGAATGGACAGTAGTACATGCCTTCTGCTCTCGTGAGAGCTGGATGGGAGTATATGTCCAGGGTTACAAAGCAGATGTAGTACATATTCCAGGACCTGTGCCAATAGATTAATTGGAGCAGAATGAAGTAGTGGAATTCCCCCATCCCAGGATTTATAGGAACAAAGGTAGAAGCATGACTTCCCTTCAGACACATGTTCTCTGGTGAGAAGAGTGAAGTCCTGCCAATCTGAGGGCTTCTGGAGCTGAACAACCTATGTGTCCTGAGACTTATGACAAGTAGATTCTAAATCACTGTCACTCTGAGATGGAGCACAGGAGGCATAACATTCTTAACAAGGTACTTCAGATGCTTCTAGTATACATGATTTATTGTTTTGTACTGAATTATGCCCTCCACCCCCACCACCACAACCTCCACCAAATTTATATATTGAACTCTCACTGCCCAGTACCTCAGAGTGTAACTATATGTGGAAATAGGGCTTTTAAATAGGTGATTAAGTTAAAATGAGACCACTAAGTGGGCCCTAATCCACTTTGACTGGTGTCCTTATAGGCAGAGGGGATTAGGACATAGACACACAGAGGGAAGACCACATGAAGACACAGGGAGAAAACAACCACCTGCAAGTCAAGGAAAGAGGCCTCAGAAGAAAGCAACCCTGCTGAGACCCTGCTGATCCTGGGCTTATAGTTTCCAGAATTGTGAGAAAATTAATTTCTGTTGTTTAAGCCACCTAGTCTGTACTAGACTGCACACCAGCCTAGGTGCCAGAGTGAGATCCTGTCTCACATACACACACACACACACACACACACACACACAAATGAGAATTATAACTGTGGATAAGAGCTCACTGCTGGGTGGCCAAAGCAAAAGTTAAAGCAAAATTCAAATCATGGTGATTTTTCTTAAAACTTTTTGGTGACTCTCACTGCTCTGAAGATACAAATCCTTTCCATAGCCTCCGAGGCCTTGCATGGTATGGCCTTGTTAACCCTTCCAGCTACTCTCTCTGTTATCTAACAATAGCCACTTGGCCTCTGTCAGATCTATGGTAGTCCCACATCCCTGCCTGTTTTGTGATATTTGCACATGCTATTCCTTTTGCCTGTAAAACTTGATCCCCTCCTCTTTACCTAACCAACTCCTACTTACTCTTCAGGCCCCATTTTAAGTGTCACTTCCTCGGGGAAGACTTCCCTGATCCCCTAAATTAGGAAAATTTTCTTTAGTGTTTGTTTTCTAGCACTTTCCTACTTCCCTCGTGGTGTTTATTAATGTCTGGTTCCCACGTTCAATTGTGAGTTCCATGAGAACAGAGGCTATGTCTGCTTTGTTCACCACAATCTCCCCAGTGACTGATATGATGTAGATGCTCAATGAAAATTTCAATTGAAGGCAGAGAGGCAGTACAATATGCCCTAGGAGTGATGCCCCCCATGAGAAGCCTGGTAAGAGAAGTGACCTAACCACCTCCTTGTGTGTGTCACTCTGCCTTCGCAGCAGTTTTGCCCAAGCTCTCCATTCTTAACCTCACGTATTTTTCAACCCATCTCTATCTTTCAATTCTTAAAGCACAACAGTCCTCCCTCCTTACTCTAGCCTTTGTTTCCCAATTTTTATAAAAACCGGGCATAGAAAAGTATTTCACTTTTTTCTTAATGTCACTGTAAGAATAACAATGTCAGTTCCATGAAAAATGGTAACCAACTTTCAGATTCAACATCAGTTGATATTATAGTAAGGGCAGTTACTGCTCAGTTCCAGTCAGTTGTTGCTATGAGGAAATGGGGGCCCTGTGTGCCAGATTTCATTTTTTCAGGAGAAATCAGGAATGCATATTTTTGTATGAACCTTCCTATTTTTGAAATATTGGCAACTATTTTTTAATGTGAGCTTCTTTTAGCCAAATGAAGCATATCTATAAGCTAGAAGTGACCTATATGCTACCATTTTGCATCCTCAAATTATAAGTAACTATAATACAAGTCAGAATAAAATCAGTGGTATAACAGAAGTAAAATCGGCATGTCATAAGATCATGTAGAAAAGACCAATTACAAAATGCACATTGCCATATAAACAGATAAATGTTTGTAAAAAATAGGCTAACTGACCCATTCATTTGCTTAAGAGCACAGCCAAGGCAGGTTTCCTTGCCCTGACCTTTGTTTGGCCTCCTGAGTCACACAGCTTGTCTAGTCATGGACTGTGACATGCTCTCTTGCCTATTTTTTGCCTCCTAGATCTTGGCAATAAACATAACGAGTAAGGGCAGTATGATGATCAGAACAAAGAAAAATAAGCTTAGAAAGGAGCACAGTGTTCTTTCAGAAAAGCCCTATAGGAAATGAGTTCAATAAAAATGATTCTTAGGCCTGTGTATGTATTAACAGATCATTCCTAAGTGTACCCCTTGAGTTTGGGCATTTTGATTGTGATTTCCAATATTGCACACTAAGACCCTCACTTAAATCCCTTGCCTCATCTCTTCAGTCTCCTAATTTATCAAAACATTCAAATCTGTGTTTGCCACATAATCCTATCTTACCTCAATATTCTACTTTTCCTCTAGTGAAAACACTCCTAATTGCTATTTAAATCTAACCACTTCCTCAAGATAGTCAAGCTTATCTGGACTATTCCCACTATCTCAGCTCATTTCTCCACCCATGCTTCATCATTTCCATTTCCCTAATCTGTAACTCTTTTGTGAAATATCTTTGTGTAGCCCCATAATTCATGGACTCTTTCATGATTTACCTTAAGTAATTAGTTTATTGGAATATAGCCATAGTCCAAAAAACTAATATTCATAGCAGTCTTGGTACTACCTGAAGTCCTAGATTCACATTTCTGATGACAAGTTATACAAAGAAGTTTGAAGACATGAGGCATAGAGTCAGATGCAAGGATGTTTGCTAGAGCATTGTGTGTAATAGAAAAAGACTAGGTAAACACCAAATGTCTACTCATTAGAGAAAGGCTAAATGTACCAAGACACAGCCATCTGTGGATTAGTATAAATGTTTCATGTATAAATGGACATGAAAAATCCCCAGGATATATTGCTGAGAGGAAAAAGTAAGTTAGAGAACAACGCATACAGTATGATACTATTTATGTAATTGTTTTTAAACACAGCAGTATATATTTATATAGGCATTATACATACTTTTTTATTGATGCATAATAGTTGTATATCATTTAAAGGCACATGTGATAATTTAATACATTCATGTAATTTGTAAAGATCAAATCAGCACACATGCATTTTTAAAAGTATGGGGGGATAATTCCAAACTGATAACAATTATTACCTTTGGAAAGAGGAAAGAAGTTTAGCGGAAGAAGGAGGAATAAATGGAAGCTTTAATTGTTTTGGATATACATAATTTGTTATATTATTTTGTTACTTTGGTATTGTACGCCTCTTATAACGGAATATAGGGCCCATGAGAATAAGGCTTAATTTTTTTTTTTTTTTTTTTTTTTTTTTTTGAGACGGAGTCTCGCTCTGTCGCCCGGGCTGGAGTGCAGTGGCCGGATCTCAGCTCACTGCAAGCTCCGCCTCCCGGGTTTACCGCCATTCTCCTGCCTCAGCCTCCCGAGTAGCTGGGACTACAGGCGTCCGCCACCTCACCCGGCTAGTTTTTTGTATTTTTTAGTAGAGACGGGGTTTCACAGTGTCAGCCAGGATGGTCTCGATATCCTGACCTCGTGATCCGCCCGCCTCGGCCTCCCAAAGTGCTGGGATTACAGTCTTGAGCCACCGCGCCCGGCCGCTTAATTTTTTAACATTTAAAAACTTGTTGTAAAATATTCATAACATAAAATTTACCATTTTAGCCATTTTTAAATGTTTTTCATCTGTTTAGAGACAGGCTCTTGCTATATTGCCCAGATTGGACTCAAACTCCTGGACTCAAGCAATCTTCCCACCTCTGCCTCCTGAGTAGCTGGAACTACAGGCACATGATACCATGTCTGGCTTATCTTAGCCATTTTTAAGTGTACAATTTAGTGGCATTAAATACATACACATTATTGTGCAACCATCACCACCATCCATCTCCAGAACTCTTTTCATCTTGCATGACTAAAACTCTGTTTCCATTAAACAATAACTACTCATTACCCCCTTCTCTACCCCCAGCAACTGTTACTCTACTTTCTGTCTCTACAAATTTGACTACTCCATGTACCTCATATAAATGAAATCATGGCCGGGTGCGTGTGGCTCACGCCTGTAATCCCAGCATTTTGGGAGGCCGAGACAGGTGGATCACCTGAGGTCGGGAGTTTGAAACCAGCCTGGCCAACATGGCGAAACTCCATCTCTACTAAAAACACAAAAATTAGCTAGGCATGATGGCAGGCGCCTGTAATCCCAGCTACTCGGGAGACTGAGACAGGAGAATCGCTTGAATCGGGGAGGCGGAGGTTGCAGTGAGCCAAGATTGTGTCACTGCACTCCAACTTGGGCAACAGAGCAAGACTCTGTCTCAAAAAAAGAAGAAAGAAAGAGAAATAAAGAAAAAGGAAAGACAAAAGGAAATCATACACTGTCCTTTTATGACTGGTTTATTTTGCTTAGCATAAAGCCCTCTCACGTTTCATCCATGTTGTAGAATTGGTAGGATTCCATTGTATGCATATACCACATTTTGCTTACCCATTCATCCATCAGAGGACATTTGGGTTATTTCTACTTTTTGGCTCTTGTGGACAATGCTGCTATGACCTTGGGTGTAGAAATACCTCCTTGAATCCTTGCTTTCTATTTTTTGGGGCATATACTCTGAAGTGAAGATGCTCCTTGATTCATATTGGGTTACATCCCAATAAACACATTGTAAGTTGAAAATACTATGTCAAAAATGCACTTAATACACCTAAACATCCTAACCTCATAGCTTAGCCTACCCTACATTAAATGCACTCAGGATACTTATTTCAGCATTCAGATGGACAAAATCATCTAACACAAAGTCAATTTTATAATAAAGTGTTGAATATTTCATGTAATTTATTGAATATGGCATTGAAAGTTAAAAAAAAAAAACAGAATGAATGTTGTATTAGTCTATTTTCATACTGCTATAAATGCTGTAAAGAACTGCCCAAGACTGGGTAATTTATAAAGGAAAAAGGTTTATTTGACTCACAGTTCAGCATGGCTGGGGAGGCCTCAGGAAAGGCTAAATCATAGCAGCTAAAATCATAGCAGAAGGCAGAGAAGCAAGGCACCTTCTTCACAAGGCAGCAAGAAGGAGAAGTGCCAAGTGAAGGGGGAAGAGCTCCTTATAAAACCATCAGATATTGTGAGAACTCACTATCATGAGAACAGTATGGGGGAAACTGCCCCCATGATTCAATTACCTCCACCCTTGCCATGTGGAAGTATGGGGATTACAATTCAAGATGAGATTTGAGCGGGTACATAAAGCCTAACCATATCAGATATATAGGTACTTGAAGTGCAGTTTCTACTTAATGCGTACAGCTTTGGGGCTATCATAAAGTAAAAAATCAGCACTCTCAAGATTCTTGCCCATGCCTACTTCCCAGCTCCTGCTAGTACATGTTGACTAGATGCTGCAGTTTCAGAGTATTATCTATTTCACATCTTAGCAGGCATAGCATATCCCCAGATGAGTTACATTGTGATTTAACCCTAGTTAAATCAAACCCTATGTCTAGGAGGAGGGGGTGCAGGCACATGTTGTCTTGCAAGACAGAGGCCTCTGTATTGTCTTCAAGCAAATAGGGCATGCTAGCTCTTAATAGGGAGGTGCAGGCCACTTCTACAATCTCAGAGGTCTCAGGGAAATCTGGGAATTCAAGATTTTCAGGCTCAGAAGTCCCTATTCCATGTGTCAGGGTCTCTTTCTTTTTCAACCACAGCCTTGACCCTGGCATAGCACACTTGTCTTAGTTGATATGTTAGCCACTTTTGGAGCTCGACTACTCTTACAATTAAGTCCTAGACCTGGTCCTTAGCTTTCTCTGTCATCCTGCTGCAGGAAGCAAGAGCCTCTTTATATGCTACCAGAGAGGTTCCATGTCTTTCACTTTAACTTTAAATTGCTAATTAATCACTTTCAGCTTGTGTTATCTTTGTTCAGAGTAACAATCAAACTTAAGAATAGCTACTAAATTCCATCTTTTTTAAGATTACTATTCTCCCCATAGTTCTCAAATGCCTAATATATGCCAATAGCTACTATATCCCCTTCCACCAATGAAAGTTTTACCTGCACTTCTACCTATGTCAGGGAATATCAGTGCTCCACCTACCAATAGTAATGATGTCCTCGATGTCATCTAGGCAGTGGTTGATCTAGATCCAAGATCCCATCAAGGTACCTGCTTCTCAGACCACTCTTGGCACCAACTGTCACAGAGTCTGGGTTCCCCAAGATACAGACCCTGAGATGGAGACCAGTGTGCAGGGTGTTTATTAGGGAGTGCCCCTTGGGATCAACACTTGTGGAAAGGAGGTGAAAGAAAGAGGATTGGTCGGAGGGAGAAGTGAAGCCATGATGTAGTTCCAATGAAGGCCTCAGCCAACCCCATGGGAGGCTCTGGAACTAGAATGACTGCTTGTCCCAAATTAGGTTGAGAGGGCTGGGTCTTTATATCCCTACATTGAGTAATCTCTGGGTGTGGGCTGCCCTTGGAAAGAGGTATGAGGTTTCAATTGGGTGAGGCAGTTTTCTTTAGCTGTGGTAATCTCTAGAGAGAACTGGCACCCAAAGGTCATCTTCTAGATGTGCTTTCAGTAGCTAGAGTAGTAACATCTTCATTGCTGAAGGGAAATCTGGGTGCCCCATTACAGCATTCACCACATGCGCTGATGTCCATACTATGTGAATGCAAACTGTTTCTGATCCACCTTTGAAAGGGTATGGAAATAAAACATTCACTTGATCAATAGCCATATATACATGTATATTAATCTACTTCAGTAAAGACATGACATCTAACACAGCTGTTATAGTTGTTACTACCACTTAAATTTGTGGTACTTCATTGTCATTTTCCGTGATTTATCTGATTTTCTCAGGAGCCACACTGGTGAATTAAATAGGTATCTGATGGGGACTGTATTATATAAGTCTTTGAAGGCACTAAATTCTGCAGTTCTCCCTGGGATGCAATGTGGTTTGTCAAGTTCATTTATTTATTTACTTACTATCTTGGTAAGAGGGAATGAGAAATTTCTGAGGCTTTGCTTGCCTTTCCTCCTACAACAGATTTTACTTTACTGTTCAAATAATCAATATAGGGGTTCTGCAAACTTCTCAGTTTTGCCAGCCCAATTATACATTCCAGAACTAGGGAAATGACCATCAGGTAAGTCCATAGACCCAGCAGACCCGCAATGGCCTGTTCTTGGGCCAGGACTCCATTCATTTATTTCCTCTCTCTCATATGTTCCCACTCAGAGAGGGCTGAGTTTCTTTACTGGAAAGTTACTGTTTTTCCCTTGTAATTAATGAATATCTTGGGAGAGATAATTTGAAACCCTATTTCTTCTCAAACTTTCTCCTGCCAATTTTAACATCCATTTTGTCCACAACAATTACGGTGTTTGTCCAATGATTTTGTGTTTTTCTCATTTCTTATATGTTTGTTAATTGAAATTATTCAATTAAACCTGCACATTCTCCCCAGTGTTTAGGTGATTTATAAGCGCACGTAGAGTTGACATTTTAGGGTTCATTGTATTTATCACAACTTGAAATAAATTTGTTTTTCTATCTAACTGGTATGGATCAGATCTGTCCCAATTGTCAAACAGTGAAGCCCCTTAAGCAACAGTACATTGGTAGCTGCTAGGTTAGCTTAGCACACTTTCATAGATTCAGCCAATAAGAAGACAATTAGCCCAAACAGATACAGTTTATTACTAACACAGGCAGCAAAACAAGACCAGCATGATGTCGCTAATCCCATAGGATGACACTGAATTGGAGAGGTCAGATGGTGGATGACACAAGCAATGGGTCACTCTGGTGTGCAGAAGCCAACTCTAAAATATAGCCAAGCAGTTTATGCTACAGCTCTACTGAAGTGGGCTGTGTGTGTGTGTGTGTGCGTGTGTGTGCATGTGTGTGCGTGTGTGTGGGGGGTGTGTGTGTGTGTGTGATGGTACAAAGCTCTATTTTTCACTGGAACCAGGGAGGCAAATGAGAAACTACCTCATGGCACCCTCCCGCAAGATAAGGAGGCAGATGAGAAATGATCTTGTGACAACTTATCACAATATTTCTTATCTTGCCATGTTGCAGAGAGATCACAGAGCATTCCTCCAAGATTTGAGTCAGACCATGGTTGAACCTTGGCTGTGTGACATATGTGAAGGTGTTCAAGGTCACCAGGGTACCACAGCAGAACCATTCATTCCTCTACACTCACAACTAGAATGAAAGTTCCATGAGTCTAATGTCTGTATCTGGCTTGCTATATTGACAGTACCTAGAATAATGTCTGGCGCATACTAGCTGCTCAGTAAATATTTGATCTAGGAATAAATGAATGAATAGGGGTTTATAGTGTCTGCTCTTATGAGGTGAGAAAGATGTGTCTGCCATCTCTCTCCCTACCTCAAAGTGGGATCCATGTCCTTTTCTTTCCTGGTTCTTCATCTCTAATGGTTTACTTCCATCAACTGCCATTCAACTTGCACTACTAAATCAGATTGAACAAATGACATTTCTAAGATATTTCTTTACTCCTCTTCCTTTTTCCTCATTGAATGTTCTTGGTATTTGCTAGGAACAGTCTCTAGAAAAGTTGAATTGACTGTGTTAAAATGTTGGGTCACTGACTTTTCTGCTAGAGCAATGTGGTTCTCAACCCTGACGGTACATTAGAATTAACTTTTAAAAAGAAAAAAAAAACTTTTTCTCAGGCTCCACTGCCAGAGGCTTTGATTTAATTACTTTCTTGTGGGGCCAGAATGTGGGTAATTGTTTTCTAACTCCCCAGATGATGTTATTTTACATCCAGTGCTGAGAACCACTGCATTGAATAAAGTACAGGCTTGTAGCCTACACCCAGTGTTTTTTGGTGCACCTGCTCTTAAGACCTTAAATATCTAACAGAAAGCAAAATATTTCACTCCATAAAAGAAAGGGAAAAATTAAATATGAATACCCCCAGGATAGGAATTAGACTGACCTAAAGATAGTAGTGCTTGAGCCCTGGATTCCTAATCAGATGATCTGAGTTGGAGTGCAGACTCTGCCACTTAACAACCAGATGATTTTGGACCAACTTAACTTCTCTAACATGGAAAAGTACCTGTCAGTATGCCTGGCACATAACAGGTCCTCAATATATTTTTAATGAGTCTGTATGTGAACCTCTGAATTCCATCTCTAAGTTGAGTGTAATAATGCCTGCCTGCATCCTGGGGTTGCTGTGAGACTGAAAATAGATAATGAGCATGAAGGCACTTTTTTTAATAATGATGTTTTTATTTACTTTTTATTTTTATTTTTTTAGAGACAGAGCCTCCCTCTGTCACCCAGGCTGGAGTGCAGTGGCGTGATCATGGCCTACTGCAGCCTCAAGAGATTTCTGGGCTCAAGAGATCCTCCCGCCTCAGCCTCCTGAGTAGCTGGGACTACAGGTGTGCACCACCTCACCCAGCTAATTTTTTAATTTACATTTTCATAAAGACAGGGTCTCACTTTGTTGCCCAGGCTGGTCTCAAATGCCTGACTTCAAACGATCCTCCTGCTTTGGCCTCCCAAAGTGCTGGGATTACAAGAGTGAGCCCCCACCTGCTGTCATGACTGCACTTTAAAATGCTCAGGTGCTGTACAAAATGAAAAGGACAAACATTATTTTTCTTTCATAGTATTGTTAAACATGTATATCACTTTTTAAAAATGTTTTAAAGAACCTTTATGTCTGTGGTCCTATAGAATGTCATGACAGCCCTGGGAAGTAAATTAGGCATCAAGTTAACTGATAAGAAAACTGAGATAAGAGAGGTTGTATGATCTGCGCAAGGTTGTTCAGCAAAACTAAGACTGGATCTCAGGACTGTTAATTCAAAAGCAGTGATTCTCGGCCAGACACAGTGGCTCACACCTGTAATCCCAGCACTTTGGGAGGCCCAGGTGGGCAGACGGCTTGAGCTCAGGATTTCATAGACCAGCCTGGGCAACATGGCGAAACTCCATCTCTACAAAAAATATATATATTAAAAATTAGCCAGTCATGGTGGCACACACCTGTAAGCCCAGCTGTCTGTGTGTGTGCTAGCCAACATGAATATTATATAGTACTATAAATGCTTAACCGTCCATAGAACATACAATTACATATTTACTAACAATCTTTTCAAGACATGCTTACAAGCAAGAACCCTGTTGAAACAATTCAACTATAATACATGATATCTAAATATCCAAAGTTCAAGACACAGTCCACTAGAATATCAACCGACCTGAAAAATCCATTAACGTACATAGTACATTCTATCCTTTACCGGACATGGCACATCACAGTCGAGCACTCCCAAACAACCCTTGCCATATCACTTTTTAAAAATGTTTTAAAGAACCTTTATGCCTGTGGTCCTATAGAATGTCATGACAGCCCTGGGAAGTAAATTAGGCATCAAGTTAACTGATAAGAAAACTGAGATAAGAGAGGTTGTATGATCTGCGCAAGGTTAATTTACAGGATGCCTCTCCTGAGGCAGGAGAATGGCGTAAACCCGGGAGGCGGAGCTTGCAGTGAGCTGAGATCCGGCCACTGCACTCCAGCCTGGGTGGCAGAGCAAGACTCCGTCTCAAAAAAAAAAAAAAAAAAAAAGAAGGTGGCCGGGCGCGGTGGCTCAAGCCTGTAATCCCAGCAGGCTTGGGAGGCCGAGACGGGCGGATCACGAGGTCAGGAGTGAGAGGTGAGAGGATCGCTTGAGCCCAGGAAGTTGAGGCTGTGGTGAGCCAAGATTGCACCACTGCACTCCAGCCTGGGTGACAGAACAAGACCCTGTCTGAAAATAAATAAATAAATAAGTGATTCTCTTCACCAGATGACTGTTATAAAAGGTCTATAATAGCTCCCCTTAAAAATGTAGATTGATTATCTGATCAGAGTTCTGAAATGTTGAACATGTTGGGACAATTTCTCTTACCTGACCCATTCGAAGCACGGATTGTACCTGAGGAAATCCAATCAATATTTCCCAGGTCTATATTCAGTCCTCAGGTACATGATTGTTTTGGGTTTTTGTTTCCCTCCACCGCTAGTTTTTCTTATAAAATATTTCAGTAACCATGTTGTTGGTATGTTGAGCAAAAGAGAAAGAAACCTTCCCAATTTCACCATCATCGCCTTAGTTTCTTACCATGTGATACTTTTCTAATTTCAACACTAAAAAAAAAAAAATACAGTGAAAATGACAACACTAAAGACGAATAACCACAAGATGGCAGAGTTTACCATTCCATTTTTTTCTTGTTTATATCATTTATTCATTCATTCATTCAAGAATTATTCTTTGAGTGTCTATGTGTCTAGTGCTTTTCTAGGAGTTCAGAGGATTACAAAAGAGATTCACATGTGATATAGATCCTGCTCTTGATGAGCTTGTGGTGGGGGGAGCCTGTGGGAAAGACATACTTGAAAACATTTAAATGAAAATACATGGTAATGTGTGATTAAAGGCCAAATGCAGAGTGCTGTATGAGTTTGCAGTGAGCCAGAGAAGTCTGTATGGAGGAGGGGAGAACTGAGCTAGGGCTTGAGGGATGAATAAAATAGATCGATGGAGGAAAAAAGAATAAATCCCCAGCAGCAAAGGAACCAGTGTGGGCTATGTCACTTAGGTAGAAACGAGCAAGACACCATCTCAGGTTAGTGATGTGACTAACCTGGTTATAATAAACAGATATTGGGTAAACAAGAATGAAATAAATTAGATCTCCATTGATTTTGCTAGAATGATGCCCACAAAAGCTAAACTTATCTATTAAGTCTGCCACTAACTTATTGCCTTTGGGCAGGCAATGTGACTGATTCAGCTCTAGGGTTCTCCTTTGTAAAATGTGCAGGTTGAACAAGATGACCTCAAATAGCCCTTCCAGATCTTGAAAACAAGGAGGGAGGGAGGGAAGGAGGACGAAGGGAAATAAAGGGGAAAAGAGAGGAGAGGGAAAAGCTGATTCTAAGTTCCCTAGCAATTACTCTATGGCCTTTGGCATGGTTCAGTTGCAAAAAAGAACAGTGATAGTCTAGCATCGTGGTTAGAACTTGGGGTCTACTATTAGCTAGCCTTAGTTCAAGTCTTGGATCAGTCACTTAATAGCTGTTTAACAATAGGCAAGTTAGCTTAGCCTCTATAAGTTTCACTCATTCATTCAACGAATATGTATGTAACACCTTACTGTGTTAGTCAGGGTACTCCAGAGAAACAGAAACAATAAGAAATATTTATATCTATGTATGTATTAATAGAAAGAGAGACTTAACTGTAGGAATTGGCTCACACAATTATGGAGGTCAAAGAGTCCCATGATTAGCTTTCTGCAAGCTGGAGAACCAGAAAAGCCAGTGGGATAATTCAGTCTGAGTCTGAAGGCCTGAGAACCAAGGAGCTCTGATGTCTGAGAGAAGATAGATGTCCCAGCTCAAGAGAGTGAATTGAGTCTTCCTCCAAATTCAGGCCCTCAATAAATTGTATGATGGTCACCCACATTAATGAGGATAACCTTTTTTTTTTTTTTTTTTTTGAGACGGAGTCTCGCTCTGTCGCCCAGGCTGGAGTGCGGTGGCCGGATCTCAGCTCACTGCAAGCTCCGCCTCCCGGGTTTACGCCATTCTCCTGCCTCAGCCTCCCGAGTAGCTGGGACTACAGGCGCCCGCCTCGTCGCCCGGCTAGTTTTTTGTATTTTTAAGTAGAGACGGGGTTTCACCGTATTAGCCAGGATGGTCTCCATCTCCTGACTTCGTGATCCGCCCGTCTCGGCCTCCCAAAGTGCTGGGATTTTACACTCTACCAATTCAAATGCTAATCTCTTCCGGAAACACCTTCACAGGCACCCCCAAAAATAATGTTTTACCTGCTCTCTGGGCATCCCTTAAGCTAATCAAATTGACACATAAAATTAACCATCACACTTACAATACGCTAAGCCCTGTGTTAGTCATTGGGAATAGAGAGATAAACAAGACAAACGAGATCCTTTCCCCGGAACTTATAGTTTTGTAGAGGAGATAGCCCAAACCCAGAAAATCAAACAGCCTGTTATAGGATGCTGAGAAGAAATAAAACTCCCTCATGACACGTGATTGCGATTGAATCGTCTTGTAATCTTGAGAAACAAAGGGAACTTTCAGGAAGGCAAAAAAGGCTACAGAAGAAGGTTGCAGTCAACCTTCTGAGAATTAACAATGTATTGTTTACTTAACGTGCTGGCAAGGTCATCTGGAATGAAAAAACAATGGACAAGGCCTCAAATGATTGGCTTTCTAAACAGGTAGTAAACCTCGAAGGGTACCAGTATAAAATTTATTCTTTGCCAGTGGGGAAAAATATTTTAAAAAGTTAATCTATCCTTTTTGGACTTTTGTGCCCTGATTCTCCAAAACCAATCACTTTGAGGAAACTGAATTAATTACGCATGTCCTTTGTTTCAAGGATTTTTTTTTATTTATTGTATTTATTTTATTTTATTTTGTTTTGTTTATTTTATTCTTTTGAGACAGAGTCTCCAGTGCCAGGCTGGAGTGCAGTGACACGATCTCGGCTCACTGCAACCTCCGCCTCCTGGGTTCAAGTGATTCTCCTGCCCCAGCCTCCAGAGTAGTTGGGACTACAGGTGCGTGCCACCACACCCAGCTAACTTTTTGTATTTTTTAGTAGAGATGTGGTTTCACCACGTTGGCCAGGATGGTCTCCATCTCTTGACCTTGTGATATGCCCGCCTTGGCTTCCCAAAGTGCTAGAATGAGCCACTGCACCTGGCCATTTTTTTTTTTTTTTTTTTTGAGATGGAGTCTCGCTCTGTCACCCAGGCTGGAGTTCAGTGGTGGGATCTCAGCTCACTGCAACCTCCACCTCCCGGGTTCAAGTGATTCTCCCTGCCTCAGCCTCCCCAGTAGCTGGGATTACAGGTGCCTGCCACCACCCCGGGCTAATTTTTGTATTTTTTAGTAGAGATGGGGTTTCGCCATGTTGGCCAGGCTGGTCTTGAACTCCTTACCTCAGGTGATCCTCCCGCCTTGGCCTCCCAAAGTGCTGGGATTACAGGCATGAGCCACTGCACCTGGCCTGTTTGAAGGATTTAGATAATGGCCCATTTTTCTCCACTCAAATGTTATCTGATGTGCCAGCTGATGATAAACCATTGCTGCTCGTTTACATACAGTTTTTATTTTTTATTTATTTATTTATTTATTTTAGAGACAGGGTCTTGCTCTGTCACCCATGCTGGAGTGCAGTGACACAATCATAGCTCACTGCAGCCTACGCTTCCTGGGCACAAGTGATCCTCCTCCACCTCAGCCTCATAGGTAGCTAGGCCTACACTTGCACACCTCCACACCCAGCTAATTTTTTAATTTTTTTTTTTTTTTTTTTGTAGAGACACGGTCTCACTCTGTTGCCTAGGCTGGTCTCAACTCCTGGCTCAAGCTATCCTCCTGGCTTAGCCTCCCACCGCACTGGGATTACAGGCGTGAATCACGACAGGCACCAGATTTATTTTTCAAAAAGATCTTTGGATAGAAAGCCTTCATGATCCAAGGGATTGAATCTCAAATGGTGGAATCTGAGAAATGAAGACATGCAATGCAGGAAATAGGTTCAGGAACGTCCACTGCCCTGTGTGTTTTAACTCAGGCCGCGGTTAGGAGCAGGTGTTTGAAATCAGATAAGTGGACTTTCGGATCCAATTGCAAATCCTAGCTCTGCAACATACTGGCAAGGTGATCAAGGTAAGTTAATTCAGTTTCCTCAACTGTAAAACAAGGATAAGAAGGACCTATCTTACAAGGTTGTTATGAAGATTAAATGCGATAACATATAGTCATTCAAGAAGAGACTGGCATAATTTTTTAAGTGCTCACATATTTTTATTATTTAATCACATCTGGTGATTAAATAGAGCTGGCTGTTGCCTCTTCTTTTCCAAAACCATGGAGGGTTCCTCCCAAACAGCCCTGGGGCATTTATGGTCCCCGCCCTGTTCGTATTTCAGACCAAGAGTGAAATGAGCTGCAGTGATCAAGAGCCCAGACTTCTGGCCATTGGTCCCGCGTAACCGGTAACAGCCACATGCAGGACATAAAGGGGAAAACTTGGAAGGACAGATGAAACCTGTGCCTTCCCTCCCCCAAATGAAAAATAAAAGCACGGCCGGGTGCGGTGGCTCACGCCTGTAATCCTAGCACTTTGGAGGCCGAGGCGGGTGGATTACGAGGTCAGGAGTTCGAGACAGCCTGGCCAACATGGCGAAACCCCGCCTCTAAAAAAAAAAAAAAAAAAAAAAAAAAAAAATTAGCCGGGTGTGATGGTGGGCGCTTGTAATCCCAGCTACTGGCTGAGGCAGGAGAATTGCTTGAACCCGGGTGGCGGAGGTTGCAGTGAGCTGAGATCGCGCTACTGCACTCCAGCCTGGGTGACAGAGCAAGACTCCGTCTTGGAAAAATAATAATAATAATAATAAATAAAAGCACAGTTGAGCATAATTCTGCCCAGACTTCTGCTTGGAGAAGTTTGCACACTAGATACTTTTATATCCAAGCTGCCAGGTCAATTAGCTTCCCGAGTGCCTACAGGAGTGAGTAGCAGGAAGCAGGGAGCCTTTTTTCCATCTCCCCAACAACTACCCTGATGCCTCAGACACTTTTCCCTTTCCAGCAAACCGATGGAGTGGGTGCACTTCACAAGTGGCCTCTCTCTCCTCCTTTTAGACTCTCTCGGTCTACTCCCAGAAACCTCCGGTGATTTCTGCTTCCTACCTCAGAGCCTCCAGATTTTTTCCCAGATCCTTCCTCTCTATAAAAACGTGCCTGTCCTGGCCGGGCGCGGTGGCTAAAGCCTGTAATCCCAGCACTTTGGGAGGCCGAGACGGGCGGATCACGAGGTCAGGAGATGGAGACCATCCTGACTAACACGGTGAAACCCCGTCTCTACTAAAAAATACAAAAAACTAGCTGGGCGAGGTGGCGGGCGCCTGTAGTCCCAGCTACACGGGAGGCTGAGGCAGGAGAATGGCGTAAACCCGGGAGGCGGAGCTTGCAGTGAGCTGAGATCCGGCCACCGCACTCCAGCCTGGGCGACAGAGCGAGACTCCGTCTCAAAAAAAGAAAAAAACGTGCTGTCCTATTGCCTCAAGACCTTACTCTTCACTAGATGTCAGTAATATAATTCGGGGTTAAAGCATGGTAATATTTTGGTTATTTTGTTTCTCACCAGTTCCAGATGCAAATTTCAAAGAATACATTATGAAAGATATTAAATCAACAAATATTTCTGAGGGCCTAGTATGTACTCAGCATTGTGCTAGATTCTATAGCACTGGACTAAGGAGCAAATGAATTGGCACAGTGGGACTATCCAGCTTGTTGCTGACATCAGCAACCAGGAATATGCTCTGGAAAAAAACAATAGGTGGAACATTAATATAAAATTTCTGACAGGCAATTTAGCCAGATGTAGCAAAAACTTTAAAAACGTATATAATCTTTGACCCAATAATTTTGCTCCAAAGAATTCATACTAAGGAAGTAATCAGGGATACATATAAAGATGTGTGTACAATGATATATATTGCAGCAGTATCTGTAATACCAAAAACTTGAAAACAACCTAAATGTTCAAAATAGGGGTTTGGGTAAATCATTAATTCTGCATCCACATGATAGAATACTATATGTACATTAAAGTTATGTTAATATATGATCTTTTTTATCCAGGCTGGCTCAAAATAAATTATTCTTTAAAGACGAGAAAAAAATGTATTGCTGAGTATGAAAATGTTTGTTTTAATTTTATGCATAGAAAAAAAAAGACTGCGTATGGTTGCTCATGCCTGTAATCCCAACACTTTGGGAGGTCGAGGCGGAAGCTTGAGTTCATGACCAGCCTGGGCAATATAGCAAGACCTTATCTCTACTAAGAAGAAAACTAGCTGAATGTGGTGGCACATGCCTGTAGTTCCAGCTACTGGGGAGGCTGAGTCAGTAGGATCTCTGGAGCCCAGGAGTTTGAGGCTGCAGTGAGTTATGATCAAACCAGTGCACTCCAGCCTGGGCAATAGAGACTCTATGGCTAAAAACAAAACAAACAAACAAAAAAACACTCTAAATGTTGAAAAATAATGGTTATCTCAAATTGGTAGGATTATTAATAATGTTTTTGGGGCTACATGTTCTAAATTTTCCACAAGAAACATTCTTTTATAATTGGAAAAACAATGAAACTTACCTGTTTTTAAATGTAATATTCCTGGCCGGGCTCTAGGCTCTGTGGCTCACGCCTGTAATCCTGGCATTTAGGGAGGACAAGGCAGGCAGATGACCTGAGGTCAGGAGTTTGAGAACAGCCTGGCCAACATGGCGAAACTCCATCTCTACAAAAAGGACAAAAAAAAAGTTAGCCTGGCATGGTGGTACATGCCTGTAGTCCCAGCTACTTGGGAGGTGGAGGTTGAAGTGAGTTGAGATGGTGCCAATGCACTCCAGCCTGGGCTAAGTGCATCCAAAGACCGTGTGTCCAAAACAAAATAAAATAAAATAAAATAAAATGTAATATTCCCTGAGACTGTCCTCCTTGTAACATCGAAGATTAACTATATTCCCAGGTTCTCCTAATGTCACCATTTGTAGTTTTGCATTTACAAATGTGTCTGACATTTTTAATCCTTCTGATTTCTGGTTAGCACTTCTCGGACTATTATTTTTTGAACCAATTATAGGTTCACAGAAGATTGCAAGGCACGTATAAGGAAGTCCTACACACCTTTTCCTCAGTATCCTCCAATGTGAGCATCTTATACAACTATAGTGCAATATCAAAACCAAGAAATTGACATTGGTACAATCCACAGTGCTTATTCAGACTTCACCAGTTCTACATGTATATTTGCATGTGGTGTGTGGGTGAGTGCTTAGTTATATATAATTTTACCATAGTATAGCCTTGCATCACCACCACAACAATCAATCAAGACATAGAACATTTTAGTCACCACAAGGATCCCTCATGTTACCGTTTCATAACCACACCTCCCTCCCTCACTCCCTCTCAGCTTCCCTAACCCCTAACAACCACTAATCACTCTTCCATCTCTATAATTCTGTCATTTCAAGAAGATTACACAGATGGGATCATACAGTATGTCACCTTTGGGGATCAGCCTTTTTCACTCAGCATAATCAGCATAGTCTGGAGATTCATCCATGTTGTCATGTGCATCAATAATTCATTCCTTTTTCTTACTGAGTAGTATTCCAAGTTATAGATGTACCACAGTTTGTTTAATTATTCATCCTTTGAAGGATGTCTGGGCTGTTTCATTTTTGGCTATTACAAATGAAACTTCTATGGACATTCATGTATATCTTTCTCTCTCTCTCCTCTCTCTCTCTATATATATATATATTTTTTTTTTTTTTTTTTTTTTGAGACAGAGTCACCCAGGTTGGAGTGCAGTGGCACGATCTTGGCTCACTGCAACCTCTGCCTCCTGGATTCAAGCGTTTCTCCTGCCTCAACCTTCTGAGCAGCTGGGATTACAGGTGCCCGCCACCATGCTCAGCTAATTTTTGTATTTTTAGTAGAGACTGAATTTTGCCATGTTGCCCCAGGCTGGTGAACTCCTGACCTCAAGTGATCTGCCTGCCTCAGACTCCAAAGTGCTGTAATTACAGGTATGAGCCGTACCCAGCCTCGTCTTACTATTTTTTAAAATCCTCAATTTATGTCACCCAAGATTCCAGAAACATTCCTCCTCCTATATACAAGGACTTGTTGAACGAATCCATGTTTACCTTACCCATACTGGCACAATTTTACGAGAAACTAGATTAAGAAAAGAACATGGAATTATACTGTATTTTCTTGATGAATTATAGTTTTTTATTTATCCATCTTTGCCCCTCAACTATGAATTGAGGGCGGGGTCCATGACTGGATTTCCTCTACACCTAGGGCAAGGCATGGGGCATAGCATAGAGTAGTTATTTAGAAAATGTTAGGATATCTAGGGGTGGGTGGGGTCCAGGGATAGATGTTTTATAACAAGCTCCATAGATTATAATGTGCAGTCAGAGTTAATTTAGCTGAATAAACAAATTCGTAAAGAGAAAGAAGGAAAGCTCACTGTAGGACAGGGCAGACATAGGGCCAGGAATATAGATGTCATATTATCATTTTTCGCCTAAGATATCAAGTTTTTTGGACAGATTACCCTCTAGACTGTATGGTAGGGAATCAGTGATTTCCAATTCTGTGTTTGAGAAGTGCTATTATTAATCCCTGTGGCTGACTGAAATAAAGAAAAGACAGCTTTCATCTGCTCTGTGGGGTTTTACCTATTTGAAAGACTGCCCCATACATCTTTTCAGCCCTAGACACCTTCCAGGGTTTTATGGAAAATGCAACAGGTGATATGAATCACCTGGAGGTACTTGCTTGTTTAGATGACATAATTATATTTGGTGGCGCTTTGGAGGAGAGGAGCAATTGCTCCTCATATTACTGGATCACTTGGGAAACACAGCCTGAAACTGTCCCTTGACAAATGCCGGTTCTGCAAGACCTCATTAAAATATGTTGGGTAGATATTTTAAAAAATCAGTTCAAACAAACTTTGGAACAAAAATAATACGTTGGATATATAAAATCACAGCAGGGGCTGGGGATAGATCCTGAAAAGGTCACTGCATGGCCAGTGTTCAACATTTAAAGACATTTGGGAGATTCAGCAGATACCACAGGAGCTGTTTGAAGGACCGTTCAAAGATTGCAAAGCTCATCAATGAGTTGATTCAGGATGGTCAGGTCAGAATTGGAGCACACATTAGAAAGGGCTGTGGAGTTGAAGAGGAAGGGAGAGGCAGGTACAAAATGCCAGGACCTGGCAGTGAGGAACAGTGTTTGAGGCTCAACTATGTAGCCAGTCAAAATAAAGCTGCTCTTGCTGAGGGATCCCCCAGAAAGCAAATTTACAGTCGAAAGAGTAAGGAGTTTTCACCTGGGCAAACTTCTCTCGTGCTCCTCCTCTTACTTAAACGTTTTGGAGATTGTCAACCTGCTTGGCTCAAGGTTCTGTTTTAGCATATGCTGTCCTCTACCTCCAAGACCTTTGACAAATGGATGCCAATTTTGATGACTTGGAAGCAGTGCTATGTCATAAAAATACAGAGGAGAAAATAACTACTGATTTTTGACAACTAGAATAGGTCAGCTGGTGAGACTTGGAATCCAGTTCAAAAATTCGAGTTTGTAGCACAAAAGTAGACAAGTACAGAAACATCCTCAGGTACTTGGTGCCCTGGAAGGCAGGGATGCTTATTTCAGCCTCCTGCTGCCCTACTGAGAGAGTCAGATTGAAATCTCATATTGGAACATGGAAAGGCTGTGACACAGAGGTCTTTTGTTGTCCCCCAAGCTGAGAAGTGAGGTGAGAACTAATAGGATTCAGGTATGTGCCCTGAGGACAGCATCTCCCTTTCTTGAAGACTTTAAGAGAAATCAAGGAATCCTGACGGCCCAGGTTCTGACAACCATATTGACATCACTTGTAATAGTGTTGCCAAAAGCAGGATTGGTGATAGCAAGGGAGGAAGTGCAGAGTTGCTTCAGTGTTGACGCAGTGCCTGTGGGCCCTCAATGCGAACTGTGAGTATGACCCTGAAGAAGAGGCCAGAAAGTTCTTTGGTTGATCATGTTTAGGCCTCCTGTCTATCAGGAACACCACAACTGAGCAGCCAAGATTAGCTTTTGAGAGGATAGGAGTGGGCAAAGGCAATGACAACACTGTCTAGGATTTGTGAAAAGAGACAGCTAGGGCATTTGGTTCATATTGGTGTGCCAAAATTTGGGGGGAAGGATTTGATCTTCTGCTCACATCTGGGTCAGAGAAGGCACTATCCTTTTCTGTACTCAACTGGAGGTTGATGGAGGGAAACAATAAGCCGGTCTTCCCTTGTAGGAACTCCAGAGTTTTCTCCTCAGGCAGTTTGTAACATAGTTGAGGCTTTAGACTCATTTAGACACGATTCAAATCCTGGCTTTCATTCCTTATTAGCTGTGTGAGCCTGAACAATTTAATTCACTTCTCTCATCTTAGTATTCTCAACTGTAAAATAAGGATAATAATATAGACAGTCATTGTGCAGTTTAAATGAAATAATATTTATTGATGCCTGACGCCTACTAAGCACTTAATAGATTGTTGTTATTACTACAATTTGTGTTGATTACCTATAAATTTCATCTGGAAGAAGATAGTTTCAGATAGTGAAGAAAACATAAGCTTTGAATCCAGAAGACTCAACATTGCATCCTGGCTGTACCCTATCTATGCTAGCTTGGGTAAGCCAGTGTCCTTATCTATAACGTGGCACACTCCAAATGACCATCACTATTTACCCCATCGGTAGTGGCAGATCCAAGTTTTGTGGGGCAGAAGCTTATATCATTTGGGTTAAATAAGTTTCTTTTTAAAGAATAAAATTAGGTAAAACTCTGAACATTTATTTAGAATGAGAAATCACAAGAAACTACAAGTTTTAAAACTGGCAAATACCACAAACATCACAAAATCAGGAAAAATAACATAATATTTTCATTATATTAGCTGATGCACCTCCACACTACCTTTTTTACTATATTTTGTCTGCATATCTTTTGATTACCTCTTCATCCAATACTACTTTTGTAGTGTAATTTCTGTGGAGAGAATAGAAAAACAATTTAGTTTTTCCCAAGAGTTTAGAAAAGCCTCTTTCAGCATCGCAACCCATTACTGGCTAATGTGATGTAAAGTTCTGGATTGTTGTCAAATTTAAGAAAACCTCTATCAAACCTCGATTATTTCTTTTACATACAAGCTGTAAGATTTTAGGATATGTCAAGTGTTTTATGTAATGACTAATACTTAAAAAGCTTTGAATTGACTACTTTAGAAGTGTTACCACAAGTCATTACTACACTGCTACGGCCAGCAATAACTTAACTATACACAGAGGTGACACCACACCACATAAATATATTCCATTAACCCCAGGTAAATGTATCTGCAACTCAATTTCTCTTCAGTCATGAAGCAGCTACATTGTCTGGGGTATATACCCAGGTTCGTTGTCTCACACCAGGAAATTTAGGACACGGACACACACGAGGAGTTTAGGAGTGGAGGTTTAATAGGCAAAAGAAAAAGAAAGGAAAACTGCTCTCTCTCTAGTGAGAGATAGGGGACTTCCCAGAGGAAAGGCCACCGGCCTTGGCGGATGCCCCAGATTTTATAGTCAGGCTTGAAGAGGCAGTGTCTGATTTACACAGGGCTCACAGATTGGTTCGATCAGGTATGATGTTTACATAGCGCACAGGGAAGGCGGGCTTCCCCACCCTAATCTTATTATGCAAATGAACTTTCCCCTTGGCAGACACCATCTGGTCTGCTCCTTACTGTACACGTGGCTGACGAAGAGAAGGGAAGATGGAGCCGACATTTTGAGCATGATTGGCACAACTGCTGCCATCTATGTCTGTGGCTTGATTTTACAGGCTGCTTTTTGTTAGAAAGGAAAATAAGTTAGGGCTGCTTTTTATTAAAAGTAAAACCTTACAGAGGACTTCCGTTCCCTCACTATCTGCCTAAGTAATTTCTTCTTTTTTTGTGTTTCATAATACACTCAATCTTTATTTGACAAATATTTTTAAATAAAAAATAAAGTACATGTATAAAAAAGAATTTGAGATACATATAATTTACAAATCTCCTGATATTGATGTTTATTACTGATAATTTTATTTGCGCTTTTTTTAAAATTATACTTTAAGTTCTGGGATAAATGTGCAGAACATGCAGGTTTGTTACATAGGTATACATGTGCCATGGTGGTTTGCTGCACCCATCAACCCCTCATCTACATTAGGTATTTCTCCTAATACTATCTCTCCCCTGGCCCCCCACCCACCAATAGGCCCCGGTGTGTGATGTTTCCCTCCCTGTGTCCATTTGTTTTCATTGTTGAACTCCCACTTAAGAGTGAGAATATGCAGTGTTTGATTTTCTGTTCCCATGATAGTTTGCTAAGAATGATGGTTTCCAGATTCATCCATGGCCCTGCAAAGGACATGAACTCATCATTTTTTACAGTTGCATAGTATTTCCTGGTGTATATTTGCCACATTTTCTTTATCCAATCTATCATTGATGGCCATTTGGGTTGGTTCCAAGCCTTTGCTATTGTGAATAGTGCTGCAATAAACATACGTGTGCATGTGTCTTTATAGCAGCATGATTTATAATCCTTTGGGTATATGCCCAGTAATGGGATGGTTGGATCAAATGGTATTTCTAGTTCTAGATAATTGAGAAATCACCACACTGTCTTCCACAATGGTTGAAATAATTTACACTCCCACCAACAGTGTAAAAGCGGTCCTATTTCTCCACATCCTCTCCAGCATCTGCTGTTTCCTGACTTTTTAATGATTGCCATTCTAACTGGAGTGAGATGATATCTCACTGTGATTTTGATTTGCATTTCTCTAATGACCAGTGATGATGAGCTTTTTTTCATGTTTGTTGACCACATAAATGTCTTCTTTTGAAAAGTATCTGTTCATATCCTTCACCCACTTTTTGATGGGTTGTTTGTTTTTTTCTTGTAAATTTGTTTAAGTTCCTTGTAGATCCTGCATACTAGCCCTTTGTCAGATGGATAGATTGCAAAAATTTTCTCCCATTCTGTAGGCTGCCTGTTCACTCTGATGATAGTTTCTTTTGCTGTGCAGAAGCTCTTTAGTTTAATTAGATCCCATTTGTCAATTTTGGCTTTTGTTGCCATTGCTTTTGATGTTTTAGTCATGAAGTCTTTGCCCATGCCTATGTCCTGAATGGTATTGCTTATGTTTTCTTCTAGGGTTTTTATGGTTTTAGGTGTTTCATTTAAATCTTTAATCCATCTTGAGTTAATTTTTGAATAATGTGTAAGAAGGAGTCCAATTTCAGTTTTCTGCATATGGCTAGCCAGTTTTCCCATCACCATTTATTAAATAGGGAATCTTTCCCCATTGCTTTTTTTGTCAGGTTTGTCAAAGATCAGATGTTGTAGGTGTGTGGTGTTATTGCTGAGGCTTCTGTTCTGTTTCATTGGTCTATATATCTGTTTTGGTACCAGTATCATGCTGTTTTGGTTACTGTAGCCTTGTAGTATAGTTTGAAGTCCAGCAGCGTGATGCCTCCAGCTTTGTTCTTTTTATTTAGGATTGTCTTGGCTGTACGGACTATTTTTTGGCTCCATATGAACTTTAAAGTAGTTTTTTCTAATTCTGTGAAGAAAGCCAGTGGTAGCTTGATGGGAATAGCATTGAATCTATAAATTACTTTGGGCAGTATGGCCATTTTCACAATATTGATTCTTCCTATCCATGCGCATGGAATTTTTTCCATTTGTTTCTGCCCTCTCTTACTTCCTTGAGCAGTGGTCTGTTGTTCTCCTTGAAGAGGTCCTTCACATCCCTTGTAAGTTGGATTCCTAGGTATTTTATTATCTCTGTAGCAATTGTGAATGGGAGTTTACTTATGATTTGGTTCTCTGTTTGTCTGTTATTGGTGTATAGGAATGCTTGTGATTTTTGCACATTGATTTTGTATCCTGAGACTTTGCTGAAGTTACTTATCAGCTTAAGGAGATTTGGCACTGAGACAATGGGGTTTTCTAAATATACAATCATGTCATCTGCAGAGACAATTTGATTTCCTCTCTTCCTATTTGAATACCCTTTATTTCTTTCTCTTGCCTGATTTCCCTGGCCAGAACTTCCAATACTAGGTTGAATAGGAGTGGTGAGAGAGGGCATCTTTGTCTTGTGCTGGTTTTCAAAGGAAAGGCTTCCAGCTTTTGCCCATTCAGTGTGATACTGGCTGTGGGTTTGTCATAAATAGCTCTTATTATTTTGAGATACGTTCCATCGATACCTAGTTTATTGAGTGTTTTCAGCATGAAGGGTGTTAAATTTTGTCAAAGGCCATTTCTGCATCTTTTGAGATAATCATGTGGTTTTGTCATCGGTTCTGTTTATGTGATGGATTACATTTATTGATTTGTGTATGTTGAACCAGCCTTGCATCCCAGGGATGAAGCTGATTTGATCTTGGTGGAAAAGCTTGTTAATGTGCTGCTGGATTCGGTTTGCCAGTATTTTATTGAGGGTTTTTGCATCGATCTCATCAGGGATATTGGCCTGAAATTTTCTTTTTTTTGTTGTGTCTGCCAGGTTTTGGTATCAGGATAATGCTGGCCTTATAAAGTGAGTTAGGGAGGATTCCCTCTTTTTCTATTGTTTGGAATAGTTGAATGGTATCATCTCCTCTTTGTACCTCTGGTAGAATTCGACTGTGAATCCGTCTGGTCCTGTACTTTCTTTGGTTGGTAGGCTATTAATTACTGCCTCAATTTCAGAACTTGTTATTGGTCTATTCAGATATTCGGCTTCTTCCTGGTTTATAAAAAATAAAAGTAATTCATGGCTCAAGAAGAGTTTAATGTAATCAACTCAGAGATTTCACTGTGCATTCCTTCAGCTCTTTTGCAGAAATATATTTATTAAAAATGTTGCTCCACCCAATCCTATCCCTAAAGAGTCATGCTTTTGAAATGTCAAAACAATCCTTTAACCTCCTTTATCTTTATCTTTGTTTCCTACTTCTCAGGCAATATCTACTCAGAGGAAAGCGGGTTACAATCCTATGGTGACTCAATTCCCTTAAAAACAGATGTTATGCACAGCTGGGAGTGGTGGCTCATGCCTATAATCCCAACACTTTGGGAAGCCAAGGTGAGAGGGATCGCCAGGAGTTTGAGATCAGCCTGGGCAACATAGTGAGATCCTATGCTACAAAAATAAAACATATTTACTAGGTATGGTCGCTTGCGCCTGGTGCCTGTAGTTCCAACTACTCAGGATGTTAAGGCAGGAGAATCTTCTGGGTCCAGGAGGTTGAAGCAGCAGTTAGCCATGATCATGATCATGCCACTGCATTCCAGCCTGAGTGACAGAGCAAGACACTGTCTCGTAAAAAAAAACAAAAAAATAGAACCAGTGGTTGTGACATCCTGTCAGAAGCCTTTTGGTGACCTACAAATCCCGTCTGAATTAAAACAAAAACAAAAACACCCTTTTTTTTTTTTTTTTTTTTTGAGATGGAGTCTCGCTCTGTCGCCCAGGCTGGAGTGCAGTGACATGATCTCAGCTCACTACAACTTCTGCCTCCCGGATTCAAGCAATTCTCCTGCCTCAGCAACCCAAGTAGCTGGGACTACAGGTGCACGCCACCATGCATGGCTAATTTTTTTTGTATTTTTAGTAGAGATGGGATTTCACCATGTTGGCGAGTCTGCTCTTGAACTCCTGACCTCAAGTGATCTGCCCACTTCATCCTCCCACTTCATGCTGGGATTACAGGCATGAGCCACAGCACCAGGCCAAAAAAAAAAAAAAAAAAACACTAAAAACTTTTTTGAGATCAATTTATATTATATTCACTGAATGTTTTATCTGTTTGCCATATGCTATATAATCTTTCAAGTAAATCCAGTTAACTAAATAGCATTATAGAAATCACCATAATTTCCTCTAACAAATTACATTGGTTCAGATATGCTGTACTAGTTTTTCTGACATGACAGTCAAACTCCTCAGTTCTTGACCTCTATTGTCACATAAAAATCTTTTAATTATGGATATTTTCAAACACACATAAAAGTATAGAGAATCACACAATGAAGTTCCAGGTATCCATGACTCAGCTTCAGCAATTACATTCTGCCAATATTAATCATCACTGTTTAATTTTGTTTCTTGGTATCAAGGCAATTTTGAGCATTAGGCTCTAACTAGGAAAACAGCCATATTCACATTCTCACTTGAAATAAAGCTGTAACCTACATAACAGTTATCTAGATAGAGTCTAAAAGCATCCTTATTCCCATATTTTCCATTTCCAACCAACCTACTCTTCACTCCCTCTCCTCCCCACCCCTGAGCTGCAACCAGGATTTGTCCCAACCAACTAATCTAATCCTTTCAACTATGTAAATATAGGAGAGGAGGACTTTGAGATTAGATTTGCTCAGCACACTACATAAGAGGCAAAGTTGCCTTCTGACAAGTTTATATCAGGGCAATCACAATTTCAATTCTTTACTTCCTAGAAAAGTGAACAAACAACAGCATTAGAGCAAAACTTATTTTTTAGCCCTTTAGTTCAAAGATCTGTTTAAAAGCATGCTTAGGCAGGACGTGGTGGCTCACGTTTGTAATCCTGCCACTTTGGGAGGCTGAGACAGGTGGATAACCTGAGCTCAGGAGTTTGAGGCCAGTCTGGCCAACATAGTGAAATCCCATCTCTACTAAAAATACAAAACTTAGCCGGGCGTAGTGGCTCGTGCCTGTAATCCCAGCTACTCCAGAGGCTGAGGCAGGAGAATCGCTTGAACCCAGGAGGTGGAGGTTGCAGTGAGCTGAGATCACACCATTGCACTCCAGCCTGGGTGGCAGAGTGAGACTGCATTTCAAAAAAATAAATAAACAAAAGAAAAATAAAAGCATGCCTAGTGTCTATGTATGTAAAAGTGGATGTTAGGCAAAGAAGGCCAGAATAGCAAGACTCAGAGTGCATACAATGAAGGAGGATTAAGTTATAGATATTGGGAAGGGAACCAATAGCTCTAGGGTCCCTCTGGGAGCCTATGTCTCCTCTAATCTTCCAAACAACTTCAGGTATAATCTAATTCCCATATTACATATGAGGAAACTGAGAAAACTCAAACCTCAGGAGTCCTGTGGCTCAAAGCACCCAGCTTGGGAAAGTTGAAGGAAAGAATTGAATCTTATCTGACTCCAAAGTCATGTTCTTTCTACCTAAGTGGTAGGGTCAGGAGCGCTAGACCCTCACACAGGGAATTGGTTGGGGTCTTCAGGACAATCCCTTTTGAGGTCTGAGCCTGAAAACAAATGCCACTTTGTAATGAGACTTTCTCTCTCTCCTACCAGATGGTCCCCTAAATTAGTTGAAGCCTGTGGGCCTTAAATATAAAACAGGAGGATGCATTTTCATTATATACAGCAGTTTGATTTAGTTACAAGTGTTATGCTTAAAATGGTAGAATGTGATTGACTTATGGCATTTTCTATTTAAGGATAGGACGGTTCTTTGTGCATGGTCAGCCCAATTCCTGACGGCTTGGCTGCTGTCCATAACAAACAGAACTACACCAGACAGACCTCAAAAAACAAAGGTTCTATAGCCATTTCCCTGAGGCATCCCTGGGCTACAGCACCTTCACCCAATCTACACTGCTGATGTTGATTCTGTGAGACCCACTGGTGGCAGCTCTTGCTGTTCATCACTTGACCAGAACTAGGCAAGAAGTATTTCCTCAAGAAGCCCCCAGCTTACTGGAATAACATCCACCCATTTCCTTCTTCAACATTAGTATTTACCCTATCCTGCCTGGATCTAGAAGCTGATCCCTCTGAACTAAAGATCTTCCCTTTTCTTCCCAACTGAGTGGGGGGACAAGAGGGAGATTTAAAACTCGCTTCTCTTTTACTCACATTTAGTATGACTATTTTCTCAAAATGTAAAGGCCCATTCATCCAGAGCTAGAAAAAAATACTGCTCTCACATCTAACTTTGGAACTGAGAAGTCAGTCTTTATTCAAACGCACACGTTTCCTCCACAAAGCATGGCAGTTGGGGTGGAATGAAGGCAGCAGTGAAGCCCACTGAGGATCCAACAAGGACAGAGAGCAAAGCAGTGCTGAAAGGAAGTGAAGGGCAGTCTCTCTCAGGGAAGGCTGAGGTGAGTGGATCATCTGAGCTAAAGAGTTCGAGACCAGCCTGGCCAAGATAACGAAACCCTGTCTCTACTAAAAATATAAAAATTAGCCAGGAGTGGTGGCTCACGCCTGTAATCCCAGCTAGTTGGGAGGCTGAAGCAGGAGACTTGCTTGAACCCAGGAGGCGGAGGTTGCACTGAGCCAAGATTGTGCCATTGCACTCCAGCCTGGGTGACAGACTGAGACTATGTCTCAATAAATAAATAAATAAACAAATAAATAAATAAAATAAAAATGAAAGCATACCTAGTGTCTATGCGTGTCTCTCAGGGAAGACAGAAGACGCAATCAGAGGGTTAAGCAGGCACTAGTGAGAAAGATGAATTCATGGTTGAGGGGAAAGGGAGAAAGAACTAAGTATTGAACAGGCGCGGTGGCTCACTCCTGTAACCCCAGCACTCTGGGAGGCAGAGGTGGGCAGATCGCCTGAGCTCAGAAGTTCGAGACCAGCCTGGGCAGCATGGTGAAACCCCATCTCTACTAAAATACAAAAAATTAGCCGGGCGTGGTGGTGCATGCCTGTAGTCCCAGCTACTTGGGAGGCTGAGGCACGAGAATCACTTGAGCCCGGGAGGTGGAGGTTCCAGTGACCTGAGATGGTACCACTGCACTCCAAAAAAATAAAATAAAATAAAATAAAATAAAATAACTAAGTACCAAGCACTATGCTGGATGTTTGATATGCATAAAGTAAGGAGGGACTGGAAATGGGGAGGAATATGTGTATGCTATTACACTATTTCAGGCAAGAAGTGATGAAGGACTTAATAAAGTGGTGGCAGTTTGAAAAGAAAAAAATGGATGCAAGATTCACTGTGAAGGGAGCATTGACCTGACAGCAACTGACTGGACCTAGAGGTTAGGGAGAAGGAGAAAACCAAGAGAATTTTGCATGTTCACAATAAGTAACTGGGAAGATAAGAGGACATTAATAGGAAAACAATTGTCAGGAGATGGATGTAGGTGAGGTTGATCAATTTGATTTTGGATCTAATATTTTTACATCTTTATTATGCAAATTTTCAAACAGAGAGAAAAATAGAGAGAATAGGATATTGAAGCCCTATATACCCATTACCTAGCTCAACAATTATCACCTCATGGTCAATTTTGTTTCATCAATCTTACCTATTCGTCCGCTTCCTGAATTGAACTTGGAACTTTTTTTATTTTTTCAAATGTATGTTTTTTGGGTTTTGTTTGTTTGTTTGTTTGTTTGTTGAGATGGAGTCTGGCTCTTTCACTCAAGCTGGAGTGCAGTGGTGTGATTTCGGCTCACTGCAACCTCTGCCTTCCGGGTTCAAGCGATTCTCCTGCCTCAGCCTCCCGAGTTGCTGGGATTACAAGTGCACGCCACCACATCTGGCTATTTTTTTTTTTTTTGAGACAGAGTCTTGCTCTGTCGCCCAGGCTGGAGTGCAGTGGTGTGATCTCGGCTCACTACAGGCTCTGCCTCCCAGATTCATGCCATTCTCCTGCCTCAGCCTCCTGAGTAGCTGGGACCACAGGCGCACGCCGCCATGCCCGGCTAATTTTTTGTATTTTTCGTAGAGACAGGATTTCACCGAGTTAGCCAGGATGGTCTTGATCTCCTGACCTTGTGATTCACCCGCCTTGGCCTCCCAAAGTGCTGGGATTACAGGGGTGAGCCACTGTGCCCGGTCACACCTGGCTAATTTTTTGTATTTTTAGTAGAAACAGGGTTCCACCATGCTGGCCAGGCTGGTCTCGAACTCCTGACCTCGTGATCCACTGGCCTCAGCCTCCAAAAGTGCTGAGATTACAGGAGTGAGCCACAGCGCCTGGCTTCAAGTGTATTTATTTTCTAAATTACATGTAAAGTTGTTTATATTTATCGTGTACAACATGATGTTTTTGAAGTATATAAACATTGTAGAATGGTTAAATTCAGCTAATTAACAACTACAGAATCTCACATAGTTAATCATTTTTTTTGCAGTGAAAGCACATAACATCAACTCTCTTTACATTTTTCAAGGATACAATATATCCTTATTAACTATAGTCACCTTGCTGTATCAGAGATCTCTTGAACTTATTCCTCCTATCTAACTGTAAATATGTATCCTTTGACCAACCTCCCCCCAACCCTTCTTCCTGTTAATCCCCCCAGCCACTGGCAACCACTATTCTACTCTACTTCTAAGGGATCCATTTGTCTTCTTGTGCCTGGATTATTTCACTTAACATAATGTCCTCCAGATTCATCCATACTGTCACAAATGACAGAATTACCTTCTTTTTGTGACTGAATAGTGTTCCATTGTGTATACATACTGCACTTGACCCATTCATTCACTGTTGGACACTTAGATTGGTTCCATATCTTGGCTATTATGAATAGTGCTGAAATGGACATGGATGTCAAATATCTCCTCAACATACTAATTTGATTTTTCTTGGATAAATACCCAGTAGTGGGATTGCTAGATCGTATAGTAACTCTACTTTTAATTTTTTGAAGAACCTCCATACTGTTTTCTGAATTGAATTATTTTGAAGTAAATCTCAGACATCATATGATATAATCCACGATTCACTATATATTTCTAATTATAATTACATACAATTATCTCAACTAAAAAAAAAATTTTGAGGCAGGGTCTCACTCTGATGCCCAGGCTGGAGTGCAGTGGCAAAAACAGAGCTCACTGAAGCCCCAACCTCCTAAGCTCAAGTGATCCTCTCGCCTCAGCCTATCGATTAGCTGGGACCTCAGGTGCATGCTAATTTTTTAAATTTTCTGCAGAGACAGAGTCTTGCCATGTTACCCAGGCTGGCCTCAAACTCCTAGGCTCAAGCAATCCTCCTGCCATGGCCTCCCAAAATGCTGAGATTACAGGCTTGAGCCTCCATGCCTGGCCGCCTAAAAATTAACATTAAGCCTGTAATGTAGTCAAATACCCATTAAGCATTTAAATGTTCTCAATCATTTACTTGTTTGTTTATAGTTGATTGTTTGAAATCAGGATCCAAATAAGCAGATTCATTAAATGTTGGATTCTATCTGAAACAGTCATATGGAGATATCAAGCAGACAATTGAAATTTCAGGTCCAAAACTCAAGGAAGACATAGAGGCCAGAAATACAGATTTGGAAATCATCCTCCCAGAGGGAGTAGTTGAAGCTATTTGACTAGATGAAGCTATTGAGTAGATATCATAGGGGGAGAATATAACAATAAAAATGACCTAAGGAGAGAAATTCAGAATGACTATATTTGGGCAGAAGAGAAAGAGACAACAAGAATGGGGATGAGGAGGAATAGTTTGAAAGAAATGAGAAGTTGAAAGGTTGGATTGGGTGCAGTGGCTCACGCCGGTTAATTTCAGCACTTTGGGAGGCCATGGTGGGAGGATGGCTTGAGGCCAGGAGTTTGAGACCAGCTTGGACAACGTAGTGTCTCTACCAAAAAAAACTATAAACAAACAAGTAAATGATTGAGGAAGAAAAGAAAAGTTGAAAACAAGACAGTGATGTTATAACTGAAACCAAGAAATGAAATCTTTGCCGGAGGGAAGACCTGATTTCCATCAAAAGAGCCTTGGGCTAGGACTTACTCCCTGCTCTATTGTGTGACTTTCTGGATGTGTTATGTGCAGCAAATTGCCTCCCTAAGGCCAAGATTCTTCAGATGTAAAAAATGAACAAAACTGGTCTTTCTGGTTAAAATGCAGCTATGAGGATCAAGTAAGAATGCATGTGAAGAAGGCCCTTGTTGGCTATAAAGCACTGGACAAATATGAGAGACTGTTCATTCGTAGACCTTTATTATTATGTTTATAAACAATGTGAAAATGTAATTTAACTGTTGAATGGAGGATTTGAATATTGGAAAATTCTGAATCTGAAAGGCCGTAAATCTTCAAGAATCTCATGAGATACAGCTGGTTTTTATTGAGCATCTACCGTCTGCTAGGCACTGTTTTAAACCCCCTACATACCTTACCTTATTTAATCCTCACGAAAACTTTATGAGATAGGTACTATTATTGTTTTACAGATGAGGAAGCTACGGTTGAGAGAAGCAAATTGATTTGTTCCAGGTCACACAGCTAGGAAGTGGTAGGACCAAATATCAAAACCAAGTCTTTCCCATCTCAGAGCAGGACCTCTTAATCACAACACTAAGCTTCCTCTTTAAAATATGCCTTGGAAAATTAGATCACCATATTGCAACCCTAGTGAATTACCAGTTTAGATATTGAGCATCAAAGGCAGCTATCATCACAAAGAGAGACAACCAGACATTATGTATCTCCTGAGTGAAACACACACCGCCCGCTATGAAGCAGTTTTGCCTTTTAAAAAATGACTGTGCAGTGGCTCACGCCAGTAATCCCAGCACTTTGGGAGGCCGAGGCAGGTGGATCACTTGAGGTCAGGAGTTCGAGAGCAGCCTGGCCAACATGGTGAAACCCCATCTCTACTAGAAATACAAAAATTAGCCCAGCATGATGGCGGGCACCTGTAATCCCAGCTACTCAGGAGGCTGAGGCAGGAGAATCATCACTTGAACCTGGGAGGTGGAGGTTGCAGTGAGCCAAGATCATGCCACTGCACTCTAGCCTGGGAGACAGAGCAAGACTCCATCTCAAAAAAAAAAAAAACCTGGGCAAGTTTGGTGGCTCATGCCTGTAATCCCAGCACTCTGGAATGCTGAGGCAGGAGAATCCCTTGAGCCCAGGAGTGCGAGACCAGCCTGGGCAATATAGTGAGACCAGGGAGACTTGTCTCTACAAAAAATAAAACTAAAAAAATAGGTGATTGTCTTGGCACATACTTGTAGTTACGGCCACTCAGAAGGCTGAGGCGGGAGGATTGCTTGAGCCCAGCAATTTGACGCTGCAGTGAGCCATGATTGTGCCACTGTACTCCAGCATGGGCAGCAAAGTGAGACCCTGTATCAAAAAAAATATTGATCCTGAATCTAGCATAGCCTTGAGATTAAGCTTAGTGTTGCCAGATAAAATTCAGGATGCCCAGTGAAAATTGAATTTCAAATAAACAACTATATATATATATATACACACACACACACAGAGAGAGAGAGAGGAGAGTTTATTTATTTATATATTGTATATTTCACATATTATATATATTATATATATATATATTTTAGTATAAGCACGTCCCAAGCAATATTAAGTATGTCCCATACATTATATTTGGGACGTGCTTATACTACAAAACCATTCATTGTTTATCTGAAATTAAATTTAACTAAGAGTCCTGCATTTATCTTTGCTAAATCTGGCAATCACACTTTTCTTTTCTTTTCTTTTTGGTTTTTTGAAACGGGGTCTCACTCTGTCGCCAGAATGGAGCGTGGTGGCGCGATCATAGGCTGAAGTTAGCTCACTGCAGCCTCCATCTCCTGGGCTCAGGCAATCCTCCCACCTCAGGTTCTCAAAGTGTTGGGATTACAGGCGTAAGCCACCATCACACCAGGCCCAGCCCTACTTAAGATCCACTACCTGTTTATGAGGAACACAAAAGACAGAGAAATATATTAAAGGAACCAGGATGAGGCAATCAGCACCAGACTAGGTAAAGGTACAAGAAAACAAGGCTGGGTGCAGTGGCTCATGACTGTAATCCCAGCACTTTGGGATTCCGGGGCAGGACAATCACTTCAAGCCAGGAGTTCAAGACCACTCTGGGCAACAAAGTGCATTTCTACAAAAAATTTTAAAAAACATCTGGGTTTAGTGGCACAAGCCTGTAGTCCCAGCTACTTGGGAGGCTGAGGCAGGAGAATCACTTGAGCCCAGGAGTTTGAAGCTGCAGTGAGCTATGTTTGCACCACTGCACCCCTGACTGGGTGACAGAGTGAAACCCTGTCTCTAAAACAAACAAAAAAGACAAACCACCAAATTTTGTCAATAAATACATATCAAGGGGAGAAAGAGAGAGAAGAAACTTATAGACAACAGAGAACTAAGAGACACAAAAACAATCACAATGTGAAGACTATTTGGATTCTGATTCAGTCTGTTAAAAAATCACATTTGTGACGTTGGTAATTTGAACACAGACTGAATGTTTGATTATATTGAGGAATTTTTTAGTTGTTCTAGTGGTATTGTGGGTTTTTCTTAAGAATTCCTTATGTCTTATAGAGACATACAGAAATGTTTATGGATGAAATTATATAAAATTATATAACATTCAGGAGACACATTTGAATAATCTAGAAAGGAATGAAATACGGGTACAGGTATAACTAGACTGGCTTTGAGTTGATGATGTTAAATCTACATAAAAAGCGATTTCATTATAGTTTTTTTTCTACTTTTGTATATGTTTGAAATTACCCATAATAAAAAAGTTTAAATAATCTTTAACACAATGCCGGATGTATTGCAAACACTTAATATATGTTTGCTGGAGGGTAAATGGGTTTGTTAATTTAAAAAAGAAAGCTCTGGTTGGGTGCTGTGGCTCACACCTGTAATCCTAGCACTTTGGGAGGCCAAAGAGGGTGGATCACTTGAGGTCAGAAGTTCGAGACCAGCCTGGCTATCATGGTGAAACCCCGTCTCTACTAAAAATACAAAAAAATTAGCCAGGCATGGTGGTGCACCTGTAATCCCAGCTACTTGGGAGGCTGAGATTCGAGAATCGCTTGAACCCAGGAGGCAGAGGTTGCAGTGAGCTGAGATGGTGCCACTGCACTCCAGCCTGGGCAACAGAGTGAGACTCTGACTCAAGAATAAAAAAAAAAAACTCTCAGATGGCCACCAAATAAAAAAAATTTTTTTGAAATGAAATTACAAGCATGAATATGCCTGAACACACAATGAGACCCATTTAAAGATTATACTATACACAAATGGAAACAATAATACATTGTTCAGACAAGAGAGTTTGTTTATTGAACATGAACAGTTGAGAAACTCTGGGCAGAAGAGGTGCATATATTATAGGTACTTTATTAAGGTAATCACAGAAAACATTTTTAACCCTTCAAAAAGATGTTATGCAGAAAATTCACTGTAGATGTCCTTTAATATTTTTTATTCCAGAGAACTCTTGTGGAAAGCTGTCTTAATTTCCCAAAGGCCTTTGGGCAGATTTGAGTGCTCACTTGCAAGTGAATCTCTAATTACTGGGAGTTAATGACTCTCATACTGAATAATGCATGCGCTTGATAGAAGAGCCTTACCCAAAATGCGGTATTGTCAGTTTTTAATGCATTCTTGCCTTGCCTGCTGTGTACATAAAGGCAATCAAATTCAAAGTAACTCTCCCACACAAGGTGTAGCTTTCTGTGTTTAAGGAAGTGTTTAGTGCAGGTTAGTGAAATAAGGTCTCTATTTTATGCTTAATATTCTATTATATGGATGTACCATAATAAATTCAAACATTCCCTTATTAATGGCTATTTCCCACTTTTGCTATTACAAATAAGGATATCCAGTTTCAATTTTCTGCATATGGCTAGCCAGTTATCCCAGCATCACTTATTGAATAGAGAGTCCTTTCCCCATTTCTTTTTTTGTTTGTTTTGTTTTTTGCTTTTTGTTTTTTTGTTTTAACTTTGTCAAAGATCAGATGGTTGTAGGTGTGAAGCATTATTTCTGAGCTCTTTATTCTGTTCCGTTTGTCTACGTACCTGTTTTTGTACCAGTACCATGCTGTTTTGGTCACTGTAGTCCTGTAGCATCGTTTGAAGTCAGGTAGCTTGGTGCCCTTAGCTTTGTTCTTTTGCTTAGGGTTGCCTTGGCTATTCAGGCTGTCTTTTGGTTCCATATGAATTTTTAAATTGTTTTTTCTAATTATCTGAATAATGTCATTGGTAGTTTGTTAGGAATGACATTGAATCTGTAAATTTCTTTGGGCAGTATGGCCATTTTAACAATATTGATTCTTCCTATCTATGAGCATGGGATGTTTTTCCATTTGTTTGTGTCATCTCTGATGTCTTTAAGCAGTGTTTTGTAGTTCTCTTTGTAGAGTTCTTTCACCTCCCTGCATAGCTGTATTCCTAGGTATTTCATTCTTTCGTGGCTATTGTGAATGAGGTTGTATTTCTGATTTGGCTCTCAATTGGATGTTGTTGGTGTATAGGAATACTACTGATTTTTGTACATTGATTTTGTATCCTGAAAGTGCTGAAGTTATCAGATCAAGGAGCTTTTGGGCAGAGACTATGGGGTTTTCTAGATGTAGAATCATATCATCCACAAACAGGGACGGTTTAACTTCCTCTCTTTCTATTTGGATGTCATTTATTTCTTTCTCTTGCCTGATTGTCCTGCCCAGAACTTCCAATACTATGTTGAATAGGAGCGATGAGAGAAGGCATCCTTGTCTTGTGCCGGTTTTCAAGGGGGAATGCTTTCAGCTTCTGCCCATTCAGTATGATGTTGGCTGTGGGGCTGTCATATATGGCTTTTATTATTTTGAAGTATGTTCCTCTTCCTTACACCATACACAAAAATCAACTCAATGTAATCCCAGCACTTTGGGAAACCGAGGCAGGCAGATCACAATGTCAGGAGTCTGAGACCAGCCTGACCAACATGGTGAAACCCCGTCTGTACTAAAAATACAAAAATCAGCCGGGCATGCTGGCGCATGCCTGTAATCCCAGCTACTCAGGAGGCTGAGGCAGGAGAATCGCTTGAACCTGGGAGGCGGAGGTTGCAGTGAGCCGAGATTGCACCACTGCACTCCAGCCTGGGCGACAGAGCGAGGCTCTGTCTCAAAAAATAAAATAAAAGAAAAAGAAAAATAATCAAACTCGAGATGAGTTGAAGACTGAAATGTAAACCTAAAACTATAGAAACCTGAAAGATAACCTAGAAAATACTAAATGGCATAGGCCCTGGCAAAGATTTCATGACAAAGATGCCAAAAGCAATTGCAACAAAAACAAAAATTGACAAATGGGACCTAATTATCCAAAGAGCTTCTGCACAGCGAAAGAAACTCTCAACAGAGTAAACAGACAACCTACAAAATGGGAGAAAATATTTGCAAACTATGTATCCAACAAAGGTCTAATATCCAGAATCTATAAAGAACTTAAATGAATGTACAAGCAAAAACCAACACCATTAAAAAGTGGGCAAAGGACAGTGATATGGTTTGGCTTTGTGTCTCCACCCAAATCTCATCTTGAATTGTAATCCCCACCTGTCCACGGAGAGACCTGGTGAAAGGTGAATGGATCATGAGGATGGTTTCCCCCATGCTGTTCTCATGATAGTGAGGGAGTTCTCACTAGAGCTGATTGTTTTAAATGTAGCACTTCCTCACTCTTCCTCTCTCTCTCTCTCTCCACCATAAGGAGACATGTCTTGCTTCCCCTTCACCTTCCACTGTGATTGTACGTTTCCTGAGGCTTCTCTAGCCATGCAGAACTGTGAGTCAGTCCAGGCGCGGTGGTTCAAGCCTGTAACCCCAGCACTTAGAGAGGCCAAGGTGGGTGGATCACCTGAGGTCAGGGGTTCAAGACCATCCGGGTCAACATGGTGAAACCCCGTCTCTACTAAAAATACAAAACTTAACTGGGTGTGGTGGCATGTGCCTGTAGTCCAAGCTACTCGGGAGGCTGAGGTGGGAGAATTACTTGAACCTGGCAGGCAGATGTTGCAGTGAGCCGAGATTGTGCCACTGCACTGCAGCCTGGGCAACAGAATGAGACGGTCTTAAATAAATAAATAAATAAATAAATAAAAGAAGGCGTGTGAGTCAATTAAACCTCTTTCCTTTATAAATTACCCAGTCTCAGGTAGTATCTTTATAGCAGTGTGAAAACAGACTAATACAGACATGAACAGGCACTTCTCAAAAGAAGACATACATGTGGCCAACAAATACATGAAAAAATGCTCATCATCACTAATCTTTACAGAAATGTACATCACAACCACAATGGGATACCATCTTGTGCCAGTCAGAATGGCTATTATTAAAAAGTCAAAAATAATGGATGCTGGTAAGGTTGTGGAGAAAAGGTAACATTTATACGCTTCTGGTGAAAATGGAAATTAGTTGAGCAATTGTGGAAAGCAGTGTGATGATTCCACAAAGGGCTTAAAACAGAATTACCATTTGACGTAGCCATCCCATTATTGAGAATATACCCAAAGGAATATAATTCATTCTACCATAAAGACATATGCATGCATATGTTTATTGCAGCACTATTCACAACACCAAAAACATAGCATCAACCTAAATGCCCATCAATGGTAGACTGGCTGAAAAAAATATGGCACGTATATACCATGGAATACTACGCAGCCATAAAAAAGAATGAGACCATGTCCTTTGCAGCAACATGGATGGAGGTGAAGTCATTCTTATAAGCAAACTAACATAGGAACAGAGAATAAAAAATACCACATGTTCTCTTTTTTCTTTTTTGAAACAGAGTCTCGCTGTGTCACCCAGGCTGGAGTGCAGTGGTGCGATCTTGGCTTACTGCAACCTGTCTCTCAGGCTCAAGCAATTCTCCTGCCTCAGCCTCCCGAGTAGCTGGGACTACAGCTGTGCGCCACCATGCCCAGCTAATTTTTTGTATTTTCAGTAGAGATGGGGTTTCACCATGTTGGCCAGGTTGGTCTCAAACTCCTGACCTCAAGTAAACCCCCATCTTGGCCTCCCAAAGTGCTGAGATTACAGGCGTGCCTTTTCTTTTTTTATTTTTATATTTATTTATTTATTTATTTTGAGACAGAGTTTCACTCTTGTTGCCCAGGCTGGAATGCAACAGCGTAATCTTGGCTCACTGCAACCTCTGCCTCCCAGGTTCAAGCAGTTCTCCTGCTTCAGCCTCCCGAGTAGCTGTGATTACAGGCATGTGCCACCACATCCGGCTAATTTTATATTTTTAGTAGAGATGGGGTATCCCCCATGCTGGTCAGGCTGGTTTCGAACTCTTGACCTCAGGTGATCCGCCTGCTTTGACCTCTCAAAGTGCAGGGATTACAGGCATGAGACACCACACCTGGTCGCATATTCTCATTTATAAGTGAGAGTTAAATGAGAACACGTGACACAAAAAGGGGACCAACAGACACCAGAGATTACTTGAGGGTGGAGGGTGGGAGAAGGAGAAGATTAAAAAACTGACTATTGGGAACTATGCTTATTACCTGGGTGACAAAATAATTTGTATGCCAAACCCCCAAGACATGCGGTTTACCTGTCTAGGAATTGGAGGCTGTAGTGAGCCATGATTACACCACTACACTCCAGCCTGGGTGTCAGAGTAAGACCCTGTCTCTAAACAAAAACAAAACAAAACAACAACAACAAAATAATGCATTTGCCCCTATTTCTGTGGGAGAGATTACTAGAATGGGTTTGCTAGGCCAAAAAGTATGAACATCTTAATTTTAATAGACACTAATTGCACATATTTTTTAAATTAGGGCTGAGATATGGAATGTTGTTTAAAAAAATGCCATTACTGGCTGGGTGTGGTGGCTCATGCCTGTAATCTCAGCACTTTGGGAGGCCGAGGCGGGTGGATCACCTGAGGATGAGAGTTCTAGACCAGCCTGACCAATGTGGTGAAACCCTGTTTCTACTAAAAATACAAAAATTAGCTAGGTGTGGTGGTATGCGCCTGTAGTCCCAGCTGCTTGGGAGGCTGAGACAGGAGAATTGCTTGAACCTGGGAGATGGAGGTTGCAGTGAGCCAAGATCACACCACTACACTCCAGCCTGGGTGACAGAGTGAGACTGTCTCAAAAAAAAAAAAAAAAAAGCCATAAGTCAATCATCTCACTAACTTTATTTAAAATGCTAAGTATATTTAACTTATTCGTCAAGAACTGGGTTCTTAGACAATTTCTCATTAACAGCGCTTTTGATGTTGAAAATCCCATGGTTTATTCTGTTTCAGAGCATCTTGTGTCAATTTTTTTTTTTTTTTTTTTTTTGTGACAGAGTCTCATTCTGTCACCCAGGCTGGAGTGCAATGGCATGATCTCAGCTCACTGCATCTCCGCCTCCCGGTTTCAAGCAATTCTCCTGTCTCAGCCTTCCAAGTAGCTGGGATTACAGGCGCGTGCCACCACACCCAGCTAATTTTTTGTATTTTTAGTAGAGATGGGGTTTCACTGTGTTAGCCAGGATGGTCTCGATCTCCTGACCTCAGGTGATCCGCCTGCCTCGGCCTTTGAAAGTGCTGTGATTACAGGTGTGAGCCACCACCCCCAGCCTCTTGTGTCATTTTTTAAATAATATTTTTCAAAATTACCAGCCACTATAAGAAGCACTGCTCTTATATTATTAATACTTCCAGTTTGGTATACAATACTTTTCTATACTAAAAGAAGAATCATTTTATTTTTTTTCCAGCTTTATTGAGGTATGTTTGACAAATAAATGTACACAATTAAAGTGCACAATGTGATGATTTGCTATATGTATACACTGTGAAATGATTACCACAATCAAGCTAATGAACATATTCATCATCTCAAATAGGGGCCCTTATTTTCTAGGAGAAATATTTTATATGGCCTCTTCATCACAGTCTGAATTCTGAGTGTCATTTCTGTCCTTCCTGGTCCCTTTTTGCAAGGACAAACTGGTTCTCTGCATTCTTTAAAAGATATTTTCATTGGTATCTTTTCTTCTTTTTCTTTTTGTCCCTGTAATTTTAAGGTCCTTTTATTTGCTGGTCTTCAAATTCAAAATAGGTGCTTGTTTATAACCAGTGAAACAATGCAATACAAAGACGTATAAAGACAAAGCTAATCATCCCCACCTCAACCTCTTGATGTAATCAACATTAAGAGCTTGCTAAGTACTCTTCAATAACCCTCTTTGTTCATACGAACAGATCAAACCTATGTGCACACATTTGTTTCCACCAAAACATAATCATATAATAAGCAGTATTCTGTAATTTGTTTCACTTAACTATATAGGTATATATACATACATACATATATATTTTATATAATATGTGAATTAAACAGACTATATTACTTAACAAATATAATGAAAATATTCCGCAGTCTTAAATTCTTTTCCAGTTCTAAAATTCATTTTTTCTTTTCAAGAGGGACCACTATCAGAATAAATTAATTTTGGTATTCCTTTAGAAAACATACCACCATTATAATTATTTGTAATAAATTGTTTAATGTCTTTCATCCCCGCTTGACTGACAGCTCCATGAAGTCAGGGTACTTATTTTGCTCACCACTGTATCTCCAGATTTTAAGGTAGTGTTGCCAGGATAGTAACTACCTACAATATATTTGTTCATTGTTTCAGAACTCCCTGAAACCTTCATTCTACTTAAACTAGGTCACTGACAATACTTAAATATATATGTGTCTTTAGGAACTCGGGCCCCAGTAAGTCACCACTCAATTTTATCTTAATGGAACCTAGTAACAATCCACTTTAAATAATTGTAAAAATTTGTGCTTTTTAGCAAAAAGCCTTCTGCCGCAAAAATGAGTTTTTTTTTTTTTTGAGATGGAGTCTTGTTCACTCTCCCAGGCTGGAGTGCAGTGGCACGATCTCTGCTCACTGCAACCTCTGCCTCCCAGGTTCAAGCAATTCTCCTGCCTCAGCCTCCGGAGTAGCTGGGATTACAAGCGTGCGCCACCACGCCCAACTAATTTATGTATTATTAGTACAGACGGGGTTGGCCAGGCTGGTCTCGATCTCCTGACCTCAGGTGATCCACCCGTCTCGGGCTCCCAGAGTGTTGGGATTATAGGCGTGAACCACTGCATCTGGCCAAAAATGAATTTTAAAAGACAGATCGGTGGCTCACACCTGTAATCCCAGCACTGTGGAAGGCCGAGGCAGGTGGAACACCTGAGGTCAGGAGTTCGAGACCAGCCTGGCCAACATGGCGAAACCCCGTCTCTACTAAAAACAAAAAAAATTAACCGGACATAGTGGCGCATGCCTGTAATCCTAGCCACTCAGGAGGCTGAGGCAGGAGAATCACTTGAAATCGGGAGACGGAGGCTGCAGTGAACCGAGATCCCGCCATTGCACTCCAGCCTGGGCAAAAAGAGTGAAGCTCGGTCTCAAAAAAAAAAAAAAAAAAAAAAAAAAAAGACACATCACATCAAATATTTAGTGGAAAGAGAGCTCTGCACTCCTAATTAGAAGACCTGAGGGCCAGGTGCAGTGGCTCACTCCTGTAATCCCAGCACTTTGGGAGGCCGAGGCGGGTGGATCACCTGAGGTTAGGAATTCAAGACCAGCCTGGCCAACCCTGTCTCTACTAATAATACAAAAATTAGCCAGGCGTGGTGGCGGGCTCCTGTAATCCCACTACTAAGGAGGCTGAGGTAGAAGAATCGCTTGAACCCGGGAGGCAGAGGTTGCACTGAGCCAAGATCGCGCTATTGCACTCCAACCTGGGTAACAAGAGCGAAACTCCGCCTCAAAAAAAAAAAAAAGAGAGAGACCTGGATTCCAGTCCCACCTCTGCCATTAACTTGCTGTGTGGCCTTTTGAAATTTCCTTATCCTTTTTAGGCCTGGTTCCTCAGCTGTAGTTCTACTATTCATTAATTCCACTAATATTTACTGTCCACTGCTTGCTGGCACTGTGGTTAAGTACTAGAAATACTGGGGTGAATACTAACGGCCAGTACTTTTTAGTAAACGCTTACTCTAGGCCTGAAATTTTGCTAACGGAGTCATATGCACTATCTCATCTAATTTTCTATGAAAATAGGCACTACTGTGACATTTTCTGTACTTTACAAATGAGGGAACTGAGGCACAGCGAGGTGAAGTAACTTTCCCAGGATATCAAAAGGTGTGGTGAAGACAGGATTGGATTCCAGGCAGTGGGGCTTCAGATCTCATTCCAATAATCATAAGAAACCCTTGATGCCATATTGCATGACTATTTCAGTGGCCTGCGTTTTGGTCTCAGCCCAGGAGTACTAAGGGGGTGGGCAATATAAGGGTTCAAGGACGCAGGGGTACATGAGAGAAACCATCAAGAGGTCTGATAACAAGCAACACCGGGAGCAAGAATCTCTCGCTCTCGCAATTTCCATGCCAGGAAGGTGAAGTAGGAGGTGTCAGCGAGTCGTACGCACGGCCTCCTCTCTGGGCGTCCCGTTGGGTAAAGGGGAGCGTACGGGTCACGTAGGCCTAAAGCACGTCTCTGAACTCGGCAGGGGGCGGGGAGAAAGGGCACGCAGTGTGCGCGCAATGTGCGCGCAGCGTGCGCACCGGCCCTTCAGACGCCTGAGCGGGCGGGCAAACGGACGGCTCCGCCCAGCCGCGGGCTCCTTTGCCCCGCCTCACTGCCCCCGCCTTCGCGGCGCCCGTTTCCTGGCCCTCCCCACCTTTAGCGAGACCAACGAGAGGACACCGCCTGCGGCTAGAACATCCCGGCCAGGAGCGTAACCGAGTGGCGCGCCAACGTGAGGGGAAACCCGTGTGCGGCTGCGCTTTCCTACCCCCAAGCCGTTCTAGACGCGGGTGAGTGGCGGGGCCTTGACCCCCACCCCGAGCGCACCCTGACTCCCCTCCGTCTCTTGGGGGAGGCCTGGGCCCCAGCCCTCTCCCAGCATGCTCCACGCGGGATGCTTGGGCAGGTGCAGCGGGAGGCTTGTCAACACAGGAGACCTAGAGCCTTCTTCCTGGGGGCGCTCTCTTGGTCCTTCAGAGGGATCTCTAGGTTACCATGTCCTTCCTCTCACTTTTCTTCCCTATTTCGTCTTCCTTTTCCGTACTTCACCTCAACTACCTTCACCCAAAAAGGTTCCTCTAAAAACCATTGGGGTAATTAATGTTTCATTTGTGCTCGTGTGCAGTTTTAAATTTCCTTCTGCACAAAGTATCCTATCATATGCATCCCTACTGTTACATTTTTTGCCTCTCTGATGGGGAAAAAATCTCCTTAGAATAATTTTTGCAAATTATTGTGTTTAAAATGTGCAGACTTACTGAGTTTTGATCACTATTTTTGCAGCCAGGAGTAGGATCGCCATCAGGAAGAATTCTGACACATATGACATAATTGAGCAAAGAAACGTGTGAATTATGTATTGGCCAGAAATAATGAAAACTGCGTGACATGAAATACAAAAATCCTATATAAATTAATTTTAGGGTGCACCTGACAATTTTTTGTTTGTTTGTTTTGAGACAGAGTCTGGCTCTTGTCGCCCAGGCTGGAGTGCTGTGGCGCGATCTTGGCTTACTGCAACCTCCATCTCCCGGGTTCAAGCAATTCAGCCTCCTGAGTAGCTGGGATTATAGTCATGTGTCACCATGCCAGGCTAATTTTTGTATTTTTAGTAGAGACAGGGTCTCACCATGTTAGCCAGGCTGGTCTTGAACTCCTGACCTCAGGTGATCCACCCGCCTCGGCCTCCCAAAGTGTTGGTATTACAGGCGTGAGCCACCGTGCACAGCAGACAATTCTAATATTATGCAGCGCTTGTTTTCTGTCACTTCTCTTCTTAGAACTGTGTTTATTGACCAAGTTCTGTGAGTGACAGAGGAAAGCCTTCCTGCCTCTTGCGCCACCCACCACTCAGAAATTACATCTGCCAAGCTATTCCACACCTTGTCTTTCTGGTAAAGTCAAAATTCCATTTCCTCTAGAAGAAAACCATAGGAGTGGTTTCCTTGTAACAATATGGTGCTTTTGGGTGCAAAACATCAGTTATGGTCAACAGATCCCACTTTTTTTCCATTTGTATGAAAACAAGGATATTCAGTGACCCGTTTATCAAACTCTAATGTGGTAGAAGCACTATGGCAATTATTCTGTAATGGAAAAAAAAACATTAAACTGATTTGAGAAATGTGGTTTCTAATCCACTTCTACCACTGTCTAACTGTGTGACTGAATCAGTTACTTAACCTCTGTGGACTTCCATTTCCTCTCTGTAAAATGAGAGAAGTGACTGACATTGGGTAGCTTTCTAAGGCTCCTTTCAACCATAAGAGAAAACGGGGAAATCTAAGTAGCTCAATAGATCGCTTTTTTCTGAAGATGGAGGGAAGATTGGAAAATTCAGCCTTTACTAGAATAAATGGTTAACATACAATTTTTTTGAACAAGTGTATTTAATATCAGCTTTTAATTTCTTTTATTTATTTACTTTTTCTGAGACAGAGTCTCACTCTGATGCCCTGGCTAGAGTGCCGTGGTGAGATCACAGCTCACTGCAGCCTCCGCCTCCCAAGTTCATGAGATTCTTGTGCCTCAGCCTCCCGAGTAACTGGGATTACAGGCACCCACCACCACGTCTGGCTAATTTTTTGTATTTTGGGTAGAGAGAGGGTTTCACCATGTTGCCCAGGCTGGTCTCGAACTCCTGAGCTCAAGGGATCCACCCACCTCAGCCTCCCAAAGTGCTGAGATAACAGCCATGAGCCACTGCACCCGGCTCTTAATTTCTAATTGAAATAAAAGTGTAAAGTTTTCTGTTTTTACTTCCCCAAAGAAGAAGAAAATTCGTTTTGAGGAAATAAAAATGTTTATTAATAGGCCCCAGATATGTCTATCAATATTCCTTTTTCATCCAAAAAATGTAACTTTTTATTATGGGCTTCTATTACATCAATAGTTGGGATACTGTATTGGAAACCATTTAGTTTTAGGAACAAAAGGGTAAATATTAACATATATGATGTTATTCTCAAGAAACTTGGTTTAGATTTACTCAAAACACTTAAGGACAGCAGCCATCAGTTAAAGAAAGCACTATGTTGAGAACAGAATGTCAGCACAATACCATTGGTGATTTGCCATTTATAGGTGGTTTTATCTATTCAATCCAAGGTTTTGGTGTAAAAATCCATTATATTTTTAGAGGTATTTAAATAATGCAAGCTTGTGATGTGAAATTCTTTAAAGAGAATGGTGGATGGATAACCTCTGTAACACTGCTTTCAAGGGTTTATTAAATCCCCATAGATGAAGTGCAAAACAAATTATCCATAGAGGAGTTGTTGCAAAGTTCCAGTTTATACCAAACAGTAATCAGATTCCATTGGAAGCTAAAGATTTTGAGAGTCCTTTGTACTATATGCAACTAACTTGATTTCAAGCTTGGGAACCTTTAAAAAAAAAATTAAGAGCAAAATGTAAGTATATAAGGAATACCAAATCAAATTTATAGACTAATCGTTTTCTATTAAGTATTTTAAGAGTCTTTTTCTTCTTTATAGGAAAAATGCTTTCTGAAAGCAGCTCCTTTTTGAAGGGTGTGATGCTTGGAAGCATTTTCTGTGCTTTGATCACTATGCTAGGACACATTAGGATTGGTCATGGAAATAGAATGCACCACCATGAGCATCATCACCTACAAGCTCCTAACAAAGAAGATATCTTGAAAATTTCAGAGGATGAGCGCATGGAGCTCAGTAAGAGCTTTCGAGTATACTGTATTATCCTTGTAAAACCCAAAGATGTGAGTCTTTGGGCTGCAGTAAAGGAGACTTGGACCAAACACTGTGACAAAGCAGAGTTCTTCAGTTCTGAAAATGTTAAAGTGTTTGAGTCAATTAATATGGACACAAATGACATGTGGTTAATGATGAGAAAAGCTTACAAATATGCCTTTGATAAGTATAGAGACCAATACAACTGGTTCTTCCTTGCACGCCCCACTACGTTTGCTATCATTGAAAACCTGAAGTATTTTTTGTTAAAAAAGGATCCATCACAGCCTTTCTATCTAGGCCACACTATAAAATCTGGAGACCTTGAATATGTGGGTATGGAAGGAGGAATTGTCTTAAGTATAGAATCAATGAAAAGACTTAACAGCCTTCTCAATATCCCTGAAAAGTGTCCTGAACAGGGAGGGATGATTTGGAAGATATCCGAAGATAAACAGCTAGCAGTTTGCCTGAAATATGCTGGAGTGTTTGCAGAAAATGCAGAAGATGCTGATGGAAAAGATGTATTTAATACCAAATCTGTTGGGCTTTCTATTAAAGAGGCAATGACTTACCACCCCAACCAGGTAGTAGAAGGCTGTTGTTCAGATATGGCTGTTACTTTTAATGGACTGACTCCAAATCAGATGCATGTGATGATGTATGGGGTATACCGTCTTAGGGCATTTGGGCATATTTTCAATGATGCATTGGTTTTCTTACCTCCAAATGGTTCTGACAATGACTGAGAAGTGGTAGAAAAGCATAATATGATCATTGTATAAGACATGTGTTGTCATTATTTGTAGTAGTAACTACATATCCAATACAGCTGTATGTTTCTTTTTCTTTTCTAATTTGGTGGCACTGGTATAACCACACATTAAAGTTAGTAGTACATTTTTAAATGAGGGTGGTTTTTTTCTTTAAAGCACATGAACATTGTAAATGTGTTGGAAAGAAGTGTTTTAAGAATAATAATTTTGCAAATAAAGTATAAAATATTTATGTGATAAATTCTAAATTATGAATATTAGAAATCTGTGGCACATAATTTTGCTGATTGGTTAAAAAAATTTTAACAGGTCTTTAGCATTCTAAGACATGCAAATGATATCTCTAGTTGTGAATTTGTGATTAAAGTAAAACTTTTAGCTGTGTGTTCCCTTTACTTCTAATACTGATTTATGTTCTAAGCCTCCCCAAGTGCCAATGGATTTGCCTTCTCAAAATATACAACTAAGCAACTAAAGAAAATTAAAGTGAAAGTTGAAAAATATCCCTAAGAAAAAAAACTGAAAATTACTTACAAAATTGAGTAATTTTCCTGGAAGCTAATTTAGTGTCATTCCTCAGAGCATACGCAATTTCAGTGTAACTGTCTGTACTTCAGCATGCAGATACTGACATTGGATTGGTGCCTATGAAGAATGTCATGTCATTTAATTGTGTTGTTTCTCAGTTAATCAAGCTCCCAGCTGCAATTTGGATAAAGATGTGCTCCTGCTGGGTCAGTGAGTTCTGTGGAAATTTGAAGAACTTGTTTTGGCCATCTGGCAATTTAACTTACCTGAGTTGAATCTGTTCTGTATTTTGTTTTGTTTTGTTTTTTTGGCACAGAGTCTTGCTCTGCCGCCCAGACTGGAGTGCAATGGCACAATCTCGGCTCATTGTAACCTCTGCCTCCTGGTTTCAAGCAGTTCTCCTGCCTTAGCCTTCCAAGTAGCTGGGATTATAGGTGCCCACCACCACGCCCGGCTAATTTTTTGTATTTTTAGTAGAGATGGGATTTCGCCATATTGGCCAGGCTGGTCTCAAACTCTGACCTCAGGTGATCTACCCACCTTGGCCTCCCAAAGTTCTGAGATTACAGGCATAAGCCTCTGTGCCCATCCTGTTCTGGATTTTGTTTCCTTGTTCAAGTTTAGGGATTTTTCCCATATTCACGGCTGTACCATATCTGTTTTCAGTGTGGAGGTCCTAACCTATCTACTTTGCGTTATCATACCTTTTCCCAAATTTCAATGGCTACTCAGAAACTTAATCTAGTGGTAGATGCAATAGCTCCTGTACTGATAAATGTGTGAAATGCTTAGAGCTGACTTGTTCTATAATCTGGCCAGCACATGCTGTAAGTCCCCATAGAGTGTTAGAGCATGACATTTTAGAGATCAATATTTCGTGTAACTGGCCTCATGATGGTAATGGTCTCCCACAGCTTTAGCAAATCAGAAAGAAAATTTCCTTAAGAAGGCCTTGGGCTTGAAGTTATTGATCCTCAGCGTAGTGTGTAAAACTTTGCTTTATTTCTGATTTTTCTCACTGAGGGTTTTGGTTAAGATGAAGCGTTATTAGTTTTGAAGAATAACAAAACCCCTTTATGAAGCCCCCTAATATGTGGTCTCAGATGCAGTTACTACAATCAAATCATGTTCAGTGTGAGTATAGTAATAAACAGTATCTCTTAGAGTGTGACACAGCTTATGTGTCATCTTGCCCCCAACATCAGTATATTTAAAATTTTTCTATTGCATTTATCATCTTCACTTACATTAGTATATCAGAGTATCATAATAAACATGTCAGAATGCATTACATTATTGTTTTGCTAATGAGTACTAAGATAACATTGCCTTTTAAACTAAATTGATGCTCTTGATTGTATCTTTATACATGAGTGGTTTTTTTGTTTGTTTGTTTGGTTGGTTGGTTGGTTTTTGAGACGGAGTTTTGCTCGTGTTGCCCAGGTTGGAGTGCAATGGCGCGATCTCGGCTCACTGCAACCTCTGCCTCCCGGGTTCAAGCTATTCTCCTGCCTCAGCCTCACGAGCAGCTGGGATTACAGGCATGTGCCACCACGCCCGGCTAATTTTGTATTTTTAGTAAAGACGGGGTTTCTCCATGTTGATCAGGCTGGTGTCGAACTCCTGACCTCAGGTGATCCACCCACCTCAGCCTCCCAAAGTGCTGGGATTACAGGCATGAGCCACTGCGCCCAGCCAATACAGAAGTATTTTTTTAACGAAATGTTAGGTGTCTCAAATAATATGCTGTCTCTCTGAACTTACTTGCAGCCAGTCTTGTAGATAAAATCTGAATAACAGAAAATAGTACTACTGAAGTTGTGTTACAGATTTGATCACCATATACGTCTGTTAGCTTTATGTAGAAAAATAATATATTCAGTAACCAAAAACAATAACCCAAACCCCATTCATGATGAGGAGAGAGTTGGAAAGAATGGAGGTCTGATGGAAATTGATCGGGATTGTGAATATACACTACATATGGCTAGTGGCTGTCATATTGGACAGCACAGGTCTAAGCAATTCTAAGTGTAAGATCCCACTCCTGACTGAGATGTGAATAAGAGAAAATGTGAAGTTTCTTCTAAAAGTTGTATTTGTTTGTCTGGTTGTCTCAAATGCAATGGAAACCACAGCATGACTTTTAGCAGGCCCCAGACCATTGCCTTATGTGAATTAAATCACTAGATCTTCCTTTTCAAAAGTAAAACATTGGATCTGGAGCAAAATATAGATTTAGACCCCTTGGCTATTTTCTGGGGGCAGTGGGCTGGTGGGGGAGTAAGCTAAAAGGTTGCTTGTGTATCAAATCTGATTAATAATGCTCAGATTTTTCTATAATGCATTTAAACAAACTCAGTTATTGGATGTTCTTAAAGCAGGGCACACCTGTAATAGAAAAGTTGCTGAAAATAGAGTCTGTTGATGATGTACCACTAATTTCCCTTTCATTTGTTAAGAATATTGTGTTCTGGCTGGGCATGGTGGCTCACGCCTGTAATCCCAGCACTTTGGGAAGCTGAGGCTGGTGGATCACCTGAGGTCAGAAATTCGAGACCAGCCTGGCCAACATGGTGAAACCCTGTCTCTACTAAAAATAGAAAAATTAGCTGGGCGTGGTGGCGGGCACCTATAATCCCAGCTACTCGTGAGGCTGAGGCAGAAGAATTGCTTGAACCTGGGAGGTAGAGCTTGCAGTGAGCCAAAACCATGCCATTGCACTGCAGCCTGGGGGACAAGAGCGAGACTCCATCTCAAAAAAAAAAAAAAAAATGTATATATATAGTGTTCCTTTTGGTATGGGCTGACTTTGATGCACTCAGTACTTAACTGAGTGGTTATGTGAGAAGCATATGTTTATAGAAGTTAGCTTTCTTTTGGCATACAAAGACATTCAGCCATGTTTATCAACTCCCCCCCAAAAAAATATTGCCCCAAATTTTAAAAATAACTATACTTGATAGTTTTTACAAGTTTGAAAAAAATTACAAAAAATTACTCAATAATTCTAATATCACCAAAAATAAAATACTATAAAGCATTTAAAGGGTAATGGGAAAATGACTTGTTTGGAAAGTATAAAATGATGAAATGGTGTATCTCTAGGGTCTCTACCATAATGAAAAAAAAATCCAGCTTTACTAGTGTGGCATCCATACACTATAATTTTCTTTGTGTATATTGGGTGTCTATGAGGTCAACAGAAGGCAGTAGGCCTGGTACTTTGTGGAAAGCAAAAGGAACCCAAACTCATAATTCATCATAGTCAAATAATCATTTCACATAAGCTTTGCATGAGCAGTAAGACAAACTGTAATTTAGTAATGTAGTATTAAAATATAGTGGTCAGCCCTAGATTTGATAGTTTTTTGTTTTTTTGCCCAGGCTGGAGTGCAGGCACGGTCTTGGCTCACTGCAACCTTGCAACCTCTGCCTCCTGGGTTCAAGCATTTCTCCTGCCTCAGCCTCCCAAATAGCTGGGATTACAGGCATGCGCCACCACACTCGGCTGATTTTTGTATTTTTAGTAGAGACGGGGGTTCACCATGCTGGCCAGGCTGGTCTCAAACTCCTGACCTCAAGTAATCCACCTGCCTTGGCCTCCCAAAGTGCTGGGATTACAGGCATGAGCCACTGCGCCCTGCCTGATAAATGCTATTTCTTCTAACCCACATAGTTCCCATTTCTTTAGGTTTCTACTGATTACATGCAAGAATAGCCACATTAGTTATGCCATTGCTTTGGAAATTTGGCAAAAACCTAGCAGAAAGAGCAGGACTTAAAAATAAGACTCAGGTTTTACAGAGATAAATAGGAGGGTAACTGCCTTTAAAGAGTGACAGACTTCCATTAGAAAAAAAAAATGCTTTGATCTAGTGAGTGAATGATAGAGACATCCACCTAGTTTCCCAAAGTGTTGAATTAACAGAAATATTCCAATAGTCAAAATACCACCCCTGTACCATCTGAGGGGAAGAGGGAAAAACTTCCTGGCTTGATGGAAGACTGAATGCTGGCACTGATCATCTTTTTCATACTTAACCACTTTAAAGCACTTGCCTCTAGCGCGAAGCTTCAGGGAATACTGCCTATTCTCCAACCCATTGCCGTCCAACAGATAAAACATGAGCCATATATAATTTCACATTTTCTTTTTTCTTTTTTTTGAGACAGAGACTGTGTCGCCCTGGCTGGAGTGCAGTGGCGCAATCTCGGCTCACTGCAAGCTCCGCCTCCCGGGTTCACGCCATTCTCCTGCCTCAGCCTCCTGAGTAGCTGGGACTACAGGCACCCGCCACCACGCCCGGCTAATTCTTTTTCTATTTTTAATGGAGATGGGATTTCACCATGTTAGCCAGGATGGTCTCAAACTCCTGACCTCGTGATCCGCCTGCCTTGGCCTCCCAAAGTGCTGGGATTACAGGCGTGAGCCACCGCACCCAGCCTTTAATTTTACATTTTCTAATAGTCACATTTAAAAAGTAAAGACACAGGTGAAACTACTTTTAGTAATATATTTTATTTAACCCAAATATATCCAAAATATTATCATTTCAACATGTAACCAACAGGAAAGAATAGTTTACATTATTTATAAAGTCTTTGAAATCCAGGGTGTATTTTACAGTTAAGACATCTTAATTCAGACTAGTCACATTCAAGTATTCAGTAGCCACATATGCATGGGCAGTGGCTACCATATTAGATAGCATACGTCTAAGCAAGTCCAGAAGTATGAGACCCCAAGGGCTAAATGTGAATGGGCGAAAACTTAAAGTTTCTTCTAAAAGTTTATTTTTTTGATTTTCTTTAATGCAATGCAAACTGCAGCCTGACTTACAGCAAGCCCCAGGCCATCTCCTTGCATGAGTTCAATCACTGGATTTTTCTTCTCAAAATTAAATCATTGGATCTGGAGCAATATATAGATTAGGCCCCTCAATGTTTTTTCCCTTAAATTATAACTGAACCCAAACTCTTCCTGTCATTAATTTTAATATCTTTTTCTTTCTTTTTTTTTTTTTTTTAGACAGTCTTGCTCTGTCGCCCAGGCTGGAGTGCAGTGGCACGATCTCAGCTCACTGCAACCTCTGCCTCCTGGTTCAAGTGAATCTCCTCCCTCAGCCTCCCACATAGCTGGGATTACAAGCACATGCCACCACACCCGGCTAATTTTTTTTTTTTTTTTTTTTTGTATTTTTAGTAGAGACGGGGTTTCACCCTGTTGACCAGGGTGTTCTTGATCTTCTGACCTCGTGATCCACCTGCCTTGGCCTCCCAAAGTGCTGGGATTACAGGTGCGTGCCACCATGCCCAGCTAATTTTTTTTTTTTTTGCGACAGAGTCTCGCTCTGTTGCCCAGGCTGGAGTGCAGTGGTGTGATCTCAGCTCGCTGCAAGCTCCGCCTCCCGGGTTCATGCCACTCTCCTGCCTCAGTCTCCTGAGTAGCTGGGACTACAGGTGCCCGCGACCATGCCCGGCTAATTTTTTGTATTTTTAGTAGAGATGGGGTTTCACCATGTTGGTCAGGCTGGTATTGAACTCCTGACCTCATGATCCACCCACCTTGGCCTCCCAAAGTACTGGGATTACAGGCGTGAACCACCGCACCCGGCCTTTCCCAGATATCTTCAAAGCAACTGCTAGTCCTGCTTTTACACATTACGCTCTACATTCTTATTGCCCCACTTAACTAACCCTCCCTCATGTCCTTTTCTAAAGATGTAGAAAAGACTTTGAAATAGCATAACATTTAAATGGTCACAAATCACCTGGCTTGAAAGTGACTAATAGGAAAAGCAGACCTCAGGACTGAGTTCAATTTCAAGATTCTTCTACTCTACTTTGCTGTTTAAGAGGGAAACAGAAAAACATTACTCCAGCCGCACAAATATGATACTGTGCAAGCATCCCACTCTTACCTCATTCAAATCCTACCCATATTTTCCCATTGTGGAACACAGCCTTGCCATCTTATACCTCTCTCCAGTAACCCATAAAGATGGTGATTTGAATTTGGGCCAAGATTTAACATTTTATGAAATACAAGGGGAGTTTTCTGCAAAACACAGGATTTGCAGACAAGCAGACTTAGGTTCAAATTCCAGTTCTGCCATTTATTACCTCAGAGAGGTCATACAACTTTTCTGAAGTTGTATGACCTCTCTGAGCCTTAGTTTCTTCGTTTGTAAAATGAGAATTAAAATCTACCTCATGGAATCATTGCTAAGATTAAGCAAGATATATAAGTAGAGCTTGTGCACATGGTGGGTACTTGGGGAAATGTTATTTCTCCTTCCCTCTTACTCATCTGGACAACTTTAGCATTCTAAATAGTTAAATATGTATCAATCCTTTGTATTAAATATCTTGATGGTAAAATATTAAAATATTGATGTGAATAACAGCTGGTATTGAATATTCAAATTAGGGGAGCTCTTTCATTGTTTTAAGATAACATCTGTACATTTAATCTGTGCCATGCAATAAAACAGCTTTTCCTGAAACAGCCTTTTAAAAACTATTTTTAAGAAATTCATAAGTTACTTTTAAGAACATTAGCTTAGAACATCTTCCCCTTTCACAACAAATTAGACATTAGAGCCAAAATTGCCCAAATTGTTATGGTTTCTATCTCCCTACACTTTAATCAAGATATCTGTCTTTATATCAGCAAAAACCACTGCTTAAGTGAGATTCCTGCATCCCAATAAATGTATCTGGGCATTTGGTACTTGAGAGGATTGGGTTTGACAACACCCAGAAGCTAATGAGGCCATGTGCCTTCTCTCAGACCTTTGCATTCAGGAGCAACAAAGCAGAAACACTTTGTGGACTCCTCTTCAGACACTTTACAAAATATAAAATTTTAACCTTGTGAAACACAAAATAAATACAGGATAAATGTCCGAACATTTTAGCCCCTACTATTTTTGAAACTGAATAAAGCCGTGCTAGTGAAAAATATTTTCCCGTCAGTGCTTTTTGGAAGCTATTTAGTAGATATTAATTTGATGGGTTAGAGATTGCTATTATCCCATTAAATGAAGCTGTTTCTACTTTGTATTCAAATATATTTCAAGTTGAACTTACTTAAATCTAAAATGCTTACACAAGCAAACTGTAGAAATAATTTAGTCATGCAAAAGAAAACTTTTTCTTAATCCTGGATAAGTCAGTTCTCTAAGAAAGCTGTCCAGGGCCTACAGAGCAAAAAGGACTTTCCTTCCAGCCTCCTCACCACGTCCAATCTAGTCCAGATGTGAAGAGTCAATTTTGGTTTTAAACAAAATTTGCATGCAGCAGCATTAGAACTAATGAAAACAGTATCCAGACTAAGATGTGCATACAAAATCTTTCAGATCTTGAGAAACTCAAAATGTGTTAAAACATCAGTCAGCAGGAACAGACATCTCAAGCTCCACTGATAAGGAAGCAAAACTGGAACTATATGCTGCTTTTACAAGGGTCTCAAATTTAAGCTCACTCAAGGACTTAATATTAATAGACAGTGTCAAACTAACATGCAGTTTCATCATTAAATCATCATATTGGTTTACAAGTTTCCAAGCCTCAGGGCTTCATTATGCATCAGCATAAGACAACCCCAGAATTTGGGGACAAAGACAACATCGCTTTTTGAAAGAGGTGGTAAGAATAATAACAGGTTGGCCAATCTTGGAAGTCACCCCAATATGGCTTCCCATGAACCAAAAAGGGAATTGAATTTTACTTGTTTTCAAGGCATATGTTTGGAAAAATAGCACTTTCTCCAAGCATGTGCTTAGTTAGAACAAATGATTTATTGCTTAAAACCCAGTCTTTTACTCACACGCTTGTGAAAATAAGAAGAAATTACCTATTTCACCATAGATTATTAAATGGAAGTTAATAGTTATTGACAATCGAGCCTTATAATAAATTAAAATTATAAAGAAAAAGTAAATATTCCTGTCTTTAAATTCTAGGTGGTAGAGTTCTGAGAACACTTACAATGAACTTTAAGGGAGTAATGATTATGCCTTTGAAGTCTCCTATAGTCACATATTAGCTGAAACTAAAGCATTTTAAAATTGGAGAATGAAATGAAGAGCAATAAAATTTGTTATATGAAAACTGTGGTTTACTTTTAAAATGGGATTTTAAAAATGTATTAGTTGGGCCGGGCACGGTGGTTCACAACTGTAATCCCAGCACTTTGGGAGGCTAAGGCGGGTGCATCACCTGAGGTCAGGAGTTTAAGACCAGCCTGGCCAACATGGTGAAACCCTGTCTCTACTAAAAATACAAAAATTAGCCGGGTATGGTGGCGCACACCTGGGATCCCAGCTACTCGGGAGGCTGAGGCAGGAGAATCACTTGAACCCAGAAGGCAGAGGTTGTAGTGAGCCAAGATCGCGCCATTGCACTCCAGTCTGGGCAATGGAGCAAGACTCCATCTTAAAAACAACAAAAAATGTATGAGTTGAATGAGTTTGATTTTTTGCTTTCTGTTTCTGCCTAAAGATAAACCAATTTCACATATGTTGATATTAAGATGTCTGTCATATTTTGAATATTAGCCTGTTGATTTACAGTCTTCCACATAAGACTGATGCCTGAAGCTCAATTTTTGGTTAACTGCTTCTGTTAGTTACACACCTTTTCCTACTTTCCTCTAATCCAACTCTGTTTAGTCATTTGAAATATCAGTTTTCACCTGTTAGTATTACTAGCTATGTTTGCTATATTTCACAAATACATTTCTAAAACAATCCATTTAATTAGAATTAGACATTAATAGTGAGATGTCATTCTCTGTAACAACTAAGATTTTAAGGAGAAATTATTTCACTAATTCATCTTTTATTTCTCAAAGTGTTCAAGGCTAAAATTTGGAGTTAATTTTCATTCTAAGAGGCAAATATTAATTATACTAATGAGTTCGGATGTTTTTATTTATTTTTCCTCCCAATGACCTATTCTTAATGAACATGGTATTATTAAGAGAAATTCCAGTGAATCATCTCCTGTATTTTTCCACATGCATAATTATATCCCCTAAGGCGAGCCTTTTAAACAGACAAATGAACCTAATAGTCTCAACAATGATTTAAAAACTGGCCCTCAATTTTGTTCATTCATTCCTGATCTGGTGGAGTTGTGGTCCTTTACTTGGTTTTAACACAATATTCAACAAATTTGTTGTTATAGTTAATAATATCTACTCATTCTTTTACCTGCCTTAAAAAGTGTAATAAAGTATACAAAGTATAAAATACATACAAGTATAAAAAAGTATAATACATTTAATTTACATGCATCAGTCTCTACGATGACAAGTATGATTTCTTAGAAACTGATGCATACATTTTCACTGTTTTTCTTTCATTATATATCAGTTTTAATGGATACTCCATAGAAATTGGAATCATTTTGAGTTTCCTGAAGAGCCTTGATAATTATATTCTCAAAATTAAGGAACCTAGATAAACAAAGTTAAAATATTTACCACATTTTGCTTGGGCATACATTCATATTTCTATTAATATATAATTGCTACATTATTAATAAGTGAAATATTATAATGAAACACTTCCACAAATGTAGTGAACTGTAATTCTTATCTCTTCCTCTGAAGTATTATACTTAGAAATACTGTATCTTCAGTTACTGATTTATGTACAGAGGGGGAACCTGGCTGGATATCATTATTATTTGATATATGCCATATAACCTTCTGTTGGGGAATATAAAATCCCTCAAATTAGAAATGTTCATGACTACCAATGGAATAAATCCAGCTGTTTTTGTTGGGGTCCAGAGCATAAAAAAAGAAAAGGAAAAATGCAGCTTCCCAACAGACCACTACCAAACCACCATAACAGACAGTCTGCTGGAAGAGAACTGATCAGGCCATTATGTCACTGGACAACAGGACAATCATCTGAGTTGGAATGCTGAATCACAGCAACTCCAGGACATCTGGGATTTTTTTTTTACCCTCACATTAGATACCATCTATGGCATATTATACTTAGTTCATTTGTAATTTACAATTTTTGATGACTAAAATTGGAAAAGTATTAGTACATTCCTACTGGCTTTACATATTAGTATTGGGCTGTCACCATTACCCAGATTATTTAAAATGTAAATTTTCTTTACTCACTAGATTGGAAGCTCCTTAAGGGCAAAGGCTACTTCTGTATTATTCATCTTCATGCCACGTCACTTGGAATCTAGTAGATACTCAATAAATACCTGTTGAGCTGAACTGATCTTGTCTGAGTAAAAGTGAGTTCAATACACAAGTTGCTAGATTGTAGGTTGGTTTGACACAAACTTAATTTTGAAACTAAAAATGAATGAAAGACACACTGCCTGAGAGAAGCAGGCTCTCTATTCCTGTATTCTTATTCTCAGGAATATGGGTAAACTAAGTTTCCATTAAGCATGGTATCTAAAGATGCTGACATATCTGCTAGTTTAATCTCTTTGAATTGCCTTTCATGCATGACCTAATGTTTAGAAAATGACCAGGATCACACAGGTAGAGTGACATCCCGGATTAACAGTGATGAGCAGAGGCCTCAGACTCAAGGGAAGCAGAGAACATACATATTTAGTCCATATCACCAAGGCAACACAGTGTACCTCAGCACAGTAGAAAAACAAGCACAGATGTTGATGTTGAATATTTAAAAAGTGTTCCTTACACCCACTCTAACAGTGGTTAGACACAAACATGAATTATTTCAAAAACCAAGCTATTAAAAGTTTTTACTTTTCTAATGTGTGTATATGTGTGCTTTGTTTTTCATTGCTAATACTCCATAGGCAATCTTGGTCAAATAACATTATCTTAGCACCAAAAATAAAGGTTCAAAGTTTGATTTTGACATAAATTACTTGTATATTCCTTTTAAGAACATAAGGAGCTACAGGCCTCAAATAGGGTGCTTCCTCCCCCAAATAGGGAGACATCTGAATTTGAAGCCAGTAAGTCAGCAAAAAATGAAACTATCTGTTGAAGAAACCTCCCTGGGAGATGACTTAATGAGTTCCTGATGAGACTATTTATACTTTTATGGATCAGGAATAAATAATATGGTAAGCCGCAGAATAAAACTGTCATAACGAAAGGAAAACTACATGGAACTTGGAAAGGATATAGGAAATAAAATATCAGGGCACCTCTGTGGGCTAGGAAAGAGATGAGATTTTGGCAGAGATAAGCATTCTAATTAACGATGAAGCAGGAAAAATTCTCCAAGTTTTACCTCAGCACAACTGAAATATTACCCCAATTTATCAATCTTCCTTTGCTCATACCTATGTTTACCAAGTAACTTCCTGTTTCCTGTTTACCATAGGCAGACCTATCACTATGAATTAATACATTTATATTCTAACTGAGGAATCTCCAAGTCTTACAAGTTTCATCAGTGGGAAATGGTTTCTCAAGCTGAGGGTCAGACCCTGGATCTATGTCCACCTATGTTACATCCTGGGAGACCCAGCTGGAACAGCCAGCCAAATGATCTCTCTCTTTTTGCTATCCACCCTCACCTTTCTCACCAACTTCTAACTGTAACACAGGTCACCACAATCTTGTATATGTCTGTATCCATCTGAAAAATAAAATCACATGTCATATATTGGTAAACAACCAAATGAAGATGGCTAAGACACTAGAATACAGCAAGGTTATCAGGAAGAAAAATGGTCTTTATCAATAAATAAATCCACAACTGCTCTTTTAACTCCCCAAACAGATTACTGTTCTTACTAAAGCAGGTCCATGTCCCTCATATTCCACTTATAGAAGATATATATTATTTGAGGAATCTAGTGAGGACCCAAATCCAGATGTTCTGGGCATCTGTTTGGTATGACTTTACTCAAAAGAAGGCACTAAAAAACTGAACCTGAATCTGATCAATCTTACTTGTTTACAGGATACACAGGAGGCATACCAACAAGTTAATGACTTCACGGTGATACAATCAACAAAATCCAGAATATGTGTGGAAACTTTAAAGACAAAACAACTAGATTTCTTAAATAATTTAAGGGGGAAAAGAAAAGAAAACTTATACATTAAATAGACTTCAATAAATAACAACCAAATGCAATGTATGAACCTTGTGTGGTACCTATTTCAAGCAAACCAATAGTTAAGAGACAAGAGAATTAACAGTCTAGATATTTGATCATATTAAGAAACAGTTCAACTTTTTAGGTGTGATAATGGTATTGTGGGGTTTTTCTAATTTTTAAAGATACATACTAAAGTAGTTATGACACCAGGCATGGTGACTCATGCCTATAATCCCAGCACTTTGGGAGGCTGAAGGGAGGCGGATCACTTGAGGCCAGGAGTTCAAGACCAGCCTGGCCAACTACAAAATATATAAAAATTAGCTGGGCACGGTGGCTCATGCCTGTAATTCCAGCACTTTGGGAGGCTGGGGGTGGGGGGAGGCGGATCACTTGAGGCCAGGAGTTCAAGACCAGTCTGGCCAATATAGCGAAACCCCAACTCTACCAAAAATACAAAAATTAGCTGGGTATGGTGGCACATGCCTGTAATCCCAGCTACTCAGGAGGCTGAGGCACAAGAATCGCTTGAACCCAGGAGGTGGAGGTCACAGTGAACCAAGATCACACCACTGCACTCCAGCCTGGGCAACAGAGCAAGACCCTGTTTCAAAAAAAAAGAATAAAGTAGTTATGGATGAAATGATAGGATGTCTGGGATTTGCTTCAAATAATTGGGGAGGGGGTGGGGAGAATAATTGAGGTATAGATGAAATAAGACTGACCATAAACTGAAACTGGGTGATGGATATGGAAAGGTCCATTATACTATTCTCCAGACTTCTGAATATGTTTAGAATTTTCCATTGAAAAGTTAAAAAAAAAAAAACAATCAACAAACAAAACACACACACACACACACACACACACACACACACACGAGGAGGAGCACTGCTGGGTCGCCTGGAGTAATAGAATAAAATTCCTAGTCTAGTTTCTAGCCCCATTTAACTAGACAGTTTCTCTAGGGGTCTACCATAAAGTGCAATCCATTGACCAAGTCCTGCTCTTCACTCTTATATCATTAGCCTAAGAAGGATGTTAAGTTGTCTGAGTTTGGTTACTTACCAGATACCTTTTAATGTCCAAGTTTGCTACCCAATTTTAACTTGAGTTTAAGAAAACTTAAAATAATTTCTGAAGCTAACAGAATTTTAGCATCTGGTGAATTTATTCAGCATAACCACAGGCATTATCTTCATGCTGTCCACACAGACACAAACACAGATACACCACAATATCCATATTTAGCCCAAGTGTATTCCTTCTGAGGCTCATTTATATGTCTTCATATGCCACAGCCCATCATTTAAATATGGATATTTTCAATGCCAATTCCTTTGTTGACTTTCTCACTGCAGAAGGGAAAAAAACACATAAACATACTTTTATGCATTTTTATAGTCTTGTGATAAATATAATTCAAAGTATATTGTTATTTTTTAATTATTAAGCCACAAGTAAAGAACTTATTGCCATCACAATTACATTGTTGTTTATATTAAACTACATTACTCTGTGGCAGCTTATATCTAAAAGTGATTTTAGTGATCTAACTAGTGGGTCTATAGAACCAGAGTAACAATGTCACAAGACTAGGGGAATATCAAAGTGCTACATTAACCCTGAAACAAAATTAATACCACTAATTTGGTCATCAAATGGGTTCTAGAGTTTTTAAATATACTGCCTATGTTTTAGTAATATATCTTTACTAGTTCTCTAAATATTCTACATTTCTCGTACTACCAGGTCAGAATATAAGATAAATACTGTGTGGTGGTGAGATATATCACTGTTTTTAAAACTAGCAGTAATGACCAGGCACAGTGGCTCACACCTGTAATCCCAGCACTTTGGGAGGCCAAGGTGGGTAGATCACTTGAGGTCAGGAGTTTGAGACTGACCTGGCCAACATGGTAAAACCCCGTCTCTACTAAAAATACAAAAATTAGCTCAGCATGATGGCGCACGCCTATAATCCCAACTACTTGGAAAGCTGAGGCATGAGAATTGCTTGAACCCGGGAGGCAGAGGTTGCAGTGAGCTGAGATCGCGCCACTACACTCCAGCCTGGGCAACAGAGTGAGACTCCATCTCAAAAAATTTTTAAAAATAAAAATAAAATGAAGATAGCAGTAAAACATCTTCCCTCCTCCCCCAATTTAAATTATATTAAATAAGATTCCTAAAGTACCACATACGCACATATAAAACAGCTGTGTTGGCACATGGGTTCTTTTCAGTGCTTCAGAAAGACTACAATCCTGAAGACAAAATAGGTTTCACTGGCTTCCTAAGTGTTAGGAAATATCAGAAATGAAGCTTTTGTGCTTGGATATTTGTGTAATGTGGTATACATGACAGCAAATTTCACCTGTAATTCTGATGCTTCCTGGGTTGGTTACCCATATATCAAAAGTTAAGGGGGCCTAAAGTAAGACTTACATGTCTTCTGCAGACATCTTCATGACTCCAACACATAGAGCATGCTGTTTTCCTTCTGCCATGATAGCCTGAAAGAACACAGCTAAGAAAACTATTTATCAAAATGCCTTGGGGCCTCCCCATCAAGGGAAGGGTGTCAAGTAATGATCACGTTACTAGTTAAGCCACTTGGAACACCTCTTGTGTCTTCTCCTAGACCATTAACTCCTTGAGAGCAGAGACCTAGCAGAGTCTGTGGGTATACTGTACTCAGTAAATGCTAAATGAATAAATCTAATAACCCCTTTTCTTTCAAGTCAAATGTTAATACTATAACCCATGCCCACAAAACCAGAATAAGTCACACAAAAAAAGGAGTAAAATTTCTTGCACATAAATACTAAAAGCCATGAAATCAATAAATATTAATTGCTCTGATTAATTATTCTGATCACTGAATGGTGGGGGTTTTTGTTTGTTTTTGAAACGGAGTCTCACTCTGTTGCCCAGGCTGGAGTGCAATGGCACAGTCTTGGCTCACTGCAACCTCTGCCTCCCAGGTTCAAGCAATTCTCCTGCCTCAGCCTCCCAAGTAGCTAGGACTACACCACACCCGGCTAATTTTTGTATTTTTAGTAGAGACGGGATTTCACTATGTTGGCCAGGCTGGTCTTGAACTCCTGACCTCATGATCCACCTGCCTTGGCCTCCCGAAGTGGTGGCATTACAGGTGTGAGCCACCGTGGCCAGCTGTTTGGTTTTTTGAGATGAAGTCTTGCTCTGTCACCCTGGCTGGAGTGCAGTGGTATGATCTTGGCTCACTGCAACCTCTGCCTCCTGAGTTCAAGCAATTCTCCTGCCTCAGCCTCCTTAGTAGCTGGGATTACAGGTGCACACCACCCTACCCGGCTAATTTTTGTATTTTTAGTAGAGACAGGGTTTCGCCATGTTGGCCAGGCTTGTCTCAAACTCCTGACCTCACGTGATCTGCCCGCCTCAGCCTCCCAAAGTGCTGGGATTACAGGCGTGAGCCACCACACCCAGCCTGAATGGTGTTTTATGTAAAGGATGTTTTAAAATAATAGTTAAATTCCCAGTCTATCTTTAAGAGCCCGATATAACAGTTTCAACCTTTCTAGAAAAACCAGAGTGGTCTTGATTAACATTTGAAGTTTCTGGAATGTTAAACACTGCAGTATATATTTTTAAAAGTCAAGATTCAGGGCACACAAGACCTCTCTGTACCATTTTTTTTTTTTACAACTTTCTCTAAATCTATAATTGTTTCAAAATAAAATTATTTTTAAAAGTAAAGACTAGGTACTAAGAAAATTTTCCATTTAAGGTTAACTCCAGAACTAAAAACTTACCAACACTTAGAGGAATCATAAATATTACAAACAACAACAACAACCAAAAACCCGTCCTCACTTTTCTCCTTTGGTTTTCAATTCATTCAGTGTTCCAAATATGTGAGCATCTATTATGCAAAAAGCATGTCAACATAACCTGTTCATAGAATATAAACATACAACTTATACTACCCCTTCACTGTAACTGCCCCAACAGAGAATATCTTTTTTTTTTTTTTCTTATTCTTATTCTTAAACATACCCCTGCCCAGGCATGGTGGCTCACACCTGTAATCCCAGCACTTTGGGAGGCCAAGGCGGGTGAATCACCTGACCTCAGGAGTTTGAGACCAGCCTGACCAACATGGTGAAACCCTGTCTCTACTAAAAATACAAAAATGAGCTGGGCATGGTAGTGGTTGCCTGTAATCCCAGCTACTCAAGAGGCTATGGCAGGAGAATTGCTTGAACCCAGGAGGCAGAGGTTGCAGTGAGACAAGATCGCGCCACTCCACTCCAGCTTGAGCGACAGAGCGAGACTCCGTCTTAAAAAATAAAATAAGATAAACACACTCTAAAAGTAATTTCCCTATTCCACCAAGTACCATTCCTTTTCTATACCTGAGGCAAATGGCTACTTTGGCTATAATAAAGGAGAAGATGTTCTCCTGTCCAGAATAGTCACAAAAATCTATTTAATCCAGAAAATAGCTGAAACAGCATGGTAGAAATGGAAATAATGCAGAATTATTCAGGTATGTCATAAGTTGAATCGATCTTTAAGGACTATCTGGGGCTCTGACATTTCTCTTTGAGAAAACATGCTCTGAGGCCCCCAAACCCAACTTTTCAAATAATTAATTTTCAAAATAAAAGTTGGAGGTTGCCAATATTTCCCACTATTCACTCCCAACACAAAATTGTTGCTTGGGAAGAGATACCTATACCTGGTGACTAAATTCTTTTCCCTTTTGAGAGCTTTTACTCCAATGTATGTCAGTAAGTCAAAATGAACATTACAGTGGCAAGTTGATATCCAAAAAGCTGATCCAATTATATCATCTATATCCTTTCCCCTAGTAATCAAGAATTCCCTATTGTGTTCTAAGCCTGATAACAGTAGGCCCTGACTGGGCTGAAATGCAGCTGAGACTCTTTTGTAACTTGTTCTCATTTAACTTCTAAGAAACGACCTAAGATGAGATAATTCAGTAGCAACAAATAAAATTACTCTGTACAACTTCAAATGTAACCAGAAAGGCATGAGGTAAGAGTAACAGTAACCTTCAAAAAGTACATCTAATGTTCTCTTGAATGATACACCTTTCGCAGTAATGATAAGAGCACAATGAATACATTTTTCAGCAGTTTTAGCCTGGGAAGGATACAACAATGGTATCTACTGCAGCAGGGTAAAGCTTAGCTCCAGGAGAAGTTAAGCCTGGACACATGATATTTGCTCCACTGAGTACAAATTTGATGGCTCCTTTATCAACCTGCTGGTGTGGCAGGATAAAAGGATCTATAAGAAAAGAAATACAATATATTAATAATAACACTAATGACTCAACAGAAAAAGGCAAAGGATCTGAACAAATATTTCCCCAAATTATAGTAATCTAACAGATACAAAAGAAAACTCTGAAACACTATCATTTGTTTACCAAATTGGTAATCTTTTTTGTTGTTTTTTTTTTTTTTTTTTTGAGGCAGGGTCTTGCTCTGCCACCCAGGCTGGAATGCATTGGGACAATCATACCTCACAATAACCTTGAACTCTTGAGCTCATGCAATCTTCCCACTTCAGCCTCCCAAGTATTCTCCAAAAACCATAGTTTCAAAACTTATACTACTCCTTCCTCCAAAAACTATGGTTTTTGGAGACTACTTAATATGCTGTGGGAAATTTTCGTGATATAATGTTAAGTGAAAAATGTGAAGTAAAAAAACCATTAAAAAGATCAGGGGTTACCTGGGTTTGGGGAAGTAGGGGGAGGAAGGATGAATAGGTGGAGTACAAAGAATGTTAGGGCAGTAAAACCATTCTGTATGATACTTAACAGTAGATACTTGACATTATGTATTTGGGAAAGCCCATAAAAGTGTAGAATACAAAGAGTAAACCCTAATGTAAACTAAGGACTTGGGTTAATAATAATGTATCAACACTGGTTCATCAATTGTTACAAATGTATCATTCCAACACAAGATGTTATTCATAGGGGAATCTGAACCTGGGAGAGGGAACTCTGTTCTTTCTCCTTACTTTTTCTGTAAACCTAAAACTGCTCTAAAAAATAAAAGCCTGTTAATTAAAAAAAAAAAAAAAAAAAACTACAAGGGGTTGAAGAGAAGTGGTTAAGGGGTACAAAAATACAGGTCGATAAGTTCTAGTATTCGAGAGTACAGTAAGAAAATTATATTTAATAATGATTTACTGTATATTTCAAAATAGCTAGAAGAATTGTAGTCTTCTCAACACAAAGATAAACGTTTGAAGTGATAGATACCCTAATTTGATCATTACATACTGTATAAAGGTATCAAATATCACATGTACCCCTAAAATATGTACAACTATTATAAATATATATAGGTGGGGGAGGATACAGGCACCACAACAGCAGACAATGTACAGCTATTATGTATCAATTTTTAAAAAACTATGTAACAGAGAGCCCAATTTAAAAAAAAAATGCATTTACACACATCACAGGAAATAACTGGATGGAAGAACATTTAGTCAATGCTTTCTCATATATTGACTTTTCTCTATTAGGCTAATAGATACAAATATAAAAAATGAAAATGCTCACAATGCTTATCACAGTTTGTAAATACATATTTGTGTAATTATCTAATTGCTGTTTATTCTCCAAACTAGACTATTAGTTTCGTAAGGACAGAGACAATGTCTTTGCTTCCCATTGTATTCTCAGCACCTAGCTGAGTGCCTAGCACACAGTAAGTTCAATAAATATTTGTTTGTTTGTTTGTTTGTTTCCTTTTTTTTGAGAAGAAGTCTCGCTCTTGTCCCCCAGGCTAGAGTGCAATAGCCTGATCTCGGCTCACTGCAACCTCTGCCTCCCGGATACAAGCGATTTTCCTGCCTCAGCCTCTCGAGTGGCTGGGATTACAGGTACCTGCCACCAAGCCCGGCTAATTTTTGTATTTTTAGTAGAAATGGGTTTCACCATGTTGGCCAGGCTGGTCTCAAATTCCTGATCTCAGGTGATCCGCCTGCCTTGGCCTCCCAAAGTGCTGGGATTACAGGCGTAAGCCACCATGCCTGGCAATAAATATTTGTTGAATGAATGAATAAATGATCTTTCTTGGGCTTCTGGAATGCATGAGAGAATTTGCATTTTCAGATTTACCACAAGATGGGCATTCATTTTAGTTTTACATTCATTATTACCTAGTACTAATAAATAATGAGTTAATTATCAGAAGTCACTTTAATTATCAGAAGTCTTTCAATATCCTTAATGCATATTTGTTTTTCTCCCCCAGCAGTGTCTCATCTGATTAAATGCATATTTTTTACAAGACTTTATATTTGAATATTGCAGTAAGAGTAAAATTTCAAAAAATAAAAATAAAAAACCTTACATTTGTGAAGTAATCTTAGGGTTGGATAAAAAGGCCCTTCTCTTTGTCTAAAAAACAGTAATTCTCCATTTACTGTAAGAATTTCTATATGTTCATGGCTGTAAGACAAATGTCACAAAGTACCAAGTTAAATATTTTCTTTCAAAAATTCACAACATAAAACACGCATATACAGTGATAAAGTAAACTTTTTTAAAAAGTCAGTAAAAATCCTGGCCAGAAAAATATTATTTACATTGTTTTTCCTATCATACAAGTCCAGTAGAGAAAAAGAAAAATATTACCTGCTACAACCAATTTTACTTCATATTTTATTAATTCTATTGTTAGATTCAATAAAACAATTCTCTAAAGAACAAACTGAAATAAATTAAATCCAACTCTGAACTAAAACATTTAACTCTTTACTAAAACAATCAATACACAAAGCCACATTTTTTCAGGGACATAGAAAATCTTTGAAATGCAAATATTGGAGTTTTAGAGTTATTCTGTGTCTACCCCATTATTAATCTACCAATAGTTAATCTGAAAATAATTCCATTTAGTATGAGTGCAATCTAATCATTAAATATTCAGCTACACCAAGCTTTACACAGACAAAAACAAAGACTTACCATCGGACTATTTTGACAGGATCTTTCTTAGGCATGATTTGATTAAGCCATGGTTCAATACCTGGAAATTGCTCTATCAATTGATTCTTAATACCCTTAATAACAGAAGTTTTCAACTGGATGCAGTTGGACACATTTTCTTTTTCATCAAATCTGCCAAGTAATTTTTGCAAGAAAAGAAACAGGCATTTCTAAGTAGAGGTATCAGAATACCTAAAGATATTGTTCTAATTAGTCATTTATTCCCAACCAAGTAGATACTTAAAATAATTATGAAATAATTTTTTTAAATGCCACTTCCCTTTTACTCTGTCCAGCACAAAACCAATGTCTTAATACAATATTGAAATAAACTGTCAAGTATACAGCAATTAGCTGGGGTTGGGGGAAGGAATATGAGACACACTTTGCACCATAATCTGTAATTAGCTACACAGATGCCTTTCCTGGAAAATCTTATTCAATTCTACCCAGGAAGAAACACAGGCTCCCACCAATAATAAAACCTGTGATCAAAAAACAAAACCCTCAATTGTTGAGATACAAAAGACCAACCCAAGCATAACATAGAAAATTGGTCCCTGCTAGGCTATGTAATCTGCTGAGATTTTTTTTTAAGTGATGACAATAATGATTTCTAAGATCCCTATTTCATTTTTGCTCAAAATTTCATGCACAAAACCCACCTTCCTTTGCCCATGTTCCCCCTTTGCTTTTTGCGTCTACCAAATCTGGAAGGCAAACCCACTAGTAGGTTCCCAAGGAATTTTTTTCTTCCTTATACTGAATAGCCTATGGGGCAATCACGTTATTTTCAAGGCAAGGTTAATCTGGCAGCTAGGCAATAGGCATGACAGGCCGCTTGCTTCCTGTCACCCAGACTCCTTCACTCCCATGACCCAGGAAGTCAAGCCTTCCTTTATTCAGTTCATAACTAATAAACATATGGCAGTGAGCGCAGGGCTCCCCTCTCAGCTACAGAGGATATGCCCCTAAATCACAGTGCACGGATGTGATTGGTAGAACCCTAGGAATGGAGACAGAATTGGGGGAGGGGGCAAAAGAGAAAGAGGGGTAAGGAGAAAAAACAATGGGAGTGGAGGGACTGAAACCCGATTGAGGACTACAGATGGAAAGCTTAAAGAAGTGTTCAAGTTGGGAGTGAGAGCATAGTACTATAGAAAACCTTAGGGAGTCAGGATGGCAGGGGCGGGGGAGAGAGAAAGAGGATCTTAACTCTCGCCCTCTTCCCCACCCCCACCCCACCGCCTTTGTGAGCAGCCGATGGAGGCCACAGCATGTCCTTACTTCTTGAACATGATCCAAGGTGAAGGGGGCGACGATAGGGAAGGGCCCGGAATGGGAAAGAAATTGAATTTGCAAGGGTCCGGCAGATCCCCTCACACGAGGAAGGCCGGCACTGACAGTCGGAGCTGTAGTCGTTATCCGGAAAACGAGAGCCAGCCGCGCTTTACGGCTCTCAGTCAAATCTGACTACTTCCGCTCCTCTGGACTCCACGTAGGCGCTTTTGCCGGCTCCTTTTAGGCAACCGGTTCCTCTGCAGTTGGAGGTAGCTGAAAGGGCGGGACTTGACAGGGAAGAAGTGATAGGGCAATTGCAGGAAAAGAAGAATGGAGGGGGCGGGGAATCAATCAAAGTAGCATTTATGGCACTTGCGTCAGTTACGGGTTCCTCAAAGGGTCGAGATTCTTCCGTGCTTCGTTGCTACCTACCGTCAAACTAAACGATTTTTTTAGGGGAAATGGCTTTTGTCCTGTCTGAGGCAACCGAATGGATTGGTGCTTACCTACCAGCATGAATCCAGGCAACCCTCATGGCTTCATGTGAAAGTGCTGGTAGGATTGCCAGGTTTAGCAAATGAAAATACAGGATGCCTATTTAAATGTGAATTTCAGGTAAACAATGAATATTTGTTTTAGTGTAAGTACACCTCATTAATATTTTGGATATACTTACACTAAAAATATACAGCCCTTGGTTAGCTGAATTTCATTGAGCATCCTGTTTTTTATCTTATAACCTTATTCACTGGCAACCGTACGATGCACCCATAGTTTTTTGCGGGTTTTTATTGAGACAGGTCCTCACTCTATTGCCCAGGCTTGAATGCGGTGGTGCTATAATGGCTCACTGCAGCCTCTACCTCCTTGGCTCAAGGGATCCTCCCACTTCAGCCTCCCAAGTTGCATGAACTACAGGCACACACCACCATGCCCGGTTAATTTTCTTATTTTTATTTTTATTTTTTTGTTGAGACGGGGTCTATGTTGCCCAGGCTGGCTGCAAACTCCTGGGCCCAAGCGGTCTTCCCGCCTTGGCATCCCAAAGTGCTGGGGTTACAGGCTTGAATGACTGTGCTCCAGTAGAATAATTCCCATAGAATTATTACAGAAGGTAATCTGATTTAAGAGATAATAGCTAAAGATACATGTTTTACTTCAGTATTTTTTTTAAAAAAGAAAGCTGATGGAGAAACAAAATTATGCCAATCAAGAGTTTCACTTTGTTTTTTGTTTTAGAGACAGCATCTCACTCTGTCACCTAGGCTGGAGTGCCGTGGCATGATCATGGTTCATTGGAGCTGCAACTTCCCAGGCTGAAGTGACCCTCCTGCCTCAGCCTCCCGAGTAGTTGGTACTACAGGCATGCACCACCACACCTGGCCAATTTTAATTTTTTGTAGAGACAGGCAGGGTCTCACTAAGTTGTCCAGACTGATCTTGAACTCCTGGCCTCAAGCAATTCCCTGAACTCAGCCTCCCAAAATGTTGGGATCACAGCCATGAGCCACTGTGCCTAGCCTAATCAAGGGGTTTGATTAGCCAAGAAATAATGGAAAAATTTAAAAACCTGAAAAGGCCCTACTCGGGAGGTGGGGTGGGTAGGCACTGACATCCAAAACAAATACACCAGTCTTCCCAGGGAGTAAATACTCTAGTCCATATTGAGGAGACAGGCCATTAGAGCAATTATAACACAAACAGTACTATGCATTTAAATGATCCAACTAACTCACTTTGTCTTGATTCTATGGTACGAACAATATTCTGATTACAATTTGGCTTCCCATGAAGATCTGCCCACAGGGAAAGAATTAGCTATGTTCCAATCAAATCTGCATGAACAATTACGTTTGCATTTGTAAATTAATAAATTAGCATTCTGGTTTATACAACACTCTCTTGTGAACATCCTTAGTGAGAATCCACATTCCCAGCATCCATCAACTCTGCAACATTTAGAATATTGACATTATGAACATGTGAAACTGATGTCCAGCCCCCAAGCTGTGGTTAGTGCCACACTGGCAGGATTCTTTTTTATTTTTTAATCTTTATGGGTACATAGTAGGTGTATAAATTTATGGGGTACATGAGATGTACAGGCATGCAATGTGAAATAAGCACATCATAGAGAATGGGGTGTCCATCCCCTCAAGTATTTATCCTTTGAGTTACAAACAATTCAACTGTGCTCTTTAACTTATTTTAAAATATAGAATTAGGTTATTATTGACTATAGTCACAGTACTAGTTCATTCTCACACTGTTAGAATACCCGAGACTGTGTAATTTATAAAGGAAAGAGGTTTAATTGACTCACAGTTCTGCATGGCTAGAGAGGGCTCAGAAAACTTACAGTCATGGCAGAAGGGGAAGCAAACATATCCTTCTTCACAAGGTGGCAGGAGAAAGAAGTATGTGGAGCAAAGGGGGAAGAACCCCTTATAAAACGATTAGATCTCATGAGCACTCACTCACTATCACAAGAACAGCATGCAGAAAACCACCCCCATGATCCAATCACCTCCTACCAGGTCTCTCCCCAGACATGTGGGGATTATGTGGATTACAATTCAAGATGAGATTTGGGAAATCCAAACCATGTAAGTCACCCTATTTTGCTATCAAATAGAAGGTCTTAGTCATTCTTTCTATTTTTTATACCTATTAGCCAACCTCACCTCCACTACCCAACCCCCACTACCCTTCCCAGCATCTGGTAACCATCCTTCTATTCTCTGTGTCCATGAGTTCAATTGATTTGATTTTTAGATTCCACAAATAAGTGAGAACATGTGATGTTAGTGTTTCAGGGCCTGAGTTATTTCACTTAACATAGTGATCTCCAGTTCCATCCATGTTATTGCAAATGACAGGATCTCAATTTTTTATGGCTGAATAGTACTCCATTGTGTATCTGTACCACATTTCCTTTATCCAAACATCTGTTGATGGACACTTAGGTTAATTCCAAATCTTAGCTGTTGTAAACACTGCTGCAAGAAACATAGGAGTGCAGCTATTTCTCTGATATACTCATTTCCTTTCTTTTGGGTGGATACCCAACAGTAGGATTGCTGGATCATATGGTAGCTCAATGTTTAGTTTTCTGAGGAACCTCCAAACTGTGCTCCATAGTGGTTGTACTAATTTACGTTCTCACCAACAGTGTACAAGTGTTCCCTTCTGTCCACATCTCACCAGCATTTGTTATTGCCTGTCTTTGGATATAAGCCATTTTAACTGGGGTGAGATGATATCTCATAGTTTTGATTTGCATTTCTCTGATGACCAATGATGCTGAGCAACTTTTCTTTTGCCTGTTTGCCATTTGTGTGTCATCTTTTGAGAAATGTCTATTCAAATATCTTGCCAATTTCTTGATTGTATTATTAGATTTTTTCCTATAGAGTTGTTTGAGCTCCTTCTATATTCTGGTTATTAATCCCTGGTCAGAAGGATAGTTTGCAACTTTGGTGATTGTATCCTTTGCTGTGCAGAAGCTCTTTAACTTTATGCAATCCAGTTTGCCCATGTTTGCTTTGGTTGTCTGTACTTGTTGGGTATTGCTCAAGAAGTCATTGCCCAGACCAATGTTGTGGAGATTTTCCCCAATGTTTTCTTGAAGTAGTTTCATGGTTTGAGGTCTTAGATTTAAGTCTTTAATCCATTTTGAATTGACATTTTTATATGTCAAGAGAGAGTCTCACTCTGTCGCCCAGGCTGGAGTGCAGTGGCGCTATCTAAGCTCACTGCACCCTCCACTTCCCGGGTTCAAGCAATTCTCCTGCCTCAGCCTCCTGAGTAGCTAGGATTACAGGCGTGTGCCAACACGCCCAGCTAATATTTTTTGTATTTTTAATAGAGATGGTGTTTCACCATGTTAGCCAGGCTAGTCTCAAACTCCTGACCTCGTGATCTGCCCACCTCTGCCTCCTAGTGTGCTCAGATTATAGGCTTGAGCCACCGCGCCCGGCCAGTGTATTTTACTTTTCATTATAGAGACCTTTCACTTCTTATAGTTCAGTTAATTACTAGGTATGTAATTTTACATGTGGCTATTGTAAATAAGATTATTTTTTAAATTTCTTTTTCAGATTGTTCACTGTTGGCATATAGAAATGCTACTAATTTTTGTATTTTGATTGTGTATCCTACAATTCTAATGAATTTATCAGTTCTAATAGTTTTCTCATGGAGTCTAGTTTACTCTAAATATAAGATCATATCATCGGCAAATAAGTATAATTTGATTTCTTCTTTTCCAAATTGGATACCCTTTGTATCTCTCTCTTTTCTGACTGCTCTCGTTAGTAAGGGAGGAGACCACTACTACTCCTGCTGCCCCCTCCCCCCACCTTGCCTAGTTCAAAGACAGGAGAAAAGAGAGAGAGAAACAAAAGTAAGATAAATAGCCAGACAACCTTGGCACCACCACCCAGCCCTGGGAGTTAAACAAAGTAATAATAATAACATCAACCCCTGGCCTAAACTACTTGTGTTATCTGTAAATTCCAGACACTGTATGAAAAAAGCATTGTAAAGCTTTTTGTTCTGTTAGCTGATGCATGTAGCCCCCAGTCACGTTTCCCACGCTTGCTCGATTTATCATGACCCTTTCACGTGGACCCCTTAAAGTTGTAAGCGTTTAAAAAGGCCAAGTATTTCTTTCTCGGGGAGCTCGGCTCTTAAGACGCGAGTCTGCCGACGCTCCCGGATGAATACAAAACCTCTTCCTTCTTTAATCTGGTGTCTGAGGAGTTTTGTCTGTGGCTCGTCCTGCTACATTAGGACTTTCAGAATAACAGTGATGACAGTGGACATCCCTGTCATGTTCCGGATCTTACAGGAAAGGCTTTAAGTTTTTCCCCTTCAGTATAATACTAGATGCAGGTCTATTGTATATGACTTTTATTATGTCAAGGTATGTTTTTTCTATCCCCGGATATTGAGGGTTTCTATCATGAGGAAATGTTGAATTTCATCAAATGCTTTTTCAGCATCAACTGAAATGGAAGATTTTTATTTCAAACTGAAACTGAAGGATTTTATCCTTCACTCTGTTGACAGGCTGTATCACATTGATTGGTTTATGTATGTTGAGCCATCCTTGAATCCCAGGGATAAATCCCAGTTGGTCATGATGAATGATCTTTCTAATGTATTGTTGAATTTAGTTTGCTAGTATTTTGTTGAGGATTTTTTTTTTCTTTGAGACGGAGTCTCGCTCTGTCACCCCGGCTGGAGTGCAGTGGCATGATCTTGGCTCACTGAAAGCTCTGCCTCCCAGGTTCAGGCCATTCTCCTGCCTCAGCCTCCCAAGTAGCTGGGACTACAGGTGCGTGCCACCATGCCCAGCTAATTTTTTTGTGTGTTTAGTAGAGATGGGGTTTCACCATGTTAGCCAGGATGGTCTCGATCTCCTGACCTCGTGATCCGCCCGCCTCGACCTCCCAAAATGCTGGGATTACAGGTGTGAGTCACTGCGCCCGGCTGAGGATTTTTGCATCAATGGTCATCAGAGATATTAGCCTGAGACTGAGTCTTGTTCTGTCGCCCAGGCTGAAGTGCAGTGACGCGATCTCAGCTCACTGCAACCTCCGCCTCCCAGGTTCTAGTGATTCTCCTGCCTCAGCCTCCCGAGTAGCTGGAATTACAGGCATGCGTCACCACACCCAGTTTATTTTTGTATTTTTAGTAGATACAGGGTTTCCCTATGTCAGCCAGTCTGGTCTCAAACTCCTGACCTCAGGTGATCCGCCTGCCTCAGCCTCCCAAAATGCTGGGATTACAGGCATGAGCCACTGCGCCTGGCCAAATCTTTTTTTTCTTTATTTTATTTTGAGAGTCTTGCTCTGTTGCCCAGGCTGGAGTGCAGTGGCACGATCTCGGCTCACTGCCACCTTGGCCTACCGGGTTTAAGCAATTCTCCTGCCTCAGCCTCCTGAGTAGCTGGGATTACAGGCATGCACCACCACACCCAGCTAATTTTTGTACTTTTAGTAGAAACAGGGTTTCACCATGTTGGTCAGGCTCGTCTCAAACTCCTGACCTTGTGATCTGCCCGCCTAGGTCTCCCAAAGTGCTGGGATTACAGGCATGAGCCACCGCGCCTGGCCGTGGTTTTTCTTTTATTGTGTCTTTAATCCGTTTTGAATTGACATTTTTGTCTGGTTTTGGTATCAGAGTAATGCCAATCTCATAGAGCGAATTTAGAAGTATTCCCTCCTCCTCGATTTTTTGGAATGGTTTGAGTAGGATCGGTATTAGTTCTTCTTTAAATGTTTGGTAGAATTCAGCAGTGAAGCCATTGGGTCCTGGGCTTTTCTTTACTGGGAGACTTTTTATTACAGCTTTGATCTCATTACTTGCTTTTGTGCTGTTTGGGTTTTGGGTTTCTCCCTGATTCAATCTTGGTAGGCTGTGTGTGTCTAGGAATTTGTCCATTTATTCCAGATTTTCCAATGTATTGGCATATAGTTGCTCATAGTAGCCTCTAATGATCCTTTGAATTTCTGTAGTATCAGTTTTAATACCTCCTTTTTCATTTCTGGTTTCATTTTATTTTCTCTTTTTTTCTTAGTTAGGCTAAATGTCAATTTTCTTTAACTTTTCAAAAACTATATTTAACTTTATATAAAACTTTAACTTTTCAAAAACTATATTTTTGTTTCATTGATCTTTTGTATTGTTTTCTTCATCTCAATTTCTTTTTTTTTTTTTTTTTTTGAGACGGAGTCTCGCTCTGCCGCCCAGGCTGGAGTGCAGTGGCGCGATCTCAGCTCACTGCAAGCTCCGCCTCCCGGGTTCACGCCATTCTCCTGCCTCAGCCTCCCGAGTAGCTGGGACTACAGGCGCCCACCACCTTGCCTGGCTAGTTTTTTTGTATTTTTTAGTAGAGACGGGGTTTCACCGTGTCAGCCAGGATGATCTCGATCTCCTGACCTCGTGATCCGCCCGTCTCAGCCTCCCAAAGTGCTGGGATTACAGGCTTGAGCCACCGCGCCTGGCCTTCATCTCAATTTCATTTATTTCTGCTCTGAACTTCACTATTTCTTTTCTTCTACTAATTTTGGGTTTGATTTGCCCTTGCTTTTCTAGTTCTTTGAGATGCATCATTAGATTATTTATTTGGAGTTTTTCCTCTTATTTGGATGCAGGCACTTAGAGCTATAAACTTTCCTCTGAGTACTGCTTTTGCTGTATCCCGTAGGATTTGATAGGTTGTGTTTCCATTATCATTTGTTTCAAGACATTTTTCCGTTTCCTTCTTAACTTCTTCATTAATCCACTGGTCATTCAGGAGCATATTGTTTAATTTCCCTGTATTTGTATAGTTTCCAAAATTTCTCTTGTTTTTAATTTCTAGTCTTATTCCATTGTGGTCAAAGAAGATGCTTGATATTATTTCAATTTTTGAATTTTTTAAGACTTGTTTTATAACCTAAGATATAGTCTATCCTTGAGAATCATCCATGTGCTGAGGAAAAGAATGTGTATTCTGCAGCTCTTAAATGAAATGTTCTGTAAATATCTATTAGATCTATTTGGTCTACAGTGCAGATTAGTTTGATGATTATTTGTTGATTTTCTGTCTGAAAGGTCTGTCCATTGCTGAAAATGGGGGTGTTGAGGTCTCCAGTTATTATTGTTTTGGGACCTGTCTCTTTCTTTAGCTCTAATAATATTTGATTTATATGTCTAGGTGCTCCAGTGTTGGGTGCATATATATTTAAAATTGTTATATCCTCTTGCTGAATTGACCCCTTTGTCACTACATGGTGACCTTTTTTGTCTCTTCTTTTGGTTTTTGTCTTGAAATCTATTTTGACTGATGTAAGTATGGTGAATCCTGCTCTTTTTTGGTTTCCATTAGCGTGGAACATCTTTTTCCATCCCTTTATTTTCAGTCCATGTGTTTTTATAGATGAAGTGTGTTTCTTGTAGCAACAGATCAATGGGTCTTGTTTGTTCATCCATTCAGCTGCTCTGTGTCTTTTGATTGGAGAATTTAGCCTATTTACATTCAATGTTATTATTGATAAGTAAGGACTTATTCCTGCCATTTTGTTATTTGTTCTCTGATTGTTTTGTGGTCTGCTCTTCCTTCTTTCATTCCTGTATTCCTCTAGTGAATGTGATTTTCTCTGGTGATATGACCTAATGTCTCTATGTTTTTTTATCCATTGTATGTTTTTCAGTTTGAGGTTACCATAAGTCTTGCAAATAATAACTTATAACCCATTATCCTAACCTGATAACAACTTGACACTACACACTTAAAGGAACAAACAAGCAAAACAAAACAAAACTAATAAAAACTCTACACATTAGCTTCATCCTCACTGCTTTTTAACTTTTTATTGTTTATATTTACCTCTTATTGTATTGACTATGTCTTGATGAGTTGTTGTAGTTGTAATTTTTGATTGGTTCATCATTTTGTCTTTCTACCTAGTATAAGAATAGTTTACACACCACAGTTACAGTGTTATAATATTCTGTGTTTTTCTGTGTACTTACTATTACCAGTCAGTTTTGTACCTTCAGGTGATTATTGCTCATTAATGTCCTTTTCTTCCTGATTGAAGTACTCCCTTTAGCATTTCTTGTAGGACAAGTCTGGTGTTGATGAAATCCCTCAGCTTTTGTTTGCCTGGGAAAGTCTTTATTTCTCCTTCATGTTTGAAGGATATTTTCATCAAATATACTATTCTAGGGTTATAGTGTTTTTCCTTCAGCACTTTAAATGTGTCATACCACTCTCCTGATCTGTAAGGTCTCCACTGCTCCCAAATGTATTGGAGCTTCATTCAATGTTATTTGTTTCTTTTATCTTGCTGTTTTTAGGATCCTTTCTTTATCCTTGACCTTTGGGAGTTTGATTATTAAATGCCTTGAGGTAGTCTTTGGGTTAAATCAGTGTGGTGTTCCACAACCTTCTTGTACTTGGGTATTGATATCTTTCTCTAGGTTTGGCAAGTTCTCTTGTTATCATCCTGTTAAATAAACTTTCTACCCCTATATCTTTCTCTACCTCCTCCTCAAGGCCAATAACTCTTAGATTTGCCCTTTTGAGGCTATCTTCTAGATCCTGTAGGTATGCTTCCTTGTTTTTTATTTTTTCTTTTGTCTCCTCTGACTGTGTATTTTCAATTAGCCTGTCTTCAAGCTCACCAATTCTTTTGTCTGCTTGATCAATTCTGCTAATAAAAGACTGTGATACATTCTTTAGTATGCCAATTGGATTTTTTAGCTCCAGAATTTCAGCTTGGCGCTTTCAAATTATTTCAGTCTCTTTTTAAAATTTATCTGATAGAATTCTGAATTCCCTCTCTGTGGTACCTTAAATTTTTTCTTTGTGGTTCCTGTAGACTCATAGGGGTGCTGCCTTGATGGTCTTGGACAAGATCTGGGAGAATTCTCTGCATTTCCAGGCAGAGAATCTTGTTCCCTTCCCTTACTTTCTCCCAAACATAGTCTCTCTCTCTGTTCTGAGCCACCTAAATTTGGGGTGGGGTGACACAAGCACCCCTGTGGCCACCACCACTATGACTGCACTGGGTCAGACCCGAAGCTAGCACAGTGCTGGGTCTCACCCAAGGCCTGCTGCAACCTGTCCCTGGCTACTGCATATGTTTGCTCAAGGTCCTGGGGCTCCACAGTCAGCAGGTGGCAAAGCCAGCCAAGTCTGTGTCCTTCCCTTCAGGGCGGTGAGGTCCCCAAAGTCCCAGGTGGGTCCAGAAGTTCCATCTAGGAGTCAGGGACTAGAGTCAAAAACCTTAGATGTTTACCTGGTATTCTATTGTATTGTAGCTGATCCAGCACTCAAACCACACCATTCAGTCCTTCCCACTCTTCTCTACCCTTTCCAAAGGGAGAGGAGGTTCACCCCATAGCCATTGCCACCCCAGGCCACAAGGAGTACTGCCAGATTATTGCAGATGTTCCCTTAAAGCCCAACGTCTCTTAAGTCAGCTTGTCATGCATGCTGCCTGGCCTGGGATTCATGCATGCTTCAGGCCAGTGGGCTTCCCTCTGGCCCAGAGCAGGTCCAGAAATACCATCCAAGAATCAAGTCCTAGAATTGGGGATCCCAAGAGCCCACTTGGTGCTCTACCCCCTATGGCAATGTTAGTATGTAAGGTGCAACACAAAGTCCCTTTACTTTTCCCTCTGCTTTTCTCAAGCAAAAGGAGTTTTGTCCCATAGCCACCACAGCTAGTAATGTGCTGAGTCTCACCTAAAGCCAGGAAGTCTCAGAGGTTCACTCAAAGACTTTGATGTAGTACCTGGGTATTGCTGCTGGTTATTCAAGGCCCAAGGGATCTTCAGTTAGCAGGTGATGAATGCTGCCAGTACTGGATCCTTTCCTTCAAGGAAGTGGGTTCTCTTCTGGCCCAGGGTGTGTCTAGAAATGTCATCTGGGAGGTAGAACCTGGAACAGGGACCTCACAACTCTGACCAGTGCCCTATCCTGCCATGGCTTAGCTGTTATCCTAGATGCAAAACACAAGTCCTCCCCACTCTTCCCTCTCCTCTCAAGTGGAAGGAAGGGGTCTCTTTTGGAGCCATGAGCCATGAAGCCTAGGGTTAGGGGAGGGGTGATGCCAACACTCCCTTAGCCACTACAGCTAGTGTCTCAGTATGGCGCGTGCCCCCATAGTCCACTGTCTCTGGGTTTAATTCAGCGCTAGGACTCACGACGAGTTGCAGTACTAATGGCCTAGAATGTTCTTCAAGTTTACTTGGAGACACAGAGTGCTATAGTCCTCATTGGCGAGGTTTGTGAAAACTCAAGTTCCAACACTGAGACTGGTGATTCCCCTCTGGATAGGGCTACTTTAAATGCTCCCTCCATGTGCAGGCATCAACTGAGTTTGATCTGGGTTTCCTTTCTGCTCTAACAGGACAGCACTGAGTTCAATGCCTCACAATTGCTGTGTTCTCCCTCCCCCAGCACTGGGAGATGCTCTTCCCACCAGGCCATTGCTACTGGGGGTGGGGAGGGGTGGCGTAGGCAATTCCAGGCTGTTTTTTAATCTCTTCAGTGCCTCTTTTGGCAATATGAACATGAGGGTTCACCTGATTTTTGGTTCTTATGAAGGTGTTTCTTCTGTGTAGGTAGTTGTTAACTTGGTGTCCTTGTGGGGGCAGAGTATGATCGGTGGAGCTTTCTATTCTGCCATCTTGCTTTGCCCTCCCCCAGCTTTTGTCTGTCAGGATTCTTGCTAAATGGCCTTCCTTTCCTGGCAACTCTCAAATCACCGTGGGAGCCTACCATTTAACAATAAATACATTATAAACAGCAATAAGCCAGGCACATTGGCTCACACCTATATTCCCAGCACTTCGGGAGACTGAGGCAGTAAAATTGCTTGAGCCCAGGAGTTTGAGACCAGCCTGGGCACCATAGCGGGACCCCACCTATAAAAAAATTTAAAAATTAGTCAGGCCTGGTGGTGTGTGCCTATAGTCCCAGCTACTCTGGAGGCTGAGGTGGGAGGATCACTTGAGCTCAGGAGGTAGATTGCAGTGAGCCGGGATCACACCACTGCACTCCAGCTTGGGCAACAGAGTAAGACCTTGTCTCAAAAAAAAAAATGACAAAAGTATTACACTGAAAATCTGTAGTGCTAGAAATAATAGTAACAGTTAACTTTTTTTTTTTTTGAGACAGTCTCGCTCTGTCACCCAAGCTAGAGTGTAGTGGTGTGATCTCAGCTCACTACAACCTCCAACTCCTGGGTTAAAGAGATTCTCATGCCTCAGACTCCCGAGTACCTGGGATTTCAGGTGTGCACCAGCCCGGCTAACTTTTTCTTTTTTTTTTTTTTAAGTAGAGACAAGGTTTCACCATGTTGACCAGGCTGGTCTCAAATCCCTACCTCAAGTGATCCACCCGCCTTGGCCTCCCAGAGTGCTGGGATTACAGGCATGAGCCACCAGCCAAGAAATAATAAATTTTATTTATTTATTTATTTATTTATTTATTTATTGTGAAGGAGCTTTGCTCTTGTCACCCAGGTTGGAGTGCAACGGCACAATCTCAGCTCACTGCAACCTCTGCTTCCCAGGTTCAAGCGATTCTCCTGTCTCAGTCTCCTGAGTAGCTGAAATTACAGGCACCTGCCACCACGCCTGGCTAATTTTTTGTATTTTTAGTAGAGATGGGGTTTCACCATGTTGGCTAGGCTGGTCTCGAACTCCTGACCTCAGGTGATCCACCCACCTCGGCCTCCCAAAGTGCTGGAATTACAGGTGTGAGCCTCCACGCCCGGCCCATAAATTTTAATTCTATAAAAATTACACATATGCTATCTAAGTTATGACAGATCTTACATGCATTGGAATTGATATATAAGCACATGTACATATATATTTTAATCTACTTTCATACACTCTGACAATCACAGAAACTAAATCTGAATGATGACAAATACCACGTTTGGTCATTAGTATTAATGTGCTATTCAGATCTGTACGTGTGTATAAGTACCTTCATTCATAACCCATCTATACAGGTACATATAAGCAGGGCCCACTTTTCACTACAATGCATTTCTGGATATTGTGTTGTAAATGGTATCATGATAAAGTGGATTCTGTTTTTCCAAGGCTGTAACTGAGGGTTTGCTCCTGACAAAGAACTTGTCTTCAAATAAATAATTGCTACAACTAACCATATGTCATTAAAAAAGAAATGCTTCAAAATAAACTTCTCCAAAAATTAAAACAATGAACTTCATTTAGTCATGTAATAGTTATAAAGGACCTTTATGTTTTAGACATACATTTTCTCTGTCCTGTAACTTGTACATAAATGTTCTGTGAAATTTATCTTACGAGGGTCCTCGAGGTACATGTAGCACAGGACACAGAAAACCCAAGTCTATCATACATTATACTAAAATAAGTAATGTAGATGTAATAAGCATTAATATTTAACAATTGTGTTTACCTTCTTAGAATTCTGAAAGGATTTTATAGGGTCATCTTGACACAAGGCTCTAAAATGCTCCCCAAGGAAGTTTGCAATAAAGCTTCCTGTTCTTTTTTATAAACTTCCTTGAGCACCAAGCATGGCACCCAAACCTTTCAGTAAACAAAGATTTCTTTAGGAGCTAGGCCAAAGCTTTGAACACTGAAGGAGATGCTTTCACTGCAAAAAAAAATTGGGCCACTGCCAGACCCCTGCTCAGCCTCACATCTCTCAGAATCTATAGCCTGTGAAGTCCTCCAGTAGGTTCACATTTTCCACAAACTGCCTCTCAGCCCTTATACCTTAGAGGCAGCTGCAGTCTGGCTTTATATATCCAACTAGGGCAAGACGCACCTAAGAACCACACCACTGCCCCTACCACCAATCACTCTGCAGAGCACAGGTGAGAAAATGTACTGGTCAGGCCACTGCCTGGATCCTTCTACACCTAGCAATGTAAGGAACACCATAAAACAGCAACTCCTGCCTCCAGGTCCAAATACATCTAAATTGGGGAGACCTGAGAGCCCCCTGTTTATCAGAAAATAGCAGGACTAACCATCTAATCAAATTTGTGATGAGCTGAACCCACCATACCTCATTCACATCCCTGTTTTCCTCTGTCATAATTCAACATGTAAGCATCCAGTTTGACATACCTGCTTTGTGACCTTGGGCAAATCACTTGAGTTCTGTGTCTGTCTGCTCATCTGTAAAATTAAGGTCTACTCTTCATGAGGTTTTCCGAGGATTAAAAGAAATAATCTATGCAAAGCCCTGTTAGATTATTATTGTTATTATTAAGTTATGTTTAATTATTATTGTTGTTCTTGTCCTCTAACTGCATTCCCATATTGCTCTGTGCTTCTTCTCCCTGAACTGGACCGCCCACTTTTTTTTTTTTTTTTTGAGATGGAGTTTTGCTCTTGTTGCCCAGGCTGGAGTACAATGGTGGGATCTCGGCTCACCGCAACCTCTGCCTCCCAAGCAATACTTCTGCCTCAGCCTCCCGAGTAGCTGGACTTACAGGCATGTGCCACCATGCCCGCTAATTTTGCACTTTAGTAGAGACGGGATTTCTCCATGTTAGTCAGGCTGGTGTCGAACTCCCGACCTCAGGTGATCTGCCTGCCTTGGCCTCCCAAAGTGCTGGGATTACAGGTGTGAGCCACCATGCCTGGCCCTGACCTCCCACTTCTACCTTCACTCCTTACATGCTTCGGCTGTGCCTCCTGGAACACTATTCCATGATTAACAAACTCTTCTGCAATCCACAAACTCATCCCTGAATATCCACGTTTCTAGGTTTCCCATGAGGACGGAGCTTCCTTTACAGCCCTTTCTAGTGAAAGTGATCTATACCAACACACCGCATGTACTGCATAGGGAGGAGGTAAGGTAGGTATCCTCTTCCAGCCACACTGCCCCTTTCAAACCATTCCTCCTCCACCCTCAGGCAAAACCCCCTGATCCTTCTTCCCCTGAGTTTCATGATATTTGGTTACACCTTGACTCCACCTCTTTGCTGTCCTGTACTCATTCATCAAAGATGCTGGCATCTGGTTCACAGCCTTTCTTCTCACTCCTACCCCCAAGGGTGTTAAGCACTGCAAGAGAAAGTCACATAGATGAACAGGTTGGTACCACTCTGAATTCGTGGTCACCAACATCAAGGGGTCCTTCAATATTTCTGGGGATTCCTGTCATGTTTTCAACTCACTCTCTCATTTTCCCAAATGATACTTCTCAATCTTCTTCATTTTCCTCAAAACTCCAACTCCTCAGCTGCCCCAAAGAACTCACCTCTTAAAGATAAGATAGAAGTCTCCAGATGGAAACAAACTTCCTACTACCAAACTAGAAATGTATTCACAGCCATCCTTTTCTGCCGTTAAAATGAAAGATATCCCTCTTCCAATCTAGGTGTAATTCCTCCATGTGCATTGTAGAGCCCATTCATGTACAGGTCTCCTCACTAGCCATACTCAACCTATTATTACCTGTTTCCCATTTTCAACCTCTCACTCTCTACTGGCCCCTTTCTCTTGGCTTTTTCAAAGGAAGTACATGAATATTCCAACATTATATAACATCCAAACAACACAGAAGCATAATGACAACCATAATAGCTAATGTTTATTGAGGACTTACCATGTACCAGGAACTGTTGCAAGTGTGTTGAGGTATTAACACATTTAATTCTCAGAATTACTTATAAAATATATACTATTAGTATTTTCTCTTTTTTTGAATTAAGAAACTGAGGAAAAGGAAGTAACTTCCCCAAAATTAACCAGATATGAAATACGAGAATCCGGATTTAGCTCAAGTAGTCACAACACTGTGCTCTCTAAATGACCACATTTAAAGTGCCCCTGCTGTGTCCTGCCCCGTCCTGCCCCACTCCACCTCATTCTCCCTCCCCTCCTTAACTCTTCCCTTCCTTCCCCACAGGTAATGACTGGCAATAATTTTGTGTGTATATTGTGTGTACATTCGTGTGTGTATCTTTCCAGAAATTTTTGGCACATTTATATACACAGTACATACATGCTTTTTATCTCTACCCGTTCAGAGAAACTTCTCTATTAACAAACTATAGAAGTGACTCCTGAAAGTATAGTCTTACACACATGCTTTTAAATTGATACATAATATTTGTATAAATTTATAGGGTATATGTGGTATTTCATTGCATGCATAGAATGTGTATTAATGAAGTCAGGGTATTTAGAGTATCCATCACCTCGAGTCTTTATCATTTCTATGTGTTGGGAACATTTAAAGTCCTCTCTTCTTGCTATTTGAAATGTACAATGCGTTGTTGCAAACTATGGTCACCCTACTCTGCTATCAAACATTATAACTTATTTATTCTATGTAATTGTATGATTGTACCCATTAACCAATCTTTCTTCATCAACCCCCCACCCACATACACTTCCCACCCCCTCTGGTTTCTATCATTCTACTCTCTACCCCCATGAGATCAGCTTTTTTAGTTCCCACAGATTAGTAAGAACATGTGATATTTGTCGTTTTGTCCCTGGCTTATTTCACTTAACATAATGACCACACATGTTGCTGCAAATGACAGGATTTCATTTTTATGGCTGAATAGTATTCCATTGTGTATAAATATCACATTTTCTTTATTCATTTGCCTGTTAATGAACATTTAGGTTGATTCTGCATCCTGGCTGTTATGAATACTGCTACAATAAACACGGGGGTGCAAGTATCTTTTGGTTATACTGATTTCTTTACTTTTGGATAAATACTCAATCGTGAGATTGCTGGATCATATGGTGGTTCTATGTTTAGTTTTTTGAGAAATCTCCATGCTGCGTCCCATAGTGGCTGTACTAATTTACATTCCCACCAACGGTGCGTATGAGTTCCCTTTACTCTGCATCCTCACCAACATCCGTTATTTGCTTTTTAATAACAGCCATCCTAACTGGGGTCAGACGATATCTAATTGTGTTTTGATTTGCATTTCCCTGATAATTAGCGACGTTGAGCATTTTTTATATATCTTTTGGCCATTGTGTGTTGTCTTGGAGAGATGTCTATTCATGCCCTTTGACCTCTTTTTTTTTTTTTTTTTTTTTTTTTTTTTTTTTTGAGGCGGAGTCTCGCTCTGTCTCCCGGACTGGAGTGCAGTGGCCGGATCTCAGCTCACTGCAAGCTCCGCCTCCCGGGTTACGCCATTCTCCTGCCTCAGCCTCCCGAGTAGCTGGGACTACAGGCGCCCGCCACCTCGCCGGCTAGTTTTTTTTTGTATTTTTAGTAGAGACGGGTTTCACCGTGTTAGCCAGGATGGTCTCGATCTCCTGACCTCGTGATCCACCCGTCTCGGCCTCCCAAAGTGCTGGGATTACAGGCTTGAGCCACCGCGCCCGCCGACCTCTTTTTAATAGAATTACTTTGTTGTTGTTGTGTCGTTGTTTTTACTATGGTGTTGAGTTCCTTATATATTTTGAATATTAACCCCTTATCAGATATATAGTTTGCAAAGGTTTTTCTCACTCCATAGGTTGCCTTTTTATTTTGTGTTTCCTTTGCTGTGCAAAAGCTTTTTGTTTAATTAAGTCACATTTGTCTTTTTTGTTTGTTTGTTTTGTTGCCTGTGCTTTTGAGGTCTTAGCCATAAGATATTTGCCGAGATAAATGTCCAGAATGTTCCCCCCATTTTCCTCTAGTAGTTTTATAGTTTCGGATCTTATGTTTAAGTCTTTAATCCATCTTAAATTGACTTTTGTATATGGTGAGAGATAGGGGTCGGGTTTCATTCTTCTGAATATAAATATCCAGTTTTCGCAGGACCATTTATTTGTGTGTGTGTGTGTCCCAATATATCCATGTAATAACACCAGCACCATTTATTGAAGACAGTGTCTTTTCTCCAATGTATGTTCTTGGTGCCTTTGTCTATAATCAGTTGGCTGTAAATACATGGATTTATTTCTGGATTATCTATTATGTTCAATTGGTCTATGTGTCTGTTATTATAACAATACCATGCTGTTTTGGTTACTATAGCCTTGTAATATAACTAGAAGTCACGTAGTATGATGCCTCCAGCTTTGTTCAGAAGGCTGCTCCTTCAGAGACTCTTCCACTGATTCCTTCTTTTCTCCCAGAATGCTATCCTTGGTAATCTCTTCTCTGTCCCCACTCCCTCTCTTGATAATCTCATCTTGTCTCATGGCTTTAAACACCATTTATATCTCCATCCTAGACTTCTCCCTTAAACTCTAGACTTGTATGTCTAAGTGCATATTTGACTTCTCTGCTTGAATATCTAAAAGACATCTCATAGCACATGTCTAAAACTACCACCTGTTTCCTAAAAACTACTGAAATAAAATTAAAAATAAATAAAACATTACTTCTAGTCTCTCCCCATTCTGCCTCCCCGCACACATCTGAAAACTTATATTACTGACAGCCTTCAGTTGATGACAATTGCATCCTTTCCTGTGCTTAGATCCAAACTCTTTGGTATTTCTTTGACTCATCTCTTTCTCTCACATTCTATCTTCAAATAATCAAAAAAAAAATCTATTTACTCTTCAAAATATATCAATAATTCACCCACTTCTCACAGCTCTCACAGCTACCATCCTGGTTCAAGTCATCATTATCTGTTGCCTGGGTTATTTCAATAGCCTCCTAACTGGTGTTATACCTCTGCCCCCTACCACAATCTACTCTCAACACGAGTCAGATTTTCTATTAAAAATGAAAGTTAAATTAAAGTCTCTCCTCTGCTCAAACCTCTCCAATGTTCCCCATCTCATTTAGAAAAAACCAATGTCTGTGCAATAGCTTACAAGGTCTTTAATTGTCTGGATTTCTGTTATCTCTTTAACATCATTTCCTACTACTCTCCCCTACTTTCTCTGACTCTTCTCTAGTCATACTAACCTATTTGCTATTTTCTTTTCTTTTCTTTCCTTCCTTCCCTCCCTCCTCCTTCTTTCTTTCTTCTCTCTCTCTCTCTCTCTCTCTCTCTCCTCTCTCTCTCTCTCTCTCTTTCTTTCTTTCCTGTTTGTTTTTTGGTTTGTTTTTGTTTCCGGGTTTTTTTTTTTTTTTTTTTGACAGAGTTTCGTTCTTGTCACCCAGGCTGGAGAGCAATGGCACGATCTTGGCTCACTGCAGCCTCTGCCTCCTGGGTTCAAGCAATTCTCCTGTCTCAGTCTCCTGAGTAGTTGGGATTACAGGTGCCTGCCACCATGCCCAGCTAATATTTTTGTATTTTTAGTAGAGACGGGGTTTTACCATGTTGGCCAGGCTGGTCCTGAACTCCTGACCTCCAGTAATCCACCCGCCTCGGCCTCCCAAAGCACTGGGATTACAGGCGCAAGCCACTGTGCCCAGCCTCCTCCTTCCTATTTTTCAAACACACTAGCCATGTTCATACCTTGGGGTCTTTGCACTGGCTGTTTCTTCTACCTGGAAGGCTCTACTCTAGATCTCCAATGACTACATCCCTCCCTTCCTTCAAGTCTTTGCTCAGATGTCACCCTCTCAATGAGGCATTGCCCTAGTCACTCCACTAATAATGTCATTTGCCCTCCCATCCCTTTTGCTCAGGGATGTAATTTTTCCATAGCATGCATTACCTTCTAACATACTATAAAATTTATTATATTATTATTTATTGTGTCTCTTCTCAACCAGACTGTAAGCTCAATGAAGGCAAGGATTTACCTGTTTTTGTTCACTGTTGTATCCAAGATCCTGGCACAGGGTACACATTCAATAAATATTTGTTGAATGAATAAATGAATACCATATTAAGTACTATTAAAGTTTCCTATTCCCCATTATAGCAGCAATCCTGGAAATAGTTTTCTATACTCACAATCAAGGTTAACATCATCAGTGATAGGTCATGTACATTTGATAATGGCACTTTACCTTCCTGATCTTCCTTCCAGAAATCCATAACCCCTAACTATGAAACAAGCATCAGATAAACCCAAATTCTACAAAATACCTCAACAGACTTTTTAAAATTGTCCAAGTCATCGAAAACAAGGAATGAACTGAATACGATACAGTATCCTGGATGAGATCCTGGAACAGAAAAAGGAACATTAGGTAAAAACTAAAGAAATCTGAATAAAACATAGACTTTAGTTAACAATAATCAACATTGGTTCATTAGTTGAGGCACATGGCCTTTCCACTTTCTCTTTCTGTGTAGCCTAATCCCTCTCTTCTTAAATCTGGGCTGATCTTAGGGACTTGCTTAACCAAAAGAATGCAGCAGAAATGACATTCTGGGATTTACAAGGCTAGTTCATAAGAAGCCTTGCAGCTTCCACCTGGGTTTATTGGGACACTACCTCTTGGACCCTTGAGGCACCATGTAACAAGTCTGTCTACCCTGAGTCTGTCATTCCGTGAGGAGACGCTAGTTAGCCACATGAAGGGATGTCTGGAGAGAGAGAGGTGACCAACTTGCCCCCAACTGGTCTACTCCTTCTTCCTCGTTTCCCCAAAACCAAAACCAAAACAAGAACTTGGTCCTCTTGCAGTATTCTGTAACTCAGTAAATGGCACCATCATCCATCCATTTGCACAAGCCAGAAACTAGGAAATCATCCTTGTTATGTCCTGTCCCTCGTCTTGCCCACTAAAGGTCTCTTAAAAGCTTGCTTGGGCCAGGTGCGGTGGCTCATGCCTGTAATTCCAGCACTTTGGGAGGCTGAGGCGGGTGGATCACTTGAGGTCAGGAGTTCGTGAACAGCCTGGCCAACATGGTGAAACGCTGTTTCTCCTAAAAAAAAAAAAAAAAATTAGCCGGGCATGGTGGCACATGCCTGTAATCCCAGCTACTCAGGAGGTGCAGGTTGCAGTGTGCCAGGATCACTCCACTGTACTCCAGCCTAGGTGACAGAGCAAGACTCCATCTCAAAAAAAAAAAAAAAAAAAAAGCTTGCTGCTTCTTTCTCAATGTCTACCACTCCTCCCACCACTTCTAGCTAAGATATCTTCTTTTCTCAGTAACAGCTTTTTAATTGATCATCCTGCTTTGACTTTTGCCCCTCATCCAATACTTTTTACAGTCAGTGTGGTCTTTTTCACTTTTAAACTTTTTTTTTTTTTTTTGAGACAGGGCCTCACTGTGTCACCCAGGCTGAAGTGCAGTGGTGTGATCATGGCTCACTGCAGCCTTGACCTCTTGGGCTCAGGTGATCCTTCCACCACAGCCTCCCAAGTAACTGGGACCACAGGTGTGCATCACCATGCCTGGCTAATTTATTATTATTATTATTATTATTATTATTATTATTATTTGTAGAGATGGGGTCTCCCTATGTTGCCCAGGAAACTTTTCAATGATTCCTATTACTCTTAGGATAAAAACAAAATAATTAATATAGCCTCTGAGGCCCTGCATAGCATGGCCAATATCTACCTCTTCAGCCTCATAAAATTCTTCACTTGATGTCTGAGCCCCAGCTACACTGGCTTTCTTTTGTCCCCCATATGCACTGGGCTTCCTCCTGCCAGAGGGTCTTTGTACATGTTTTCCCCTTTGCTTGGAATGCTTTTTTTTTTTTCCTGCTTCATCTGGTTAACTCCTGTGCAGTCTTCAAATCTCTGAAGAAGTTTTGCGTGGTCAGAAAAACCTCCCTGACCTCATAGCTCTGTGTGGCTCTCCTACAGAATAATTAATTGAGTAATTAATAGAGAACTCATCAGAGTTGTAATTTTACATGTATTTGAATGAATATTTGAATAATGTCTATCTCCCTCACTAGACTATCAGCTTCATGTGGCAGGCGCCAAGATTGTTTTGCTTGGTACTGTGCCCACAGTATCTAACACAATGCCTAATACATACAAGGTGCTAAATATCTATTTGTTGGAGGAAGGAAGAGGAGAAAGCAAGAAAAAGATAAGGAGAGAAGTAGGGAAGGAGAGAAGGGAGAGCAATGGAGGGGGATCTCCCCCCATGACTGAATATTTGTAAATGTTTATTCTCCTTGTATTTCTAACAGAGTTTGCTTTATATTTCTTATTCATGTCATTATGTGCATAAAGGTCCATGACAGTCACGTGTTCTTGGTGGAGTGCACCTTTTATCAATATTAAATATCCCTTTGCCAGGCATGGTGGCTCATATCTGTAATCCCAGCTACTCGGGGGGCTGAGGTGGGAGGATCACTTGAGGCCAGGAGTTCAAGATCAGCCTAGGCAACACAGTGAGACCCCTGTCTCTACAGAAAATACAAAAATTAGCTGGGTGTGGTGGCATGCACCTGTTGTCCCAGCTACTCAGGAGGCTGAGGTGGGAGGATCACTTGGTCCCAGGAGTTCAAGGCTGCAGTGAGCTATGATTGCACTCCAGCCTGGGTGATAGAGCAAGACTCCAACTCTTAATTTTTGAGACAGAGTTTCACTTTGTCACCCAGGCAGGAGTGTAGTGGTGAAATTTCGACTCAATGCAACCTCAGCCTCCTGGGTTCAAGTGATTCTCCTGCCTCAGCCTCCCAAGTAGCTGGGACTACAGGCATGTACCACCACATCCAGCCAAGTTTTTATATTTTTAGTAGAGATGGCGTTTCGCCATGTTGGCCAGGCTGGTCTCAAACTCCTGACCTCAGATGATCTGCCCACCTCGGCCTCCTGCCTCAGCCTCCCAGCATGCTGGGATTACAGGCATGAACCACTGTGCCTGGCCCCCTTTGTCTCTTTTAATACTGTTGGCTCTAAATTTATTTTTGTCTAATTCAAAAATTACTCCTTTTTGCTAGCATTTGGAAAACTCAAAGCTTTACTGTTTCTTTGCTCGCCACTATTTCTTATATTCCACATGTTCCTCTTTTTTGGATTCATTTTTCATTTTGCTGTACTACATACTTGAATAATTAATAGAGGCTCTGAATATGTGTGAACATTATAATCTGAAAATTGGAGTTTTGTTCCTTGCATTATTTCCCCTCCACCACCTCCATGCAGGGTCAATTGTGCTATTTATTCATTTTGGTTCTTCTCTTTTATGCTATAGTTTTTCTCCAAATATTTCTCATAATCCTTTGATATCTATTTACACCAGTGAATAAGGGATAAGTCAGTTAACAAAGATAGCTTACCTGGGTTTCCTCTGCAGTTACATTGGTCTATGTCCCCTTACTGGCCTGACACTTAAGTAGAGGAATTTGTGTAAGTGTGTTGAGTGTCTTGACCCATCAGACTTCACTTTAAGGTGGGTAGGTACAGAGGAGACAGAAAGGTTGGTCCCTTCCCTCCCTACAAATTGTCAAAATAATTTTACTCTAGTGTAATCACCCAATGGACTCTTCCTGCACACTGCACAGACAAAATTAATTTACTGTAATACCAAGGTATTACAGTAAAGAAAGAGATTAATTGATACTAGGCTAGCAATACAGGAGACAGAGTTCTAACTCAAATCAGCCTCCTTTAGAATTCTGAGGTTAGGGTTTTCATGGTCAAATTGGTGGACAGCGGGCTAGGGAATGGGTGCTGCTGATTGTTGGGGATGAAATCACAGGGATGTGGCAAACGGTCCTCATGGGCTGAGTCCACCTCTGGGTAAGGCCACAGGACCAGTTGAGACATAGGTTATGGGTCCAGGCAGAGTCAGTTGGTTGCCGGAAAATCTGAAAAAAAGTCTCAAAACACCAATTTTAGGCTCTACAATAGTGATGTTATTCATAGGAGCAATTGGGGCAGTCACAAATCCTTTGGCCTCTGACCACATGACTCCTGAGCAGTAAGGGATTATACAAACTACACCTACATTTTTGCAGTATTCAAGTTCCTCCCATAATCCTAATCTTGTCACCTTTCATTAGTCTTACAAAGGCAGTTTTCAGGCCCTAAGCAAGGAGTGAGTTAGTTTTAGTGAAGGACTATTATCATCCTTAATTTTAAGTTAAGCTATAAACTAAATTCCTCCCATGGTTAGCTTGGCCTGTGCCCAGTAGTGAGCAAAGACAGCTTAGAGGTTAGGAGCAAGATGGAGTTATCCATGTCAGACTTCTTTTACTGTCATAATTTTGTAAAGTCAGTTTCAATCCCCGCTTTGGATTTCAGCACACTTCAATCCTGAGGTGTGAGTTACAGAGATAGGAAAAGGCGGATGACTATTCCAACTTCTTCCTGCTGATGGGGCATAGTTGGAGTAGGATTTGCCCCAGGGTAAGAAGAGTGAAACTGTCTTGCCGTTGTTTGTATGTATTCATAATTTTACAAAGGCAGTTTCACTGGTGTGTATTACTCAGGAGTGTATTTCTCTCATGATCAGAACTGCTTCTGTTTTTTTCCCTACATTTCCTGAAAGTCCAGATTACACCAAGGTCTGTTCTGTTGTTTTCGTTTTTCTAGGATCCTACGCTCACATTAGCAAACTTTTGGAAGCAAGTAGTTTGCTTTCTTTAGTGTGAAATTCTAGGTTTTAACCTTGGAATATTTGAGGAAAGGAAGGACAGAAACAGCCACAGAAGTGACCGTTCTTTTCTGAATAAAATTATTGTTTTTTGTTTTTGTTTTTTAACTGCTCCATTCCAATTGTAGTGAATGCAATTATTTAATTAACTGGAAGTTCCCTCTTCCCATGCTTTTGCATTTATTTATTCTGAAATTTGATTTTCTCTGGATTTACTCCCGTAATCTTCTCTTGCAGGTTTTGGACCAGGCTTCTCTTCTTCTCTTATCAATATAATTCTAACTGATTTCTATCCTCGGGGGATTCTTCACAATTTCTGAACTGATGATGGTACACTTTCCTTTAATTATACTGCTCTTGTTTATTTTGCCATTGTAATGTTTTAAGGGATTTGGAGTGGGGAGGATGAGAACAAAGTTACAGGTGCATAGGCTGCCATCTTGATCTAATCTGATCAAAGTCATTTTCTTTTTTTTTTTTTTTTGAGACGGAGTCTCGCTCTGTCGCCCAGGCTGGAGTGCAGTGGCCGGATCTCAGCTCACTGCAAGCTCCGCCTCCCGGGTTTACGCCATTCTCCTGCCTCAGCCTCCCGAGTAGCTGGGACTACAAGCGCCCGCCACCTCGCCGGCTAGTTTTTTATATTTTTTGGTAGAGACGGGGTTTCACCGGGTTAGCCAGGATGGTCTCGATCTCCTGACCTTGTGATCCGCCCGTCTCGGCCTCCCAAAGTGCTGGGATTACAGGCTTGAGCCACCGCGCCCGGCCCAAAGTCATTTTCTTATGTCAGCTTGCCTGAGACGAGGAGACCGGCCAGGGCTCACTCAGAGAGGCAAGGAGAAAGGGCCTCTTCCAGGGAAGGCTTCTGATTACTCAGTATTATTTCTTCTCTTCTTCTTCTTCTTCTTCTTCTTCTTCTCCTTCTCCTTCTCCTTCTCCTTCCCCTTCCCCTTCCCCTTCCCCTTCCTCTTCTTCTTCTTCCTCTTCCTCTTCCTCTTCTTCTTCTTTCTTTTTAATACAATATTTATATTATGATTACTCAGGACCTCTGATAAAGGACCATTAGGACTTAAGGACCTAGAATCGGCATACCAGTGTTTCAGAGAGAGCAAAGGCTACAGCTAGCACATAAGACCCCTTTGGGGGAAATTAGAAAAGGGCATGACCTTCGGAGCAGAAACATTGCAAAAAATAGTCTCCCCTTGAGGTAGATTAATTAGAAAAAGGCACCTCTTGGCCGGCGCGGTGGCTCATGCCTGTAATCGCAGCACTTTGGGAGACTGCGGCGGAAGGATCACGAGGTCAAGAGTTTGAGACCACCCTGGCTAAGACGGTGAAACCCCATGTCTACTAAAAATACAAAAAATTAGCCGGGCGTGGTGGCAGGCGCCTGTAGTCCCAGCTACTCGGGAGGCTGAGCCAGGAGAATGGCGTGAACCCGGGAGGCAGAGCTGGCAGTGAGCCGAGACCACGCCACTGCACTCCAGCCTGGGTGATAGAGCCAGACTCCGTCTAAAAATAAAATAAAGTAAAAAAGAAAAAGGCATCTCTTTGGATAGGCCAGTTTTAAGAAACTTTGCCTTTCTCTGCTGACCATGGCACCCCTGAATTAGGACACGAGTCTTGGTTGACTAGTAGAGTATAGGCTAGATTTCATTAACCCACACATAGCTATGTGGGAGGCAAAGGCTGCAGAACCATATTACCCATTACAGTGGCCTCTGCTGGTGCTAATCACAATGCCCAGAGACAAGGCCTCTGCCTTCTGGAGTGTCTCCCAATTCCACGCACAGGTCTGAAAGGTCAGTTGAAACTCAGAGACTTTGCTAAAGTAGGCCTTCTATGACAACAGTCTTTGCTCCCCACTTTCCACTGCACCAAGAGACAGCCCTGAATATCTGAGTCCTAGTGGAGCCAACATTGCAGAGCAGCCCAGAGATCATCCTTCTAACAACCAGGGAATTCTAGTTTTAAAGACTAGGTTCTCCTCACTTAGGCTTCTAACAGAGTCACTCTCAGCACCAAGAGGAGAGGTTTTTGTTTTGTTTGTTTTTTGAGATGGAGTCTCAATCTGTCGCTCAGGTTGGAGTGCAGTGGTGCAATCTCGGCTCACTGCAATCTCTGCCTCCCGGGTTCAAGCGATTCTTCTGCCTCAGCCTCCTGAGTAGCTGGGATTGCAGGCACGCACCACTACAAGTGACTAATTTTTGTATTTTTAATAGAGACGGGGTTTCACCATGTTGGTCAGGCTAGTCTCGAACTCCTGACCTCGTGATCTGCCCACCTCGGCCTCCCAAAGTGCTGGGATTACAGGCGTGAGCCATCGGGCTCGGCTGAGGAGAGGTCTTTAATGCAAATGCCAGTAACAACTCTTAGAGACCATCAACTACCACTAGGACTCCCTGGGATTGTCCTTAGAAATTAGAGACAAGGCCGCTATTGGACATGCTAAAACCTCTCCCAAACAATTTACTTCACTCACTCACCAGGGCCATCAGCAGATACAGCAGAATGCATATATCTTTATTTATATATTTAAAACAAAAATAGGATTAGTCAACAGACATTGGGCTACAACTGGTTTTATGTCTCAATGTATCACAGACACCTTTCGGATGGATACATACAGTGCCATCATTTTCTTTTTAATGGCTGCAGTGTTCTACTACATGGATGTACCATAATCTATTTAGGTTTTCTTATCTTCCCCCCAATTCTCTCCTCCTCATCCTCTCAACAGAGTTATAGCAACTTTTGGATAAATTATTATGTGTAAATAATTAACAGATGAGCCAAGTAATATATTATAATTACATTTCCTTTCTTAAACATTTGCTTTTCCTGGATTTAACAATTGCCTCTCCTTTTCATTTGCTTCGTTTTCTATGGTGCTCTGTGAACTTGTGCAGTGCATAACTTATGCAATTATATATGGCAGCCCTGTCTATACCTATGGCTAAGTCATCCCAAACTATCAAACAGAGCTTCTTGTTTTTCCTCTAGGGTGAATGAGGGGTGAGGGGACTGGGTTTCCGAGAAGGGAGCCAGACTTTCAATATAATTTTACAGACAGTTAAATTAATAGATGATCTATCCATTCATTTTTTTTTCTTAGATGCCTCTGTCTTCCTACTTCAATATCCTGTGTCAGATCATCTGTTTCCTGGATGCTATGTCTTCCTCTTTCTTGGTTTACCGTTTAGTTTGAGTGCAGCATGTCTTCTAGTTACTTCTTCTGAGTGTGTGCATGGGAGGAAAATTATTTAAGCACTGCATGTCTGAAAATGTATTTATTCTACCTTAAAACTCAATTGATATGTTGACTGAATATAGAATTCTACATTGGAAATCATATTCACTAATAATTTTGAAGTATGATTCCACTATGTTTTAGCTTTACTGATTTCCATTGAGAAGCCAAATGCCATTCTTATTCCTGATCCTTTGTATGGAAACTTTTACTTTTTCCTACCTCTGGAAGCTTTTAAGGTCTGCTTTAATACTCTGAAATTTTACAATGGTATGCCTCCATGTGGGGCTCTTTCTCGCTCACGCTTCATGTTTTATGAATACAACACTATCTTTTATCGTTCTGCATATACTGGAGTAGAAGCTTAGTAGGGCCTTTTTTTTTTTTCATGGTTTTTTGTTTGTTTGTTTTTGTTTTTGTTTTTTGGAGACAGAGTGTTGCTCTGTTACCCAGGCTGGAGTGCAGTGGTGTGATCTCGGCTCACTGCCACCTCCGCCTCCTGGGTTCAAGTGATTCTCCTGTCTGAGCCTCCGAAGCAGCTGGGATTACAGGTGAGCGCCACCATGCCCAGCTAATCTTTTGTATTTTTGTAGAGACGCGGTTGCACCATGTTGGCCAGGCTGGTCTCGAACTCCTGACCTCAAGTAATCTGCCCACCTCAGCATCCCAAAGTGTTGGGATTACAGGTGTGAGCCACCACGCCCAGCCTTTTTTAAAAATGTTTTTATTTGTTCTCATAATTGTTTATATTTTCTCCCACCTCCCCTTTTTTGTTTTTTGGGTTTTGTTTGTTTCACTTCTGGCTTTCACGTTGGAATTTTCCTTGAGTTGTTTGAAATCTTTAGTGATTTGTTCATATTTAAGAGTGAGGCACTAAAAAGCTGCCTGGAAGTTCTGAATGCCTGGGAGAAGGGGTGGGCTTTGATGTATGGCAATTGGATAGCAGGATGCTTTTTGGTTGAGGTACCTGTACATGTAGACTATTCTTTGATGTGGCTCAATTCTTCAGAGAAGGAGCCTTTAAATCTCCTATCTGGGATATAAGCCTGGCTGCTTATATTCCAGGAACTAGATGTGAGAAATAGAATCCCAGACTTTATTCCTCCTATTTTCAGTCTAGCATACTCTACTCTCCAAACTGTCTCTAAGTCTATAACCTCCTTGGTTCATTTTCACTTATTTGCATTTTCGTCTATTTTAAAAACGTTTTGTTAGTAAATAACATACAGAAATGCACAAATCATTGGCCGGGTGCGGTGGCTCACGCCTGTAATCCCAGCACTTTGCGAGGCTGAGGTGGGCGGATCAACTGAGATCGGGAGTTTGAGACCAGCCTGACCAACATGGAGAAACCCCATCTCTACTAAGAATACAAAATTAGCCGGGCATGGTGGCACAAGCCAATTATCCCAGCTACTCAGGAAGGCTGAGGCAGGTGAATCGCTTGAACCTGGAAGGTGGAGGTTACAGTAAGCCCAGATCGCGTCATTGCACTCCAACCTGGGCGACAAGAGCAAAACTCCATCTTAAAAAAGAAAAGAAAAGAAAAGAAATGCACAAATCGTAAGTGTACTGCTCAATGAACTTTTACCAAAAAATCTACATAATGGGCCGGGCGCGTTGGCTCAAGCCTGTAATCCCGCACTTTGGGAGGCCGAGACGGGCGGATCACGAGGTCACAAGATCAAGACCATCCTGGCTAACACGGTGAAACCCCGTCTCTACTAAAAAATACACACACACACAAAAACTAGCCGGGCGAGGTGGCGGGCGCCTGTTGTCCCACCTACTCGGGAGGCTGAGGCAGGAGAATGGCGTGAACCCAGGAGGCGGAGCTTGCAGTGAGCTGAGATCCGGCCACTGCACTCCAGCCTGGGCGACAGAGCGAGACTCCGTCTCAAAAAAAAAAAAAAAAAAAAAAACTACATAATGAGCATCCAGATGTCTCTTGTTTGGTTTCTACAAATAATAGACCTCTTTTGCTGGAGAGTAACATACATAAAGCACTGTCCATCTACTTTCCATCTGCCTTTCGTTCTTTCCTTTCTTTTTTTTTTTTTTTTTCAACAGGGTCTCACTTTGCCGAGGCTGGAGTGCAGTGGCACACTCACGGCTCACTGCATCTTTGACCTTCTAGGCTCAAGCGATCCTCCCACCTCAGCCTCCCTAGTAGCTGGGACTACAGGTGTGTGCCCACCACATCGAGCTACCTTTTCTATTTTTTGTAGAGATAGGGTTTCACCATGTTGCCCAGGCTGGTCTCAAACTCCTAGGCTCTAAGCAATCTTCCCTCCTCAGCCTCGCAAAGTGCTGGGATTATAGGCTTGAGTCACTGCGCCCAGCTCTAAGTAGTGTTTTCATGTAGCATTTACCTCTCTTAGTTTCATGGAAGGTAAAGTCTACATTCCAGTTTCTCCATTTTCTTGTTTTCAGGAGATTTCTGTACTTCACTATCCTCCTTACAAAATTTTAAATTTTGATGTAGTCTTACCTGTTAATGGATGGCCAAAAGGCATTGGATAAAAATCAGCAGCTATTCCTTATAAATGAGTACAATGAGCATAGAAAGTACAACGATAATAGAAAAAAAAACTTTCTGTGTTTTTTTGTTTTTTGTTTTTGTGGGAGGGGGGTTTTGTTTGTTTGTTTGTTTTTTGTTTTTTGTTTTTTTTTGCTGTAGTCTCGCTCCGTTGCCCAGGTTAGTGTACAGTGGCATGATCTCTGCTCACTGCAACCTCTGCCTCCCCAGGCTCAGATGATCCTCCCACTTCAGCCTTTGGAGTAGCTGGGACTACAGACACACACCACCACACCCAGCTAATTTTTTGTATTCTTAGTAGAGACTGGTTTTACCATATTGCCCACGCTGCTGTCGCACTCCAAGGCTCAATCCACCTACCTCGGCCTCCCAAAGCGCTGGAATTACAGACATGAGCCACCACACACAGCTAGAAAAGAACTTTCTAAACACAGTAAAAAGTATCAAAAAGCCAATAGAAAGCATCATAATCAAGTCACTTCTCCTGAAATTCAGGAATAAAGCATAGATGTCCACTATAGTGTTTTGAAGGCTCTGGAATGTGACAAAACAAGAAAACAAAATGAGCTGTATAAATCTAAAGGAAAGAGAAAAGAGGAAAAAAGTATAATTATTTGTAGATATGATTATACACATTAAGAATCCGAGAAACGTAACTTAAAAACATTAAAACTAATAAGCCTATGTAGTGGATATCTGCTGTTTTGCTTTGCCCAGGATTCCTTCCTCTCTGCTTCTAGCAAGAGCATTCTTCTTCCTTTGGATACCTGCTCCTACTTTACCCTTTCAGTATAGTCCTGGTAGGACAGGCAATCACAATAGTCCCCTCCCCTGCCTGTGGCTGGGCACCTAACCCAGGATGGACTAATCATAATATAATCATAATATCCAACCCCATTGGACCCAGTGGTAGCTCCAAGTGGTAAGCATGAGACCTGGCCCAGAGATACAAGACCTCCCTTGGAATTTTCCAAATCAAAGGTAAAGATGTAACTTTGTCTTTTCCTTGGATCTTGAACTGTAAGGATGTGATCCTAGAGCAAGTGGTAGCCATGTTGGGTCTCTACCATGTAAAAGAGTCTTAGAGAATTAGGCGATACAGAGAGAAGCAGAGATGAAAGATGAGACGGAGTGAGAGCCTAGATCCCACTGGAGTCCCTGGATCTAGTTGGGTCTGAGATCTGCCCTATTCTTCCTAGTTACATTAACCAATAAACTCAATTTTCCTCTTAAGCTTATTCAAGTTGGGTTTCTGTCACTTGCAAACAAGAGTCCTAATACAAGCCAGATGTAAAATAAATATACAGAATCTCATCATTTCCATTTTATTCCTTTTCAAAGTATTATTAAATAGCTCCCTTTTATTTTTCAACATTTGTTATAAAAATGTTCAAACATGCAGAAAAGTTTAAAGAATTTTTACAGTGAACATCAATACACCCACGACCTAGATTTCAAAATTAACATTCTTTTGTTATATTCCAATAATTTTCTCTTATTCTAGTAATAACAGAACTAGACATTATGTGTACATATATATATCACATTCACAACAGTGTGAAACACCAATAGATACAGACTAAAGCCTTAACAAAACTCGTCTCTCAAGACAAAGGACCAAAAAAGGAGCAATCTAGCAATCGAGAAAATTGTAGATAGCTAATCTCGTCAAGCCAAACGCCATGGGGAAAAAGAAATGCAGACTCACCCTCACCCACGCCAGCAATGGCGGAACAGGAGCCTAGACTTCGGCTCTTAGAAGGCTCCAGTTCCCATCTCCCATCCCCCACCTTTTCCCGCTCAGCAGAGACCACGTGGAGAGCCTGATGCCCCTCCCTCTCCCCTTGCAGGAGACGTCAGCATTACCCCGATGCCCCTCCCCCTCCCCCTCCCCATGAGGGTGATGTCAGCACTACCCAATTGTGAAGACACAATCCCTCCCCAGCAGTTTAGTTTAGAAACTGCCAGTCTTGGTATAGAACAACCTTGGCTTATCTGTTGAAGTCCCATAGGTAGTATTATTAGAGAATAACCCAGACTTTGGGAACTGTATAACTCTGAGATCATTTGAAATTTTCGTTTTGTTTTTCTTTTGGCTCCAACCAGGCCCCTGTTGTTAGTCTAGTGGGGTTTCCCCCTGCAACGATTGGTCAGATCTGCTGTCTATCATCCTGGAAGGTGTTAAATACAGGAAGTCCAGTCTCAGTGGGCAGGACCTAGCCTGAAAGGGCAGGCATTGCTAATGTGTTTTCAAAAGGTCTTCCCAATCGTCTGCTTTAGACAGATCGGACCTTAGAACACAACGGATCCTCAAGTGACTGACGGTGAGCTAATATGCCCTTTTGAGATTTTGGAATGTGGGGAGGATCTTGTTTAGGAACTTATTGAAGGTGGACCTGGTTATGTACCTGGTTATGGGTCACAAGACCTAAGCAAAGCCATATTTTTAGGCAATTTTAAGTTATCTCAATGTTGTGCTAGGTTTCGTTATTCCCAAATATTTATAAGAGGTATGTTAAAAGTTACAGCCTTTACTCACCTGTGACGTGGATAACTTAGGGAAAAGCTCGTTAGAGTCATAGTTATTTGTGAAGATCCTACCAGCAAAGTGGTGATCACAAGATGGCCTTCAACAACCATAGCACTGCAACTTAATGAAGAGGCAGGAACAGAAGAAAATCTGTGACCTGATTCAGATCGTGAGATAGTATTTTGAAGAACCTCCAGAAATAGCTGGAGGACACTTTGAGGGGAATCTGTTTTGTTGACATTCAAGCCAGTAGGCGTTCAAGCCGTTGTAATTTAAAAGGGCATGTCAGGCTTCCAATTTAAGAGAGTCTTAACAAATGTGTTTTCCTACCCAAATCAGCTTTAAATAACAAAAGAAAAAAAACAAGTAAAGAATAGCACTAAAATTGCAAAGGTTAGCAAGGAAGGATGTGATTAGCAGACCAAAATTTTGATGATTTCCTTGAAAATATCGAACAAATAGGATAAAATTGGCTGGGAAACCAGAGTCAGTGAATTCATAACACTGTACCGATATGGGAGAGGACTGCTGTAAAAGTGAATTCTCTGTTTTCTATCATAGACTCAAAGCATTGATGATGTCACAGTCATCTGGATCAGGAGATGGGAGTGATGATGAGGCTACTACCTCTAAAAACGGTGGTAAGTAAATGAACTAGTAAAACTCAAGAGTTAATCTAAATAATTGTTAACAGCATGTCTAGGAAGCTTGAGTAAATTATTATGAAATTATTCCTCAGGGCCGGGTGCGGTGGCACACCTGTAATCTCAACACTTTGGGAGGCCGGCAGGCGAGGGCGGGGGGCGGTGACGGGGGAGGAGGGGTTGCGGGGGAGGATCACCTGAGGTCAGGAATTCGAGAGCAGCCTGGCCAACATGGTGAAACCCCGTCTCTACTAAAAATACAAAAATTAACTGGGCCTGGTGGCACGCGCCTGTAATCCAAGCTACTAGGTAACAGTGAGCGGAGATTGTGCCATTGCACTCCAGCCTCAGCAACAAAGCGGGACTCCATCTCAAAAAAAAAAAAGGAAAAAGAAGGAAATTCCTCAGAAGATCAGAAGATCAAGAGTAATGAAACAATTAACAACAACAAAAAAATGAATAGCATGGTAAAAACAAGTTTTCCCAGAGAAAATTGGGATCAGGGGATGGTGGTCAAGAGGGCATTCCTGCTTTTACTTTGTTTTTGTTGCTTTACAGTGAGAATGAATTCATGTAATATTTTGGCAAAAACTTTAAGGTCTGATAAAATTTAGTGTTACTAACGATATGGGGCAGTTAACGGTCATTCAGAAGGTGGGGATCATATGTTGGCACAACATTTCTGAAGGGCAAATATAACAGTGTATCGAAATTTTAAACATACCTTCTCCTTGAGCCAATTCTACTTTTTCAAATACATCCTCAGAAATACTTTTATACATGCACAGATTTATGTTACAAGGATGTTCATTGGAGCATGTTTGTAGTCACAAAAATTGGAAATAACCAAATGTCCGAAAATAGGGGAATAGTTTAACACAATATGGTATATTTTTACTGTAAAATAGTATATTTTTACTGTAAAAAGAATGAGGTAGATCTCTATATACTGTCATGGACAGATCTCTAATATATATTAAGTGAAAAAAGCAAATTGTAGAGCTATATGTATAGTAATTATGCCTTTTAAAAAATATGAAAGCTTCCTATTTGTATATATACAAGTATATATGTACATAAATGCTGAGGAAGGTGATGCACCAAATTTAACAGGTAAAAGAGACACTTTTAATTTTATTTTATTTATTTTTCTTTTTTGTATGCTTGTCTGACAACCAACACTTACACTTTTTATCCTATATTCTTCTATATTGTTTAAATTTTTTCTTACAAAAAGAATGTTTATATATTATTTGCATAACTAAACAGAACTGAAAGGTGACCATTAATAGAATGTAAATAGTATGTAGAACTTCCAAAACACTAATAGTTGAAAAAAGAAACAAAGGACCTGACTTCAAACTATACTACAAGGCTACAGTAACCAAAACAGCATGGTACTGGTACCACAACAGAGATATAGACCAATGGAACAGAACAGAGTCCTCAGAAATAATACCACACATCTACAGCCATCTGATCTTTGACAACCTGAGAGAAACAAGAAATGGGGAAAGGATTCCCTATTTAATAAATGGTGCTGGGAAAATTGGCTAGCCATAAGTAGAAAGCTGAAACTGGATCCTTTCCTTACCCCTTATACGAAAATTAATTCAAGATGGATTAGAGACTTAAATGTTAGACCTAATACCATAAAAACCCTAGAAGAAAATCTAGGTAGTACCATTCAGGACATAGGCATGGGCAAGGACTTCATGTCTAAAACACCAAAAGCAACGGCAGCAAAAGCCAAAATTGACAAATGGGATCTCATTAAACTAAAGAGCTTTTGCACAGCAAAAGAAACTACCATCAGAGTGAACAGGCAACCTACAGAATGGGAGAAAATTTTTGCAACCTACTCATCTGACAAAGGGCTAATATCCAGAATCTACAAAGAACTCAAACAAATATACAAGAAAAAAACAAACAACCCCATCAAAAAGTGGGGAAAGGATATGAACAGACATTTCTCAAAAGAAGACATCCATACAGCCAACAGACACATGAAAAAATGCTCATCATCACTCGCCATCAGAGAAATGCAAATCAAAACCACAATGAGATACCATCTCACACCAGTTAGAATGGCAATCATTAAGAAGTCAGGAAACAACAGGTGTTGGAGAGGATGTGGAGAAATAGGAACACTTTTACACTGTTGGTGGGATTGTAAACTAGTTCAACCATTATGGAAATCAGTATGGCAATTCCTCAAGGATCTAGAACTAGATGTACCATATGACCCAGCCATCCCACTACTGGGTATATACCCAAAGATTATAAATTACTCTACTACAAAGACACATGCACACGTATGTTTATTGCAGCACTATTCACAATAGCAAAGACTTGGAATCAACCCAAATGTCCATCTGTGACAGACTGGATTCAGAAAATGTGGCACATATACACCATGGAATACTATGCAGCCATAAAAAAGGACGAGTTTGCATCCTTTGTAGGGACATGGATGCAGCTGGAAACCATCATTCTCAGCAAACTATCACAAGAAGAGAAAACCAAACACCGCATGTTCTCACTCATAGGTGGGAACTGAACAATGAGATCACTTGGACTCGGGAAGGGGAACATCACACACTGGGGCCTATCATGGGGAGGGGGGAGGAGGGAGGGATTGCATTGGGGAGTTATACATGATATAAACGTTATGCACATGTACCCTAGAACTTAAAGTATAATAAATAAATAAATAAATAAATAAATAAATAAATAAATAAAAAAGAAACAAAGAAATTGTCAGTCCAGCAACATGAGGTAAGAGAAAAAAGCAACAACAATAACGTGTGATAATTAGATTTTTTTAAGTGATAGGAATATGTATCCATATATAGTATAGTATGTTGTCCTTAAAAATAGTGAAGTAGATCTGTGTATAGTGACAAGGAAAGATGTTCATGATATAATATTAAGCAAAAAATAAAGTCACAGAAAAATTTTTAGTGTGTGATTTTTTTTTTTTTAAAAAAGCAAAAACTCTGCATGTTGGTTAATGTATAAAAAAAGAGCTTTAATCAGTAAATTCAACTGAGATTACCTTTGGGGGCTAGATTTAGTTGGGGAACAGGGACTGAGTGGAGATTTCACCTTATTTGTAGTCAAAGGTTTTTGAGACCTGGACATTTCTTTTTCTTTTTCTTTTCTTTTCTTTTTTTTTCTTTTTATTTTTTTGAGATGGAGTTTCGCTCTTGTTGCTCAGGCTGGAGTGCTACATGGCATGATTTTGGCTCCCTGCAACCTCTGCCTCCCAGGTTCAAGCAGTTCTCCTGCCTCAGCCTCCCAAGTAACTGGGATTACAGGCATGAGCCACTACACCTGGCTAATTTTGTATTTTTTTTTAGTAAAGACAGGGTTTCACCATGTTGGTCAGGCTGGTCTTGAACTCCTGACTTCAAGTGATCCACTCGCCTCGGCCTCCTAAAGTGCTGGGATTACAGGCATGAGCCACTGTGCCTGGCCAAGACCTGGACATTTCTAACTGTACCTCTGGTTATATTACTCCCTTCCATATTTGATGCCCTTCAGTGGTTACCCATGACTTACTAGATAGAATCTAAACTCTGGAGGATGACATACAATATTCGCCATGATCTGAACCCAAGCCACCTCTCTGTCTTCATCTCTCACCATTCCTCCAAGGCCTACTGAACATCAGTCACACAGCATGGTAATATGGTTGTTCCAAGGTATCTGCAGGGAACTGGCTCCAGGAACCCTGCAGATACCAAAATCGGTGCACATTCAACTCCCACAGTCAGCTCTGCGGAACCCACAGATACAAAAAGTTGGCCCTCCATTTACAGGTTACCAATCCTGCAAATCCTGTATTTTCCATCCGTGCTTGATTGCTGATGTGGAACCAGCTCATGCAGAGGGTCGACTGTATTTATTTAAAAAAATAAGTGTATAAATGGACCATCACAGTTTAAACCCCAATTGTTCAAGGGTCAACTGTACTAAACAGTTGCCTAAATGGACTATGATCTTTCTCATGCCTCCATGTCTTGTACACACTGTTTCCCTTTTCAAGTAATCCATAGATCTCTAGATCTCACCATCCTGATACTACAAATTAAGTTTGGATTTTTTTTTTTTTTTTTTGAGACAGAGTCTCACTCTGTCACCCAGGCTGGAGTGCAGTGGCACAATCTTGGCTCACTGCAAGCTCCACCTCCTGGGTTCACACCATTCTCCTGCCTCAGCCTCCCAAGTAGCTGGGACTACAGGTGCCCGCCACCACACCCAGCTAATTTTTTTTGTATTTTTAGTAGAGACGGGGTGTCACGGTGTTAGCCAGGATGGTCTTGATCTCCTGACCTCGTGATCTGCCGCCTCGGCCTCCCAAAGTGCTGGGATTACAGGCGTGAGCCACTGTGCCCGGCCTTAAGTTTGGATTTGTATGATTAATGTACAGATTACAACGTTAAGCCCCCATATTGTGGACCAAGAGAGTCCATTCTTCCACCAGGTTGGAGGGTGCATCCCCCGCCCTTGAGTAATTTCCAAAAATCCACAAGGTATGCTTAAATGTTACAAAATCAATCCTAGTTGTCATTTGTTATCTCTGCCAGCTATTCTTTCTGCATACTGCCATGGTCTGCCTTCAACAAGTCACCACTTCCTGTCTTGAAACTTTTTTAAAAAAACCTTTTTATTTAATTTTTTTAATTTTAAAAAATTTCTGCAAACACTATGGTCACTTGTGTAATTTTAATACATACAAAAGATGTATGATGTGTAATTTATGGAGCATAATTATTAAATAAACATCCAGGAATCCATCATCTGTGCATAAGAACTAGAACATTACTGATGCTTTTGAATCTACCTAAATTCCCCTTCCCTAAATTTTCCTCCCACACTTCCCCTAGAGCAATCTCCTATCCTGGATCTTATATTAATTACTCCCCCCACTTTTTTGTTGTTATCTCCCTGTGTTGCTCAGGCTAGTCTCGAATTTCTGGGCTCAAGTGATCCTCCTGCCTCAGCCTCCCAAGTAGCTGGGATGACAGGTGCATGCCATATCACCCAGCTATTTTCCTTCTATACTTTAATACCTTTACCATATTATATATCTGTAAGTTTTTCTTATTTCTGAGCTTTATTTAAAAAGTTATCAAATTGTAGGTATTCTTTGGTGATTTGTGTTTTTCACATAACATTGTTTGAGAGTTATGCACATGGCTGTAATTTATTCATTGTCCAATGCTGTATAGTATTTCATTATGTGACTATATCACAATTTATTTAGCCATTTTCTTATCAAAGAATATTCTCTTGCCATCCTTTGAAGTCTGCATGCAGACTAGGAATAGAAAATCCTTAGCATGTTCTAAATCACTTTCGCCTTTGTGCCATGTCTCTATTTTTAACAATTAGTATATTCAAATGCAAGGATTGGCAATTTTTTTTTTTTCTGTTAAAGAACTAGTAGGAAATATTTTAGGCTCTGTGGGCCATATGGTCTGTTTCAAAACTCTAAACTCTGTTGTTTTACCATAAGAGCAGCCACAGAAAACACATAGACAAATAAATATTGCAATGTTCCAATAAAACTTTATTTACAAAAACAGGTAAAGGACAGGATTTGGTTCATGGGCTGTAGTTTCCAAACTCTGCTGTAGTTCATTTGAATTTCTATAGTGTTGCCCAGTATTGTGGTTCTTATTATCAAGTCTGCCTTTGTCTTATTTTGCACGTGTCAAACCCTATTCTCACCCTTTGTGATTCTCACCTCCTATATCTAAGAGTGTGCCTGACCTGTAAATCCAGTTCCTAAACCAGCGTGGTTCAAGGCAAGAAGTGTTATCTGTAGCCACAGCTCCAACAGCAAGCAGGGTATATGAGTAAGATTTGGTGCTAAGAGGCCTAAAATTGCTGTACCAGACTTGAGATTGGGATGCTGCCTTCATTTCCTTCATTAGCTCTTCAGAGTTTCTGGTTAGGACTGAAGTTACACTCTAATAACTAGTCTCCTTGCAATGTCCTGAATGTGCCTTATTCTCGCTTCCTTTCGGATTTAAATGTGCTTCCTATCTTCTTTCTTTATGCCCCTTGCTCCCTTTCACTCCCTTTGTCTGCCTAATTCCCACTCACTCTCCGGGATTTAAATTGGATTTCTTTATCTGGAAGCTATTCTTAACTCCCTTCCCTTCCTCCACTGCACGCCACCTCACCCTCCTAGGCTGGGCCAGGTGTCCCGCCTCTGCGTTCTCATAGCGGTCTTTGTCACTCTGTCTTGTAATTGTGTGCCTTACCCACCAAATATATGACTTGGTAATAGAAATTTCCCTAAGGTGAGTGATAATTTAAAAGTTGGGCATTTAGGGATAGCTCTAAATCTACATTGCCAATTGAGAATGGAGGGCAAGGGTTGTCTTTGTATACTAAGGGAGTAGATTGTAATATGTCTGCGGGCAGGGTTCCTTCACTGTTTTCCTGAATTTGGCCAGGAGAAGCAGCCAGTTTCTACCTCTTGTGAAGATCAGCCACTGGCTGAGGGTCCAGCCAGAGAATAGACTGATTCTCAAGAACAAAATTGCCACCATCTCCTTAAATGTGCATTGCCTGCTATTTTGTCCTATCTGCTTGATGGTGGCCTGAACTGCATGCGAGCTTGGTCTCCTTTTGGGCATTTTGATTTGGCTCATCTCAATAAAGGAGTTATTTTCTTATTCTTCATTTTTTTTCTCTTGGTGAGTGGGGCTCTGAATGTCTTTTTCTAGCTTGTCTACTACTTGAGACTATTTTATGGTGAGTCTCCTTACGAAACTGTAAACTCTGGGAAGTACTGTATTTGGAGTCAGTGAAGAACTGAACTTAGGCCTGTGTGCTTTGTGACTTTAGCAAGTAATTTTAACCTCCTTTGCTGAGCCTATTTCTTATCTGTACAGTGGGGATGGTACTTGATCTATCTCATAGTGTGTTTATGAGGATAAAATAAGATTATATGTGAATGCTTTGGAAAACTGTGAAATCAACTACAAATTGAATTTTGTGTTATTCTGTATTCTCTCACGACATCTAGCACCATGCCTTGCCGAGAGTAGTTGCTCAATACATTTTTGTTGAATGACCAAAGGAATTGGAGACAGAAATAATGCTGTTGGTGGGAATAAAGGACATTTAGTAATAGAAGCAGGAAAAATACATGACTTGGTAATAGAAACTTCCCTAAGGTGAGTGATAATTTAAAAGTTGGGCATTTAGGGATAGTTCTAAACCTACATACCCAATGTCTGCTCTCTGCTTTGCTTATAAAAAATATTTAAATTTTCTTTTAGTATGATTTTGGCAGCTTAGATAAGCTGTCAAACTTGATTAGGTTTTAAATATGCAGTCATCAAAAAGCAGGATTGGCCCTAGGCAATACTGTGAGGTCAGCAAAGTGTACTCTCAGAAATCTTTCCTTCCTGGTTGGCAACTTCACCTCTCACCACTCCCTATTGCAGTGGCTTCTCCTAGTTCTGTTTACCTACAGGCTCCTAGGACTTTCCTATTAGCCTTTTTCCTCCAAGAGGCATTCACCTTAAAGGGTTAGGAACTAAGTCGCCTTGGCTAATTTGCACTTTAAAAGATTCCTAGAGAAGGAGGCAATGTGTTATCCAAATGAGTGAATAAATAATCATGACATTTCAGGCATTAAAGGGAATATAAGGGCTTATCAGCCCCATTCAAATCACAAGACATACTTATTTCACCTACAACTACGGTTTCTCAACCTTGGAGGTATGTAGAACTACCTGGAGAGCTGCTTTTTTTTTTTTTTTTCTTCAGAGTCTTACTTTGTCACCCAGGCTGGAGTGCATTGGCACCATCATAGCTCACTGCAGCTGGAACTCCTGGGCTCAAGCAATCCTCCCACCTCAGCATCCCAAAGTGCTGGGACTACAGGCATGTGCCACCACAGCCAGCTAATTTTTTGGGTTTTTTTTTTTGATAGAGACAGGGTCTCGTTTTGTTGACCAGGCTGGTCTGGAACTCCTGGCTTCAAGCAATCCTCCTGCCTCGGCCTCCCAAAGTGCTGGGATTACAGACACAGGCATGAGCCACCGCATCTGGCCAAGAGCTTCTTAAAAATACTGATAATTGAGGTCCTCCTCGCAGAGATTCTGATTGAATTGGACTGACTAGGTTTGGACCTGGGTAAAGATTTAAAAAAACAACTCCCAGGTCATTCTAGTGTACGGTGAGTTGGGAACCCCAGATTTAAATCTAAATTGGCACTGGGTGCAGTGGCTCACGCCTGTAATCCTACCACTTTGGGAGGCCAAGGTGGGTGGATCACCTGAGGTCAGGAGTTCGAGACCAGCCTGGCCAACATGGCGAAACCCCATTTCTACTAAAAATACCAAAAAATTTAGCTGGGCGTGGTGGCGCACACCTGTAATCCCAGCTACTTGGGAGGCTGAGGCAGGAGAATCACTTGAACCTGGGAAATGAAGATTGCAGGGAGCCGACATTGCGCCACTGCACTCCAGCCTGGGTGACAGAGCCAGACTCTGTCTCAAAAAAAAAAAAAAAAAAAAAAAAAACAAAAAACTAAACTGGCCTTGTCTGTGAGAAAAAGAAAAGCTGAATGACATTAGATCAAACACTGAGCAGGGTGGGGTGGAGGGACTTTGAGAGACATTGACAAAGTAAACAGAATGTTAAAAATAGGCCCATGCCATGGCACATCAGCTCGCCAAATATATATACAGGCCCAGCAACTCCATAATAAGCAAGTCCTTGGCAGCACCCAAGGAAGAAGTCATCTGTGGCTGGTCTGGCTCCCCACTCCCAGACCCCCAGGGAAAACAGCCTATCTCTAACTTTTAGTCCTTAAATCTGCTTTCCAGATGGTTCACAGGTATGACAGATAAAATCTCTGAGCTAAGGAAAGAAGTGCTTGAATGGTTGATGTACCAAGTCAGTAACTTCAGGCGATGTAAGATAAACAATTTTGTTAAAAATATGAAATCTGGCTGGGCGCGGTAGCTCACACCTGTAATCCCAGCACTTTGGGAAGCTGAGGTGGGCGGATCACTTGAGGTCGGGAGTTCGAGACCAGCCTGGCCAACATGGAGAAACCCCATCTCTACTAAAAATACAAAATTAGCTGGGCATGGTGCTGCATGCCTGCAATCCCAGCTACTTGGGAGGCTGAGGCAGGAGAATTGCTTGAACCCAGGAGGCGGAGGTTGCAGTGAGCCAACATAGCACCATTGCACTCTAGCCTGGGCAACAAGGGCGAAACTCCGTCTCAAAAAAAAAAAAAAAAAAAAATATATATATATATATATACACACACACACACACACACGAAATCTGTGTTATCTATTACATTTTATTTAGCACATAGGTTCAGCACATGTTATTACTTTCCTTGCTTTTATATAGCAATCCCAGGATGGGAAATGGATGAATTCACATTGTGTAGTTGGATTATTTTTGCTCGGCTTTGGCCTCCTCAGCAGCCCATTGGTGTTGACAGCATAACAAAGCCCTTATTATGATACAATCTTTACCATCTCAGCATTGCTTAGTTTGCCTTCTCTGTATTTTCCTGCTTCAAAGATGGTCCTTCAGAAAAGTAGATGAAGAAAATGGACTGCCTTTTACCTAGCAGTATTTTTTTTTACCCTTTTTATTTTTTTTGGTAACAAGGTCTTACTCTGTCACCCAGGCTGGAGTGCAGTGGTGCAATCTTGGCTCACTGCAACCTTTGCCTCCTGGGTTCAAACGATTCTCCTGCTTCAGCCTCCCAAGTAGCTAGGACCACAGGTGTGTACCATCACGCCTGGCTAATTTTTGTATTTTTAGTAGAGACGGGGTTTCGCCATGTTGGCTGGGCTGGTCTCAAACTCCTGGCCTCAAGTGATCCACCCACCCTGGCCTCCCAAAGTGCTGGGATTACAGGCGTGAGCCACTGTGCCCAGCCGTTTTTTCTGTTTTCTTTTGTTTTTGTTTTATGCATTCTCAGAAAGATCTTCAGATTCTCCTGGGCAAGCAGTCTCTCCCATTCCTAAGGAGAATCCCACCCACTGGATAAGAAGTCTTCCAGGAGGGTCTGTCTAGTGGCAAGCCACTGGTATGAGATATCTGGAGAGGACCTAAAGCACCTCAGATGGCTATAACTGTATGGCATTTTACATTACACATCTTGATTCCCCAAGCACACTGGGGAATCCCTGTGATCAAAAAGGGGAAATGGGTTACACTCTGCCTTTTTAGGGAGATGTCCACAGAAATAAAGGAATTGACATTATAAAAGCAAGTCCCCTGTCTTTGTATTTCTTCCTTTACGCATATACTTACCTTTACAAACAGCTTGGTTAAAAGGCGGCCAATAATAACTACACCTCATGTGGCAGCATTGTAAAGTTTAATTAATGTTTCTAAGGTATGAGTTGAACTCACAAGATGAAAGATCCTAAATATGGAATATGTGTTAAGTGCCCAGTCTGGTTTAGTCTGATAATGGCTATAATTGTATGGTGTCCCACATTACACATCTTGATTAGTGTGGCTCCCATGAGTTTAACCTTGAAAATGTATTTTAATGTTGAGAATGTGTTTAACGTTGGTTGGCAAACATTTGGGTGTATAGAATATATGCTTCTGTTCTTCAGCTAGCCTCAGTTAGTTGGTTCTTGATGTAAAAGATATTTTACAAACCAACTTGGGAGGTTTTTGTTTTTTTTTGAGACAGAGTCTTGCTCTGTTGCCGAGGCAGGAGTGCAGTGGCACAATCTCGGCTAACTGCAACCTCTACCTCTTGAGTTCAAGTGATTCTCTACTCAATCCCTCTTGAGTAGCTGGGATTATAGGCACCCTCCAACGTGCCCGGATAATTTTTGTGTTTTTAGTAGAGATGGGGCTTCGCCATGTTGACCAGGCTGGTCTTGAACCTCTGACCTCAGGTGATCCACCCGCCTCAGCCTCCCAAAGTCTTGGGATTACAAGCCTGAGCCATCTAGCCTTGTTTTGTTTGTTTGTTTTGTAATAAGGTCTCATTCTGTCGCCCAGGCTGGAGTGCAGTGGTATGATCTTGGTTCTTTGCAACCTCTGCCTCAGGTTCAAGGGATTCTTTTGCCTCAGCCATTTGAGTAGCGGGGATTACAGGCGAACACCACCGTGCCCCGCTCATTTTTGTATTTTTAGTGGAAACGGGATTTCACTATATTGGCCAGGCTGGTCTGGAACTCCTGATCTCATGTGATCCACCCACGTTGGCTTCCCAAAGTGCTGGGATTACAGGCACGAGCCATCACGTGTGGCCGGATCTGTGCTTTTTAAAACCAAGATATAACTCAGAAGACTGAAGGGCTTAGAAAACCATGTGAGATAGGGAACTATTATTACTAGAATGTAGTTATATATTAACAGGACTCAGCTATCATTTAGGTTAGTAGAAAAGTTTATCTTTGTATGGCAAAAGCAGCTTTCTCTTATCTTTATGTCCATTCCCTTTCAGTTGCACTAATATTTGTAATTTTTTAAATGGCTAGTACTTCATATGCCCTCCTAAAGAATTTAACTACATGAATTAGAACAACCGTGTTCATTAAATCCTGAAAATGAGCCAGTTAATCCTCCCTTATAAAGACACAGCATTATTTTATTCACGTGCAATGAAATACTCAATTCAATAAGCATTTACCCTGCGTTTACAGTGGTTCAGAGTTTTGTGAAATGTGAGACACGATAAAGGAAAACTCAATGTTTTAAGGCATCTTTCCTGGCCTTAAGAGTTTACTGTTTCTATTTGGGCAGCAAGAACTATATGGTAGGCCCAGCACTTTGGGAGTCTGAGGCAGCAGATCACTTGAGGCCAGGAGTTCGAGACCAGCCTGGCCAACATGGCAAAACCCTGACTCTACTAAAAATACAAAACAATTAGCAGGCATACTGATATGCGCCTGTAGTCCCAGGTACTCAAGGGGGCTGACGCACAAGAATCGCTTGAACCTGGGAGGCAGAGGTTGCAGTGAGTCAAGATTACACCACTGCACTCCAGCCTGGGCGACACAGCAAGATTCTGTCTCCAAAACAAAACCAAAAAACCTATGTGGTATATTCAAAACAAATAGGAGTGCTTCCATCTGTCCCCTTTCAGGCCCTTGTCTCCCTTCTCAGGGGCCTTGGGTTCTAAGTTTCATTAGAGCCTTGCTTTCAGCAGGTTGTCATCAAATAGCCATGATATCGTCTAATAATGCCAAAGGTTGATTTGCATTTTAATCAGGGACTTTTCAAGACACAAAAAACAAGTGAGCCTGTTTAAACAAAGTTAGAAAGTTATTTATTTGCAGGGTTCTGATTCACCTATCACAAGCCATACCATACAAGCTGCTTTTACTCCACTCACAATCCTGTCACTCCTGGTTTGTAAAAGCTCTGCTTGCTGGATTGTCTCCCTGCTATCTATGATCGCCTACAGAGTAGACTCCAAATTCTTGGCTTGGTGTGCCAGGCACTTTTGAGCCTCATCTTCCTTACTCCCAGCTAGACATCCTACTTCCCAGCCTCACTGCACTTTCCATGTTTCCATAAACAGGCCAGGCCCTTTCACTCCTTGCTTTGCCCTTGTTTCCATTCCCCAAAATGCCTTTCATCCTGTTCCCTCCTCTTTTTGGCAACTCCCACTTTGAGGCACAGCGTAAACACAATCTCTGTAAAACTCTTCCTATTCCAGATTTCCCCCAAATTTCTTGTTTTGCCTCTTCTGACAGCACTTTGTATATCTGTCATAGTATTGTTATGGAAATTAGTTTTGAAACTATCTTCCCCTACTGGCTTCTCAAGGGCAGAGACCTTGCATAGTGTCTTACCATACATGCTCACTGAATGCTTTTGCAGTTACAATGATCAACAGGTTGGCAAATTTAGTTCTATTTGACATTGCATTACCTCCCTCTGAGAATGCCCCAAGGTTAAGTAAAAACTCCCAACAGGGAATTTACAAGGTTGATTGTTGCTAATTTAACTAAATTTAAAGATTTTTAAAATCAGTCATCAAATGTAAAGCGTGGGCTCATGAAACACATTGGTAGAAAACATTGACTTTTGCCGATATTGTTCTAAAATGTCTCCTTTGGGACAGCTTGTAAGCTGAGATTTGGCAAAAGAAGGAAGTGGGTCTTAGCTTTGGTCTATAAATTACTGAGTTAAGGACTGATAGAGTGGGGGTTAAGACGGTCCTGGGAATAGTGCTCGGTGGGTGAGGGGTTAGTTACCTTTCTATTTCTTCGCCTTAGAATACACTCTTAATTTGGCCAGCCAGCTTAGAAAATGTTCCTGGTAGGAAGATAAAAGGATTTACAGCTACATGAAAGAGAAAGGCATCAAAACTCAGGCCTTATTCAGCCTTGGGTCTGTGGTGCCTTGAGATAAAAGAGAAACAATTTATAGCGGCACCGAATCAAAAAGTCCTTTTCTTCCTATCTTAGCTCGTTTTCTTCTCCTTTCCTATCTTAACATCGGGACATTCCTCTCCAGTAACGGGCATAATGGTATGATTATGTTTTCCTCTATTTAGGGTTACTCCCCTAGCCTTGCAACCACTCCTTATTCCTTTATCTCTTTCAAAGTTTCCATTCTCCCGGACCTTTACGTTTTATTCCGTCCCTCCCTCTCTCCTCCTCTTCCTCCTCCTCCGTTTTCCCAGCTAGCTCACTCCGCCCCTCGCCGTCACTACCTTCCCTCCCCCTGAGGCTCCTTCCCGCTCCTCCCCGTTCCTCCCGCCATCCCCCCACCCCCTCGCCTTCAGAAAGCTCCAATCAGGAGCTCCGAAGGTGTCTCGAAGGCCGCCCCCTCCTCCTATCCACTTTTCTTCCCCCCAATTTCTCCCTCCCCCCTTCCCCCCCCAACTCAAGTCCTGCGGCCTGGGGGCTTCGGGATCTGGGCGCTATGAAAAGTGTCTGCCCGGTCACTTCCGGTAAGGGCGCTGCGGCGCGGAGCTTCCCGCGGGACCGTTAAGGAGAGAGTGGGAGTTCCCGGTGGGCCAGGGAAGGAAGGCGCTGCCAGGAAGGGGGAGCGCGAAGGAGAGCGGCAGCAGGAGCGAACTAGCGCGCGCGTCTGGGGCACTTTAGCCGTCCCTTCCCAGCCGCCCCCTCACGCGCGAGCTCCCCCGCCCCCCCGGGCGGCTGCAGCGCTTCCCTCACCCCCAATCCCTGAGGTTGACACCGCCCCTCCCTCGGTACCGCGTGACCGGAAATGGCGCCATCTTTAGCCTCTTGTGCTATTGACAATAACAAGCCCTGGTTTTTTCCCCCTCCCCCTTTCCCCCAACCACAGCCTCTCCCCTCCCAGGGAGAGGGAGAAAAGGAGGAGGAGCTGCAGCCTCACAGACTCGCTGAGTCGCTCCTGCAGAAAGTGGGGGAGAGAGATCGAAAAGCAGGGGAGGGGGACGGCACGGCCGTTTACCTGTCTGCCTCCTCATTCGCTCTCCCCCCTCGTTCTGCTCACTCCTGGTGTCAGCCTATCCGCCTTCCCAAACCCTCCCATTCCCCCGGTGTAGCCCCCCCCCCGCCTTCACTTTCCTTCTCGTCCTCTGTGTTTCTCCTCTCTTCTTTCTTCCCTTCCCCCTCTAGCATTGCCACCTTCTCTCCTACACGCACGCAGGCATATAAACGTAGGTTTTTGATGCTCCTCTGCCTGTTGACCCCGCTATTTTCATGTTTCCAACAGGTTTTTCTTCCCCAGTCCCTCAGCTGCTGCTGCTGCTCAGGAGGTCAGATCTGCCACTGATGGTAATACCAGCACCACTCCGCCCACCTCTGCCAAGAAGAGAAAGTTAAACAGCAGCAGCAGTAGCAGCAGTAACAGTAGTAACGAGAGAGAAGACTTTGATTCCACCTCTTCCTCCTCTTCCACTCCTCCTTTACAACCCAGGGATTCGGCATCCCCTTCAACCTCGTCCTTCTGCCTGGGGGTTTCAGTGGCTGCTTCCAGCCACGTACCGATACAGAAGAAGCTGCGTTTTGAAGACACCCTGGAGTTTGTAGGGTTTGATGCGAAGATGGCTGAGGAATCCTCCTCCTCCTCCTCCTCATCTTCACCAACTGCTGCAACATCTCAGCAGCAGCAACTTAAAAATAAGAGTATATTAATCTCTTCTGTGGCTTCGGTGCATCATGCAAACGGCCTAGCCAAATCTTCTACCACCGTCTCTAGCTTTGCTAACAGCAAGCCTGGCTCTGCTAAGAAGTTAGTGATCAAGAACTTTAAAGGTAACCAAGGCCAAAATCCATAATCACCTAATAAGGATTTGACACTCGAGGGGTCACGTGCTCTATTTATGTTAATATATTAAACAGTTTGGAGGTGGCCTAATGTTTTATGCATAATCAATGAGGTGGAGGGGAGGTCCTTTTTTGGTGGAGGGTTCATTTTCCGGGGGTGGTTAGGATCCTTGTGCTGAAGCATACACCGGGTGTTTCTGTGCAGTATTTTGAGGTCTTTTTCAACCTATTGTATTTAATCTGTTATTCCTTATAACACTGACAATCGGTATGATTGATCCGGATTTTACAGGTGAGAAATTTGTATTCTAAAGAGGTTTATTTATTTCAGGTGCATAGCGAGCCTTGGCACTGCTGGGATTTTTATTTTTATGCTTCAGTAGGCCACATTATCCAATGCCTAGAAATGCAGGTAGCAATAGTGATCTTTTTGTGCTCAAATAATATTTATAATTAGATTTACACTGTATTCATGAAACTCATTTGGAAGCAATATTTGAAGAAAAATTTATGTTCTCTGCATTTCTTTTCAAAGGTAGGGTTTGAAAGTGAAAGACATTGTATATACACAGAAGTAGTAAGTCTGTGTACCACTGGTCTAAAGATAGGAACAATTACTACATCTATTTTTTCCATCACTAAAATGGATTTTAAAGTATCGACCTGCAGCTCTTGGGAAAATTTGTTCAGACCGTGTTTGAGATATGTGAGGAGAGTATTATGAATGCATTGATGCAAATATAAAATCAGCAATTTTTAAAACTGTATTTGAGCTGAATTTTTATCTGTTGAATGTGTTTCTGTTTTTCTGACTGACTTTTCAACACCCTTAACTGCCAGGTAATCAGTGCTACAGTGTTTATTAAATAGAGAAGTAAATGAATGAACTTAAGTAATATTTATGAGATAAGTGCTTTGTGGCTGAATATTAGTATTGAGAAGATTAGGTTCTCTATGCTTGTGTTTTTAACACTGAGTGGAAATCAGGAATGTGCTCTATTTTGTCTCAAGCAGAGGGCTATGGTGTTGTCTATTTTTAACCCTTTCTTTTTTATATCACTACCTTCCCATACCCAGTTTCTCAGTTTCTGATTTAATAGTAGAGCTTTCTGAAGTCAATATGAATTGTAATTGACTAATGTGTTCATTGTTTCACTTAAAAATATATGGATTTTTATAGCCAAAGATTTTTAAATGAGTTATGATCCTGGTTGCATTTTCAAATTGGTTTCAGAGATTTTTTTCTCTCCCTCCTAAGATAAAAGCATATTAAGGCATTTGGATGTTCTAATTAAAACTTTTTTCCCCACATTCATTGCTAGTCAGTGAAGTTTAAAGCCTAGAGTAAGGTGTTTCTTTCTATTCTGAAAATGCAGCATGATTTCTGGAGTCATTTGGATGTTTCAATCTTTAAAAATTTCACTCTGCTCATAAATGTAGTTTAAAACTACATGGAGTTAAGATGTTTCCATTTTTATAGATGCTGCATAAATTTGGGGGTCAAACAGACCTGGATTAGAATCCCAGCTTTGCCATTGACTAGCTATGATGACCTTGGGCAAGCTTACTAAATGAGTTCCAGCCTCAGTTTCCTCAGTTGTAAAATAGATTCCTCAGGGTATTGTTGGGAAGATTAAGAGGTTTATAAAGTACCTTGCACATAGGCAGTATTTTAAATCTCAGGTTAAAAATTCATGTCGACTTAGGTTTTACACATGATGCAATAAGATCAGGATTGTTTTTTTATGGTCATTCTTGAATTTTTATTTTTTTGAAGCAATACAATCAATAGGAGAAAAACCTCACCTTCACTTTTAATAGGTGAGTCAAAATGACTTAAATAGTATTCTGACATTTCAAATTTTATTCTTTATATTAAGCTTAAATACAGTGGTTACTTTAATGATTAGGTGTAATAGTTATAAAGATCACAATTTGCCCTAAAAATAGAGTAATGCTGTTGTATTTTATTGATCTTTGGTTACTGTATCTGACATGGTATTCTGATACCAACCTTTTACATATCATGTAGATAAGCCTAAATTACCAGAAAACTACACAGATGAAACCTGGCAAAAACTGAAAGAAGCAGTGGAAGCTATTCAGAATAGTACTTCAATTAAGTACAATTTAGAAGAACTGTACCAGGTATGTATTAATATGCATAACCAGATTTGATTAACATAAATTAAGGTGGGATGTATATTGATTTTGCTTTCTGAAATAGGTTCTTAAGTAGACTTTTGGTTCCCTTCTAATTTTAGTTTCTCAATTAATTGATGAACTCTATAATTAGACCATGTATTCTCACATAAACTATGGGTACAGTCATACCGGAATAAATTGTGCTTATCTTTGACCCTTCTGATGAGGAATTACAGTTAGGTGTACCTTGGTGTAATAGAAGTTCTACCTATAATGAAATCCTATAGCATGAATCCCAAAGATGATTTCTGGTGACATGTCATTCTATTGTGATAATTGTTTCTTAGTTGTGTTACCTACCCATAGGAAAGGCCTCAAGACATGGAGATATTATTCATATCCTTTATTTTACCTCCTTCTTTATAGTAGACTTTGCTATTCCTTTTTCTTGCTCTTTACATTTTTCTAATACCTGGGCTACAAGACGCACCTTAGCCCAGAAATGAGCAGCAGTTTGTAGTCCAGCAGCTTAGTCTGAGGTTCAGATTCTTTACTTAGCAAATGGTCCTTACACTTAAATATAATATTAAGGGCAGTTACTAATGGCAATCTCTTGCTACCGAGAAATTTTTCCCTACTGTGTATTTGACACACAACCAGTTCAAGAAGTTACTTTCATTAGAGTGTCAGGGATTTGGTGTTAAAAGATACTTCAGGCCGGGCACGGTGGCTCACACCTGTAATCCCAGCACTTTGGGAGATCAAGGCTGGTGGATCACCTGAGGTCAGGAGTTCGAGACCAGCCAACCAACATGGAGAAACCCCGTCTCTACTAAAAATACAAAATTAGCCAGGCGTGGTGGTGCATGCCTGTAATCCCAGCTACCCAGGAGGCTGAGGCAGGAGAATTGCTTGAACCCAGGAGGTAGAGGTTGCAGTGAGCCGAGATTGCACCATTGCACTACAGACTGGGCAGCCAGAGCAAAACTCCATCTCAAGAAAGATACTTCAGAGTACTTCAGAGTACAATAGCTTGAATTTTTGTATTGATGAGTACCTTGTAAGAATTATGTTGGTTCGATTTATCAGTATTTGTATATTTTAGTTGCAGAGCTAGTATGGTGGTGGGCAAATCCTGGATTAGGAGTCAGAAGATGGTTTGGTATCTAGTTTTGACTGCTGTGACCCTTGTAATATTGGGCCAGGTACTAAAACCGTCTCAGTTTTTTTCCTGTTTTTTTAAGAGATAGGGGTCTTGCTATGTTGCCCAGGCTGGTCTTGAACCCCAGGGCTACAGCAGTCTTCTCACCTCAACCTTCCAAGGTGCTGAGATTACAGGCATGAGCCACCAAACCCAGCCATCCCTCTCAATTTAAATTTCCTCCTCTCTAAAGTAGAGGAAATAATAATTTGCCCTACCTATCTCACAAGGTTGCTTATAAGAATCAAATAAGATATTTGTGGAAAAAACCTCCAGGCACTGTAATCTTACAAATATGATGATATCACGAGTCATACTTTTTTACAAGCCACAGTATAGCTTCTTCACTTGTAATATGTCAATTGAAATCACCGGTTTCTGTTGCTGTGAAAATTAGTACACGCAAAATACTCAGATCAGTGCACAACACATAGTAATAATGCCGTGTAACATTATAAACATTGTAATGCTATGTAAATGTCAGCTAGTAGTTGTAGTACTAAGCTATTACTTAAGAATAAGCCCGTTTCATATGGCTCTTTTGGCATATTATATGTGTGTCTCCTAAAATGTACAACAATAAAAGTCAAAATATGAAACTGACTTGGAAAGGCCTTAAGAGAGCATGTGGTCCAGTATTTTTCTTTGTGGTGTCTGTGACAGCCTGCAAAGGGGATTCATCTTGTATTATCTCGTATAAGCATTATGGAAACCCTTTCTGGAGTACGTAGGGTAGTAGTTACTATCTCCACTTTTTATTTATTTATTTTTATTTATTTATTTATTTATTTATTTATTTATTTATTTATTTTTGAGATGGAGTCTTGCTATGTCACTCAGGCTGGAGTGCAGTGGCATGATCTCGGCTCACTGCAACCTCCACCTCCTGGGCTCAAGTGATCCTCTTGCCTCAGCTTCCCAAGTAGCTGGAATTACAGGCACCTGCCACCACGGCCTGCTAATTTTTATATTTTTAGTAGAGATAGGATTTCACCATGTTGGCCAGGCTGATCTCGAACTCCTGACCTCAAGTGATCCACCCGCCTCCACCTCCCAAGGTGCCGGGATTACTGGTGTGAGCCACTGCAACTGGCCTATCCCCAGTTTATTGATGAAGAGACTGAGTCTCAGAGAAGTTGAATAACCTGCCCAGAGTCACATATTGGCAGTCACGTATTGGCAGAGCAGGGGCAACTCAAACTGAGATGCTGGATTTCTAGTTCGTTGCACTTTTACTCCTGTACCACCTCACTAATATACCCTGGTACTTTGAATACCACTGTAGTGCAGTGTTTGAAGCAATTAAATTGTTTTACTTTAGGGAAAAACTCTTTATCATTGAAGTAGTATTTTTATCTGTGCATGCATAAGTGGTGTTTATTTGGATAGTATATGGTGTTTATTTGGATATGCTGGTATACAGCATATTTAATTTCAATAATGTGTTATTTTATATATTCCATATTTATAACAAATGTTTATTGTAGTTGTTAATGAACCCTATTTACTTTACCTTGAATATTTTTCCAGAGCTTTTGCTTTGAAAATATTTTTCCTGATATATTGATTCTGTTAAATCTTTTTGTTTCAAGAGCATAGAGCTTGCATCTTTTGTTTTCTTGTACTTTGTTTTACCTGCTGTTGTTCAGTTGCATTTCTTTTAGCCTAGTCACAAGTCTTATAACTTCACTGTTTGCATTTTTCATAATACCTTACTGCTTTTGCTATAATGAATTCAAAAGCATTGGTTTTTAGCTCTTACTGTTTTTGACCTTAATTTTATAAATGTTCCTTTGGATTGTTCTCAGAAAGATTATTTTGAGATGTTCAAGTTCAAAAAGGAGGATAAAGGAGGTAAAGCTATTTCATATAATCCAGACTTCAGGTGCTTGTTTGATTTTGACTCATTGAAACGTAATTAGAAGTACTCTGTCAGTCTACCTGAGTGGGAAAGAAAAAAATAAGAAAAAGTACTCTTCTCTTCTAAAATCGAAATAATGTGGAAATATGTAGTTATACAAAAGTTCTCCAAACCCCTGTCCTACTCTCTTTCTCTGAAGTAAACACTTACTGGCATATATCTACTTAGAACTTACTTCTGCATGAAAAAACATTTTGCTTTAAATCTTTAAGTATGGAAGTCCCTAGTGTGGGTTGCATGTACTGCCTACTAAGTTTTTAATTTCTATAAAAGAACATGCTGTTCTAAGTACACTTGCAGTAAGCAAACATTGTCTTTTTAAAGTAATTTTAAATTAGAATTGGACCTGAGTTTTAAAATTATCTTTCCTTGACAACCTTGAGATCCTGTGGGTGTGAGGCAGTGATTATATGTTTTCATTTGACTGTTCTGTTTGTTTGCGGGCTTGTTTTTGATTGACTACAAGTAAGACTGATTAAATGCACTGACTTTTGAGCTGTTCAGCCTGCCTTAGGTTACAAATCTGTCACTTGTCATATAACTTTGGGCGAGTTACTTCTCTTTAAGTCTTGGTTTCCTCATTTATAAGATGGTGAGACTAATGGCTACTTATATGGCAAGATTTTTTAGACATAAATGAAATATCGCAAAAAAGTAATTATCACAGTCCCTGCTATACATTGGTATGTGTCATCAATGCTAGTAAATATTTGAGTCTTTAGAAAAGAAATCTTTATTTTAAAATTACATTTTATTTTAGAGCTCTGAAGCCACATGATTTTAAATTCTAAATCTACACTGGGCCAGAGCAGCTGGCTGATAAATAGATTACATTCCAAATGTGCTTCAGTAGACACCATTAGCGAAATTGAAAAACATAATAGAAAAAGACAGGAACTCTCTAGGAACAGTGTCCCTCTACACTTACAAAGAATGTGTCCTGTTTTCACATGGGGTATCGTACAGTTGGAATTTTGGTTTTGGTATGAGTTTTTTACTATTAATAAGTAATATTTTAAATAGGATTATTTTCATAATCCTATTATGAGCTCATGTTCTCAATTTTTGTGTGAGTAGTCGCAGTGTTTTGTTTTGTTTTGTTTTAAATAGAGATATGGGGGTCTTGCTATGTTGCCTAGGCTGTTCTCGAACTCCTGGCCTCAAGCAGTCATCCTGCCTTGGCCTCCTGAAGTGCCGGGCTTACAGACATGAGCCACTATGCCTGGCCTAGTACAGTGTTTAAGATCAGCTACCTTTTTTGGAGATGCTGGAAGTTTGTACAGGAGCGTGTAACATTTATCTTTCCTATAAATCTCTGGCTATTTTTAAAGTCAAGCCTAGTTCATACTTCAATTCTGATGAAAATAATTTTATTTATTATTAATGGGAACTGTAGTTATCTGTTTGTGAAATAAACCTTAAATGATGAACCTTTATTAATGATTCACTTATAGAGTAAATGACCACAGGACTAGAATCAAATAGTATAGGTTATTATCCATTGTAAAATCTGGTTGCTTAAGCAGTCAGTGATTATAAGAAAGCAGTTAGATTCTTAGCATTGTTGATGACTAGCGGTTGGATTCTATGTAACTTTTGTCACCCTGTTGGTGTCTTAAAGCTTAGTCTGTTATGTATTATGTATTTCTCTTTTTACTGAATCGTTAATCAGTACTATTGTTGCTGTTTTTTAAAATGTACAACTAAAATTCTACTCTTTAAGTTATTTTGAAATATACAGTAGATTATTAAATACTAAAAAATTTTTAAATGTGCACTTATAAATTCTTTGTCCTTGATAATTTTCAGTCTTATTTAAGCCCTGTTTACTGGAAGTAAAAAGAAAAGGAGTTTAGGTTTCATTGTAGTTGGTTTCCTTTAAACAGATTCTTAGTTTTTGAATATTTAGAGTATCTTAGCCATTTTTATTTGACATAAAAAGAGAGATAATGTAGATCTTATTGCTATATCAGTTGTTGAATTTTTGTTATGTACTTTAATTACTATCTGTAAACATAGCTTGAAAAATAAGACTGCACTCCTTAGACCAGTGACCAGAGTTCAACACCCTGGCGGAAATTCAGTATCTTTTTTATTGTCTGTTGTTCAGTAAATATTTGCATATGTCATTTGCTACACGTTTATATATATTTTTGGAGTGTGTTTTTTTTTGGACACTTTTTTTTTTAGCTCATCCTTGTGAAGAAAGACACATTTTTTTATGTATCCTGTGGATTTTGGAGGGGAGTGGCTGGGATTTGGAAGAATAAGGGTTAGAAGCTTGCTAGAATGTCTGTATTTTATACCTAAGTACCTTCAAAGGATTTAAGGCGGCATATTTACTGGTAATTAGTGGGAGCTTAAGTAAAAAGATAGTTTTATTAAAAAGACTTGTAAGGCTGGGTGCAGTGGCTCGCGCCTGAAATCCCAACACTTTGGGAGGCCAAGGTGGGCGGATCACCTGAGGTCAGGAGTTCAAGACCAGCCTGGCCAACATGGTGAAACCCAGTCTCTACCAAAAATACAAAATTCAGCCGGGTGTGGTGGCACGTGCCTGCAATCCGAGCTACTGGGGAGGTTAAGGCACAAGAATCACTTGAACCCAGGAGGCAGAGGGTGCAGTGAGCCGAGATCTCACCATTGCAATGCAGCCCGGGTGACAGAGCAAGTCAGGTTTCAAAAAAAAAAACTTGTAAAGTTATCTAGAATCTGTTTATTACAAACAGTTGTTACTTCTAGAGTTTCCCAAAGTGTTTTATTAGTGTAAATAATAAATACGTAATGCATAATATGTAAAAATACATAAATACATAATATTTAAATAAATACATAATGCATAATATGTAAAAATACATAAATAATAAATACATAATATTTAAAATAATATTTCTAAAAGTACATTTGAAAGATCTAGAGTAAAATAGAGCTTATCTCAAACACCTTCTTATTCCTGTTTCCATCCCAGCATGTAATAGGATGAAGAGTACGTAGTAAACAGTCATTCCTTGTTCAATCCATGACTGCTTACTGTGTCCAAAACTGGACTGATACCTTGGGGTTATGGAAAGCACTTAGTACTAGCAAGAGAGCATAAGTGCCTACCCTAAGGTACTTATGTTCTAATGGGTTCATGAAATTAATAGTTTGTGACCAGCATTTTTTAAAAAGAAATGAAATAGCAAATATCAGAATACGTCACATAGAGTAATGATGTGTAGGTTTGTGAATATTTCAGTTACATAAATTTATGTATGATAGATTGTGACATTAGATTTCCTACTGTGGCTTTGCGTCAAAACATTTTGGAAGCCACCGTTTTAGAGACACCACTCCAAATCTTGCCCAAAAGTGAGACAAGTGGAGTACTTGGATCAAAGGGTGTGAAAGGTTATAATCAGGGGTGGCCAAGGTGGCTCATGCATGTAATCCAGCACTTTGGGAGGCTGAGGTGGGCAGTTCACTTGAAGTCAGGAGTTCGAGACTAGCCTGGCCAACATGGTGAAACCCCAGCTCTACTAAAAATACAAAAAAACCTAGCTGAGTGTGGCAGCGCATGCCTGTAATCCCAGCTACTTGGGAGGCTGAAGTAGGAGAACCACTTGAACCCGGGAGGCAGAGGTTGCAGTGACCCAAGATTGCACTTTAACCTGGGCAACAGAGCAACACTCCATCTAAGAAAAAGTTATAATCAGACATGAGATGAAAATGGTAAGATTGGCCTTGAACACCATGCTAAAAAGTGTGGTGGTGGGGAAGTTAGAAAGGCTTTTATTGGGGAAGGCAAGTATTTAAGTTTTTTGAATACCTAATATATTTCTCTGGTTCGAAGCCCCAAAAGTATTGCAGAGCATGTAGTGAAAAGTCTCACTTTCACCCCATCCTCCAGTCCCCCAGTTAGTTAGGTTCTCTTTGTGACAGATATTATTAGTTTTTTGGGTATCTTTCCAGAGATGTTTTATATACGTAAAAAGGCTGTGTATGTTTTTATTTTGTCCCTTTTTTACATAAATGGTAGCAGACCATGTACCACATAGTTCTGTTTTTTTGTTTGTTTGTTTATACCTATTATGGGATTGCTCCATCACAGTATAGGAAATGCTTGATGGAAGGTTGTTGAGGAAGGAAAATACTAGATCTGGTCTATAGGTTAAGCAGTCAAGGCTAAATTAGAAAAACAGAATGTCGGCCGGGCGCGGTGGCTCAAGCCTGTAATCCCAGCACTTTGGGAGGCCGAGACGGGCGGATCACGAGGTCAGGAGATCGAGACCATCCTGGCTAACATGGTGAAACCCCGTCTCTACTAAAAATACAAAAAACTAGCCGGGCGAGGTGGCGGGCGCCTGTAGTCCCAGCTACTCGGGAGGCTGAGGCAGGAGAATGGCGTGAACCCGGGAGGCGGAGCTTGCAGTGAGCCGAGATTGCGCCACTGCACTCCAGTCTGGGCGACAGAGCGAGACTCTGCCTCAAAAAAAAAAAAAAAAAAAAAGAAAAACAGAATGTTGCCTTTGAACTTGACCTCAAAACTCACCTTAGATGCTCCTGCCTTTCTTGCCTTAAAATTCTTAAACCACCCTCCAGCTAAACAGGTGAGACTGTGTGCTGTAAAGCCCAGCTTAATTCTCGATTTCTCACTATTTCCACTAACTTTTTATCTGTTTCCCTGTGGGTCTTTGGGACTCTGTCCCTTTACCTCTTCCCTTAAATGCTGGGTTACGGGTCTCATCTCTCTGCTTATCCTCATCATAGCATCTAGCACACTCAATTGTAATTACATGTTTTCTGGCAATTTTTCTCATACTAGAAGCCCTTTCTATGTGCAGGACACATTGCTAGAGTTTTTTTGAATACTTGATGTATTCACTTGGTTCAAAGCTCAAAAAGTATTAGAGAAACTTATAGATAGATGACCACACAATGTCTTTCTGTCATTAAGGAGTCAGAGAGACAAGATATACACATAAAAAGATAAGTAGTTTTGTGTAAGAAGTATCCAGTGGTTGGGAGATGTATAGTGTTGACTCAATGACTAAGTGAGTGTGGTATGATGGGTGCGAGTGCCATGTGAGTCACTGGTAGCTGAGTCAATTAAGAAGAACTTATTGGAAGAAGTGGGACCTAATTGAGTAGTAAGGGAATGTGGTATCTTGTGTGAGAAGATAAGTAGATGTGCCGAGAACTGTTTTATGTGAGAAGGGAACGTAGCAGAAGAAAATGGGATAAATAGGACTTAGAGAAGTACTGGAAGTGGGCGATGTGGAAAGATGAAGTACGCACTAAGTCCTATGACAGAATCTAAGCAGAGAGATAAGAAATGCTGAGAAAACAGTTATTCATTCAAAAGGAACGGTGAGATGCAATGAGAGGAATACTATAGGTGGAAAGGGGACAGTCCACAGAGGACCTGTGTGAACAGAGAGGCACATGAAATAAACGTAAATTCCCTTAAGCATCTGTGGCCTAGCCTCAGGTCACATGAAGAGTGGGCAGGCCAGCAGGGTCTCAGCTTTCTTATTCCTCCATAGCTGCTCAATCTCATTGACCTGCTGTTTCCTGATGAGGTGTGGTGACTTGTCTCTTGTGGTATAAGAGGTTTCCTTTAAGTTCTCTTCTCTTCTCTTCTCTTCTCTTCTCTTTTTGAGACAGTCTCGCACTGTCACCTGGGCTGGAATTCAATGGCATGATCTCGGCTCACTGCAACCTCCATCTCCCGGGTTCATGTGATTCTCCTGCCTCAGCCTCCCGAGTAGCTGGTGCACACCACCACACCCGGCTAATTTTTGTATTTTTAGTAGAGACGGGGTATCACTATGTTGGTCAGACTGGTCTCGAACTCCTGACCTCGTGATCTGCCTGCCTCAGCCTCCCAAAGTGCTGGGATTACAGGCATGAGCCACTACGCTCTGCCAAGCTTTCTTTTCATTTGCTAATTTATTTACTGGACCTGCATATTGGGAATGTGACTTCTAACTACGTATTTTTAAAATTCCACTCCAACCCACAGAACTTGGATGCCCCCCTAGAGTCCATTTTAATGGAATTTTTTTCTTCTGTTGCGGTGAGAAAGGAATCTTGGTGTTATATTTAAGTCATTACCACTCGGAATTATAGATTATATCAGAGTTTTCCCAAAGAGTTTTACCATGCCTGTTGTTTTACATTTGAAAGTCTTTTATATACACATTAACAAGAAACTTACTGAAATCTGAAGGTCATCCTTCTGGAATCTGAGTATAAAAGAAGACCAGTTACTACAGTGAAGTAAAAATGCAGTCATTTCTTTTGTAATTGGTGTTAATTCCGTTGTACAAATTTTATTTATTTTATTTTTTATTCCTTTTTGAGATGGAGTCTCTCTCTGTCGCCCAGGCTGGAGTGCAGTGGTGCGATCTCGGCTCGCTGCACCCCCACCTCCTGGGTTCAAGCGGTTCTCCTGCCTCAGCCTCCTGAGTAGCTGGGATTACAGGGGTGCGCCACCATGCCCGGCTAATTTTTGTATTTTTAGCGGAGATGGGGTTTCGCTATGTTGGCCAAGCTGATTTTGAACTCCTGACCTCAAGTGATCCGCCCGCCTCAGCCCCCCAAACTGCTGGGGTTATAGGCGTGAGCCACTGTGCCTGGCCACAAATTTTAAAATCTATGTTTAACTATTATTAAGCTGAAATGTTGGAGAAAATTCCTTGGTATTATATCATACTCATTATCATACTGCTAGCAATACTTTCTGCTTTGTTCTGTTCAGGAGAACCCAAGAACGTTTAAGTAAATTTTAGTTCAGTTGTAGTAGGACTGCCTGACCCATCTGATACATAAACAATAGGTGAAATTCTTTTTTAAACCCAAAATGAAGCTCTGCTTGTGAAAATGATTAATATTTTAAACAATAAGACAGCTTTTTTATTTTTGAGACAAGGTCTCACTTTGTCCCCAGGCTGGAGTGCAGCAGCATAATCATGGTTCACTGCAACCTTGAACTCCTGGGCTCAAGTGATCCTCCTGCCTCAGCCTCCTGAATAGCCGGGACTACAGGTGCACACCACTGGGCCCAGCTAATTTTTAAATTTTTTGTAGAGATGGGGTCTTGCTTTGTTTCTGTATTAGTCAGGGTTTTCTTAGAGGGACAGAACTACAGAACTAGTAGGAGATATATAAAGGGGAGTTTATTAAGTGTTAACTTACACGATCACAGGGTCCCACAATAGGCTGTCTGCAAGCTGAGGAGTAAGGAGAGCCAGTTTGATTCCCAGAACTGAAGAACTTGGAGTCCAATGTTTGAGGGCAGGAAGCGTCCAGCACGGGAGAAAGATGTAGGCTGGAAGGCTAGGCCCTTCTCTCCTTTTCACGTTTTTTGGCCTTTATATTCACTAGAAACTGATTAGATTGTGCCCACCAGGTTAAGGGTGGATCTGCCTTCCCTAGCCCACTGACTCAAATGTTAATCTCTTTTGGCAACACCCTCACAGACACACCCGGGATCAATACTTTGTATCCTTCAATCCAATCAAGTTAACACTCAGTATTAACCATCATAGTTGCCTAGGCTGTTCTTGAAGTCCTGGCATCAAGCAGTCCTCTCACCTTGGTCCCCCAAATGTTGGGATTACAGGCATGAACCACTGCACCCAGCCCAAGTAGGATTTTCTTTGAGCGGCATGTTGACACTCAAAAAGCTTCAGATTTTTGAGCGTTTTGGGTTTCAGATTTTTAGATTAAAGATGCTCCACCTGTAATTTGTTCTTTTTTGATACAATGCATTGGTTATGAGAAAGTTTGCCACCCACATTGATATATTTTGTTGTTTTACCTTGTGTCTTAAGTGGATGAATAACCCTTTTTAATAAGCTGATGTGGTAGAAATATCAAATTAATAAGAATCTGATGTAAGTAGTTGAGAAATCCTTCATCCTCTCCTTAAGAAAGTATGTGTTTAACCTTGCAGGCTGTAGAAAATCTCTGTTCTTACAAGATTTCTGCAAACTTGTACAAACAGCTAAGACAGATCTGTGAAGATCACATCAAAGCACAGATTCATCAATTCAGAGAATATCCTTTTTAAAACAAAAAATCGTAAATAGTTTTGTCTTCCTCTCTGTCCCCTACCCCTCACTGTTTAACCCAGCTTGAAGTAGAATGCCTGTATTTTGTAGGTTTGTCATTTTTTTGTGCCTTGTGTTTCTCGAGAAAAAAACACATTTTGACTTTTCAGCCTTAATTCGTGTCCAGAACTACATGTGGTATTCATGTAAATAAGATGTCCTTATGTCTTTACCCTTTTTGCCCTAACAGATTTCCACTTGAGGAAAAATAATCTCCTAAGGGAAATCGTAAACTGAAAACATGATGTTCAGTTCTAAGACTTGTTTTTAAAGGTGTTTTTTAGTATAAACTATGTTTTTGTTTGTTTGTTTGTTTGTTTGTTTTTTACAAATTAGGAAATAGCACTTTGGTGCATAATCAAGTGCCATTTAGTTTCATTTAGTATACAAAGTATTCATATTTAAGACTAATGTGCTGTCTGTCACATGGCACATATGACTTGTACCAAATGCCTTAAAATATCCTTAACATATGTTTCAGGGATTCATTGGATAGTGTTCTTTTTTTAAAGAAGATTGATAGATGCTGGCAAAACCATTGCAGACAAATGGTAAGCTGGAAAAAGTATTGTATTACGGCTAAACATTGTATTAATAGTTAAAAACATTTCTTCAAATACAGGAATGTTAGTTTTTAAAACTTAGCAATAGGGAGATTGCTTCAATATCTGTTCCTTTTCTGAATTGGAAACTAGTTTTGGTTGAGTTTTCTATTTTAAAGCCACAAGTTACAGGTAAACCTGCATTTCAGAATGACTTGTACCTTAGGTTCATTTTTATTTTTATCACACTTACCAAAAATGTATTTATCTCATTCATTAAAAAGCTACATTTTGTCTGTCACTCTTATTTTTTTTCTCTCTTGATGGTTATCCTGTCCACTATTTGATTACCTGTGAAGGTGCCTGATGGTCCTATGTTTTAGTTTATTCAGATGACAACCTTTTCCATTTTTCTTAATCTGGTTTATACCTTATATTCTACAGATTAAAATCTTAAAATCCATCACCCCCACCCCAACCCCACCCCCTGCCAAAATAAACCCTCACATATGCAACGTAAGGCAGCTTCATTCCCTAGCACTGTGTCTCAGGAAGAATTATATGAGTGTCCCCTTGATTCCCTGTTATTATTTTCAGTTATTTCTCAAGTAGTAAAGAAGTCAGAGGGCCATTTTAAGTGTCTTTTCTAGAAAACACAACAAGGATTAAGACTGTTGAATAATAAAAATGATATGGGCATATTCTTAGATAGATGTGTTTATCTGCATGTTTGATCCCAGTAATCTAATATATATACAGACGAACCCTTCAGTTTTATTCTTATTGAAAGCAAATATTTCAGCTTCACAACATACAAAACTTGTTTAATTTCTTTTTTTTTTTTTTTTTTTCCATTGGCAGATCATGATCAGGAGCATTTTTTTGTTTCTGGATAGAACTTACGTTCTTCAGAATTCAATGCTACCCTCCATTTGGTAAGGATGCCAGAAAAACATGAAAAGATTGTTCCAAATCATACTCAGATCTTAATTATACTAATGAAAGAGTATAAGCTATACTGTGAATATTCTAAAAATTCACATTTGGCTTCTAGACTTTCCTTTGTAATGGTTTTATCTTCCTAATAATATGTTGCCTATGCTAATATTGAAGATAGCTAACGTTCCCTGGGCATATATTAATTTATCAAGAAGTTTTTTGTTAGCCAAGAGGACTAAAGTTTGCTCTGGAATGTCTATGATTGTGATTCATTTTGCTGCTGATCATCAAGAGTTCACTCATTTAACATTATGGAAAAGTATGTGTACACGAAAATAGAATAGTATCATGAACTCTTCCCCCTATCATGTACCTATCATCTGCCTACAGCAATGATCAGAATTCACTGATTCTTGAGTATTGAAACCAGTTAATAAATAACCAAATAAGCTTTCAATACCAGTACAGTGAAAACTGTTTTATGTCTTTGAACTAATTTTGTCTCTTGATTTGAGCAAGGAAGAAATCCACAAAAAGAAATAATACAACAAAACTTAGTTATGGAGGAAAATAGGAATTTAGCTTCAATTTTCAGTAAAGACAAAATGAGTTTCCTGTATGCTTTAATCTAATAATGTTATTCAAAATTAAATGTGTGGATTTTATTATTTGACAATTGCTGCTTCAAAGCCCTGGAGCCCTAATTAGCATGGGAACATGTGGTAAGAAGTAAAGCAAACCTCTTCAGAAGTGGTATTGTCAATTAATTTAGGTTATATGTGTTTTTTATTTTAGGGACATGGGACTGGAGTTATTTAGGGCTCATATTATAAGTGATCAGAAAGTCCAGAATAAGACAATTGATGGCATTCTTCTCTTGATTGAGAGGGAAAGGAATGGTGAAGCAATTGATAGAAGTTTACTTCGAAGCCTTCTAAGCATGCTGTCTGATTTGCAAGTAAGTTAACTACTACACATACTACACAGAGCTGATTGTTTTTCCTAGTTTTTTTTCCCCATGTCAGACAGGTGATGTGCTGATATCATAACAATGTCTGAAGGAAGCACATTTCATAGATGAGCATAAAAACCCAATCATCATGCTTCTAAACTACAAAAGGATCCTAGCTTGATGTTTAAAAAACAAATTCATAATGCTGTTTACATAGACATAGAGAACATTTAGTAAATATTTACTAAATAAATGAACTCCTTCATTTTATTGCCCCTCCCAGATTTATCAAGATTCTTTTGAACAACGATTTTTGGAAGAAACTAACCGGCTCTATGCAGCTGAAGGCCAAAAATTAATGCAAGAAAGAGAGGTATTTAAAAATCATGACTAATACATTCTCACTGTCTCTCACAATAGACCTTACTTTGTAGAATATAAGCTTCCCTTTGCATTTATCTTCCCAACATTGTGATGCTCTTCTCTCACTTAGGTGCTCCTTTCTTTTCTCTCTTCTTAAAGGCCAGAATTCTGGATCATAAACTCTACCTATAATTTTTACATATGATTCTACCCTGTCACATTTGACAGGGCCGCTTCCAGGATCTTTGGACTTGACATTTTCTGAGTGATTTATGGGGAGGAAAACAATAATATAAAAAACTGTCTTTGTAGGTTCCTGAATATCTACATCATGTTAACAAACGTCTTGAAGAAGAAGCAGACAGACTTATTACTTACTTAGATCAGACCACCCAGTAAGTATTACATGCTGAATTTAATAGTCTTAAACTGTCGTTAAATCACTTGCAGCACTTTAACCATCCTAAACATGTTAGTAACTGTTTTCAGGTGTGATTTGAAGTGTTAACAGTTGTTTTCATAATATAAACTTGAAGTTATTCTTTTCCCTAATTAATTAGTTTTCATCCAAGGATTCGATTAGTAGGGGTGGGTGGGTATGTGTGTGTGTATGTGTGTGTGTTTAGAATGTAATTTAGAAATAATATTAGAGGCTGATGTGATCTTTAAACTCTTCAGGCCAATTAAAATTCAGTGGATCCCCCTATTTCTGTGCTTTCCTAAGTGTGAATATTGTCAGTCGGGGGGTTTCTGTATGTAGTACTTCTTTACCTTCCTAATAAAAGTAGCAAAACTTGGAAAAAGCCAACTACAACAAGGTCTTGGAGATATTTATTTCATGATGTAAACCAAATTCTAAAATACACAGTGGTTTTTAATAATTTTGCATGTCAATTCCTTTATGTTTTTTTCTTTTAGTTGTAAAGTATAGTAACTCTGAGCACCAATAAATTTATACATAGGATAGGAATCTTGAAATTAACATAAAATGAGCTATTTGATTCCCCCCCCTTCAGGAGAGGCTTTACATTTTCTGGAAGTCAAACATCAATAATGCTAACTTTTTTTTTCCTCGTAGGAAGTCATTAATTGCTACTGTAGAAAAACAACTTCTAGGTGAACACTTAACAGCAATTCTTCAGAAAGGTAATTGGCAATTTGTAAATAAGAGATTGCTTTTTAAATGGTAGTGGCAAACTAGTAGGGAATTTTTAAAGATGTTGCCCTTTTAAAAATTTGACAGCATGTGGCTGCATTTCTGAGGATGGACACAATCCTTATTAATCACAGTAAACTTCCTGGAGGTGCCAGTTTTCTTATCTGAAAATACAGGAACTAGAAGAGAGGGATCCACAAATACCAATAAAAAAACAGTGGTTGATATGTGCCTGTAGTATCAACTACTTGGGAGGCTGAGGCAGGAGGATTGCTTCAGCCCAGGAATTTGAGGTCAGCCTGGGCAACATAGTGAGACTCTCATCTCTTTAAATAAAAGAAAAGAAAAAAAGTGGGAAATTCTTGACTTGATATGTTAGCTTTCAGTAAGGAAAGGTATTCCTTTTTACACTAAAGTGGTGAGGGTTTTTTGTTGTTATTAATGGCATGTCAAACCAAGCACTTCTAATCCAAAGTGAATTTGAAGTATACCCTGCATTTTACTTTGAGAATGCCACAAATAGGTAAAAACTTTACCTTTCTCTTCAACAATATTTTCTTTGGTACAAAAATTTATATATTTAGAAATTTAAGGCAGTTATACTGTTATTTTATCCTGAAAATCAAATATTTATTAGAGCCTCATTTAAATTAGACTTAATTTATGCAATGCTTTTGATATATCACAGGCCATATCCAGTATTCTGAACTATAACTATGTATATAATATGGCTACTACGTATATGAGGTATTTATAATGTATATTTATGTAAACCAGTTTTTATAAGTTTGTTTTTGCCTCTATCATGCTGAATGGCACAAACTATCATGAAGTTAACCATTTTTCTTTTTCTTTTTAATTTTTTTAACTTTTTATATTAAAATAGGGGGGGAGGTCTTACTATTGTGCCCAGGCTGGTCTTGACCTCCTGGGCTCAATCAATCCTCCTGCCTTGGCCTCCCAAAGTGCTGGGATTACAGGTATGAGCCACCGTGCCTGGCCTGTTTTTATTTTTATAGTGACTAAAGTCTCTATATTTAGTTTTTACCCAGAAAGATGATTGGATTTAATTCAAAGGAAATATTAGAACTCACATGCAGACTAGTCATAGTTCAAACCAGTATCACAATAATGATTATAACTCAAATTTTATTAAAATGTCTGATAATCTTGTTCACTTTTTTGTTCACTATATTTTAATGCCAAAATGTTTTAAAATACAGGTTTAAATAACCTCCTCGATGAAAACCGAATTCAAGATTTGTCTCTTCTGTATCAGCTCTTCAGTAGAGTTCGAGGTGGAGTTCAGGTTCTTTTGCAGCAGTGGATCGAATATATCAAGGTATTAACAATTTACCTGTGATTTTTCTCTCTTACAGCTTATCTACACATCAAGAGTGCATATTGGCAAGCATTTCTTGTTTGATCCATTTTTTTTTTTTTTTTTTTTTTTTTTGAGACAGAGTTTTGCTCTTGTCACCCAGGCTGGAGTGCAGTGGCGTGATCTCGGCTCACTGCAACCTCTGCCTTCCAGGTTCAAGCGATTCTCCTGCCTCAGTCTCCCAAGTAGCTAGGATTACAGGCATGCACCACCATGCCCAGCTAATTTTGTACTTTTAGTAGAGATGGGGTTTCACCATGTTGGTCAAGCTGGTCTTGAACTCCTGAACTCAAATGGTCCACCCGCCTCGGCCTCCCAAAGTGCTGGAATTACAGGTGTGAGCCACCACACCTGGTCTTGATCCAATTCTTTGAAGGGAATTTTAAATTTGTTTTAAAAAGTAATGGGAATTTTGAGAAGGTCAGCCTGAGAATGGTAGCTGTGTGGCGTATCAGCTGTAAAACTTGATTTATGTCTGACATGATTTCTGTCTCTACCACTTAAAGCAGTGAATGTAGAAAAAGAAGACTTTGAACCCCAAATTTCTTTCCTTTCTTCAATCTTACACTAAAGCCAGATTGCCATTTTAAGGAGATTGAAAGTTGACATCTTTAAAAATAAGGAAAAGATCCCAGAGGCTTCTAATATACCCTGTTATGATATCATATGCCCAGTGATCATTGCTTACTATTTTTGTGATTATAGATGAGTGGTTAACAGTGTGGATATTTTAGCACTTTATTTTTTTGTCCTCATTTCACCATCAGCTTTATTTTGCCAGGTGCAGTGGTACGTGCCTATAACCCCAGCTACTTGGGAGGCTGAGGCAGGAGGATCCTTTGAGCCCAGGAGTTTGAGACCAGCCTGGGCAGCATAGCAAGATTCCATCTTAAAAATAGCTTTATTTTACTTTTTAAAGATCTTTAAATATATATGCCACTTAAATATGATTTGGGGATTGTTTTCATTGTAGACAATTCAATTCCAGTAAAAAGTGGTAATTTTTCATTTTAGGCATTTGGCAGCACTATTGTAATTAATCCTGAAAAAGATAAAACCATGGTTCAAGAATTGCTGGATTTTAAAGATAAGGTTGACCATATAATTGATATCTGCTTTCTGAAGAATGAGAAATTTATCAATGCCATGAAAGAAGCATTTGAAACGTTCATTAACAAAAGACCAAATAAACCGCTGAACTTATAGGTATGTTTTCCAGTCCTTTTTCCAGTTGTTTAATGATGTTCTTTGAGTCATAAAATGTCAATCTGAAATTTTTGTCAGGTTGTAGTATTACTAATTCCTCCTTTCTTTGAGGTTGCTTAGCTGGTATATCAAGTTTGAAAAGTGTTTCTAAAAACCCGGATGTAAATACTGAAAGCCCACATGTCAAAACATAATGTGCTTTCTTTGAAAGACAGTATGTTGGACCCTATTTACCTTTATTGATAATAAGTTTATCTGTTTTCCAAGCCTAAAGTGATTTAGAAATGAGGCAGGGTGTTATTTCAAACTATAAGAAAGGGCAGCATGAAATTACAGTTGTCAGTGAAAAAGGAAAAAGTCCAGGGCAAAAATAAACCTAATAATCTGGGCCCATTTAGCATAAGGATGTGATATATACTACAGTGCTTCTCAGGTTTTTCCACCCAAGTACCCTTAGTGTCAGAGGAGGAGGTAACCTGAGAAGGTCTAGGGTCCTCTGCCAAAAGGATGAAGTTTTGTTGCAACCTATCTGCTATTTATCCTTAAACATGTAGCAAATTTTACCTTCTACTCTGTGATGTATCTGGTTTATTTTAATAGAAAAGTAATGTTTAAGATTGCTCACTATTCCTATAAAATGGACACTCCAGAAGATTCCCCATGTCTTTCCGTGGCTTTGATTATGCCCTCACAGGGCTACATGAGACCTCCCCCACAGGATATCCCGATCCTATTTTCATAAACGTCAGTATAGTGGAAAGTGCATTTGATCTGGAGTCAGAACACTTGGGTTTATGTTCAGGCCCTGATATTATTAGCTCTATGGCATTGAACACTTGATCTCCCTGACTTGGAGACTTTAAAAAATGCATATAAATGTCTGAAGTATTGAAAAACTCAGTGTATCATACTCCTCTTTGGGTATATATAGTGCCCAGTACCTCATGTATTCCCCTGGTTATTAAACAACAAACTTTTTCCCCATTTTAGCTAAGTATGTAGATTCAAAACTTCGTGCAGGCAACAAAGAAGCTACAGATGAAGAACTTGAGAAAATGTTGGATAAAATTATGATCATATTTAGATTTATCTATGGTAAGTATTTACTAATGTTTTAATACTTTTCTTTTAAAATAGCACTCAACGCCAGGCGCGGTGGCTCACGCCTGTAATCCCAGCACTTTGGGAGGCCGAGGCAGGCGGATCACGAAGTCAGGAGATCGAGACCATCGTGGCTAACACGGTGATACCCCATCTCTACTAAAAATACAAAAAATTAGCCGGGCATGGTGGTAGGTGCCTGTAGTCCCAGCTACTTGGGAGGCTGAGGCAGGAGAATGGCATGAACCCAGGAGGCGGAGCTTGCAGTGAGCCAAGATCGCACCACTGCACTCCAGCCTGGGCGACAGAGCAAGACTCCATCTCAAAAAAAAAAAAAAATAGCACTCAACAGAGAAACTAGCAAGCATATTCAGCCTGGAGGGAATATTTATTGGGAATTACAGATTTAAAATTGTTTTTAATTCATTGGGGGGATACATGAAGAATGTTACCTGATTGTCCTATGCTTTGATTCTTCTAGTATTAAGTGCCTTGATTTTTGCTACTTGACTTAATCTCTTAAATATTGGCACCAAAGCTACCAGTCCACAAAAGCTTTTCTGAAGAAAAGTTAATGCAGTCAAGACAGTTCTCATGCAAAAAAGTTTTACAATAAAGACTTTGAAATGTCTGGCACAAAAATGGATTTCTACTGCTTCTTGCATTTAACAAACTTAGATAAAATGTATAAAGTAAAATAACTTGGAATAATGGTGTGCTTTATTAAAGCACTTTGAAGCAATTTTGTCAGAACTTTTTATTGGAATATTATAAATTTTGCATTTTTTTTTTTGTTTTAACATAGGCAAGGATGTTTTTGAGGCCTTCTATAAGAAAGATTTAGCCAAGCGCCTGTTAGTCGGGAAGAGCGCGTCTGTAGATGCTGAAAAATCAATGCTGTCCAAACTTAAACATGGTAGGTTTCTCATTCTTTCTGTTCCTTTTCTTGGATTTCTGAAGGAGAATATTAGCTTCTTACCCTTTCAATCGATTTCCTCTTTTGTCAGTTGTGTCTATGTATATATGATGAAAACATAATTGAGCAAGCTCCTGAGGTTTCCAACTTATTGTACATATATCCAGAGCTGTTGTGTTTTTTAAGATAAAGCATTGTTCTTGGTTTTATTATTTGTATAAAAATTTCCCATTTATTTTATACCTAAATAGTAGATAAGGTTACTACAGGATTAAGAGTTTGACTCTGAATTAATGGGGCATACACTTTGGGGTAAGGATTTCTTTTTATTCTTATGAAGTTACAGATCATACTAAAGTCAGTTTTATATTTCATGTTTCCCACTTTTAAACCTCTTTTGTTTTTACCACTTTAAAATATTATACATGTAAAAACATCTTTAATAGAATGCGGAGCTGCTTTCACCAGCAAACTTGAAGGAATGTTTAAAGACATGGAACTTTCTAAAGACATCATGATTCAGTTCAAACAGGTAAAAGTGAGTTAAACTCTTACTTAATTCCTTGAACTTAGTTATATTTAGTTACCTGCTTGCTGTGATTTGTACTGAAGAGGATAAATAGAAACGTGTTTGTTGTAATTCATGGCAACTGAGGTGATATTCACAGTAGAAAAAAATCATTGGTGAAATATAAGTATATTTGACCTACTTTAGGATTTACTTTTAACAAACACCCAGAATAACACAAAAATAAAAATAAAATGTATTGAACTGAAGTCAGTACAAGAAGAGCTATAGTGGGAACAGGGCTTTCCCCAGCGTCTTATCATTTGGTGATTTGCATGTTCAGAGCTTGCAGTGGGGAGAGAGGAGAAGTGATAATGTAGCTGTATAAAGCCTTTGGGGACACTGGGGATAGAAAGCTAGATCCACAGTTTGAAGATGTAGGTAGAAAGTAGTTTTGAAATGTTTAAGAACATAGGTGATAGTGATGGCAAGTTAGATTTTCCTCTTTTGGGGTTTTAGTAGTGACTTCTTTACCCCACAGTGCTGCTAAGGTGGGAAGTGGAAGTGAAAGAATTAAGAAAAAATCAGGGTCAGTAAGATTATGAATTCTATAGTAGCTACAGAATAGGGCTTATCTGCTTTGCCCTTTTCCCCTCTTTTTCCTTCCCTAATCCAGGCCACTCCCTGCAGACAGGCAGTGGAGCAAGCGAAAATCTGGAGACTTGGGCTGGCTGGTGGGGTGAGGAATGGGGATTGCTGCAAGATGTTTAAGCCATGTAGGGGTATTCAAAGGTGGGGACTGCAGGTGGTACTGGGGAAAAGAGTGGAGGAGAGATCCTATAACAGCCCAGCTGTATGTGAGAAATTATTTAAGTTGATAATGCCTGTAATGAGGTCATGTGATCCTTGTATGCCTTTGTATCAAAATACTAACCTCTATACTTGCCTAATGCATTTGTGTAGGCTTCATTTAAAGTCCTCTTAATAATTGCCTTTTATTTTAAGGATGGTCAGTGTTTGCATGTAATTTCATAACGGGGAACTTCTTAAATAGGTTATTATGATACGAAATGTATGCAGTTTTAAGATCTCAGTGTGTGTTTTGATCTTATAGTATATGCAGAATCAGAATGTTCCGGGAAATATTGAATTAACTGTGAATATCCTGACAATGGGCTATTGGCCAACATATGTGCCTATGGAAGTTCATTTACCACCAGAGGTAAGAGTTACTGTTTAGAACCTGAGTTATAGGCATAGAAATCATAGCATTTCCATTTTGCTTGTCATTTAAAAATAGATACTTAGAAAAAAATAGAGACCCAGGGCCTCACTGTATTGCTCAGGCTGGTCTTGAACTCTTGGGCTCAAGTGATCCCCCCGCCTCAACCTTCCAAAGTGCTGGGATTACAGGTGTGAGTCACCAGGCCTGGCATAGATACTTTTAAAAGTGAATGTCAGTAAACACACCAACACCAAATATCAACTGCTTTAATATTTTACTTTTGTACTTCTAAGTCCAGTTAAGAGCATAGCTAATAATGCCAAGTTCTGGGTTCAGGGTCAATTTCCCTGGCTCTCTTCCATCTTCCCAGATTATACCCCTCACTCTACCTAGTTATTAAGAATTCTTGCACGTATTTCACCCATAGGTGGGATTGCTAAATGATGCTTGATTAAATCTATCCTGACTCCTGGGAAACTGTCTAGCCCAGGACTGAAGTCCATAAAAGGGATTAAGGCTAGACAGATAGATATTGAGAATCCTCCATGGAGATGATTATGAAGGCCCAGGGAGTAGATCTGTCTCAAAGAGGAAGAAAAAACAGCAGAGGCAGAACTTTAGAAAAGGCTCACATTTGGCAGATGGTAGAAAGAGGAACCTGTGAAGGAAACCAGTGCAGAAGCAACAGTGAGATAAAGGAACCAGCATAGTATAGAGGCACAAAAGCTGCTGCAGGTCAATGTTTCAAAAGGGGATGATTAAATGGTTCAGAGAGAGCAAAGGGTATAAATCCTAATAAATCCCATTGATTTGGTGGTTGGGAGATCATTATTTTTCATCAAAGTGATTGGTGGACCTACTGGATGTAGTCTTAAAATTTTCCAGAAATTATATCACATGAGGTAAGTATAAAAAGTGGTAAATGTGGTATTGGGTACAGAGCTTAAATAAAGCCTTATTTTATTTACTTTAGATGGTAAAACTTCAGGAGATTTTCAAGACATTTTACCTAGGCAAACATAGTGGCAGGAAACTTCAGTGGCAGTCAACCTAGGACACTGTGTGCTTAAAGCAGAATTTAAAGAGGTAAGTGGATGTTCCCAAAACTTTTAGTTTTCATCTTTGTCTTAATATTTAGGTCATCTTTCTTAACTGAAAGATTAGGCTATTGTTTTGTGGGGTTTTTTTTTTCAGACAGAGTCTCACTCTGTCACCAGGGTGGAGTGCAGTGGCGCTATCTTGGCTCACCACAGCGTCCGCCTCCCAGGTTCAAGTGATTCTCCTGCCTCAGCCTCCCGAGTGGCTGGGACTATAGGCATGCGCCATCATGCCCAGCTAATTTTTTGTATTTTTAATAGAGACGGGGTTTCACCATGTTGGCCAGGATGGTCTCTATCTCTTGACCTTGTGATCCACCTGCCTCGGCCTCCCAAAGTGCTGGGATTATAGGCATGAGCCACCGCGTTTGGCCAGTTTAAGCTATTGTTTTATAATTGTATCCTAGATATCCGCATGACAACAGTCAGAGCTTGTCATAGCTTTATGTATTTTTAAGTAATTTTAGCTGTGTGGTCTTTCCACAGTTGATTTGGCCCTTCTGCAAAACGAAAAGCAATGAACTTTCCCCCTACTCTTTCCTCACCTGTAGATGAAAACTTTATACTGCCACTTCCTATTTTTATTTATTTGTTTACTTTTAGAGACAGGGTCCCACCCTTGTCACCCAGGCAGGAGTACAGTGGCACAATCACAGTTCACTGTAACCTCAAACTTATGGGCTGAAGCTATCTTCCTGCCTCCGCTTCCTAAAGTGCTGGGATTACAGGCATGAGCAACTACACCCAGCCTAACACTGCCACTTCTTGACAGAAATCTTGTTGCTGGGAGCTACGAATAGAGTGGGAGTTAAGGGGAACAGTGTGCAATATCTAATCTCAAAAAACTTTAGCTTTTCATGACTAATCTGAGCCAAACAAATAAAAAATACATTTGAAATAGTGATTTCTTGCTGCTTGTGATAAAGATCTAGAATGACACATAAGGCTGATTAATTTTCATTACTTATTCTATTTATAAGGCTTAAAAAAAAACTTAAAAGGTCAGCTAATCCTTCCCCCTGTTTTAGGTAGGGTCACACCTAAACCCCACACTGAAATACTGTATTACCACGTCAAGTGGCTTTGCTGGATAATGCTAATCATTTTCTAAATCTACTAATTGAAAAATGCTTTTCCTATAAGAGATGATTTGATTAATTTTGCATGTGTTTTTAAAAAAATGATGGCTAAACACTTTTATTTCTTCAACAGGGTAAAAAAGAACTCCAGGTCTCTCTTTTTCAAACACTGGTGCTGCTAATGTTTAATGAGGGAGAGGAGTTCAGTTTAGAAGAGATCAAGCAGGCAACCGGAATAGGTTTGTGTTGAATTGGTTGGTTAGCAAACATTAAGTGTTCACTATGTGCATACCACTATGTTAAGAGGTCTGAGGGACATATTATAGGAATAATCCCTTGCCTCAGAACTCTTTTGAGGGTTGTTTTTTTTTTTTTCTTTAACGAGGGTCTCAGTCTGTCACCCAGGCTGGGGTCCGGTGGTACAATCATGGCTCAGGCTCAAGTGATTCACCTGCCAAGCAGATGGGACTACAAGTGCATGCCACCATGCCTGGCTAATTTTTAAAATTTTTTTTGCAGAGACAGGGTCTCACTATGTTGCTTAGCCTGGTCTCAAACTCCTGAGCTCAAGGGATCTTCCTGCCTCAGCCTCCCTAAGTACTGTGATTACAGGCATGAGCCTCTGCACCCAGCCAGAACTCTTTTTTTTTTTTCCCTGTCAAGATGGAATCTTGCTGTGTCACCCAGGCTTGAGTGCAGCAGCGTGATATCAGCTCACTGCAACCACTACCTCCTGTGTTCAAGTGACTCTCCTGCCTCAGCCTCCTGAGTAGCTGGGATTACAGGTGCCCGCCACCACACCTGGCTAATGTTTGTATTTTTAGTGGAGACAGGATTTTACTATGTTGGCCAGGCTGGTCTCAAACTCCTGACCTCGTGATCCGCCTGCCTCAGCCTACCAAAGTGCTGGGATTATAGGTGTGAGCCACTACGCCTGGCCAAAACTCTTAATATAACCATAGGGAAAGGGGGAAATGACACTTGAAATAACGTCAAAACCAATAAGTACTGTCTTGTGGTACTAAGTGTGGTAGGAGTTCAACAAAGCAAGGGATCACTGTGGACTAGCACAATTGGGAAAGCTGTCATGAAGCAAGTGGCATTTGAGCTGGGCCTTCAAGTTTTGGTCAGGGAGAAGGCATATACAGCAAAGGGAAATATTTTGAGATGAGATTGGAGGTAGGAATGGGCACAGTATAGGCCCATGAAGAGCTTAATTGTAGCATGGAATCATGAAGAATCATGAAGAGCTTAATTGTAACAGAATAGTGAGTTAAAAACTTAGGTAGGATGAGTAGGGCCTGATTGTGGAGAACCTGATAAATCTAGCAAATGCAAACCTACATTGTAGTGTCTCAACTATGTGGCGTGGTGGAAGTAATTATTTGGACCACTTACTGAAATCAATGTTCAGGGCAACTGGAAGGATCAAGGGATTCCAGTTTAGACGCTGTTGGGATGATTCAGGCATAAAGTGGAAGGGCCTTAGACTAGAATGAGGCCACGAAAATGGAGAAAACTCATCTCTGCGGAAGCAACTGCTAGCTAGTATGTTGAGGATGAGGGAGAAGGAAAAGTTAAAAGATGATTTCAGGGTTTCCCAATTGCGAAGGTTAGTAGTATCACCACTGACAGCTGGAAAGAGGACACAGTTATATAGAGATGATGAATCAAATTTTGGACGTGACTACAGTTGATAGTAAAACAGCCAGGCAGAATTGCCGTTTAAACGTGCAACTGGAGAGAAGTGAAATGTCATTTTGGAAGATTTGGTAGTTGCCCACATCGTATGATAATTGACACCTTTAAAAGATGACTAGGGGCCGGGCATGGTGGCTCACACCTGTAATCCCAGCACTTTGGGAGGCCAAGGCGGGTGGATCACTTGAGCTCAGGAGTTTGAGACCAGCCTGGGCAACATGGTGAAACCCGTCTTTATTTTTTTTATTTTTTTTTTTTTTTTATTTTTTTTGAGACGGAGTCTCGCTGTGTCGCCCAGGCTGGAGTGCAGTGGCTGGATCTCAGCTCACTGCAAGCTCCGCCTCCCAGGTTTACGCCATTCTCCTGCCTCAGCCTCCCCAGTAGCTGGGACTACAGGCACCCGCCACCTCGCCCGACTAGTTTTTTGTATTTTTTACTAGAGACGGGGTTTCACCATGTTAGCCAGGATGGTCTCGATCTCCTGACCTCGTGATCCGCCCGTCTCGGCCTCCCAAAGTGCTGGGATTACAGGCTTGAGCCACTGCGCCCGGCTATATTTTTTTTTTAAAAAAGGAGAGGACTAGGGAAAAAACCATTGGCTAGGACAAAGAAGAGTTGTTGGTGACCTTTGGGAAAAAATGAAACAGTTTTAATAGGGGGATGGAGTGGAAACTAGATTGAGGTAGAATGTGGTAGTTGTTCATGCTGGTAACAAATAACTAAACCTCTCTTTCTTCTTCAGAGGATGGAGAGTTAAGGAGAACACTGCAGTCATTAGCCTGTGGCAAAGCTAGAGTTCTGGCAAAAAATCCAAAGGGCAAAGATATTGAAGATGGTGACAAGTTCATTTGTAATGATGATTTCAAACACAAACTTTTCAGGATAAAGATCAATCAAACCAGATGAAAGAAACGGTATTTCTTTTACTTTCTCCTAGTCCTAACACATTGGAATTATACATGTTAATAATCAAAATATATAAAGATTTTATACCTGTAATACTGCCAATACCATTAACATTTTCTATGCTATGTCCAGCTAAATATATTTCCATATTTGATTTTGGGTTTTTGGGAGAGTGGTTGTACAGAATTGGGTTGATACTCAACATGGTTTTATATCCTACTTTGTTTATTTAATATTCAATCTTTAGAATTTTTCCATGCCATTAAATAGCTTCAAAAAATGGCAAATTGCAGTGTAATATTTTTACATGGCTCTTACAATTTATTCAACCACTGTTCATTTTGGGGCAATTAAATTCATGACTTTTTAGTATTATAAATAAAATTGCAAGAAACCTCTTTGAACCTAAATTTTAATCTCTTTGATATATGATAAATGTGTGGAAATAGATTTTTTTGGGTTAAAGGGTATGAACATTTTAGGAGTCTTAGTACATAATGTCATATTGTGTTCCAGAAAGACTGGACCAGTTTATACTCTGTCCAGCAGCATATGAGAGCCTGTCTTACTATGTCCACCAGCACTAAAGATTATATTTTCTTTTTCCAGCTTGCTTGGTGAAAAATCTGAATGATTTATTCACTCTTTGTTTGATTAACAGTGAAGGTGGACCAGGCATGGTGGTTCACGCCTGTAATGCCAGCACCTTGGGAGGCCGAGGTGGGTGGATCACCTGAGGTCAGGAGTTCAAGACCAGCTTGGCCGACATGGTGAAACCCTGTCTCTACTAAAAATATAAAAATTAGCTGGGCGTGGTAGTGCGTGCTTGTAGTCCCAGCTACTTGGGAGGCTGAGACATGAGAATCACCTGAACCCAGGATGTGGAGGTTGCAGTGAGCTGAGATCGCGCCACTGCACTGCAGCCTGGGTGACAGAGTGAGACTCTGTCTAAAAAATGAAAAAAACAAAAACAGTGAAGGTGAATATTTTGTTTGTTTTTGCCATTTGAATTTGTAAGAGACTTCCAACTGCAGCATCCTGAAACTGATGGTTTCAGTTCCAATAAGATTTAATGTAATATTTCAAAAAAAAAAAATTTTTTTTTTTTTTTGATGTGGAGTCTTACTCTGTCACCCAGCTGGAGTCAGTGGCGCGATCTTGACTCACTGCAACCTCTGCCTTCTGGATTCAAGTGGTTTTCCTGCCTCAGCCTCCTGAGTAGCTAGGACTACAGGCGTGCACCACCACACCCAGCTAATTTTTGTGTTTTAAGTAGAGATGAGTTTTCACCAGATTGGCCAGGCTAGTCTCGAACTGCTGACCTCATGATCCACCCACATCGGCCTCCCAAAGTGCTGGGATTACAGGTGTGAGCCACTGCGCCCAGCCAAGAAAAGTTTTAATGTAGGACAGCGACCAGTATCTTCAAACAAGTTCCTGTCATTTTCACGTACACATCAAAGGATATTTTCTTAAAGGATTATCATGTCCTTACTTTTAAAACGTTTATGCTGTACCAGGAAGAAACTGCTGCAAAAAGCCCAGACTTTTTTTGGTTTAGTTACGAAAGATGAACATTTTTGCTTTAGCATCAAGATTGGTAAACCGCCTCCTAAATACCTACATGTCTATAAGTCTTGAAGGATTGTAAGCATTAATGGCATGCATGTCTGATTTATATATTACAAAATAAAAATTAATTTTCAAAGAGTTTGACTCTTAACTAGTTTGCTTAGCCAGTTAATACCATGCCTTGAGTCAGGTCAGACAGAGTCAGTCACTTTATAAACAAGCTATTGTCGTAGAGAAATCTGGTTAACAATCCATTGAAACTGATATACATATTTAGAAGATATCAAAGACAGAGTAAAAAAACAAAATGTTAAATTCCACATCAGCTATCTCTACTTCTAGAAAAGCATTCAAAGATGATGTTTTTCTATTAACTAATATTAGCATTACTTCATTGGTATAGGGCAATATAATCAGAACAGAAAGGAGTTATGTTTGTAGGCTTTTTCTCTGTCACATCTATATGTATAAGACCCAATTAGAAAATTCAGTACCTTTAAAGCAATAACAATGCCATGTCCCTAAAATGCACAATTTATGTAAATAGTCAGGTTTTGCTTCTGGTATAATTCTTAGGTTTAAAACTTTTTTGTTAGGTTGAAGAACAAGCAAGCACTACAGAAAGAGTATTTCAAGACAGACAATATCAAATTGATGCTGCAATTGTTCGAATTATGAAGATGAGAAAGACACTTAGCCACAATCTCCTTGTTTCAGAAGTGTACAACCAGTTGAAATTTCCAGTTAAGGTAGGTACTTCTGTGTTTTCCTATTGAGCATGTTATAAATAAAAGAAAGTACATTAGATTTTCAGACACAAATCTTGCAGACATAAAGCGTCATGACCATTTAGAGAGAGAAAAGTTTTAATTTTCCATGTTGATGCATATGATTTCCAAAAAATCTTTGTTGGCATATGTGGGCAGCAGTGACAAAAGGGGAAAATAACAGAAAATCCTGGATACCTGAAAGTTTAACTGCTAAGTGAGTCTTTGAAATTTTCAAGTTTATTCACTATATTTCTTTTGAACTTCTGGTTGGTTTATTTACTTCTTTTCCTCTTGAAATACCATGGTATTTGTTGAAATTTGACAGATTCGGTTATTGTGGATTGAGTTAAATCTCCTGTTTAGTTAGCTTATATAAGAGATCATCTGTTAAAGACCATGCAGATAACTAGTCATCATTAAGCATCTTTTTGAAAAGTGTAGTGATAGTTCTGGTAAACTGAAATTGGTCATTAAATGGAAACGTTCCACTGTGAGTGCCCAATAATAAAGTCACTTAATGTGATGTCGTACTGGCCTATTTTCCAAGTTTTAGGAGGTAGATAGCCAAACCCTTGGATGATAAACATGGATAGAGTTTGAATAGACTGCTAGCTATTAGGGTTCTTATGAGCTTTAGACTTGCATAAATCACTTCACTTTGCTGATCTTGTTTCCTCTTTTGTAAAATTGAGATAATAGTGCTTACCTTGTAGGGTTATTGTGAGGTTTAAATGAGATCATGAATGTAAAAATCTTAGCACTGGACCTGGTACATAATAAGCACTCTGTAGCTCTTAGTTCTAATAAGGTAAGCATTTTCTTTTCTCCAAACCTAATATTGCACTCCTTATTACCACACTCTTACCCTCATGCTCTGCCTAACAATCATTTCACCTGAAGCCAGAGAGATCACTGATGCTGGGGAAATTAGGGGATCGCTGTAGTTAATATTTTGCTGATATTCTAAGTCTTTCACCGTAATTAAGAGAAAGTCATTTGATTTCCAAACCTTGGGATTACTGGATAAAATTTTCACTGTTGCATCGGACTGTCTCCCCTCTTTTCCCCTCTTGAACAAGTGGTCATTTTACTTATACTAAAAAACTTTCTATTAGCAAACAAGATTATATTATATTTACAGGCTAGATACATAAGATATATAGTGGAATTTTGTCATCCAGGAGCTTAGAATGCAATCATGAAGATAAAGCCACAAGCTTTCTTGATTACTTTTAAATCACAGGATGCAGAAATCCAAGTCAGATGTGTTAAACCAAAAGTATGAGGATCTAAATTATGAGGTACTTCATTTATCAAGCCATTTCACGTAGTATTTTTTTTTTTTTTTTTTGAGATGGAGTCTCACCCTGTCATCCAGGCTGGGTTGCAGTGGTGTGATCTCGGCTCACTGCAACCTCCGCCTCCCGGGTTCAAGCAATTCTTCTGCCTCAGCCTCTCGAGTAGCTGGGACTACAGGTGCGCACGACCACGCCTGGCTAATTTACGCCTGGCTAATTTTTGTATTTTCAGTAGAGACAGGGTTTCACCATATTGGCGAGACTGGTCTCAAACTCCTGACCTCATGATCCGCCCACCTCAGCCTCCCAGAGTGCTGGGATTACAGGCATGAGCCACTGCACCTGGCCAGTATTCTTTTAAATAGTGGTTTTTTGTTTGTTTGTTTTGTTTTTGTTTTTTGTGATGGAGTCTTCTTGCTCTGTCACCCAGGTTGGAGTGCAGTGGTGCAATCTCAGCTCACTACAACCTCCACCTCCCAGGTTCGAACAATTCTCCTGCCTCAGCTTTCCTAGTAGCTGAGACTACAGGCGCCCACCACCGCACCTGGCTAATCTTTGTATTTTTAGTACAGATGGGGTTTTGCCATGTTAGCCAGTCTGGTCTTGAACTCCTGACCTCAGGTGATCCACCTGTCTTAGCCTCCCAAAGTGCGGGGATTACAGGCATGAGCCACCGCACCTGTCTAAATAGTGATTTTGTCAATACATTTTAAATCTTAATTTATAAAAATTAAGCCAACTAACTCTTGCCCAAAGTAAAGGTGTACTTCACAAACTATCTTGACAAAACTAGTATTCTGTGTTCTTAAACTACCTTATAGTCCTCATGTGAAGTTACAATAAATGTAGTCTTTTGTATTTAACCACGCAAAGGGTAGCTGCTTCTGGCATGACCTCTTTAAAATAGAAAAGTAATAGAAAGTATTGCATAACAATATGACAAGGGTGGGACAGTTTAATGTATGTATAGTATATATAGTACAGGTTGAACACCTTTAATGAGAAAATCCAAAATCTGAAATGCTCTAAAATTGGAAACTTTTTGAATGCCAACATGATGCCACAGGTGGAAAATTCCACACTACGTCATTTGACAGGTTGCAGTCAAAACTTTGTTTCATGCACAAAAGGTATAAAATTATCTTCAGGCTATGTAAGGTATGTATGAAACATAGATGAATTTTGTGTTTAGACTTGGGTCCCATCTCCATGATATCTCACTATGTATATGCAAATATTCCAAAATGAAAAAATCAGGACCAGGCATGGTAGCTTATACCTGTGAGTACTAGGATTCCAGTACTTTGGGAGGCTGAGGCTGGGGGGATCACTCAAGAACAAGAGTTTAAGGTAAGCCTGGGCAACATAGCAAGACCCTGTCTATTTAAAAAAATTAAGAACTATAAAAAAAAAATCAAAAATCGAAAACATTTCTGGTGTTAAAGAATCTTCAACATAGCTGAGCATGGTGGCTCACACCTGTAATCCCAGCACTTTGGGAGGCCGAGGCAGGTGGATCACCTGAGGTCAGGAGTTCAAGACCAACCTGGCCAATATGGTGACACCCTGTCTCTACTAAAAATACAAAACTTAGCCGGGCGTGGTGGCTTGTGTCTGTAGTCCCAGCTACTCGGGAGGCTGAGGCAGAAGAATCGCTTGAACCCAGGAGGTGGAGGTTGCAGTGAGCCAAGGTGGTGCCACTGCACTCCAGGCTGGGTAACAGAGTGAGACTCCGTCTCAAAAAAAAAAAAAAGAATCTTCAACGTGTATAAAACATTTTTAAACCTGGTTTATTTTCATGATATTTTTCTCTAAAAAAGAGATTTAAATAAATAAAATTTTTAAAAAGGAGATTAAATTCATGAGTCAAAACTGTTGTCTTTTTAATGGGGTGTTAACTAAATGGGCTTGAGCCGATGATAATGAACTTTGCATTGAAAATTTGCCTTCTCTTACAGCCTGCTGATCTTAAGAAGAGAATAGAATCTTTAATTGACCGGGACTACATGGAAAGAGATAAAGAAAATCCAAACCAGTACAACTATATTGCATAGAATGTTGCAGCATTTGGTGTCATATGCAGTAGCCAGTGGATAAACTAACCTGTTGATTCAATATTATTTGACTCCTTTTTTACTACCGATGACCAAATGAAGCAGTGTAATTAATGGAAATAGTTGAGTGGACTTTTTCTCAGTGGTTAACATGCCCATTTTAAAGAGTAATACTTACCTTTAAGAAGAATGTTGTTGAACTCTTTGCATGTTATTTAGTATGATGTGCAGAAAACACTTAAGAACGTACTTGGTCTTCATGAATTCCTCTTTGGAACTGGGAAAGAGATCCCTGTGGCTATTAAAAATGGGGGAGGGTTCTTATACATCATTAATTATGAAGCAAAAGGTTTATTTGCTTAAAATGTCATTTAAAGATACTTAAACTGCATGCAAACTTTATTTACTGTACAGAGTTCTGGATGTATTTATCAAATAGAAAAACCACCCTTGACTTGGTTGTTCACCCGTTTTGTGATTTCCCTTGAAAAGAGAAATGAGTTGTCATAGCTATTGATATTTTACTAGGTATGTTCTGTTACACTGAAAGGGATGTTTTTTAAAAAAATTATTTGGAAACAAGTTTTCAAGTAGGGGGACAGTTGCTTACATAATATCTTGTATATTCACATCCTAAAAATTTTCATTTATGAGTATGGGATGTGTATATATGGCTTAGCCCCAAGTGAACTGTGCTGATTAACAAGTACTTATAAAAATAGCTAAAATAGAAAATTAATGATCAGTTGTACTAGAGGAACATCATAGAAGAGAAAAATCCAACTCTTTGTATTAAAAATGAATACAATAAGAAAATTGCGAAAGAGACCAAAATGAACGTGTTTTGTAAATTGTTACAGGAGCAAAACTTCTCAACTAGTTTTCAACATACTTTAGACTTTAAATGTTGTTTGGACCGTTTTGTCTTCAACTTGGACCAATTGTAGATTGTTACAGGCTTCCTAGGATTTAGCATTCCTATTTTCTCTACCAAAGTTTTTTTAGAAGCATCCCAACTCTTCTCTTTGTTGATAAATAAGCCTTTCCTGTCATCTTCATTTTAACTTCCTAAAACCCTAGATACAAAGGTCCTCCCTCATTTTTCCCACACAACCCCTGTTTGGGAATTTGAGATTCTGTGTCATGCTGGTTTTCCTTTCAGAATTGCTTGAAATTGAGTTCTCTTAGCCACTGGACACTAGTTTTCAGGAGAATGTCCCAGGATTGTTTATATATACAAAATGGCAAAAGTACTGTTTTTCGAATTGATAATTCAAGCAAAAGGCTTCTCTTTACCATCAGTGTTTGTTTTTGTTTTGCTTCCTTGTTTCTATTTCCTTGAAGCTTTGAAGGGAGGAGAAGCAGAAAATTTTGTTCTTGTTTTTTAAAAATCAGAACTACTTAATGCTTTTTGCCACAGCATATTTCTTTGCCTGTTGGAGCCGTTAGGAAGATTACCTATGTCCTAATCTTCAACCTGAGGAGATTTTTGACTCTTGTGTCTACTGTTGATTGTTTCCTTGAGTTCTCAAAGACCTGTGGCCAGGTATTTTAAAAAGTTGCCTATTTCTTTCTAGTTGCATCAACTTGCACACTGGCGTCTAACTATATGTGGTATTCGGAACTTGTAATTCTTATTGAGCAGCCATTGCCTGTATTTTCTCAGCTCCTCACTGATTTCTTTATATGAGCTCAGCTGACAAGCAAATGCAGCTATTTTGTTTGCCCTCTCTTCATACCGTACCATCAACAACAGTGTTCTAACTCATTTCTGATGGTCTGTGAGATGTAGACTATTACACAAGATTCAAGTTACTTGTAAGCAACTTTTAGATAGAGTTGGTCCTGTTAGGAGGAGACTCTTGATGTCACATTCGGTATCTTGAAAGCGGGTCCCCTCCCCGAGGCTCTTAATTCTTTGAAAACTTGATGCTGTTTCAGCTGGAAAATTAGCAAGACTGTTAAAAAAACAAGTTGAGGGGAGCTGTTTAAGAAACTGAAAAGTAATTGCAAACTACATTGGATAATTGTGACTTTCAGTTGTTGTTCTGTATCAGTTGAATTTTTGTGCTCTTTTCCCTGTGTACGTGGTGGTTCTATTTTTCTCCAATAAAACTTTTATTTAAAAAAAGTTTCTAGAGAAGATCTTTAAAATTCAAGTATTGAAAGAAAGTTATAAAATCACAGGACTTAAAATCTTCCTAACAACTTCTAGTGAACTCACATTTGTCGATTTTGTTACTTTTAAACTTTTTAAAATTTTTGTGATGATTTTGTGATAATTCTATACAAGTATGGGGGAGGGCATGGTTAACAGGGTGAGGAAAATTCCCAGGAATCCTCAAGGTGGATACTTATTCTTAAACATGCGATACAAGTATAAACATTGCTTCGTTCAAATCTTCAGTGTCAAATTGTTTCATAAAGTCAATATGAAATGAGTCTGGGTTTGAGTTCAGGGGAGAAGAAAATACTACTCTTAATTATGGCATTTCATTTGCCTTTTCTGTTAATAGTTTTTTGAGTTCTGGACCAAATAATCTCATCGTAAGATGTTCTCAAAGTTTTTGAACCCAGTTCCTGAGTCTGCTTGAATGGTCTTAATATGATGTCTAGCCATACATACTCTTGATATTTTTGCTGTGTATATGAGTGTACAGTTCAGAAAATCAGTTTATTTAGGCATCTGGATCTAAAGATTTGAGAAGTTTGTTTTTTAATCTTGATATTCATAAATCTTTTAAAATGAGCTGGTCTTTGTTTGTTTTCATGACCACTCTGTTTGATGCTGTGAATGGCAGGAGTGTCGTGAGCATGTTCTGTTCTCTTATTTACATAAAATTGCCGAAACAAATTGTTCATTAAAAAGAAAAGACCAGCACTGATGAAAATTTGCATAATTATGCTTTGTAAAGTGATATCTTGCTAATGCTTCATTATGAATATTTTTCAGTGTCCTACAAAAAAATCTGCTTTACATTTGAATATGGAAGTTTGTTCACCTACAAACACTTGGTTCAAATCAAACACTTTGCTCAATTATTTTCCTTTTTCCTCTTGCTATTATAAAAAAGAGTATTTCTTCTTTTGAATGGACACATAATGTACCTTTATGTTTAACAATCCTTAGAAGTCATCTCTAGCATAGTGAAAAAGACCCTAACCTTTCTTTTGTAAAACCCTTTCTATTTGATGCAGAATATAAGAATATGCTGCATTGGCATGTTAGAACTTAATAGTTTTGCCAACTATAACAACAGATCCTCCTCATTCTCTAATTTCAGAACTTTTCTTTAATTTTTGTTTTTCATTGTGGGTTACACACAAAATTTACCATTCTAACCATGATAAAGTATACAATTCTGACATTTACTACATTCACAATATTGTGCAACCACTATTATGTAGTTGCAGAACATTTTCATCAACTCTAAAGGAAACTTGGCACCATTAAGCAGTCATTTCCCATTCCCTCTTTCACCCAGCCTCTGGAAACCACTGCTTTCTGTCTCTCTGGATTTGCCTATTCTGGATATTTCCTGTCAATGGAATCATTATGTGACTTTTTGTATCTGGTTTCTTTCACTTAACATGATGTTTTCAAGGTTCCTCCACATCATATGTATTGATACTTCTTTCCTTTTTATGACTGAATAATAGCATGTATATACCAGAGCTTGTTTATCCACTCGTCAGGTGTTGGATATTTGTATGGTTTCCACCTTCTGGCTCTTGTGCATAATGCTGCCATGAAGATTTGTTTACAATTATCTGTTCAAGTCCCTGTTTTAAAATCTTTTGGGAATATACCTAGGAGTGAAATTGCTGGGTTATATGATAGTTCTATGCTTAACTTGTGGACGAACCACTAAACTTTTCCACAGCAGCTACACCATTTTCTGTTCCCACCAGCAATGGATGAGGTTTCCAATTTCTCCACATCCTCAACACTTGCTGTTTTCTGGTTTTCAGGTATTATCATAATCATCTTAGTGTGAAGTGGTAGTTCATTGTGATTTTGAATCTCATTTCTTTAATAATGTTGACCATCTTTTTATGTGGCTATTGGCCATTTGTACATTTTCTTTGGAGAAATGTCTATTCACATTTTTGGGCTGTTTTTTAAATAGGTTGTTTGTCTTTTAGTTGAGGTGTAAGAATTCTTTTTATATGCTAATAGTTTCTCCGGTTCTGTGAATTGCCTTCTCACTCACTTGGTGGTGATCTTTGCACATGAGTTTTTAATTTTAATGAAGCCCAGTTTATTTTGTATCTGTTGCTTGTGCTTTTGGTGTCATATATATTTTTTTATTTTCACTTATAAGCTCTCTATTTGTCATGGTGTCATATTTAAGAAACCATTGCCAAATCAATGCTCATGGTTTTACCCCTGTTTTCTTATAAGAGTTTTACAATTTTATTTCTTATGTATAGGTCTTTGATCTTGAGTTAGTTTCTGTATATGATATGAAGTAAATGTTTAACTTTATTTTGCATGTGGTTATCTAGTTGTCGCAGCACGATTTGTCAAAGAGACTATTCTTTCTCCCATTGAATAATCTTATCAACCCTTGTTGAAGATCAATTGGCCATAGCTGTATGGGTTTATTTCTTAAGACTATTCCATTTTTCTTGTATGTCAATCTTACACTGGTACTACACTGTTTTGATTACTGTAGCTTTTTAGTAATTTTGAAATCAGAAAATGTTTGAGTGTTTCACCTTTCCTCTTTTTCAAGATTGTTTTAACTATTTGGGTACCTTACATATAATTCCATATGGATTTTAGGATCAGCTTTTCCATTTCTGCAAAAAAAGGCCATTGGGATTTTGATAGGGATTGTATTGAATCTGTATATCACTTTGGGGAGTATTGTCATCTTAACAATATGAAGTCTTCTAATCCATGAACAAAAGATGTCTTTCTGTTTTTAGATCTTTAAATTTTTTTCAGTGAAGTTTTATACATGTCAGTGTACTTTTCTTGTATCTCCCTAATTATGTTCCTAAATATTTTGTTCTTTTTGGTGCTATCATAAATGTAATTGTTCTCTGAATTTACTTTTCATGCTATTCATTGTCAGTGTATACAACTGCATACAACTGATTTTTGCATGTTTATCTTGTATCCGGCGTTTTTGCTGGATTTGTTTGCTAGCTCTTATGAATTTTTATGGATTTTTAAGGAGTTTCTATTTATAGCATTTTTGCCATCTACAATTTACTTCTTCCTTTCCATTTTGGGTGCCTTCAGTTTCTTGCCTAATTTCTCTAAGTGGGGATTTCAACAGGATTAAATACAAGTAGCTAAAGTGAGCATCCTTGACTTGTTTCTGTTCTTAGGTGGGACGCTTTCAGTCTTTCATCATTGAGTATGATGTTACCTGTGGGTGTTTTATCTTATTGAGGAAGTTTTATTTCTCTTTTATTTAGTTTTTTAGAGATAGAGTCTCACTCTGTCACCCAGACTAGAGTGCTATGGCACAGTCATGGCTCACTACAGCCTCTACCTCCTGGGCTCAAGCAGTCCTCCCACCTCAGCCTCGCAAGTAGCTAGGACTACAGGCACCTGCTACCACACCTGTCTAATTAACATTTTTTTAAAAAGTAGAGACGGGGGTGTCACTGTGTTGCCCAGACTGATCTCGAACTCCTGGCCTCAATTGATCTGCTTTCTTGGCCTCCCAAATTGCTGGGACTACAGGAGTGAGCCACTGTGCCCAGCCTGAAGTTTTCTTTCATTCTTAGCTTTCTGAGTGTTTTTATCATTAAAGGGTGTTCAACTTTGTCAAACGCTTTTTCTGTATCAATTGAGATGATCATGTGGTTTCCTTCATTCTATTCATGTGGTGTAGTACATTGATTTGTTTTCATATGTAGAATCACTCTTGCATTCTTGGCATAAATCCCATTTGGTCATGTTGTATAATCCTTTTGGTATGTTGTTGGATTTGATTTGCTATTATTTTTTGAAGATCTTTGCATCTATATTCATAAGAATTATTGATCTGTACTATTCTTGCAGTATCTTTGTCCAGCTTTGGTATCAGGGTAATGCTAGTGTTATACAATGAACTGTCAAGCGTTTGGTCTTCTGTTTTTTGGAAGACTTTGAGAAGGATTGGTGTTCATTCTTCTTTAACAGAATTCACCAGTGTGAAAGTCAGAGGATGAAGGAAAAAAAAGAAAATTCACTAGTGAAGCTGTCTGGTCCTAGGCTTTTCTTTTGGGGATGTTTTCGATTATTCAGTACCTTACAGGTCTGTTCAGATTTTCTATTTCTTTTTGCATCAGTTTTAGGTCATTTGTATATTTCTAGGAATTTGTTCTTTATTATTATTATTATTATTTTGAGATGGAGTTTTGCTCTTTTCACCCAGGCTGGAGTGCAGTGGCGCGATCTCGGCTCACTGCAATCTCCACCTCCCAGGTTCAAGCAATTCTCTTTCCTCAGCCTCCAGAGTAGATGGGACTACAGGTGCACACCACCATGCCCGGCTAATTTTTGTATTTTTTATGTACAGACGGGGTTTCACCATGTTGGCCAAGGTGTTCTCGATCTCCTGACCTTGTGATCCGCCCGCCTCAATTTTATCTTAGATATTTAATTTGTTAGCATACAGTTGTCGATAGCAATCCTTTTTTCTTTTTTTGAGACAGGGTCTCACTCTGTCACCCAGGCTGGAGTGCAGTGGCACGATGATAGCTGACTGCAGCCTAGATCTCCCAGGCTCAGGCAATTCTCCTACCTCAGCATCCCAGGTAGCTGGGACCACAGGCATTCACCACCACACCTAACTAGTTTTTTTTTATTATTATTATTTGTAGAGATGGGGTCTTGTTGTGTTGCCCAGGCTTTTCTCAAACTCTTAAGCAATCCTCTCACCTAAGCCTCTCAAAGTGCTGGTATTACAGGCATGAACCATTGTGCCCAGCCTCATGGCAATTTTTTATCATCCTTTGTACTTCTGCGAGATCAGTAGTAATATCCCACTTTCATTTCTGATTTTAGTAACTTGAATCTATTCTATGTTTTTCTTTTTTCTTCTTCTTCTTTATTTTATTTATTTATTTTTTTTTTTTTTTTTTTTTTTTTTGAGACAGGGTCTCACTCTGTCACCCAGGCTGGAGTGCAGTGGCACGATGATAGCTGACTGCAGCCTAGATCTCCCAGGCTCAGGCAATTCTCCTACCTCAGCATCCCAGGTAGCTGGGACCACAGGCATTCACCACCACACCTAACTAGTTTTTTTTTATTATTATTATTTGTAGAGATGGGGTCTTGTTGTGTTGCCCAGGCTTTTCTCAAACTCTTAAGCAATCCTCTCACCTAAGCCTCTCAAAGTGCTGGTATTACAGGCATGAACCATTGTGCCCAGCCTCATGGCAATTTTTTATCATCCTTTGTACTTCTGCGAGATCAGTAGTAATATCCCACTTTCATTTCTGATTTTAGTAACTTGAATCTATTCTATGTTTTTCTTTTTTCTTCTTCTTCTTTATTTTATTTATTTATTTATTTTTTTTTTTGAGGCAGGGTATCGCTCTGTTGCCCAGGCTGGAGTGCAGTGGCACAGTCACAGCTCACTGCAGCCTCAAACTCCTGGGCTCAAGCAATCTTCCTGAATAGCTGGGACTATAGGCGCATGCCACCACACCCAGCTAATTTTTTTAAACTTTTTGTAGAGATTGGGTCTCCCTTGTGTTGCCCAGGCTAGTCTTGAACTCCTGGCCTCAAGCAGTCTTTCCATATTGGTCTTCCAATGGAATTGCTAGGATTACAGGCGAGAGCCACCATACCTGGTCTCTTTACTCCATGTGGCCAGAGAAGATAGTGTATGGTTTCCAAATTGCTGGGATTACAGGCAAGAGCTACCATACCTGGTCTATTAACTCCATGTGGCCAGAGAAGATAGTGTATGATTTCAGTCTTGTTAAATTTATTGATAGTTGTGTGGCCTAACATGGTCTGTCCTGGAGAATGTTTCATGTGGAGTTGGGAAGAACGTATATTCTACTGTTTTGTGTGGAATGTTCTATATATGTCTACCAAGCTGAGTAGGTTTGTAGTGTTGTTCAGTTTTTCTGTTTCCTTATTGATCTTCTGTCTAGTACTATCCATTATTGAAATTGGGGTATTGAAATCTTCAACCATTATTGTAGAACTGTTTATTTCTCCCTTCAATTCTACCAGTTTTTACTTCATATATAGTGGGACTGTTAGGTGTGTCTGTGTTTATGATTATTAATACCTTATTGATGGATTGACCCCTATATCAATATATATTATTGTTCTTTGTCTCTTGTAATAATACAGTTTTTTACTTAAAAGTCCGTTTTATCTGACATTAGTGGAGCAACCCTAGCCCTCTTTTGGTTTGCTTGCAATCAATGTCTTTTTCCATCCTTTCTCTTTCAACTTGTTTGTGTCTACAGCCTAAAGTGAGTCTCTTGTTGACAATCTATAATTAGATCTTGGTTTTAAATCCATTCTGCCAATCTCTGACTTTTGAAATTGGAAAGTTTACTTTTTTTACATCTAAAATAAATGATGAGGAAGGACTTCTGTCGTTTTGTTATTTGTTTTCTATATGTCATATATTTTTGTTCCTTAATAGCTTTATTACTGCCATCTTTCGTGTGTGTTTCTTTTTAAATTCATGGGTTTTTGTTTTACTGCTGTGCTTGATATGTAGGAAGTAACGGATACTGCATTTTTACTTATGTATTTATTCTTGGTTGAATTACAATAACCATAAACATCTGGTAGAAATAACATAAGCTTATTCGACTAGTAAACTCAGATAGAATAAAAGTTGTGTGTCTGCATTATATTTAATGCTGATGCTGACAACTCTGAAGGCATTTTCTTTCTTTTTTTTTTTTTTAAACTAAACCAACAGTATTATTTACCAAAGATTACCAGTCAAGTGAACTTGAAAAGCATTTGGGTTAGTTCTTCTGTTTTCTGAGAGAATACTTAATTTATCTAAGTTTATCTTTCTGTCTTTTTTTTTCTTGAGACAGAGTCTCGCTCTGTCGCCCAGGCTGGAGTACAGTAGCTGGGTCTCGGCTCACTGCAACCTCCACCTCCCAGGCTCAAGCAATTCTCCTGCCTCAGCCTCCCAAGTAGCTGGGACCACAGGCGCGAGCCACCACACCCGGCTAATTTTTGTATGTTTTGTAGAGACGGGGTTTTGCCATGGTGCCCAGCCTAGTCTTGAACTCCTGAGCTCAGGTGATCTGTCCGCCTCGGCCTCTCAAACTGCTGGGATTACAGGCGTGAGCCACCACGCCCGGCTTTTTGTTTTGTTTTGTTTTGTTTTGTTTTGAGACATGGTCTCTGTTGCTTATAATGGAGTGCAGTGGCAGGATCATAGCTCACTGCAGGCTGGAACTCCTGGGCTCAAGCAATTCTCCTGCCTCAGCCTCCTAAGTAGCTAGGACTACATGCACAAGCCACTATGGCTAGCTAATTTTTAAATTTTTCTTTTGTAGAGACGAGGGTCTCGTTATGTTGCTGAGGGTGACCTTAAGCAATCCTGCCTGGGTCTCCCAAAGTTCTAAGATTACAAGCCTAAGCACCACACCCGGCCAAGTTTATTTTTCTTAAAGCCAGTGAAGTAGACCTTGTTTACAAACTAGGTAATACCATGGGGATAGAAAAATGTCATATCTACAGAGACATACATAAACATACAGATACAGATTTTACAGCTTTCCTTTAAAAATTTTAGCCATGTATCAGGGCTGGGCACGGTGGCTCACACCTGTAATCCCAGCACTTTGGGAGGCCAAGGCGGGCGGATCATGAGGTCAGGAGATCGAGACCATCCTGGCTAACACAGTGAAACCTTGTCTCTACTAAAAAATACAAAAAATTAGCCAGGCGTGGTGGTGGATGCTTGTACTTCCAGCTACTTGGGAGGCTGAGGCAGGAGAATGGCGTGAACCCGGGAGGCAGAGCTGGCAGTGAGCCGAGACCCAGCTACTGCACTCCAGCCTGGGCGACAGAGCGAGACTCTGTCTCAAAAGAAAAAAAAAAAAGAAAATTTAGCCATGTATCAGGTACAATAACATGAAACTCACTAGTTTGTAAGAGAATAGCTGTATCTAATTTGTGTTTCTAGCAGATAGAGTAAGTTAAGGTTACCTACTCAGATGGCTACAGACTTTTACAAATATTTGTGGAAAAGACAAGATTCTTCATTTGCCCAGTTTCCAAACAGCTCCTTTTTTTCCTTCAGGTGAGAGTCATCTCCTTGAAATTTTCATTTCAAAAGAGATAGCCCTCAGGCCCTAGGGAAGAAATTTTACATCTCAAAGACACAGAGAAAGGATGAAAGTTCTCTCCTAGGAGTTTGGTAGCATGTTTGCCTATTTCCAGAGGTCAGTCTTATGAGGCTATGGACTAAAATGTAGGTGACTGAGGAGACACCTAGCAGTTGTCTACCTCTAAAGCCCATCGGAGTGGATGAAATATCCAGCCTATTTCTAACTAGCCTTCCTTTTCTTTTTAGCCTCAGGTAATTGCTTTTGGAGGTCCCTAAGTCCCTTGAGAGCCAGAGTTCTACACTTCAAGAGACTAAGGGGCTGGAGTGGGAAGGTCTGGGAGTGGTGGACAGAAGGATGGAGGAGATTGGGGCTTGGAGGGGGAACAGATCAAGGTTCAAAGGAACTGAATTAAAGATCGAAAGTGGCAGAAGGAGGAGCAGAAGCAATGGGGAGGAAGAGGTCTTAGCACCAGTTTGGGGAGATCTTAAGTTTCCTGAAGAAGCCAATGAAGTTTCAAGTTATTAGCAAAATTGTGTCAACAAAAAGGAGGTGGCCAGAGTTGGCAGAGCGTATAGTTTGCAGGATTTTGAGAAAGGAATTTCAGTTGACTGAGGTTTCCATGGGAGGAGCAGGATCAAAAAGAATAGAGAATATTCCTGGCAGAATTGAACTCCTTTTTTTTTTTTCTTTTAAACCAAAGGTGTAACCATAGTAGGTTTCTTGCCCAATGTACACAGCAAATCGATATGCTGAGACGCTGGGTTACAGCAGAGAAAGAGGTTTTTTGTTTTTTGTTTTTGAGACGGAGTCTTGCTGTGTCGCCCAGGCTGGAGTGCAGTGGCACAGTCTCGGCTTACTGCAGCCCGTGCCTCCCAGGTTCAAGCGATTCTCCTACCTCAGCCTCCTGAGTAGCTGGTATTAGAGGTGCGTACCACCACGCCCAGCTAATTTTTGTATTTTCAGTAGAGACGGGGTATCACCATGTTGGCCAGGCTGGTCTCAAACTCCTGACCTAAAGTGATCCGCCTGCCTCGGCCTCCCAAAGTGCTAGGATTACAGGTGTGAGTCACTGCGCCTGGCCAAGAAAGAGGTTTAATGGTAGGATAATTAAACAAAGAGATTGGAAGAAACCTCAAATCTGTCTTCCCAAGGAATTTGAGTTTAGGGTTTTAAAGGGTTTTGGAGTGGGCCAAAGTGTGGAGATTGTTGATTGGTTGAAGAGTGCACGATGAAGTCATAGGACACGGAGATGAAGAAACTGTATTCTTGGCCAGGTTGATGCCTATAATCCCAACACTTTGGGAGCCCAAGGCAGGAGGATTGTTTGAGGGCAGGAGTTCGAGACCAGCCTGGCTAACACAAGAAGACCCCATCTCTACAAAAAAAAATGTTTAATTAGCTGGGTGTAGTGGTATCTACCTGTAGCCCCAGCTACTAAGGAGGCTGAGGCTGGAGGATCACTTAAGCCCAGGAATTTGAGGCTTTAGTGAGCTATGATTGTGCCATTTCACTCCAGCCTGGCTGACGGAGCAAGACTCTATCTTAAAAAAAAAGAAAAAAGTATATTCTTATGCTGATTTGGTTCCTCTCTAAGGGTCTTGAAACTGGTTCGCTTCAGCCTTTCCACTGGAATTCAGGATCCAAAGAATATCTTAAGCAGTCTTTAAACAAAAGCCTTATGATTCCAATGTCAGAGATCCTATCTATAGGAACAATGGGAATGCAAATAGTCAATGTCTAGTACTACATGACTTTCAGCAAGAGGAAAGTGGGCCAAAGGGCAGCCTGATTAATTTTTAACTATATATTTCTGTCCAGAACCTGGCATGCAATTCATGTCACCCCACTGGGGACATTTTCAGAGGTATATTTATCGAGTGACTTGACCAACACCAATAAGCCCTTAATGGCTTAACTGTGGGTATAAGAGGTGTTTTCATAGAGGATGCAAAGATACAGTCCCCCCGCCCCCAAGATCCAGAGCCACTCCCAGAGATAGCCAAAAGACAGAGAACCCCCTGAGAGCTGGCAACAGTTGGTAGGACCCTAGATATAAGTAGGGTACAACCCCCATTTCCGTCCGGCCATGTTATTGGGGGCTGCCAACCTTTCAGTTGGCTGCCTGCAAACACAGGCTTGATAACCTGTGTGCCCAGACAGGTAGAAAGCCAAGCTAAGCTTTCAGGACACAAGATGAGACCAACAGGAAAGCAAAAGCTGTCTCTGAGAGGGAAAGGATCAAGCCAGAGTCATAATCCAAAAAAACCAATTTGTACAGATTTTTTCCTCCTGCTAATCAAAAGTTAGAAAGTAAGGAGCAAAGAAAAGTGTTTGCCTTCCTCTTCTCCACTAGGTACTACAGACAGATCCAGGAGAGTTGCCTTTGGTAAGAATTCTTACCTTTAGCCACCTTCTGTCAGTTTCCCCAGGATCCCATTGGCAGGTTCCAGAGTGAGCAGGGTACCCCAGAGATCCTATCCTCATCACCAGAAACTCTACGGGAGGAAAGGTAATTTTCTCTCTACCCTTTATAGTTTTTAGTTGTGATGGACTCCTGTAACAAAAGATAGATTCACAAGAGAAAAACAGTTTAATAGCTTGTACAGCAGTCCCCCCTGATCTGAGGAGAGTATGTTCCAAGACCCCTGGTAGATGCCTGAAACCGCAGATAGTACCAGACCCTATATATATGTTTTTTCCTATAAATACATACCTATACTTCATTTATAAATTAGACACAGTAGGAGATTAGCAACAATAAAATAGGACAGTTGTAACAATTTGCTAGCATTACTACTATTGTGCTTTGGGGCTATTAATTAAAACGGGTTACTTGAACAGAAGCGCTGCAGTACTGCAACAGTTGATCTGATAACCAAGATGGCTATTAAGTGACTAAAAGAGTGGTGTATACAGCATGGATGTACTGGACAAATGAATGATTTGCATCTTAGGTGGGATGGAGCAGGACGGCATGAGATTCCATCATGCTATTCAGAATGGCATGCAATTTGAAACTTATGAATTATTTCTGGAATTTTCCATGTAATATTCTTGGACCATGGTTGACCACAGGTAACTGTACTCAGGGAAAACAAAACTGCTTATAAGGGGGGACTATTATATGCCTCATGTATACATCCAACCAGGGAAGGATGAGTAAATCTCCCCTTATGTTGTATTTGATTTTTTTTTTTTTTGTAGTATATCGTTTTGATTCTCTTCTCATTTCCTTTTATGCGTATCTTTTTTTTTTTAATAGAAGCAAAGTATCACTATGTTACCCAGGCTGGACTAGAGCTCCTGGGTTCAAGTGATCCTCCCTCCTCAGCCTCCTGAGTAGCTGGGAGTATAGGTGCACGCCACCTCGCCTGGCTTCTTTTCATATATATCTTTTAAGTTTTTTTTCTTAGTGGTTACCCTGGGGATTATGATGGGCATCTTAAGTTTACAACAAACTAGTATGAATTAATACTAATTTAGCTTCAATAGTGTATATAAAAACTGCTTCTATACAGCTCTACCTGTCCTCCTTTATGTAGTTATTGTCCCAAAGTACATCTTTATACATTGTGTGCCTATTTAGAGATGAAATCTTTCTCATATTTCTTAGTCTGAAATAGCCAATGAGACATTCTTAAGTTGAAAGCAATATAAATATCAGTGCGAGTTGCTTTTAGATATTCAATTGTTTTGTGTTAATTTAAAAATCCCTTCTGTGCATAAACGCATTTTCTTTTCATTAACTCTATGTCAGAAGTTTGGTTTTTTTGTTTTTGTTTTTGTTTGAGACAGAGTTTCATTCTGTCGCCCAGGCTGGAGTGAAGTGGCATGATCTTGGCTCACTGCAACCTCCGTCTCCTGGATTCAAGCTATTTTCCTGTCTCATTCACCCGAGTAGCTGGGATTACAGGCATGCACCACCATGCCTGGCTAATTTTTGTATTTTTAGTAGAGATAGGGTTTCACCATGTTGACCAGGCTAATCTCGAACTACTGACCTCAAGTGATCTGCCCACCTCGGCCTCCCAAAAGTGCTGGGAGTATAGGCATGAGCCACCGCGCCCAGCCTATATGTCAGAAGTTATTTTTTTAAACATTTGGCAGATAGTAAGAAATTTTTATTAAGTACAAAGACATTTTTCCTTTGTTGATTTGTTTAAATCATTGGTGTGTGAATATCTTGTGAAAGCATTTTTAAAAGTGCTCATAAGAGTCTTCAGGCCAGGTGTGATGGCTCATGCCTGTAATCCCAGTACTTTGGGAGGCCGAGGTGGGCGGATCACCAGGTCAGGAGTTCGAGACCAGCCTTGCCAACATAGTGAAACCCTGCTACTAAAAATACAAAAATTAGCCGGGCATGGTGGCATGTGCCTATAGTCCCAGCTACTCGGGAGACTGAGGCAGGAGAATCGCTTGAACCCAGGAGGCGGAGGTTGCAGTGATCCGAGATCATGCCACTGCATTCCAGCTTGGGTGACGGTGTGAGACTTCTTATCAAAAAAAAAAAAAATTATTTATAATGGTTAACATTATACCTAAAAGGGCAGTATGGAATTTGCTGGATTTTTTTTTTTTTTTTTTTTTTTTTGAGACAGAGTCTCACTCTGTGCCCCAGGCTGGAGTGCAGTGGCCGGATCTTGGCTCACTGCAAGCTCTGCCTCCCGGGTTCACGCCATTCTCCTGCCTTAGCCTCCTGAGTAGCTGGGACTACAGGCGCCCGCCACCGCGCCCGGCTAATTTTTTTTGTATTTTTAATAGAGACGGGGTTTCACCGTGGTCTTGATCTCCTGACCTTGTGATCCGCCCGCCTCGGCCTCCCAAAGTGCTGGGATTACAGGCGTGAGCCACTGCGCCCGGCCTATTTGTTGGATTTTTAAAAGATAACACAAGTGAGAAGCAAAGACAAATTTTCTTAGAATCAGGCCTACATAGTGAATTATACTTCTGTCCTAAAACACAAGCAGCAATTCAGACTATGGAGTTAGCATCTTTCAAAGGTTTATTTCTAATTCCTCTTTGAGTTAAGGATTATGAGGCAGAAAAATAACTGTATAAGCATTTTCCTCTTTATCTTTCAAACATATTAAATTTTTAACATTTATATAACATTCAGGAATTTCAAGTATCCTATTTAATCAATATGGTTTTGCATGTGATTGTTTAAGAGGAAACTAGATATAAACAGGTCAAATGTTTTAACCAAAGATAAGAGTAGTATGAAAATCTCAAGCCTCTTTGAATGCATGAGGCCCATATTAGCCTTTTCACCCTCCTCTCGTGTAGGAATGAATAAATGGAGAGTCACTTCCTTTGCAACTAAAAGGAACAAGAAAAGATTATTTCAGACCAATATATATAATTCCTACCTAAAAAGATCACTAGATTCCGTCATCTAGGAATGAGTATCTTGGGGATATCAGGCTCTAGTATAACACTAGAACATTCTGCTAATTTAATTTCTAATTTATTGTTCTAAAGCACATCATTAAAATGTACATTTTATTTTATTTTATTTTATTTTATTTTATTTTATTTTATTTTTATTTTATGACAGAGTCTCGCTCTATCACCCAGGCTGGAGTGCAATGGCATGATCTTGGCTCACTGCAACCTCCACCTCCTGGGTTCAATCAATTCTGCTGCCTCAGCCTCCCAAGTAGCTGGGCTTACAGGTGCCTGCCACCACACCTGGCTAATTTTTGCATTTTTAGTAGAGATGGGATTTCACCATGTTGGCCAGGCTGGTCTCAAGTGATCCGCCCACCTTGGCCTCCAAGACTGCTGGGATGACAGGCATGAGCCACTGCGCCTGGCCTAAAATGTGCTTTTTAGAAGAAAGGAGTGGGATGCAAGAAGCAATGATGACCAAAGTAATTGATAAAATATATTCATATACCTAAATAAGCATTGGCTAAAAATAAAAATTACTGATTTTGTTGGGGAAGATTATTATTAAGAGTAGCACTAAAATACTAGACAAGCTAACATGGAAGACAGAAGATAAAAGTTTGGAGTTAAAATGTATTAAGATCTTTGTTTTATTCACAAGAGGAATAAAGATACTAACTTTGGACTGTATGCATATTAAAATTTAAGAGTACCCAGAAATCCCACCCCTAGGTATTTTCCAAGAGGAATGAAAACTAATTCTCACACAAAAGTCTGTATGTAAATGTTTTTGGTAGTTTTATTTATAATTGCCAAAAACCTGAAACAACCCAAATGTCCTTCAACTGGTGAATGGGTAAATAATGGTACATCTATGTAATGGAATACTACTACTCAGCAATATACAGGAATGAACTATTGATACATTCAACAACATGAACAAATCTGCAATTCATTATTCTAAGTGAAAGAAGCGAAAGTCAAAAGGCTACATACGGTATAATTCCTACATTACATTACGCAAAAGGCAAAAACTAAGAGTGGAAAACAGATCAGTAATTAGCATGGGTGGGGGTGAAAGGAGGAAAATATAAAGGGGTATTAAGAGGGAATTTGAGGCATGATGAAACTCTTTGGCATCTTAATTGTAGTAGTGTTTACACAGCTCTGCATTTGTCAGAACTGTACAACAAAAATAAATTATACTGTATATAAATTTAAAAATATATTTTTAGGGTGACTCTAAAAGAATTAGAATGTGTAACATCCAAACCAGTAGAAGGGGGAAACATGATCGGTGAAACAGGGAAAGAAGGAAAGACGCTTAGAAAAAGTAAAGTTAGGCCGGGTGCAGTGGCTCACGCCTGTAATCCTAGCACTTTGGGAGGCCGAGACGGGCAGATCATGAGGTCAGGAGATCGAGACCATCCTGGCTAATATGGTGAAACCCCGTCTCTACTAAAAAATACAAAACACTAGCCGGGCGAGGTGGCAGGCGCCTGTAGTCCCAGCTACTCGGGAGGCTGAGGCAGGAGAATGGCGTAAACCCGGGAGGCAGAGCTTGCAGTGAGCCAAGATCCGGCCACTGCACCACAGCCTGGGCGACAGAGCAAGACTCCGTCTCAAAAAAAAAAAAAAAGAAAAGAAAAGAAAAAGCAAAGTTAATACAAAGCACAAAAATAATATGGTAGATATAGTTCCAATATAACTAATCAAAAGGCCCCATACAAATCAGAAAGACAACTTACAGTCTGGGAGAAGATATTCATAGTGCATATAACCAACACAGGATTAATATTCAGAAAATATAAATAGGTTTCATAAGTCAATAAGAAAAACAGGTAAGTTCAAAAACGAGCAAATATGAATAGGGGATTCACAGAAAAGGAAACCCGAATGACCAATACATTCATAAGATCAATCTCATTATGATCAGAGGAATGCAGAATAAAACTGTAAGGTATTGTACTTCACATGCATCAGATTACCAAAAATGGAAAAGCCTTACAGCATTAGATATTGGTGGTGGTGAGCAATGTAATCTCATTTATGGTAGGCATATAAATTGGCACAACTACTTTGAAAAGCAATAGTAATATTTAGTAAGATCAAAGCTGCCCACATCTTATGACTGAGTAATTCTAGTCTTAGGATATACAACTCACACTATGTTTGAAGAGAAATCTACAAGAAAGTTTATTTCTGTTTTGTCTGTAATAAGTAAAAAAAATGGAAACAAGCTATGTGTGTTCAACAGAATGGATGAATTGTGTTACATTTATAAAATACAGTGTTATATAACAGTTGAATGAATTAGTACTATATGTATCAACACAGATAAATGTCTAAAACAATAGTGTGCAAAAAAGCACAGGAAAATACATCCACTGTGATACTATTTATTTAAATTTTTTAAAATTTAAAACTTTAAATTATTTTTTTTTAATTTAAAAATGTTTATAATATTTGAGGACACATACATATATGAGACGATTTGCTTTACCTAATATCAACAAAGTGAAGAGACAACCCACAGAATGGGAGAAAACATTTACAAACTGCCCATGTGACCAGGGATTAATAACCAGAGTATATAAGGAGCTCAAACAACTCTAAGAATAAGTATAATCTATTTTTAAAAATGGGCAAAAGGTTTGAATAGACATTTCTCACAAGAAGACATATAAATTGCAAACAGGCGTGTGAAAAGGTGCCCAACATCACTGGTCATCAGAGAAATGCAAATCAAAACGACAAGGGATATCATCTCACCGCAGTTAAAATAGCTTACATCCAAAAGACAGGCAATAACAAATGCTGGTTAGGATGTGGACAAAAGGGAACCCTTGTACACTGTTGGTGGGAATGTAGATTAGTACAATCACTATGGAGAACAGTTTGGAGATTTCTCAAATAGCTAAAAATTGAGCTACTATATGATCCAGCAATTCCACTGCTGGGTATATATACCCCAAAGAAAGGAAATCAGCATATTGAAGAGATATCGGCACTCCTATGTTTCTCACAGCAGTGTTTTCAGCAGCTAAGATTTGGAAGTAACCTAAGCGTCCATCAACAGATGACTGGATAAAGAAAATGTGGTACATATACACAATGGAATACTATTCAGCCATAAAAAGAATGAGATCCTGTCATTTGCAATCACATGGATGGAACTGGAGGTCATTATGTTAAGTGAAATAACCCAGGCCCTGAAAAACTAACATCACATGTTCTCAGTTATTTTTGGGGTCTAAAAATCAAAACAATTGAACTCATGGACATAAAGAGTAGAAGGATGATCACCAGAGGCTGGGAAGTGAAGTGGGGGCCTGGTGGGGAGGTGGGAATGGTTAATGGGTCCAAAAAAAAAAAAAATAGAATGAATAAAACCTACTATTTGATAGCACAATAGGATGACTGTAGTCACTAGTAATTGTACATTTTAAAATAACTCAGAGTGTAATTGGATTGTTTGTAACTCAGTGGAAACATGCTTGAGGGGATGGATACCTCATTATCCATGGTGTGCTTATTTCACATTGCATGCCTGTATCAAAACATCTCATGTACCCATAAATATATACACCTATTATGTACCCACAAATGCTTAAAAAAAGAATAAAAGGAATACTGTAAACAACTTTATGCTCATAAATTCAACAACATAGAAGAAATGAACCAATTCTTCAAACTATAGGCCACAAACCACAAATCACAAATGATCAAAACTGAACCAATATAAAATAATCAGAATAGTCCTATAACCATTAAATAAATTGGGTTTATAACTATAAAGCTCTCAAAAAAATAAATGTCCAGACCCATGTAGTTTTACTGAGAATTCTACCAAACATTTGAAAAAGATTTTACACAATCTCTTCCAGAAAATAAGAGAAGGAAACATTTCCCAAGTCATTTTATAAGACGATTATTAACCTCATACAAAATTCTAAGACAGTATCAGAAGGGAAGGGAAGAGAAGGGGAGGGGAGGGGAGGGGGAGAACGGAAGGGGGAGGGAGAAAGGAAGGAAGGAAGGAAGAAAAGGAGGGAAAGGGAAGGGAAGGAGGGAGGAGAAGGGAGGGGAGGGAGGAAGGAAGGGAGGAAGGAGGGAGGGAGGAAGGAAGGAAGGAAGGAAGGAAGGAAGGAGCTACAGACCAGCATCTCTTATGAACATAGGCACAAAAACTACAAAATATTAGCAAATATAATATTTTATAAAAACAACTATACACCATGATCAAGTAGGATTTATTCCAGGTATTTGTACTTGTCAGGGTTCTCTAGAGAAACAGAACCAGTAGGAGATGAAAAAGAGGGAGAGAGAGACACACAAGGAATTGAGGAATTGGCTCACAGAATTATGGAGGCTGAGAAGTCCCATGATCTGTCATCTGTAAGCTGGAAACCCAGGAAAACTGTTAGTGTAACTTAGTCTGAGCTTGAAAGTTTGAGAACCAGGGAGCCAGTGGTGTAAATCCCAGCCAAGGGGTTGGAGAAGATGAGTTGAGATGTCTCAATTCAGGCAAGCAAACAGAAGCAAAAAGGGCAGTTTTCTTCTCTTTCTACCTCTTGTTCTCTTCAGGCCCTCAATGGATTGGATCATGCTCACCCACATCAGGGTGGGCAATCTACTTATTGAGTTCACTGATTCAAATGATAACCTCACCTGGAAACATCCTCACAGATCCAGAAATAATGTTTAATCTGAGCACCCATGGCCAGTCAAGTTGACACACAAAATTAGCCACCACAGTACAGGCATACCTGTGAGATGATGCAGGTTCAGTTCCAGACCATCACAATAAAGCAAATATTGCAATAAAGTGAGTCACAAAAAGAAAAAGTCAGTGTTACAGCTTTTAGAATTTGTCTAGCAGGTTTTCTGGAAAACCTTCACAAAAAAGGAAAAAGAGTGCATATAAAATGCTTATGTTTATACCATACTGTAGTCTATTAAATGTGCAATAGCATTATGTCTAAAAAACAATGTACATACTTTTAAAAAATCTTTATTGTTAAAACATGCTATCATAGAGACACAAAGTGACCACATGCTGTTGGAAAAATGGTACTGATAGACTTGCTCAAGGGTTGCTACAAACCTTCAATTTGTAAAAAACACAGTATCTGTAAAGCACAGTAAAACAAGGTATGCCTGTATTCAAGGGTGGTTCAATACTCAAAAACCTATGTAATTCACCATATCAATAGGCTCAAGAAAGAAAATCATATTATCATATTCATTGATACAGAGAAAACATTTGACAAAATCCAACACCCATTTATATTAAACAAAAAAAAAATCAGCAAGTTAGCATGATAGGGGAACTACCTTAACTTGATAAAAGGCATCTACAAAAACCATACAACTAACATCACAGTTCATGGTGAAACAGTAACTGGATTCCACCTGTTTAGAAACCAGACATGGATATTCACTCTCAGTACTCATTCAACATAGTACTGGAAACACAACACAATAAGACAAGAAAAAGAAATAAAAGGAATACCGATTAGAAAGGAAGAATAAATCTGTCCTTACCTGAAGATGGCATGCTCTTCTACACAGAAAAGCCTAATAAATCTACCAAGCAAATAAACAACAAAAAATTCTCTACAACTAATAGGTGAGCTTGAAAGGTTGCAGGATTCAAGATTAACGTGCAAAGGCCAAATGCATTTCTATATGTTAACAGAGAGCATGTGGAAACCAAAATGAAAAACACCATACCAGTTATAATTGTTCTGAAGAACAGTACATACTTAGATACAAACTTAACAAAACACATACAGGATCTGTATGGTGAAAATTACAAAATACTAACGAAAGAGATCAAAGAAGACTGAAATAAACGGAGTGCCATAGCATACTTATGGATTAGAATACACAACATAGTAAAGATAGCAATTCTTCCCAAACTGATCTATAGATGCAATGCATTCCTATCCAAATCCCAGCAAGGCTTTTTGTAGAAATAGACAAGCTTATTCTTGAAAAAGAAGAATAAAGTGGGAGGAATTACTGTATTTGATATTAAGCCCTAATATATAGTTACAGTAATAAAGACCGTGTGATATTGGTGGAAATATAGACATACAGATCAATGCAACAGAAGAAAGAACCCATCTGTTTGTTTTTTTCTTATTTTATTATGGCAAAGTACATATAACATATAGTTTGCTATTCCAACTGATTTTTGACAAACATACAAAAGCAAATCAATGGAGGAACGATAGCCTTTTTAACAAACGGTGTTGGCACAATTGGACAACCGTAAGCAAAACAAAATGAACTTCAATCTAAATCTCATACCATATACAAAAAATAACTCAAAGTGGGCCACAGACTTAGATATAAAATGTAAAACTGTAACACTTTTAGAAAAAATATAGGAGAAAATCTATGGGGTTTAGGGCAAAAGCATGATTCAAAAAAGGAAAAAGTCAGTGTTACAGCTCTTTTAGAATCTGTCTAGCAGGTTTTCTGGTTTTCCAGAAAACCTCCACAAAAAAAGGAAAAGGAAAAAGTGATAAATTAATATTAATTGAGCATTTTAACGATTCTATTTTATTGCCTTTGTTGGCTTATTAAATATAACTCTTTGTTTTGTTATTTTAGTGGTTGCTTTAGGTTTTATAGTAATACATCTTTAACCTATCACAGTCCACCTTCTTTTTGTTTGTTAGTTTTGGAAGCAGGGTCTCACTCTGTCACCGAGGCTAGAGTACAGTGGCACTATCACGGCTCACTGCAGCCTCAACCTCCCAGGCTCCCGAGATCCTCCTGCTGCAGCTTCCTGAGTAACTGGGACCACAGGTGCACGCCACCATGCCTGGCTAATTTTTCTATTTTTGTAGAGACGGGGTTTCGCCATGTTGGCCAGGCTGGTCTCAAATTCCTGGAGTCAAGTGATTCACCAGCCTCGGCCTCCCAAAGTGCTGGGATTACAGGTGTGAGCCACCTCTCCCATCCCAGACCTTTTATATGGCACTAATCCATTCATGAGGCCAAAGCCCTCATGACTTAATCATTTCCCCAAAAACCCCACCTCTTAATACCACCACAGTGGAGATTAAATTTCACCATGAATTTTTAATGAAGCACATTCAAACCATACCACCATTGTTGCCATGCATTTTTTCTACATGTTATAAACTGCACAATACAATGTTATTATTTTTAAGCCAAATATCTTATAAAGAGATTTAAATTATAAGAAAAAATAATCTTGTGCATTTTACCCATGTAGTTACCATATCCAGTGCTCTTCATTTCTTTGTGTAGATCCAGATTTTAATCTGTTATCATGAAGGACATCCTCTAACATTTCTTCTAGTGGGGTATCTGCTGTTCCTTCCCTTATCCCAACAACAGAGCAGGCCAATCCCTCCCTACCTCAGGCACATACTCCACAGCCACTAAGAAGGACTGATCCCTGGAAAATCTCCAACCACTAGCCTTTAACCAACCAGTGAAGAAATAAAGTTATGGTGACCTGGAGAGAGCACTGGACCTAGGGACACAAGATGTGAGTTCACGTCTATTTCTACTCCCCGCATAGTGAAACTGTGAACATTCCTGGGTTTCACTGTTTTCATCTGAGAGGTGGGGGAATAATTTTCTTAACTTCATTCACATGATTGTTGTGAGAATGAAATTAGATAATAGAGGAAGGCTGGTGGACTGTAAGGAGCATATTGGATCCTTCCATTCCAACATAAACACTTCCCTAGTTTCCGTGGGAAAGTTACTTAACTTTTCAGGGCCCTAGTTTCCCAATCTGTAGAATGAGATAGTATCTGTCTCACAGGGATATGTGAATGAAATGAAAAAAAAATGTTTAGAAGTGCCCGACCTAGGCCAGGCACGGTGGCTCACACCTGTAATCCCAGCACTCTCAGAGGCGAGGCGGGCGGATCACCTGAGGCCAGGAGTTCGAGACCAGCCTGGTCAACGTGGTGAAACCCTGTCTCTACTAAAAATACAAAAATTAGCCGGACATGGTGGTGCTTGCCTGTTATCTCAGCTACTTGGGAGGCTGAGGCAAGAGAACGGCTTGAACCCAAAGGCAGGGAGGTTGCAGTGAGCCAAGATCACGCCACTGTACTGCAGCCGGGTGACAGAGCGAAACTTCATCTCAAAAAAAAAAAAAAAAAAAAAAGTGCCTGACCTGTAATAGGCATTCAGGAGATGGTAATACATTGCAAAATCTAGATAATACCTTCCAAAATCCTATAGAAATGGGGTAAGGGGATACATAGTAGGAGAATTCTCTGTGTTGTTTTTTTGTTTTATTTTTTAGGATGTGACCCTCCTTCATAAACATTGATTATTTTAGCTCTTTGCCATAACATCTTTAAATTCAAGATATCACAATAATAGATTTCAGAGAAACTCAGGGACGTCCTGTGTCATAAAGAATTAAAACAATACTTTTGAAAAGTGGACAGAGACCTCTAACTCCACCTTGACCAGCCAAAAATGAGTGCTCTGGGAATTAGCCTAAGACACGCATTTCCCCGGTCAAAATATACGGTTCTTATAGATGTTTTTTGACCTTCATTGACGCAGCTTTCTTCACACACTGCATGCTTTAGTGTTTGTCCATCAGAATGTTTACTACTCTTAACTATTCATATATATTTTGTACAATCCTGATAATTTTCATATTTATTTATTTCTAATTTTCTTTCCTTCCTTCCTTCTTCCCTCCCTCCATCCCTCCCTCCCTCCCTCCTTTCTTTTCTTTCTTTCTTTCTTTCTTTCTTTCTTTCTTCTTTCTTCTTTTTCTTTTCTTTCTCTCTCTCTTCTTTTCTTTCTTTCTTAGAGACAGGGCCTCACCTTGTCACCCAGGCTGGAGTGCAGTGTCATAAACATGACTCACTGTAGCCTCAACCTCCTGGGCTCAAGTGATCCACCTCAGCCTCTCAAGTAGCTGGGACAATAGGCATATGCCATCATGCCCAGCTAATTTTTTTTTTTTTTTTTTTTTGAGACGGAGTTTCTCTCTGTCTCCCAGGCTGGAGTGTAGTGGCATGATCTCGGTTCACTGCAACCTCCACCTCCCGTTTCAAGCAATTCTCCTGCCTCAGCCTCCTGAGTAGCTGGGACTACAGGCGCGTGCCACCATGCCTGGCTAATTTTTGTACTTTTAGTAGAGATGGGGTTTCATTATGTTGGCCAGGCTGGTCTCAAACTCCTGACCTCGTGATCCACCCGCCTCGGCCTCCCAAAGTGCTGGGATTACAGGTGTGAGGCCATGCACCCGGCCCATGCCCAGCTAATTTTTTAAAAAATGTTTCACAGAGATGGGGTCTCATTATGTTGCTCAGGCTGGTCTCAAACTCCTGGGTTTAAGCAATCCTCCCACCTCGGCTTCCCAACCTGCTGGAATTACAGGCCTGAGCCTTTGTACCCGGCTCTAATTTCATTTCTATTGTAACCCTATGTCACTTCTTACTGGGACTTTCAACACTCTTTATTTGTATCAGGTATATAATATATTATAACATTCATTAAACTACTCAAACATAAGCAAAATCACAGCAAACATGCCTGATGAACCACCAATACCAGAGACCAAAATGACAGCCAATAACCATCTGCTGGTGGCAGAGTTGATGACATTTGCTCTTCACATGTGGTTCTCTAAGAAATGTTTTAAGCAGAGGAGTCTCTGTGTATAGAGAACTTACTATGTGGCAGGCATTGTGTCAGGATTGGGAAACGCAGTTGGGAGCAAGCCAAATCTAGTCTCTGCTCTCCCCAAACCCCCAGTCTAACAGAGGACACAGATCAGGAAGTGGACAGCTGCCATGCAGTGTGGTGAGATGATGGAGAGCCGAACACCCACAAAGAAAGGTCACCTAATCCAGGCTTGGAGAACAGAGAAGACTTCCTGAAGGAAGTGATGTCTAAGCTGAGCCAGTAGGACGGGTAACATTGAGTCAGGCAAAGATGGAGGGAAGTGGGTCCTAGGCAGGGAACATGGTCTTTTCAGAGAGCTGAGAGATGAGGAAGGCTGGAGAGGTAAGTGGAAACCAGGCCACACAGGGCTTTATAAGGCATGGGAAAGAAGCAGGGAATAGTTGGGTCCTCTGGAGGAAGACCTTGAAGTCTCAGCTATCTCTTTCACTTAGCACTGTGAACTTGGACAAGTTACTTAAGCCTTTAAGCCTCGGTTTCCTCATGTGTAAAATGAGGACAAGGCCAGGCATGGTGGCTCACACCTATAATCCCAGCACTTTGGGAGGCTGAGATGGGGAGATTACTTGAGGCCAGGGGTTTCAGACCAGTCTGGGCAACATAGCAAGACCCCAGCTCTAAAATTTCTTTTTTTAAATTAGCCAGGTATAGCAGCACATGCCTCTAGTCCGAGCTACTCAGGAGGCTGAGGCAAGAGGATTGCTTGAGCTCAGGAGTTCGAGATTGCAATGAACCGTGATCACGCCACTGCACTCCAGTCTGGGCGACAAAGACCCTGTTGAAAAAAAACCCAGAAAAATGAGGACGATATTCTAATAATAGCTACCTCATAAACTTAAGTGTTAAAAGTGGACATAAGGTACCAAATACATAGTATGTGCTCAATAAGTATCAGGAATTTCTGTTCTTTTTATTTTTAGAGATGGCGTCCTTAGCAATTATTTCTATATTATTTCCTCTAAATATGAACTTGACATTTTGGCTGTTGAAGACTTGGTGGTTTCATAGATTTCATAGACAGGTTATACGTATGTGTGCATATATTATATAATTATAATATAAAATCAATTACATACTTATTTAATTATAATTATTTATAATATGCAATTATATGTATAATTTCATGTTGGCTTTTTATCATTCCTATGCATTAAAAACTTTTTAGCATTTACTTTTTTGTTTATAATCTTAATTTTTTTTTTTTTTTTGCTTGTTTGTTTTTGTGACAGGGTCTTGCTCTGTCGCCCAGGTTGGAGTGCAGTGGCACGATCTCAGCTTACTGCAATCTCCGCCTTCTGGGTTCAAGCGATTCTCCTGCCTCAACCTCCCAAGTAGCTGGAATTACAGGCATGCGCTACCACGCCCGGCTAATTTTTGTATTTTTGATAGAGACAGTGTTTTGCCATGTTGCCCAGGCTGATCTAGAAATCCTAGCTTCAAGTGATCCTCCCGCCTCGGCCTCCCAAAATGCTGGGATTACAGAACTGAGCCACCGCGCCTGGCCTATAATCTTAGTTTTGTTTATTATAAAACTGTTTTATATATTGATACAGTGCTATTCAGTCTCCCTTTTTTTCTAACTTCTCGTCCATGGCTTTATATCTTAAACATTACTATACTTCCTCCAGAGACAGTGTTTTCTCTCTTCCTCTGTCTCCTTGAAACTTGTTGGTTTTGTGCCTTCCTGCTTAGAGACTCTAAATTGGTACCGTTTAGGAAAGAGCGCCCTCTGGCATTCATCTGGTGTCAGTTCAAGAGACCATTTTCCATTACTGTGGTCTGTGGTGGCTGCCTATTGCCTATGAGCGGAAACTTTCAGTCCCAGAGAGCGAGGAGGTTGTTAAAACGGTAGGTTTCATAATTGAAAAAAAAAAAAAAAAAACCGGCCGGGCGCGGTGGCTCACGCCTGTAGTCCCAGCACTTTGGGAGGCCGAGGTAGGGGATCACCTGAGGTTAGGAATTCGAGACCAGCCTGGGCAACATGGTGAAACCCCGCCTCTACTAAAAATACAAAAATAAGCGGGGCGTGGTAGTGCACGCCTGTAATCCCAGCTAATCAGGAGACTGAGGCAGGAGAATCGCTTGAACCCGGGAGGCGGAGGTTGCAGTGAGCCGAGATCGCGCCACTGCACTCCAGCCTGGGTGACAGAGCCAGACTCCACTCAAAAAAAAAAAAAAAAACCCTCTGGCTATTATAAAATGTCCTTGTCCTTGAAATGTCGGAGGTATCACACACCTACTTATCAATATACAGCCCACATTAATGTATCCATGCACAAAGATTATTACATACAAAGAGAGTTCCCTAAAAGAAAAAGCACAAGGATTTGGAGCCCTGGCATCTAGGTCTACATATCCACTATTACGGTGTGGCCTTGGGAAAGTCCTTCTCTCAGTTGAGCCTCTCATTTTTAAAATGAAAATGTTGCATTAGATTCATGTTTCGCAAAATGTTTTGTAGAATACTCTCTATTATGTTGAAGGCATCACATACATACAAAAGAGAGAGGGAAGGAGAGGCTACATTATCAAATAAATTTGGAAAATGAGGGTTAAGCAAAATATAAGTGTTTATTGCAGGACTTTGGAGAGATTTTACAGTGCTAAATACGTATTATGAATTTACAACACATGTCTATAGCTTCCCAACACCAGCTGACAGCAGAACCTTTTGCTGACAGAGCACCTTGCAGGATTCTGTAATAATGCAGTATTCTTTCACTGTTGTAGTATTCTTGCAGTATTCTGAGAAAAAATAATTTTAAAATGCTGGTCTAAGTCTGGCCAACATGGCAAAACCCCGTCTCTACTAAAAAGACAAAAATTAGCCAGGCGTGGTGGTGCATACCTGTAATCCCAGCTACTCAGGCAGCTGAGGCGGGAGAATTGCTTGAACCTGGGAGGCGGAGGTTGCAGTGAGCTGAGATTGTGCCACTGCACTCCAGCCTGGGTGACAGAGCAAGACTCTGTCTCAAAAAAAAAAAAAAAGAAAGAAAGAAAAAAGACAAGACAAGACAATGCTGGTCTATGCCACCATTTAATTTGGCAAATCTTCCTGATCACTGGATCCCTTTGCTAGAAAAAGACAAGTCCAGGCAACCAATCTGCTGTTAGGACACCAAGTCAATGGTAAGGAAAATCTAACAATAATCATGAATATAGCCTCTTAATTGTAATAACAACAGCAATGATAATAGTTCGTGTTTACTGAGAGTGCAACATTCCAAGGTACTGTACCAAGTGCCTTATACACATTATTTCATTTCATCCTTGCAACAAACCACTGAGAGAATTTATGTTATTACCATCACCATTTTAAAGATGAGGAAACTTGAAGCCGAGGCAGGCCGATCACCTGAGGTCAGGAGTTGGAGACCAGCCTGGCCAACATGGTGAAACCCCGTCTCTATTAAAAATACAAAAATTATGACCGGGTGCAGTGGCTCAGTCCTTTAATCCTAGCACTTTGGGAGGCTGAGGCAAGCGGATCACTTGAGGTTAGGAGTTCAAAATCAGCTTGGCCAACATGGTGAAACCCTGTGTCTACTAAAAAAAAAAAAATTAACTGGGTGTGGTGGCACACGCCCATAATCCCAGCTATTTTGGAGGCTGAGGCAGAATTGCTTGAACCCGGGAGGTGGAGGTTGCAGTGAGCCGAGATCACACCACTGCACTCCAGCCTGGGCAACACAGCAGGACTCTGTCTCAAAAACAAAACAAACAAACAAAAACTAGCCGGACACGGTGGTGCTGGTGCACACCTTTAGTCCCAGCTACTTGGGAGGCTGAGGCAGAATTGCTTGAACCCAGGAGGCGGAGGTTGCAGTGAGCAGAGATCGCCCCATTGCACTCCAACCTGGGCGACAGAGCGAGACTCTGTCTCAAAAAAAAGATGAGGAAATTTAGTACGAGAGTGATTGAATAGCTTACTTAAAGTCACAAAACTACTATGTGTTAGAAATGGGATTGAAATCCAGGCTGTCTGCTGCAAAAGCTAATATGCTAACTATGCTATAGTTAAGGAGACCACATAACTTCTTGTCCAAGCTGATACACTTTTGAGTGAAGAGAGCTCTGAAACCAACTATATAACTTTTCTGAAATATTTATTTTGTACCAAAAATTGATTTTATTAGTGTGCAAAAACCATTGTCAAAAGTAAAATGCTTTATTTTAAAAACAAAGATAACATCCATCTGTGTATATTAAAGCAAAATGTTATTTATACTGATTACTAAAAATTTTCAAATAGCAGGAGCAATTATTATTGGTACATATTCACATAGTCTGATCAGTTTCTTAGTCCTGTCTTATAATGCATCACTGGTATTTTTGTGAAGAAGGTATTGTTTCAATATGATTTTGTTATTTTTATTTTATTGTATTTTTTGAAACAGAATCTCGCTCTGTCGCCCAGGCTAAAGTGCATTGGTGCGATGTCCGCTCACAGCAACCTCTGCCTCCCCTGTTTGAGCAGTTCTCCTTCCTCGGCCTTCCGAGTAGCTGGGATTACAGGTGCCTGCCACCACGCCCAGCTAATTTTTGTATTTTTAAGAGAGATGGGGTTTCATCATGTTGGCCAAGCTGGCCTTGAACTCCTGGCCTCAACTGATCCGCCTGCCTCCACCTCCCAAAGTGCTGGGATTACAGGTATGAGCCACCATGCTCGGCTGATTTTGTTATTTTTAAACTTTAAAATAAAATGGTCTGCAATCGTTTTTAAGCTTGCATTTTAGGCTGAGTGAGGTGGCTCATGCCTGTAATCCCAACACTTTGGGAGACCCAGGAGGGCTAATCACTTGAGCCCAGGAGTTTGAGACCAGTCTGAGCAACATAGTGAAAATTTGTCTTTAAAAAAAAGAAAAATTTTTATTTTATGGTTAAGAAATTGAAATTGTTAATACCTTAAATTATCTTGTATCTGTAAACCATAGTATTTTTAATTTAGAAAATATTGTGTCTGCAGGGCTGAGATAGTATTGAGGTGAGTACCTGTACCTCAAGTTCAATAAATGGTATACATCTTAACCATAGCATACTTAGTCATAATTACTTTTTTTTTTTTTTTGAGATGGAGTCTTGTTCTGTCACCAAGGCCAAAGTGCAGTGGTGTAATCATGGCTCATAGCAACCTCAAACTCCTACGCTCAAGCAATCTTCATGCCTCAGCCTCCTGAGTAGCTAGAGCTACAGGTGTGTGCCACCATGCCTGCCTACTTTTGTTTTATAATATGTTGTTGTTGTTGCTGTAGAGACAGGGTTTCTTTATTTGCCCAGGCTGGTCTCAAATTCCTGGCCTCAATTGATCCTCACACCTTTGTCTCTCAAAGTGCTGGGATTACAGGTGTGAGCTACCTCCCCCAGACTCACAATTACACTTTAAAAAATTAAAATGGGTAATTATTTCATCTCAAATATTCTTACAGAAACTCTCTATTGAAAACGTCGTTCTTCAACGACAAGACAGAACTCATTTAAAAAGCTGTCTCTATGTTTCTTTTGAAAATTTTGCCAAATGTGGATGCTGAAAATCATAGGCCTTCTCAATTTCATTCCATTCAGGTACAGAATATAAATCTGTCTAATTGAAATATTATCAAATTAAATGTATCCAACTAAAAAAAAAAATAAGAGCACTATCAACGTGTCAAATGCTTTCTCTCAAGTTAACATATTCCAAAGCACAATTATAGAATTTCACAATTAAATCATGTTTTCTCGTTGTTCACCATTACAGCTCTAGTTTGTTTCAGTCCTTTATTTAGGGATACATTTTGATGCCTTTCTGTTTTTCAGGCTTTGTTTTTAATAACTGCAATTTGCTAAAAGCTTCAAAAGCCAAAGTTTTTTAGGCACTCTATTTATTGAATATTTTGGTTAAATATTACCTACTGATGTTCAACAAAATAACCCAATGTTTGTAAAAAAAAAAAAAAAAAAAAAGGTCAGCACCAATTTTAGGACACTTAGGTGCACTATCAAAGGAGCCCTTCAAAAACTCTGTTTAAATTTTTTTTTTTTTTTTTGAGATGGAGTCGCCCAGACTGAAGTGCAGTGGAGCCATCTTGGCTCACTGCACCTCCGCCTCCCAGCTTGGAGTACTTGGGACTACAGGCACACGCCACCACGCCTGACTAATTTTTATATTTTTAGTAGAGATGGGGCTCCACCAAGTTGACCAGGCTGGTCTCGAACTCCCGAGCTCAGGTGATCCGCCCGCCTCAGCCTCCGAAGTGCTGGGATTACAAGTGTGAGCCACTGAGCCCAGCAAAAAAAAAAAAAAAAAAAAAAAAAAAAAAAATTAAAGTAGAGTCTTACTCTGTTTTCCAGGCCAGAGTGCAGTGGCACAATGACAAATTCTTGCAGCCTCAACCTCCCGGCTCAAGCAATCCTGCTATCTCAGACTCATGAGTATCTGGGACAACGGGCACATGCCACTATGCTCAGCTAATTTTTAATTTTCTGTGTGATGGGGATCTCACTGTATGCTCAGCCTGGTCTCGAACTCTTAGGCTCAAGCAATCCTCCTGTCTCAGCCTCCCAAATTGCTGGGATTGCATGCATGAGCATAGCAAACAGAATATCTATATATTTGATAGATATAGTGTTACAGCTTGTTTGGATACATGGATGCAATTATCAATTACATGTGCACTATAACCAATCCCAAGGATATTTTTGCTCCATAAGTTTCTTAATTAAGAACATTATTTTTAACACATTCTTTCTCTGCTAAAATTTGTGTTCCTATTATCCCTGAAAAAAAACCCAAGTCATTTTATGTTCAGCATTAAACTTAGTTACTGAACTTACTGTTATCTTTAGAAAACACACAATTTATAAATTTAGAGAAGGAGAGGAGACTTTATTTCTTATAAAAAGTTATGGCCTGCAAAATGGCCATCCCTCAGGCTGGAAAACACAGCCTCCAGCCAAGACCAGAGATAGGTAGTACTTGGAAGGAGGAAGGGTTGGGTAGGAGCTTTATGCTAAAGAGGTTGGCAAAGTATATGTATTCAACAGGTTACAGGAGGAGCTGTGAATATTCATGAAGGAGGTCTTGATGCATGCATATTGAAAAACATGCATATATGACCCATGTTCACTTTGGGGTGGATACTTAACATTTATTTTATTTTATTTTGAGACAGAGTCTTGCTCCATCTCCCAGGCTGGAGTTCAATGGCGCAATCTCAGCTCACTGCAACCTCCGCCTCCTGGGTTCAAGTGATTCTCCCCTCTCAGCTGGGTTTACAGACATCTGTCACCATGCCTGGTTAAGTTTTGTATTTTTAGTAGAAACAGGGTTTCACCATGTTGGCCAGGCTGGTCTTGAACTCCTGACCTCAAGTGATCTGCCTGCCTTGGCCTCCCAAAGTGCTGGGATTACAGGAGTGAGCCACCACGCCGGGCTGAGACTTAACATTTAAATGTATTACAATTAGGTCCTATACACAAAAGATCTTTTCAGGACACGTAAGCATGCAAGTGCACAGCCTCTGTAAACCAGCCAGAACCAGTCCATGGTGGGTGATCTTATCAGGAGAAACATGCTAAAATCAGTCTGTTGTCCAATTAAAGCTGTAGTTATGACTGGGGAAACAGTCAGAGTCTGTGAGCTAGATGAGCTGTAGTTGTTTTAATATTATCTTAAGACCAGTGCTTGTTTAGCTGCTAGAGAAAAAGAAAAACCTTGAGACAGTTACAGCATAGTAATATATGCATGTTTGTTCAATATGCACACGTCAAGACCACCTTCATGAATATTCATAGCGCCTCCTGTAACCTGTTGCATACACATACTTAGCCAACCTCCTTAGCATAAAGCTCCCACCCCAACCCATCCTCCTTAACCCTTACTTGGAATGGCCTTAGGTCCTGTTTATAATTTCATGTCTTATTGCCACAAAGAGTCTATTCTGTCAGTCTTACAGTCTCTATTTTAACATTAGTGTTGGTCAGTTGCGTCTAAACCATAAAAGGGAGAGGGGGCCGGGCGCGGTGGCTCAAGCCTGTAATCCCAGCACTTTGGGAGGCCGAGACGGGCGGATCACGAGGTCAGGAGATCAAGACCATCCTGGCTAACACGGTGAAACCCCATCTCTACTTAAAAAATACAAAAAACTAGCCGGGCGAGGAGGCGGGCGCCTGTAGTCCCAGCTACTCGGGAGGCTGAGGCAGGAGAATGGCGGGAACCCGGGAGGCGGAGCTTGCAGTGAGCTGAGATCTGGCCACTGCACTCCAGCCTGGGCAACAGAGCGAGACTCCGTCTCAAAAAAAAAAAAAAAAAAAAAAAAAAAAAAAAAAAAAAGGGAGAGGGTATAACAAGACGTGTCTGACCTATCATCCCGTCATGGCCAGGGACTCAGTTTTAAGGTTTTTCTGGGGTCCTCTTGGCCAAGAAGGGATCTGTTCATTCAGCAGGGGGCTTAGGATTTTATCTTAAGTTTATATTACAACAGCGTTTATGATGCTGTCGGATGTTTTGTCTTCATCAGAATTCAGTTCCAAAATTGTTATTTTGATTTCATGCATTGGATGAAATAAATGTGTCATTATTAATTTAACTTCTCTTTGAAGCACCTGAGGACACTGATATAAGGTTGGCATCATTACACTGTTTGTTTGGCTAATGCAACCAACACCTTAATAGCTACAACTTCACTTTTTGTATGTGCACAAGGAAAGTTGGAATAAAAATTTAGCAAAATGAATTTAGAAGAACAGTCATTGGATCTACATGAGACTCATGTTGAGTGAAGTTATATGTAAACCTGTGGTCCTTAAGCACATTCTTAAAATAACTACTGCCTTATGAGGTAGATGCTGTTGCTTCCTCAACAGACCATTGCCTTCTGGGTTTTGTGTGGTCAGTTATATCACTGTGGCCCTCACAGTGGTAAACATCAATAGACATTTTGTGCATGTTACATGTACATCACCAAATTTAGTACCTTTTTTTTTTTAAGAGATGGGGTCTTGCTCTGCTGCCCAGGCTGGAGTGCAGTGGTGCAGTCATAGCTCACTGCAGCCTCAAACTCCTGGGTGCAAGTGAACCTCCAGCTTCAGCTTCCCAAAGCGCTGGGATTACAGGCATGAGCCACCATGCCCAGCCAGTACCTAAATTTTCAGTAAACGTGTACTTTCATTTATTTGAGCTCATTACTTCTAAGAAGGTTTATAATGAAATAAAAAAGCATTATCAATCAATACATAGTTGTATATTTATACCATGCATAAATTACATAACCACTGTTGTAAGAATTTTCAGACTGCTCTCTATATCTTCTGTGACTGGCCTGCTCAGTCTCTATTTCCTATGTCTATACAGGTACACCTTACCTATAATTGCCTACATTTCCCATTGCCCTGCTAACTGGCAACCTGATGGCTTCTTCTTCTTTTCTTTTCTTTTTTTTTTAATTTTACTTTAAGTTCTGGGATACATGTGCTGAACACGCAGGTTTGTTACATAGGTATACATGTGCCATGGTGGTTAGTTGCACCTATCAACCCTTCATCTAGGTTTTAAGCCCCGCATGCATTAGGTATTTGTTCTAATGCTCTCCCTCCCCTTTCCCCCCACTCCCCAACAGGCCTCAGTGTGTGATGTTCTCCTCCCTGTGTCCATGTATTCTCATTGTTCAACTCCCACTTATGAATGAGAACATGCGGTGCTTGGTTTTCTGTTCCTGCGTTAGTTTGCTGAGGATGATGGCTTCCAGCTTCATCCATGTCCCTGCAAAGGACATGAGCTTATTCTTGTTTATGGCTACATAGTATTCCATGGTGTATATTTGCCACATTTTCTTTATCCAGTCTATCATTGATGGGCATTTGGGCTGGTTCCAAGTCTGACGTGATGGCTTCTGAAACACACATGGAACTCACAGGCCAAAGAACCACTGGCCAGTACTCCAAGTGGCAGGCAGCTGAACAGTGTCATATACTTCCTCCACCACTACACAAGATCTGAGGTTGTTAGCCATCCCTAACTGCCGATCTCTGGGCATATTTCCTTTTATCAGTGAGTTCCTCTGCCTGCTTTCCTTGATGGGGAGGTTAGTTATATTATTTCTGGAAAGGGTAAGGAAAAGAGAGATTATCAGTGGTTGTCTTTCAGATTTAATCAGGTGGAGCCAAAATTAGAACTCTGTAGAAACTGGAAGTTCAAAGTGGAGATCTACTAAACTCAAACCGAATTATTTTAGTGGAACTATTGAGAATAATATTTAGTTCAAAAATGAAAAACATGTGAGACAAATGCTGAATTGGATGAGATGTGGGACAATGGATATAAACAGAAACTGTCTCAGGCAAAATGAGAATGTAGAGTCATCCTAGTTATACTACTTCTCACTAGATTATCATTTCTTTTTGTTTGTTTGTTTGAGAAAAGGTCGTACTCTGTCACCCTGGCTTGAATGCAGTGGTACAACCACGGCTCACTGCAGCCTCAACTTCCCAGGCTCAAACCATCCTCCCACCTCAGCCTCCCCAGTAGCTGGGACTATAGGCACAGGCTACCACGCCTGGCTAGTTTTTATTTTTTATTTTTTTTGTAGAGATGGGGTCTCATTGTATTGTCCAGACTGGTCTCGAACTCCTGGGCCCAAGTGATCCTCCCACCTCAGCCTCCCGAAGTACTGAGATTACAGATGTGAGCCACCAGGCTCAGCCTATTATTTCTTAAACTGGGTCCCATTTAATAACCCCACGTGGTCTTAACCAACATCCTAGAATAGTAAATCATGATGATGATGATGATGTGGATGATCAACTTTTGACCCAGTTGATTACATATGCTCCTGAAAATGTTCTTCCCTCTTTTCGCTTCTGAGGGGGTTTCATCCTTAATCTGATGTTCCTCCTCCTCTACCCAAGTCTAACTGTTAGGAGTGCTTCAGGGTTGGGTCCTGGCCCTGCCTCCCTTCTCTTCCTGCACTCACTCTTTTCTCTGTGGCAGCTGCTCCTACCGCACATGTACAGTTGTCTGGTGCACAGACATTTCATCTCACTTTTCCTACTATCCTATGTCAAGAGATGGCTGCCAGTCCTCCTCCTTATGTGTTGAGATATAGTTGTGATTCACTGTTCGGAACATTCAATGGTTTGCCATGTGTTACTATACTGTTGGTTTGCCCCCAGTGTGGTGGACACAGGGAATATGCCATTCTGATCCCCCTGCAAAAAAGGACTTGCTGCTCAGCTGTGAAGAGTATGCTCAGAATCAGGCCGGGTGTGGTGGCTCACACCTGTAATCCCAGCACTTTGGGAGGCCGAAGTGGGCGGATCACGAAGTCAGGAGTTCGAGACCAGTGTGGCCAATATGGTGAACCCCTGTCTCTACTAAAAATACAACAATTGGCCGAGCATGGTGGCATGTGCCTGTAGTCCCAGCTACTTGGGAGGCTGAGGCAGAAGAATCACTTGAACCCAGAAGGCAGAGGTTGCAGTGAGCCGAGATCATGCCACTGCACTCCAGCCTGGGCAACAGAGCAAGACTCTGTCTCAAAAAAACGAAAATAAAAAAGAATTAGCTGTCAGCTACTGCAGGGTCTGCCTCCACTTCAGGTCATGAGGTCATGCTTTCTCCAGGGCAGCCTGCGTCCAGTGATAAGAGAGAAGGGGATGAAGGCCCAGCCTTATCAGCCCACTGTGGGACACTGATGGCAATAGTCACTCCAGACATTCCTGTGGGGTTGGCCAAGGCTATGTTGGACTGGCATCACTGTTGTTGGGATGCATCCTGCCTCCCACCCCATCCTTTCACAGGTATTGATTTCTAAATAAACATCTTTCACAGCAAATTCTACCTCAGCATATTTTGGCAAAACCCAACCTGTGACACCCCACTTCCTTCCTTATAGCAACTACAACTGAAGTGCACAAAGTACAGGGCAACACATCGGTGCAAGCTTAGATGCCTCCCTGCAGCTCAGTGCCAGCTGAGCCAACCCAGGTCTCCCACACTAGCCTGCACTTGGCAATGACACTTCTCCCATCCAACCCCGTAGCCACAGGAAAGGCCACGTGTATTGACTTGGGAAATGTGAAGCAGGGAAAACTTCATGATGTAGGCTGAATTTGAGCTGAATGCTTCAAAGTAAGGGAGAGGGAAGGGGGAAGAAAACGAATACCGACCGAGCCTTATGTCTCAGGATCTCTGCTAGGAACTCTACTTGCTTTTTTCATTAATGCTCTGCTCACAATAATACTATCAGGTAGGTGGTTCGATCACCAATGAGAATAAAAAAAATAAGTGCCATTGGTGGTGATTACACCACTGATAATAATGACAAAATAGAAATAAGTACCATTGATTACACAGTAGTATGTATCAGGTAGCGTTCTGGGCCTTCACATTCATTATTATCTCATTTAATCATTAAAATCCTCCAGGCCTGGGAAACTTTCAGTTGTTTTTTATTTGTTTGTTGTTTTTTTTTTTGTTTTTGTTTTTGAGACGGAGTTTCACTCTTGTTGCCAAGGCTGGAGTGCAATGGTGCGATCTTGGCTCACTGCAACCTCTGCCTCCCGGGTTCAAGTGATTCTCCTGCCTCAGCCTCCTGAGTAGCTGGGATTACAGGCATGCGCCACCACACCCGGCTACTTTGTGTATTATTAGTAGAGACGAGGTTTCACCATGTTGGCCAGGCTGGTCTCGAACTCCTGACCTCAGGTGATCCACCTGCCTCGGCCTCCCAAAGTGCTGAGATTACAGGCGTGAGCCACCACACCCAGCTGAAACTTTCAGATTTTGATACTCACCAACCTCCTATTCTCTTACCTTCTAGTAGCAGGGCTGACAGATTTCACTTAGGATCAACTTTTGTGAGAGTCATTCTCCCAGCAATTCCACACAAATTTTATTATGAGACAGCAGCCCATATTTGAGGCCTACATAGAGTTGAGGTTCCCCCCAAATTACCCTCCTTCTACTCCTCCCTTGCTGACCCTGATTCACTCAGGAACTCTGTGAGAAAGCCGAGGTTCAGAGAAAATGAGGAATTCAACTTAGCTCACACAGTTGGCAAATGATTGTTTCTGTTCAGATTGACGTTGGCCTGATCCCTTAGCCAGGGTTCCTGACCCCTGTGCCGGGCTATCTCCTACGAGGCTGTGATCTTTTGTTTTCTTTCTTTTTTTCTTTTCTTTTTTGAAGAATAGTGACTTTGTGTTTTCTTAGGTGTCAGGGCAATAGTAAATAAAATATTAATTAAATATCCTCAGGAAAAACTTGTAAGTAAAACCATGTGCCTATATTTACAGAAATTAAAGTCTTTAAAATAATGGAAGTTAAATTACAAAATTGGGCAATAGATGTGATTTTTTTTTTCTTTACTCGGTGATGTAGATAAAAGAAACGCATTTTTGTATTTTTATCAGTTACTTAATCTTAGTTACCATGTATTGATCTACTGAATGTGCTTCTTTTAAACAACCTTATTGAGGCATAAGTGACATATAATAAGCTACATATATTTAAAGTGTACTATTTATTTATTTTTAGGAAACTTCGCTAGCAGGAATAAAGTGCACAATTAATTAAATTTTGACAAGTGCATATGTGAAAAAATTGTGTTTCTTTATGCCAATCAAAGTCATTTATAGCTACAGCGGCACCCACAGACATGCCAACCCCGGACAGGTACTAAGCCTAGTGGCTTTGGTGCAGGTTCATGCTCGCATAAAGGCCACCGAGTGAGTAGGTTCACTGAAGAAAGACTTCAAAGCACTACCGCCAGCGACGTCCTAAGCGCCACCTTTAGACATAAAGGGCAGCACTTCATCGTTCTTTTCACGCAGAGACCACAATTAACTGGTAAGGATTGCAAGCTACTCCTGGCGCCAAAGCCAAGAATAGAGCAGTACCCAACTGTAAAAACAAACTGCATTTAAAGCTGAGGCCTCCAGGGGGAGAAAGGTCCTGGAGGAATGCCTAGAAAGCTGCCAAGCCGCGGGAGTCACTAGCTCAAAGTACAATAGTGGCTTTGCTGAGCAAGGTCGCCTTGACGGCTGGCAGTGAGCGCGGCCTCTCACAGCTGCAGCCGACCCCCAAAAGGTATCAAACGCAAGAGACACAAAAGGCCAACGTTTCGCCCAGATCGCTGTGTTCCTGGTCCGCAACCCAGACCCACGTGCCTAAAGGCGCGCCAGCCTGGCCAGTTGCCCCACCTTCCGCCACCTTCTCAATGCTCCGCCCAGTAGAGAAACCAAAGGATTGATTAAAACCGACGCTCCTCTTCCCTTTAACAACGCCAAAAATGGGTGGAGAGGGAAGGGAAGGCGAAACACGTCTGATTAGTTTCGTTTTTATTAAAATCTTCACGTGATTGCCCGACTCTTGACTCAGCGATTTCTCGAAACGGCCTCCTTTAATTTATTGGTTTGTCATCACCGCCTTCATCTTTTCTTGTACAGTCCTACCTACCAGTTTGGAACATTTAAACGAAATTCCTCCATTCGATACAAAGAACAAATACATTTTAAACCTTTAAAAATGAAGATCAAGATTTGATTTCTAAAAATTCAATTACGTCAATTGATTTAGCCAAATTCATTTCAAGCCCACAATGACAAGATATGGGTTTTAAATAATCACTTGACACGAGCTCCTCCCTCATTTCCCACAGAAGCAACTGCCACACATTTTCTTAAAAGGACCATCAGTTTTTCTCACTCTTCTACCTTGGTTCTGGATTATTATAGACTCTTCTTCCCTTCCTTCCTTTCCTTCCCTCCCTCCCTCTGTCCCTTCCTCCCTCCCTTCCTTCCTTCCTTCTGTCCTTCCATCCTTCTTCCACTGATAAATAAAAGTTGGATATATTAACAATGATATTTTGATTCATTTACACATTTGATACATTTGTATATTGTGGCATGGCTAAATAAAGCTAATTAACATATCCACTGCCTCCCATACTTTTTTTTTTTTTTATGGTTCAAGCACTTAAAATCTACTTAGCAATTTTCTTTTCTTCTCTTTTTTTGAAACTGGGTCTCGCTCCGTCGCCCAGACTGGAGTGCAGTGGTGTGATCTCGACTCACTGTAACCTCCATTTCCCAGGCTCACGCCATTCTCCCACCTCAGCCTCCCGAGCAGTGGGACCAGAGCTATGCACCACCAACTCCAGCTATTTTGTGCATTTTTTTGTAGAGACAGGGTTTTGCTATGTTTCCCACACTGGTCTTGAACTCCTGGGTTCATGCAATCCTACTGCCTTGGCCTCCCAAAGTGCTGGGCTTACAGGCATGAGCCACCGCGCCTGGCTATTTTCAATCCACAATATATTGTTATGAACTATAGTTACCGTGTTGTATAATAGATCTTACAGATTTGTTCTTAAGCAAACGAGTGATTAGATTAAAAACTTGATAAACAGTTGTCCTGGAATTTTTTCTTCCCTCAATAGTGACAACTCAATAGTCACCTCAACAGTGACAATTCTGGAAAGTTTTGTGCAAATCAAATTTAAAGACATCAAACCTGGATTTTGTTTTAAAAGTTTATTTTAATCTTTTTTAAATTTTAATTTTATTATTTTGTTTTGAGACAGAGTCTCACTTGGTTTTTTGTTGTTGTTGTTGTCGTTGTTTTGTTTTTTTGAGACAGAGTCTCGATCTGCAACCCAGGCTGGAGTGCAGTGGCATCATCTCAGCTCACTACAACTTCCACCTCCCGAGTTCAAGCAATTCTCCTGCCTCAGCCTCCGGAGTAGCTGGGACTACAGGCGTACCACCACACCTGGTTATTTTTAGTAGAGATGGGTTTTCGCCATGTTGGCCAGGCTGGTCTCCAACTCCTGACCTCAAATGATCTTCCCCGCCTTGGCCTCCCAAAGTGCTGGGATTACAGGCGTGAGCTACGGGGCCTGGCCATATTTTAATCTTTACAATAAAAATAATACACACCCATTATAGAAAATGTAGACAGATGATTCAAAAGAATAAAAGGAAATTACATACAATCTTTATACTCAGAAACAATCTGTTAATAATTTAGTGTCTTTCCTTCCATTCCAGTCTTCTTATTATGGATTTTGTTTGTTTTTTTTTCCTTTTTTTTTTTTTTTTTTTTTTGAGGCGGAGTCTCGCTCTGTCGCCCAGGCTGGAGTGCAGTGGCCGGATCTCGGCTCACTGCAAACTCCGCCTCCCGGGTTCACACCATTCTCCTGCCTCAGCCTCCCGAGTAGCTGGGACTACAGGCGCCCGCCACCTCGTCCGGCTAGTTTTTTGTATTTTTTAGTAGAGACGGGGTTTCACTGTGGTAGCCAGGATGGTCTCGATCTCCTGACCTCGTGATCCGCCCGTCTTGGCCTCCCAAAGTGCTGGGATTACAGACTTGAGCCACGGCGCCCTGCCTGTTTTTCCTTTTTTTATAAAGCCCTTAAATTGGTTTATAATATTATGGATTTTTAAAAATAATTGTAATCATACAATTTTGTTTTCACCTTTTCCTCCCATTACAATATTAGCATTTTCCCATTTTGTTAAGAACATAACTTTTAGTGACTGTTTAGTAGTCCATTGTATGAATTGAATGTTGATCATTTAATCTCAGTTTCTCCATTGTAGGACATATGGGTTCAATTTTTTATTCGATTGAACAAACTGTTTAAAATAACTGGCCGGGCGCAGTGGCTCACGCCTGTAATCCCAGCACTTTGGGAGGCCAAGGCAGGTGGATCATTTGATGTCAGGAGTTGGAAACCAGCCTAACCAACATAGTGAAACCCCATCTCTACTAAAAGTACAAAAAAAATTATCTGGACGTGGTGGCGCATGCCTGTAGTCCCAGCTACTCGGGAGACTGAGGCAGGAGAATTGCTTGAACTCGGGAGACAAAAGTTGCAGTAAGCTGAGATGGTGCCACTGCACTCCAGCCTGGGTTGCAGATCGAGACTCTGTCTCAACAAAACAAAACAAAACAACGGCCGGGCGCGGTGGCTCAAGCCTGTAATCCCAGCACTTTGGGAGGCCGAGACGGGCGGATCACGAGGTCAGGAGATGGAGACCATCCTGGCTAATACGGTGAAACCCCGTCTCTACTAAAAAAAACAAAAAACTAGCCAGGCGAGGTGGCGGGCGCCTGTAGTCCCAGCTACTCGGGAGGCTGAGGCGGGAGAATGGCGCAAACCTGGGAGGCGGAGCTTGCAGTGAGCTGAGATCCGGCCACTGCACTCCAGCCTGGGCGACAGAGCGAGACTCCGTCTCAAAAAAATAAAAATAAAAAAAATAAAAACAACAACAACAACAACAACAACAACAAAAACCAGGTAGTAAATTCTTTATATGAAGTGAGGCATCCTTTGAAATGTGAAAAGCCACTCCCAGATCCAGTCTATTTTTATAAGTTTGAGTTCTCATTTACTGGAATTTGTTTAAGGTAAAAACACGCCTGAACTTTTTTTTTTTCTTAAGTTTTGGAGTTGTTTGAGGTTTTCCTACACATTTATGTTTTAAAAAAAAAAAATCCCAAATTATTGTCCTAAGAATCATTTGTGTTTTTCTGAAGCATTCCAACATCATATATATTGGTAAATACCTAGATTTAGTGAAAAGAGTGATTTTACCCCCTTCTTACTTATTCCTCCCCACTGAAGAGAGAAGAGAAACTTGGAGAGAATGGGTGCCAGTAGAATAGCAATTAGGGTTGGGGCACCGGGCGTGGTGTGGGGAGGAAAGGGACTGAGTGAGTATCAGGGGAGTTGAGGCAAGTCAAAGGTAGCATACCTGCCTCCAAATGTTTGCAGCTTAGCCTGTCAAAATGAAATCAAACCGGTGTGTAATATTTGGAGAGGCAGATTCTAAGTCACACAATGTCTTATTCTCTTATAGCCCTGCTCCAGGATCTGGCCTGGTAATAGGCACCAAGAAAATAATAAATTCATTAATTTGACAGTAGTATTTACTGAGTATCTACTATGTATCAGGCACTGTTCTTGGTGCTTAGGGACATATCAGTGAACATAAAACACACCAATCCCCTCACTTTGTGGCATTCACATTTTAATGGGAGAAGACAGATAGTAAGAGCACGACATTAGTAATTCAATTATATTTTGTGTTAGAGATAAGTGCTATGAAAAATGGACAGGAAAAGGGAGTTTGAAAGTGTGTTGTGGGGGTGACATGAGTGGGAGGGGGGTCTCAGTGTTAAATAGTGTAGTCAGGATAGGCTTCATTGAGAAAGTGACAGTTAAGCAAAGACTTGAAGGAAATGAGAGAGTTACCCATCGGGATATCTGAGAGAAGAAAGTTCCAGGCAGAGCAGCCAGTGTCAAGGCCCTGGAAGTGGGATTGTACCCGAAGAACAGCCAGAAAGCCAATGTGGATGGAGAGGAGCCAAGCTGATAGATTAAATGAATAAATGGCTAGACATGTGATCACAAAGCAAAATGTTAGAAGTATGAAAAAAAATCCTACCCATACCATACATTAAAGGGATGAGGGCTGGGCGTGGTGGCTCATGCCTGTAATCCCAACAATATTGGAAGGCCGAGGTGGGCAGATCACTTGAAGTTCAGGGCTCGAGACCAGCCTGGCCAACATGGTGAAACCCTGTCTCTACCAAAAATATGCAACTTAGCTGGGCGTGATGGCGTGCACCTGTAAGCCCAGCTACTCAGGAGGCTGAGGCAGGAGAATCACTTGAACCCAGGAGGTGGAGGTTGCAGTGAGCCAAGATCGCACCACTGGACTCCAGCCTGGGTGACAGAGTGAAACTCTGTCTCAAAAAATAAAATAAAAAATAAAAATAAAAATAAAAAAATAAAGATCTGAGTACTTGAGCAACTGCTGAGTTGGAAGGAAGTTATCGGATGAAGACGGTTCTAGGTATGCTCCCTGAAACTTGAGTTGTAAAAGGGAGGGAAGGATGCAGATGGGATATAAAATGGAGCCAGGGTCTCAAACTGCCCCACAATCATTGTCCAGACTTACAGGTCTCTGGAGGCTCTAGGGGAGAATCTGTTTCCTTGCCTTTTCTACTTTATGTAGGCTGCCTAAATTCCTTGTCTCATGGCCTTCCTCCATCGTCAAAGGGAACAATGGCTGGTTGAGTCTTTCTCACTTGATATCACTGTGACCTCTGCTTCCACTGTCACATCTCTGTCTTTGACTGACTCTGCTGTCTCCTTCTTTCACTTATAAGCACTCTTGTGACTACATTGGGCCCACTGGATAACCTTGTATAAGCTCCCTACTTTAAAGTCAGATGATAGCAACCTTAATTCCATCTGACACCCCAATTCCCCATTTTTCTGAGGATTAGGATATGGATGGACCCCTTTGTCAGGGGCACATTGTTCTGCCTATCAGATCAAGTAACTCTGGATTGGGGGTAAGGGGTCTCTCCCCACTAGCTGTTTTCTAATTAGCAAAAAGTCAAAGGCTTTCTTCTGAAGTATTTGTGAAAGAAAGTTTGATGGCATTGAACGTGCCTTTCATTTCATAATATCACTGTTGAATGCCTTTTGTTTTTTGTTTTTTTTTTGAAATGGAGTCTCACTCTGTCACCCAGGCTGGAGTGCAGTGGCGCTATCTCAGCTCACTGCAAGCTCCGCCTCCCAGGTTCCCGCCATTCTCCTGCCTCAGCCTCCGGAGTAGCTGGGACTACAGGCGCCCGCCACCTCGCCCGGCTAGATTTTTGTATTTTTTTAGTAGAGACGGGTTTTCACCGTGTTAGCCAGGATGGTCTCGATCTCCTGACCTCGTGATCCGCCGGTCTCAGCCTCCCAAAGTGCTGGGATTACAGGCTTGAGCCACCGCGCCCGGTCTTTTTTTTTTTTTTTTTTTTTTGAGATGGAATTTTGTTCTTGTTGTCGAGGCTGGAGTGCAATGGTGTGATCTTGGCTCACTGCAGCCTCTGTCTCCCTGGTTCAAGTGATTCTCCTGCCTCAGCTTCCTGAGTAGCTGGGATTACAGGCGTGTGCCACCACACCTGGCTAATTTTTGCACTTTTAGTAGAGACGGGGTTTCACCATGTTGGCCAGGCTAGTTTCGAACTCCTGGCCTCAGGTGATCCTCCCACCTCGGCCTCCCAAAGTGCTGGGATTAGAGGCATGAGCCACAGCGCCCAGCCATGTATTTTAATTTACCGTAAACTTTCTTCTCTAACTACTACCGAGGCACAAGAAATTTCAGAAAGCTGTGGCATTCAAGTTGGTAGAGTGTTTAGAGGCCATCAATTCTAACTTGTCTTCTGATACTGAAACTCATATTTTCTGGATAAATGCTCAATTCAGCTTCTCTTTAAACAACACTTCCGGTGTCTCAGAACGAATAATTATGAGTTACTACTTTTTAAGGTTTTGTTGTTAAAAACTCTCCCTTCCTACTAAACTGAACGCTGGCTCCTTTTAATGACAAACTATTCTTTTTACTTTGCTCTCCAGAGCTCTAGAAAATATCTTCTTCACTCTGCCCTGTGTTCATTGTACACAGGGCAGAAGGGAGACGGTTTGAAGAAGAAAGGTTTGAAGACCTACCTTAGCTACCCTGCTAAGACAGATTCTGTTCTCCAGCCTGAGCATGTCCCCATGGGAAGATTTTCCAGAGCCTCCCCAATTCTGGTCTCTCTATCCTGGAGGCTCTCTGATATGTTAATGTCCTTCTGTAACTGTGGAACCCAGAACTGGATATATAACTCCATGGCAGAGTCCATTAAGATATCACCTCCCTTGACTTGCATGCTTGAGCTTTCTACCTAAGTGGCCCAAGCTTGTACTTTCCACTTTTTTTATTTTTGAGATAGAGTCTCTCTCTGTTGCCCAGGATGGAGTGCGGTAGCACAATCCCAGCTCACTGCAACCTCTGCCTCCTGTGTTCAAGGTATTCTCGTGTCTCAGCCACCTGAGTGGCTGGGATTACAGGTGTGCACCACCACGCCTGGATAATTTTTGTATTTTTAGTAGAGTTGGGGATTTGCCATATTGGACAAGCTGGTCTTGAACTCCTGGCCTCAAGCTATCCACCCACCTCAGCCTCCCAAAGTTCTGGGGACTATAGACGTGAGCCACCATGCCTGGCTCACTTTCATTTGGGGACTATAGACATAAGCCACCATGCCCAGCTTACTTTCATTTTTAAGAAAAAAAAAAGTCACACTATTGATTCATAATTTGTCAGTAACATAATCCTGCAGATCTTTTTCCTATGAGTTTTTGCTAATATGATCTCTTCCATCTTGTATTTTTGAGATAGACTTTTTTTCCTAAGGCTTCTAATACTAGATTTTATGTTTATCCCTGTTCACTTCCATCTCATCGGTTTAGGCCCTCTGTTTCTGTTCCAGATAATTCAAAATCTTCATGCATTTGAATCTGAATTGGTGGACTAGCATCCCCCCTAAATTTGGATTATTTGCAAAATTTATGCTCGCTTAATTTTCATGAAAATGTTTCTGTCATTTAAAATGTATTTTTTTTCTTTTCCATACTTATACTCACTTCTAGCACATTGGAAATTAGCATTGTCCTTCAGTTTGAATCATCAGTTTAATCTAAACGTATCTTGCTTTTTTCCTTTCTGTAGGACAGACAACCATAATTGCTTAAGCAAGTAAAAGATAGATTATAACATTTTCTAAGTATAAGTGCATTTAGGACAGTTTCTCAAAGCGTGGACCACATACCTCATATATCTGTATCACCTGACTATTTTTCTAAAAATGCAGTCCCCTGGGTCCCACCCAGGCCTTTAGACTCTGGTAGTGGGGCTCAGAAATTGTCATTTTTGTGTAAAACACAGGTGATACTATGGACACTGGAGTTTAAGAACCCTGCCCTAGAACTTCAACACAGTGATCTACAGCACTGGGTCTCAACTCTGGCTGTAAATTAGAATCGTCTGGATCCCTCTTAAAACTGCTGACATTCAGGACACACCTTGTATTAACTAAGTCATTAGCCAGGCGTGGTGGCGGGCGCCTGTGTTCCCAGCTACTCGGGAGGCTAAGGCAGGAGGATCACTTGAACCGGGAAGGTGGAGGTTGCAGTGAGTCAAGATCACACCATTGCACTCCAGCCTGGGCAACAGAGCAAAACTCTATCTCAAAAATAAAATAAAATAAATTAATTGATTAATTAAGTCAGAATCTCTGGAGGTGAGACCCGCATCTGTATGTTTAAAAGCGTTACCCAGGTGATTCTAATGTGCAACCATTATTGAGAAGCACTGATTTATATGTTCCACAGTATAGAATTGAGGATTTCATACTACTGAACAATTTGTCAAATCTCATAAAACCCTTTCAGCTCATAAAATGTCATCTGTTTACTTTGGACTTTGAATTACATGTCCTAGAGTTAAAAGTTACTTATTGTGAGAAGAGACATGAGGTGCCTCTTGTTTGGCACTCAAAATTCCAAAAGCAACTGCCACCATTATTCTTCAGACAAAGAAGGTTGAGAGATACTAGTTGTGTGGCACAGTGCTAGGCACTGCTGGCAGTACTGGAGGCAAACTACAGTAGTAGAAGGCATGGTTCTCAGGAAACTTAGCCCAGTTGAAGAGGCAACCCTGGAAGAAACTAGAGTGAAACGTTATGCAAAAGCTTAATGTAATAAAGTACCAAGCTGCAGGATACCTGTTAAATATTATTTCAGAAGTTCAGCAGAAGAGATCAATGAGGTCTGCAGTGGTCAGGGGATAATTTGCCAGCAGGTGGGGTTTGAGCTGCTTCTTGAAAACATTTCAGTATTTAAATTGATGGTGGAATGAATGGACAGCTTCCTGGATGAAGATTATGGTATTAGTTCAGATGATTTCGAATGCAAGTAACAAAATCCCCAAATTATCAATGGCTTAAACTTTTACAGATAATTACTAGTCCACTTGTCTTAGTCTGCTCAGGCTCCTATAACAAAATACCATAGAATGGGTGGTTTAAACAACAAACATTTATTTTTCACACTCTCGAGGCTGGAAGTCCAAGATCAAGGTGCCAGCACATCTAGTGTGTGGTGAGGGCACTCTTCTTGGTTTGTAGATGGCTGCTTTCTTGGCTTTACCCTCACATGTTGAAAAGAAAGAGGGCTATGGTCTCTTCCTCTTCTGATGAGGACACTAATCCCATCATGGGAGCCCACCCTCAGGACCTCATCTAAACCTAATTACCTCCCAAAGGTCCCACCTCCAAATACCATTACATTGAAGATTAGGACTTCAACATAAGAATTTTGGGAAATAACATTCAGTCCATAGCACCACTTCACAAGATGTCAGAAGCTGGGCAGTCCCAGAGTTTGTGTAGCAACTCAACAATATCATCAGTATTTTTATCTTTTTGTTTTGACATCCTCCTCGGTGCAATGGCAATGTCTCCCCTCATGGCTCCAAGATGACTGCCACAGAGTCAAGCATCCTAACTCTAGTAACTTAAGCAAGAGATTGATGGAGCTCTTTTCCATGATCATCTCTTTTTCGGAGAGGAAAAATCTTTCCCAGAAACTCCCTCAGAGTTCTCCTTATGTCTCATTAGCCAGAACTAAGTCACCTAGTCACCCCTATATCCTTCACTAGCAAAAATTTTCATGACCGGCTTAAAACAATTGTGATTTACCTCTTGGGGAACACACGGTCACCTGTAACATAATCAAGGTTCTGTTATTAAGGAAGGAGGGGGAATAACTGGTAGGCAACAAGCCATGTCTGCCACAGATGTAATATGAATGAAAACTTATGCAGCAGTAAGGAGGCCAGCCAAATTAGAGTAGAGAATGTGTAATGTGAAAAGTTTGGCTCGATAGGGAGGAACCAGACTGTGAAGCCCTTAAAAGCCAAGCAGAAGAATCCAGAGTTAATATAATAGGAGAGAGAGAGAGAGAGAGAGAGAGCTATCAAAAGATTTTAAATAGGAGGAGGATGCAGTAAAAGCAATATTTGAGGAAGATCACTGTGACATTGGTGTGTAAATAGATTGGAATCAAGGAGACCAGCTAGATAATAGAGACCTTGCCTAAGGTGGAAATAGAGTGCTAAGGATAGAGTGAAGAAAAATAATAAAAGGAAAATCAACAGAAGTTGATGTGTGGCTAGTTTGGGGTATGGAGGAGCTGGATTAAAAGTAATGTCAAGATTTCTAAACTGGGTGACTGGGAGAATGGTGGGAACAAAAAAATTGGGAGGGACGCCTGGCTTGGAGAAAAAGAGAAATGCTGAGTTTGGTTTAGGATATATTAAATTGGAGGTGTCAGTGAGCAATCTGAGTCGATGTGTTCAATGGGCAGATAGGCTTTTCAGGGATTAGAAATAGCACTTGGTGCTAGAGACCTTTGCACAATAGCGTCATGGTTAGGAGCAGGGATGCTGGGGCTGGACTGCCAGAATTTGAAATCTGGCTTGGCTGCACCATTTACTAAACATGTGACCATGGGCAAGTTACTTAATTTTTCTTTTCTATTTTTGGAGACAGAGTCTCACTCTGTCGCCCAGGCTGGAGTGCAGTGGTACGATCTCGGCTCACTACAGCCTCCACCTCCTGGGTTCAAGTCATTCTCCTGCTTCAGCCTTCCAAGTAGCTGGAATTACAGGCGTGAGCTACCCCGCCTGGCTAATTTTTGTACTTTTAGTGGGGACGGGGTTTCACCATGTCGGCCAGACTGGTCTTGAACTCCTGACCTCAGGTGATCCACCCGCCTCAGCCTCGAAAAGTGCTGGGATTACAGGTGTGAGCCACTGTACCTGGCCCCAACTAGTGTTTTAATTTCTAAGAAGCAACTTCCTGCCGTCGTCTATGTCCTATTTCCTCCAAATTTGGGGAGGGGGACAGATGTGTGTCTTAATTTGTATGTGGAGAGGGAGATCAGATGCAGGAAGGGGATGAAGTGACTTTCCTAATGTCACATAATAATCTGATGGCTGACTGGGCGCTGTCCCTGTCTATAATCCCAGCACTTGGGGAGACCAAGACAGATTACCTGAGCTCAGGAGTTCAAGACCAGCCTGGCCAACATGGCGAAACCCCATCTCTACTAAAAATACAGAAAAAAATTAGCCAGGCATGGTGGTGCGCGCCTGTAATCCCAGCTACTCGGTAGGCTGAGGCAGAAGAATCACTTGAACCTGGGAGGCAGAGGTTGCAGTGAGCTGAGATCGCGTCGCTGCACTCCAGCCTGGGTGACAAGAGAGAAATTCCATCTCGAAAAATAAAAAATAAAAAATAAAAAATAATCTGATGGCTGAGTGAGTTCCAAAAATCTAGTTCAGCATCACAACTGCTGGCCAGATGAGCAATGCTTATCTTGTGGCACGTTTCCAATTTTCAAAACAGTGACATAAGTCTAAATGGTTTATTAAAATTCTCTATAAAATAAAGTGGTGTTGTTCTATGATGCAATCCCTCTACTAACCACATGGTGATGCTGCAGACAGATGTACAGATTTGGTGTTTAAGAATTTTTTTATGTTTGTAAATTATGGTACAGTTACACAAAGATTATGCAGTCTTTTAAAGGAATGAGGTAAAGCTACAGATTTGTAAGAAAAATCTTCAAAAGATACCACTAAGTGAGAAAAGTAAGTCACTGAACAATATAAAGAACACGCTCATATTTGTCTATTTTTTTTTAAAGAATGTAAATATAGGCCGGGCGCGGTGGCTCAAGCCTGTAATCCCAGCACTTTGGGAGGCCGAGACGGGCGGATCACGAGGTCAGGAGATCGAGACCATCCTGGCTAACACGGTGAAACCCCGTCTCTATTAAAAATACAAAAAACTAGCCGGGCGAGGTGGCGGGCGCCTGTAGTCCCAGCTACTCCGGAGGCTGAGGCAGGAGAATGGCGTAAAACCCGGGAGGCGGAGCTTGCAGTGAGCTGAGATCCGGCCACTGCACTCTAGCCCGGGCGAAAGAGCAAGACTCCGTCTCAAAAAAAAAAAAAAAGAAAAAAAAAGAAAAAAGAAAAAAAAAAAAAGAATGTAAATATATATGCTGGTACATATATGATTTTTCTCCACAGAATAAAAAAAAAGACCAATAACAGTTGTTACTTTGGGCAATGGGACTGGGGTCCAAAAGAGGGGAAAGGGTGACTTTTTGGATAACTTTTTTTTGGCGGGGGGGGCAGTTCACCAATTCTCCTACCTCAGCCTCCCGAGTAGCTGGGATTACAGGCACCTGCCACTACGCCCCGCTAATTTTTGTATTTTTGTATTTTTTTTTTTAGTAGAGACGGGGTTTCGCCATGTTGGCCAGCCTGGTCTCGAACTCCTGACCTCAGGTGATCCACCCTTCTTGGCCTCCCAAAGTGCTGGGATTACAGGCGTGAGCCACCATGCCCAGCCCTCCTTCATCTCTTAATCCCACTCCCCAGAAGACAGAGAGCCCCTGCTGAGAGTTTGAGATCTCATTACTCAGAATGTGGTCTCCAGACCAGCAGCATCAGATCACTAGGCTAGAAATGCAGATTCTTGTGTCCTACCCCGGACCTGTTGAACTTCACAGTGGGACCCAGTAATTTGTGTTTTAATAAGCCCTCCAGTGGTTGTAACGCATAAACCATTTTGTTTTAGCAGATTGGATCAGATATTTTGGCAGGGGAGGTTGAGAATACTACTGGCCGGGAGAACAAACAACTCAAAATGACACGTTTCCATTTCTCCAGAGAACTCTGGCTGAAGAGTTGGCAGCCCCTTGAGCCCACTGTGACCTCACTGTGGGGTTGAGCAATGACCATACTGTCATCCAGACAGTAGATATTATAGGTATTATCCAGAAAAAAGGGAAATGCCAGAAGGAGAAAGAAAAAAGAGGGAGGGTAGGAGAAACTTAAAAAAGGATGAGTAGGGAAAGGAAAAATGGGGCAGAGAAAAAGATAATGCAAATTTAAAAAGTAAAGATTCTATGGTGGCAAATAGATGACACCAATACCTCAGGGCCACTCATTTATTTTTATTATTTATTATTATTATTATTTTGAGACAGGGTCTCACTTTGTCACCGAGGCTGGAGGGCAGTGGCGTGATCTTGGCTCACTGCAACCTTTGCCTCCCCGGTTCAAGCAATTCTTGAACCTCAGCCTCCCGAGTAGCTGGGTTTACAGGCAAGTGCCACCACACCCAGCTAATTTTTGTATTTTTGGTAGAGATGGGGTTTCACCGTCTTGGCCAGGCTGGTCTTGAACTCCTGATCTCAAGTGATCCACCCCTCTCGGCCTCCCAAAGTGCTGGCACGACAGACGTGAGCCACCGCGCCCAGCCCATTTATTTAATAAAACTGTTTATTATTCTTCCATTCTAAACCTCTGCACCTTTAAGTTCATTTCCTCTGCTCATCTCCACATTTCATTGTCTATCATTTACCAGATATGATAGGGTCACCATTTCTTACATAATTCAGTATGTTGACATGTAGGGAAATGTTTGCCAGTGATTCCCTGCTCTTTGGCCAAAAAGTAATGCACTCTCAAAGGTGCTGAAAAGAATCTTAATCTACCTATGATGGTAGGGGACAGTGCGGGGGGACTGCTGAGGAGTTTGTGCACTGGAGTGGTATGAGGTATATTCAGGAGAGCAAATAAAAGCACCCTAGGTACAGCAGTATCAACAATCAAGTCAACCTATGTGAAGCTAGATTGGAGGGGATCTCACAGATTTCCTCAAACACTAACCCCAGTCTCACGTATACATCTGCATCTAGCACCGAAAGCCAAGGAAAACTCCTTCAATCTGGGGCAGGGTAATGGGAGACTGTATACAAAAAGGGATCTTTCTCACAGTGTTTTTTGGGGAAAACGTTAAACAATTCTGAGTATGGGAGTTCAGCGCAAACAAAGATTTGAGAATTTTTAGCCTATTTATTCTGACAAAATACCCAGCATGTATCTACAACTTTCAAAACATTGTTGTATCTCACGACGATGCCTGTCCCAGTCAAGGAGCCAACATTTGTATTTGCCTGAGGAAAAGGTTGTGATGGGGGCGAGGGTGGATTTCGCTTGTAAGGCTGCTCATATTTCACTGTGTTTCTTTGTTTTTTTAATTTGATGACACCTTCAAGAGATAAATGGCGACAATTTGTTACACCAGATATTTGACAAATTGAGACAGTATTTTATTTTATTTTATTGTTAGAGACAGGGTCTCACTCAATTGCACAGGCTGGAGTACAGTGGCACCATGATAGAGCACTGCAGCCTCAACCTCCTGGGCTCAAGCGATCCTCTCATCTCAGCCTCCCTGGTATCTGGGACTACAGGTGTGTACCACCATGGCTGGCTATCCTTATATATAATATAAATATAATATAAATATAGTATGTGTGTGTATATATATTTATCTATGTATATATACATATATGTATATAAATAAATATATGTATGTATATATACATATCTATATATGTATAAATATACGTACATATGTAAATATATACACATACATTTATATGTAAATATATACATATATAAATATATAAATATATACATATACAAATATATGTACATATAAACATGTATTTATATATAATATATACATATAAATATGTACATATATAAATACATATTTATATATACATATTTACACATATAAATATACATTTATATATTTATATAAATATATACATACATATATATTTATATATATATACACACACACGCACATATATATGTATTTTCAGAGACAGGGTCTTGCTCTGTCAGCCAGGTTGGAGTGCAGTGGTGCAAACATGGCTCACTGCAGCCTCCACCTCCTGGACTTGGACTATCCTCTTGCCTCAGTCCCCAAGTAGCTGGGACTACAGGTGCACACCACCAAGCCCAGCTAGTTATTAATTTTTTGTAGAGAAGATGGGGTTTCACCATGTTGGCCAGGCTAGTCTCAAACTCCTGAGCTCAGGCAATCCGCCTGCCTTGGCTTCCCAAAGTGTTGGGATTACAGGTGTGAGTCACTGCGCCTGGCCAATTTTAAATAAATGAGCATTTACTCACATAGAACCCTTGAATTACAAAGCTGGTGCCACCTTAGAGATCATCTGAGGCCCACCAATATTGCTTTGGGGAGTTTTGAGAAAAACACCATGCCCAGGCCTGACTCTAGACAAACTGAATCAGAATCTCAAGGGATGGGACCAAGGGGCATTTCCACTTTTAAAGCTCCACAAGTGATTCCAACATGCAGCCAGGATCAAGAAACAGCTCTAGTCTCACTATTTCATTTTACCAATAAAGATATAGAAGTTCAGACAGATGAAGTGACCTGCCTAAGGTCACACTGCCAGTAAGTGGTGTCTCACAACCAACTCCTCTGACTGCCAACTCAATGTTCTTTCCACTATGTTCTTTTTTTGTTTCTTCTTATAGAAAGAACTTAGGGTTTTACTGAACATTAAAGTTATGCAATTTACAATTGAGAGAGAAGAGCTAGAGTCCAGTAAGTATTGGTGGGGCATCTCCAGAGGGCTCAACTCAATTGTGGGTTCTCTGAAGACTACTATGCCCAGGACATAGCTCCTGCCAAGTCTCATTGATGGCAGTCAAATGACATTTTGCTAAAGGCAATGACTAACACTGTATGCAATGTTCATTAGTCTTGTGTTGGGTCACTTGTTCACAAATTAGTTTCACCTATGATAGTAAACATTCACTGACAAATATTCTCACTTTCAGGAATTAATTACATTAAAGCAAACAATAGTGGGGCAGATCAGTGGTTCTTAATGTTTGAATTGGGGTGGTTTATTAACCTTAACATTGGTTAGGGCAGGGAGTCACAGGTCCCATTGGAGAAGAAGTGAAAATTACAAACTTCCCCACAAAAATACACATACATAAATGTTGCAAGTAATTTCTGAGGATTCACTGACACCCCTCCCATCCTGCCTAAACTCATACATAGACTCCAGATTAAAATCTCCTGGACTAGATTTTGAAGCTCTCTTTTAGTGTTTCTCAAAGTGTGGTCCATGGACCACAGAATCAGAATCACTTGGGGTGTTTGTTAAAGAAGAGATTCATGAGACTGCCACAGACCTACTGTTTCAGAATCTCTGGGGAATGAGGTACAGGAATCCGTATGTTAAAAAAACAAACAAACAAAAAAAACAGATGGTTCTTTTGGAAACTAACACTTGAGAATCAGTGCTTTATTCCAACTCAAGATTTTTAAACGCTTTCATCTGTTGAATATTTTAGGTTTTGTCTGTTCATCTATCAAGTATAGCAAACAGTATGCTTACTATTAATTCATTACAGAATATTTGTGTGTATGTACATAGGAAAAACACCTGGAAGTGTAGATGTGGGTGTGTGTATATATGTGTGTAAATATATAATAGTGTTAATAGTGGGAATACAGATCTCTATTTTTCCCCCTTTATCCTTCTGTTTTATTTCTCTCATTTTTTTTTCTTCCTCTGTTTTAAAAAATATGCTTCTTGTTTCTGAGCTCAATTCTCCCATCTGAGAACAGAGTGCTGTAACTAGGTGAACTTCAAGATCATGTCTTGTTCCGATGGTCCATGACGCCATACTATCCTCTAGGTTCCCTCGTCCATCTCACAGCATGAACTGCATAGGTAACAACAGTGTTTGGAGAATAAGCATGTATTATTTTTGTATGTATTACGTTTGAGATGCCTAGCAACCGTTTTTGTGCCCGCAAAATTTTTCTCTTCTTTGTCAAGGAGCCAAAACGGAAATAGTCTACTATCTACGGCCCTCAAAAGTTCCTCCTCTCTCCTTAGCCTTAGAAAATACCGTCTGCCATAGGCATGGGCAAAGACTTCATGAGTAAAACACCAAGAGCAGTTGCAACACAAGTCAAAATTGACAAATGGGATCGAATTAAAAGAGCTTCTGCACAGCAAAAGAAACTAGCATTAGAGTGACAGGCAAGCTGCAGAATGGGAGAAATTTTTGCAATCTACCCATCTAACAAAGGTCTAATATCCAGAATCTACAAGGAACTTAAACAAATTTACAAGAAAAAAACAACCCCATCAAAAAAGTGGGTAAAGGATATGAACAGACACTTCTCAAAAAAAAGACATTTATGTGGCCAACAACATGAAAAAAAGCTCATTAGAGAAATGCAAATCAAAACCACAATGAGATACCATTTCACGCCAGTCAGAATGGCGATTATTAAAAAGTCAGGAAACAATAGATGCTGGCGAGGCTGAGGAAAAATAGGAATACTTTTACACTGTTGGTGGGAATGTAAATTAGTTCAGCTGTTGTGGAAGACAGTGTGGCGATTCCTCAAAAATCTAGAACCAGAAATACCGTTTGACGTGTGCACACGTATATTTATTGCAGCTCTATTTACAATAGCAAAGACTTGGAACCAACCCAAATGCCCATCAATGATAGACTGGATAAAGAAAACGTGGCACATATATACCATGGAATACTATGCTGCCATAAAAAAAAAAATGAGATCGTGTCCTTTGCAGGGATATGGATGAAGCTGGAAGCCATCATCCTCAGCAAACTAACACAGGAACAGAAAACCAAACACTGCACGTTCTTACTCATAAGTGGGAGTTGAACAATGAGAACACATGGACACAGGGAGGGGAACAACACACGCGGGGGCCTGCAGGGGGTGGGGGGCTAGGGGAGGGAGAGCATTAGGAGAAATACCTAATGCATGTGGGGTTTAAAACCTAGATGAAGGGTTGATAGATGCAGCAAATCACCATGGCACATGTATACCTATGTAACAAAGCTGCACATTCTGCACATGTATCCCAGAACTTAAAGTAAAATTTAAAAAAAAAAAAGACAGAAAAAGAAAAAGAAAAAGAAAATGCTGTCCGCGCATATCTCTTAGGAGCATAGGAAGGGTTGTGAACCAAAAAGCCAGGGCGTGGTCGCCCCGCCCACCGGCCTCTACATCACCACCCCTCTGGCCGCTTTCAAGCGCGGAGATTGGCTGTAAGCAAGAAAGAGCCACGCCCCTAGTCTTATGACTCGCACTGAAGCGCCGATTCCTGGCTTTTGCAAGGCTGTGGTCGGTGGTCATCCGTGCTCTTGACCCAGGTCCAGCGAGCCTTTTCCCTGGTGTTGCAGCTGTTGTTGTACCGCCGCCGTCGCCGCCGCCGTCGCCTGCTCTGCGGGGTCATGGTGTGCTTCCGCCTCTTCCCGGTTCCGGGCTCAGGGCTAGTTCTGGTCTGCCTCGTCCTGGGTGAGTTGTCGGGCCCTCCCGATTAGTCTGTCCGCCTGGGCCCGGGGCGCCAGTTCAAAGCTACAACCTGAAAGACTGGTCCCAGGGGGAGGGGGTTGAGAGGCTCAGCAACTGACACTGGGCGGCGGCGGTTGGCCCGGGGAGGCGAGCGGTGACCTAGAGAAGGCCTGACAGAGGGATGTCGGGGAAGAAGGGCCCAGGAGAGTAAGAAGGGGCCGGTAACGGGGGATGGACGCCGAGGGAGTAGGCTGGGAGGAGTGAAGCGTGGAGAGGGTCAGGGTGGAAAGAGTAACTTGGGAAAACACTGAGGAGTGAGCGTAGGAGTGTGGTACATGCAGATTTTGGGCGCCAGAGACAATTAGGAGAGTCCTGGTTTGCTGAGATCAGGGAAGAGTTTGAAGATGTGGAAAAACCATGGGGTGAGATAGGAATTAAGAGAGGAGATCATGCCGCCTGGAGTAGCTTGGGGGAAGAGTGTGGGTGGGGGACAGATGGGACAGATAGGACAGTAGAGCCTGAGGGCAGGGACAGGGTTGGGCATTTTGAAGGTTGGAATTTGAGGCTGTGAAGAAAGGGTGATTCAAGAGATTAGGAGTGATGCTGGGTTTGAGTTTAGTATCATCGTTTTAAGGGCGAAGGAGCCTAAGGTAGCTGGGGCAATTTCCAGGAAAGAAAACTTGGACCCAACCTCTGGAGACTAAGGGGTTCGGTGGGAACTTTGATGGGGAGTGCACGTCTGACTTGGAGGTATTGAGGATGTCGATTTTCTCCCAGTTTTGCTACTTCCTCCCAGCCAGACGCTGACAAAAAAATCCCCAGACGTTTCAGTTAGGAGGGCCTCCCAGATGAGAGGTTTTGATAGACTGAGTTTGGTAGACTACCTCTTTGCCTTCAGAGTCTCTTGTTTTCTTTCTTCCCCATCACACTAGCCTATTACCTCATTTTTTGGGGGGTGCAGGGAGCAGGTAGACAACTTGCTAAGGATTGGGTTGTTACCAGGGCCTCATTAGAATGGCTGGATGGGGCCGGGCGCGGTGGCTCACGTCTGTAATCCCAGCACTTTGGGAGGCCGAGGCGGGTGGCCTCACCTGAGGTCAGGAATTCCAGACCGGCCTGGCCAACATGGTGAAACCCCGTCTCTACTAAAAATACAAAAATTAGCCAGGCGTCGTGGCACATGCCTGTACTCCCAGCTACTTGGGAGGCTGAGGCAGGAGAATCGCTTGAACCCAGGAGATGGAGGTTGCAGTGAGCCAAGATCGTGCCATTACACTCCAGCCTGGGTGACAAGAGTGAAACTGTGTCTCTAAATAAATAAATAAATAAATGACTGGGTGAATGTTCGCTGATTGTGTTGTGCCCTAATAGGCAGTGGGTCCCTAACAGCTTTAATGCCTAAAGGTGAACTTTGACTAGTGTCTCTTCCTGACTTAACTCATGCTGTGCTTATTCTACCCACCTGCTCTTGCTATTTGTGACTTAATAAAATAACATAAAGAACAGACCCAGATGGAAGTGGGAAAGAAATAGACTTATTAGGGGTCTGAGAAAGCAGTGAGAGGTATACATTTTGTAATTCACATTTCAGTAGAATAAAATCAACACCCTGGAGTAGTCATTCTCAACCAGGGGACATTTGGCAACTTTTGGAGACATTTTTGGTTGTGTCACAACTGGGGGATTGCTTTTAGCATCTAGTGGGTAGAGGCCAAGGATGCTGCTAAACATCCTAACTAAGCACAGGGCAGCCCCTCACAACAAAGAATTATCTTCCTGAAAATGTCATTGATAAACCCTGCTCAAAAACCATAGTATTGGAAGGGTTCTTGATTATCTAATTCAGTGACTCTCAAGGACCTTTTCATGGGTCTATGAAATCAAAACTTTGGAATAATGTTAAGAAGGTATTTGTCCTTTTTGGCTGGGCACAGTGGCTCACGCCTGCAATCCCAGCACGCTGGGAGGCTGAGGCGGGTGGATCACCTGAGATCAGGAGTTCAAGACCAGCCTGACCAGACCAGCCAGACTGGGTGAAACCCAGTCTCTACTAAAAATACAAAAATTAGCCGGGTGTCGTGGCACATGTCTGTAATCCCAGCTACCTGGGAGGCCAAGGCAGGAAAATCGCTTGAACCCGGGAGGTGGAGGTTGTGGTGAGCCAACATTGCGCCACTGCACTCCAGCCTGGGCAACAAGAGCGAAACTCCATCTCAAAAAAAAAAGAAAGTATTTGTCCTTTGTCCTTTTCACGCTCATCCACTCACCAGTGTACAGCGGAGTTTACCAGTGGCTACATAACATGTGATGACCTCACCACTCTGATGTTCTTATATTTTATTCATTTCTCAGTCTTAATTTCTAATACTCTAAATACCAATACATATAACTCACACAAACCTCTGTGAAGTCCTCAGTGTTTGATAAGAAAGTAAAGGGGTCCTGACACCAAAACATTTGGGAATCCCTGATGTAGTCCAACTGTTCATAGGGTGCAGGAAACTCTTCTGTAGCACTTCTGAAAGGTGGCCTTGAGGCAGGCTTTGCTTGGATACTTAATTCGAAGCCTTAACTGTACCTTGGAGCACTTACTGAGGGCCAACTGACCCTAAGAAAGGATTGTTTACAATGGAAAGTACCTTATCAGTGACTAGAACACATCTGACCAAGGCATCTGTTAATCAGTAGTTCCCTGCCAGTTGAATCTGTGCACAAATACAACACTGCTATTGTTTGGGGAAAGTGAAAAAAATAATAGTTGTCCTACTTGTTGGCTTTCATGTCATTAAATTTTTTTTTGTTTTTTAATGAAGCTTTTTTGTTTTGTTTTTACAAAAGCAGTGCTTACTCATTGCAGAAAATAACATGCAAAAATAAGCACATAAAAGAACCCATCAGCTCATCTGCTAGTTTGCCATTTATTGATCGGACTAACTAGATTCATCATCTTGGAAAATTTCCAAGATTGATCCCCTCCACCTCCAAGTTCAGAGCAGGATTTGGAAAAGTAAATATTAATAATGTACCTAGATCTGATTTTTAAGAGGTTCCAGGATGAAATAGAAACCATTTTTCTATACAGCTGCATTTTCTGATGGCTGTTGGTTCAGTGTGGAGCCCAAAGTCCTCCCATATGGCTTTTTCTCTCAAGAATTTAGCAGTTGCTTGGTGGGTTTTGCGCAAGTTACTTTTCTATATCAAAATGGATACCAAGAATAGGTTTTTGAAAACTCAGCAAATATTTGTAAAGTACCTACTATGTAGCTAGATCAATAAATATTTGTGAAGTACCTACTATGTAGCTAGAACTGTGCCTGGGTACTGTACAGGGTGCCAATGAAGGAGGACCTGTCCTAAATTTATAGTCTTATTAGCATTAGTGCTCTAGCTGTGCCAGTTTGACTTTGTAACTTTATAACTCTATCCCAGCTTCACCCGTAACCTTTTAAAAACAGCAGCTTTAGAGTAAGTACAGAAAAGGATTCTTAGAGGCTATATATTGGTCTTTTTCATAGAGATTAAATTATGCTGGTGTTTATTTGGATGAATTGTAACTGACCAGATAACTTTCCGAAGAGAAGCTATATGATTTAGAGGTGTTATAAAGTGAATAGTGAAAATCCTTTCTTTATATAATTGCCTAATTATGGTCCTTTTGTGACATCAGAGATTTCAGGATTCTTCTGTGGTTATTGATTCTTATAACTAGCTTGACTTCTGTTTTTTTGTTTCTTTGTGTTTTTTTGTTGTTGTTTTTTGTTTTGGGGTTCAGATTTTTCTTTTTAGGTTTGAGTCTTTTCTGGGTGGGAAAACCTCACAGAAATATTCTTAGTGTCCGTCACTGGTAGGAGCCTCTCCCTTCCACACATGTTTACAGAATGCCTATTGTGTCCCAGCCACTATATTAGGTGAAAGTGACAGAGGAATGGATAAGACAGATAAGGTTCCTGCTCTCATGGAGCTTACATTTTAGTGGGAGAAGAAAGCTCGACAGATAAATAATATAATGTCAGATAGTGATAAACACTATGAAGAGGTTGGGTGTGGTGGCTCACACCTGTAATCCCAGCATTTTGGGAGGTCAAGGCAGGCAAATCACCTGAGGTCAGGAATTTGAGACAAGCCTAGCCAACATGGTGAAACCCCATCTCTACTGAAAATACGAAAATTAGCTGGGCATGTTGGCCGGCACCTGTAGTCCCAGCTACTCGGGAAGCTGAGGTAGGAGAATTGCTTGAATCCAGGAGACGGAAGTTGCAGTGAGCTGAGATCACGCCACTGCACTCCAGCCTGGAGAACAAGAGCAAAACTCTGTCTCAAAACAAAACAAAACCCTATGAAGAAGATTACACAGGTAATGAGAAAGGAGAATGAGTAGATGATAGGAATGGGTGATGGTGGATGATCCTTCTTTATATTATGTGGTCAGAGGGCCTTCTATTATTGGGTGACATTTGGGCAGAGACCTGGGTATTGGCAGGAGGCCAGCCATTTGGCCATCTGGGGAAATAGGAATAAACCTTATCATTTGCAAAATCTTAGGTTACTAGCCTATTTTCCACTCTTTTTTGTTTCCTCCTAGTTTAATCAAGTCTCTCCTATGGTAGCAGTCTCTAAGAGCAGAGACTACTTTATGTACTGTTATCTCCCATTTCCTACTTAGCATAGGGTCTGGTACATGGTTAACCCTTATTTTAATTTTTGTTGAAGATATTCATTGGTGGGCACTAGGGATATGATGGTAAACTAGACTCATTTAATCTTTTTCTTCCATGAATTTTAAATGATGTTTTGCGAGAAGTACTTTTGGATTGAAAACTTGAAGATCAGTGCTAAGCAGTACAGATAATTATACAGTAATTTGCTAAAGTATAATCCCATATAATAATGCTTACCTGTACTCCTTCAGATATACCTCCATAGTCTTGAAGGGGATAACAAGCACTAAGATTTTTCTGTAGACTTAAAACATTTCATTTAACTGATAACTTTGATTTTGAGGTTCTACCAAATTATTCTAGTTATAATAGAGATACTGGAAAGGACAGGCTTGCATTAGTTTGTTAGTCATTGATTATCACATCTGATAGAGTTATAGATATTCAAATTTGTCCAAATACCAGATTAGTTTGTTAGTCATTGATTATCATATCTGATAGGGTTATAGATATTCAAATATGTCACAAATATCAGATTATCACATCTGATAGGGTTATAGATACTCAAATATGTCCCAAAAGAACAGCTTTGTTCCCCTATATCTTTGGGTAGATTTTGTCTATAACCAAGGATTATTTTGTAGCACTGGAGCTGATTTAAATGACCCTTGATGCAGGAAGGCTGCTCTTCTTTCTGTAGTGCAAAAGCATTCTGATCATAATTTTTTATTAAAGTGATCAGAGATCCCCTCTGGCCCAAAAGTATACTTTGTAAGTACTTGTTGGTATCCTGCTATGCATTGTGAAAGAATTCTGGAGGTGTGCCAAACACTGCTCAACAATAAGCACTTTCCATTAGTTGAGTAATATTGAATCTTGTTTCCTACCCACTCTCTGACCTTAAAAATTAAGTCATTTTATAGCTTAAAAACATATTTTTATTAACTTTTAATGCTCTTTTTCATGTGTTCAACATTCTTACTTTAAAATCATATTACTTTTCTGTTTTAAGAAACTTACCAAAAAGCAAGGGTATAAGGTAACTGAATGCAATGAGTGTACCTATTATTAGGAATTATAAAGGAGAAGCAGTTAATCTGACTTAAACCTGTAGGAAAACCATCACTCTGAATAGAAAACAAAGACAAATAGGTACTGTATGCCTCTGTGTCCTGTATTTTAAGAAGACCTTTTGCTCAACATGAGTTTGAGGACAAGAGTCCAGAATTTAATATGATGAAAGTAAACATAAAGCTAAAACGTGGGAAGGTTCCCTTTAGGTGCTGTGTTTACTAAAAGAGAGACTTGTAAATTGGTATCTAACTTGTTTGGCAAATTTCTTTTAGCTCTGAAGGGTTTATATGCTTTCAAAGAACCTATTGGAGAAATATGCACTATAATTCTAAACAAGGGTAACTTGCCCAAAGTCTCACAGCTAGGAAGTTGGACTGCCAGATTTGAATTCTAGCTCTTCAATTCCAGGAATGGGGACTCTCAATCACTTCATTTTATGATCAATCCATTATATCTTAGATCATTGTTCCGTTTCTTTTTATTGGTCTTGTTTTATTGCTAGCATTATGTTCTTCCCCCACCCCTAATTTTGTGTGTTTATATTTTTTCAGCTACCTTTTGGGTCAGATAGACTTGCAAAAACCTAGCCACTTTTTGCATTGTCATAGGCTTGGGGAAGTAAGGTCTGTGTTCTCTGTGAGAGGTGTTTTTTTTTTTTTTTTTTTTTTTTTTTGACAGAGTCTTGTTCCATTCCCCCAGGCTGGAGTGCAGTGGAGTGATCTTGGCTCATGGCAGCCTCTGCCTCCTGGGCTCAAGCAATGCTCCCACGTCAGCCTCCCGAGTAGCTGAGACCACAGGCATGCATCATCACGCCCGGCTATTTTTGTGTATTTTTAGTACAGATGGGGTCTCGCCATGTTGCCCAGGCTGGTCTTGAACTCTTGAGCTCAAGTGATCTGCCCCCTCCCCTTGGCCTCCCAAAGTACTAGGATTACAGGTGTGAGCCACTGCCCAACCAAGGTCTGGGTTCTAAAAGAATTTACAAATGACCTTTTTGGAAAACAGGATTGAGAGGATATTTGACTTTGAGAACGTTGATTTTGAGGCATACCTTTTTCATTTATTTAGAGTACAAACTCTCAGCTCTAAAATTACACACTCTAGAATATATTCATCTATGGTTTTTTAATGTCATAAAGCCTTTTAACAATTGGGTATTGTAAAATCAAACACAGCAATAAGGATGGAAATTGCTTGCTAGAGACTTTTTAACAAAGTGTAAATATTTCAACTGTAAACTTACTTTCTGGGAAAAGCTCTGTTCCTAGCTTGAAATCCATGTCAAAATTTATTGAGGCAAAACCCAACATGGGGCTTGAGGGAATATCAGAAGACTTATAGGTTCAAGGCTTGGAAGAGCTAAAGGACTGGCCTCTCTGTAATTAGATTAAGCTACGTTTTGGATCCCTATTGCAGTGTGTTTTCACCTTGATATAATCAATCAGTATTTATTGAAAATCTAATGTGCATTCAGCACTACTTGGAATGATAGGAGATAGAGGAAAAGTAATACACATGGTGTCCCCTACCATGACACGCATGATAGATGACATTCATATAAAAGACACACTGCTAGGGGTTGTGGCATAGATCAGATCATCTGGTCAAGGGAGCATACTGGAATTCAAATAAGTGATAGAAGTGTTATCTAAAGGGAATCTTGAATCTATCCATATATATCATTCATTCACAGACTTGGTACTTTTTTTATTAGTAACAAATTACTTGCTGTATATTATAATTTACCATGGCACACCAGTCTGTTATGAAGTGACAGTTGAAAACTGCTGTGTTGGAGCTTATGACAGTAGGAGGGACAGGATTTACTGCTATAAAATAACTGAATAATTCAGGATAATATAAAATATACTGAAATGGGATATGCATTATTACTGCTCCTTGAGGGCTTTTATAGTCAAGGAAAGCTTTGTGGAGAAAATGGCTACTGAAAAAACAGAGAGCATATCAGCCCAAGTTCTTAATTGTAAGGAAGAGAAATACAATCTGATTGATTTTAAGCAGAAAAGAATTTATTAAAAAGATACTGGGATGTAATGCATATCCTTTGGCCCCACAGTTTCATTCCTAGATACACAGCCAACACACACACATAAATGTGTTTACCAATATGTGCAAGAATGTTTGCAACAGTGTTGTAATAGCATCAAACCGGAAACTATCTAAATGCCCATTAAAGGTAGCATAGATAAGTAGTTTCTTTTTCTTTTTCTTTTTTTGAGACAGAATTTCATTCTTGTTGCCCAAGCTGGTGGAGTGCATTGGCGCGATCTTGGCTCACTGCAACCTCTGCCTCTCGGGTTCAAGTGATTCTCCTGGGTCAGCCTCCTGAGTAGCTGAGATTACAGGCATGCGCCACCATGCCCAGCTAATTTTTATATTTTCAATAGAAGCAGGATTTGGCCATGGTGGCCAGGCTGGTCTCAAACTCCTAACCTGGAGTGATCCGTGCTCCTCAGCCTCCCAAAGTGCTGGGATTACAGGCGTGAGCCACCACACCTGGCCTGTATTCACCTGATCATAGAAGGTTATACAGCAGTGAGCACAGACTGCAATTACGCACAGCATGGGTGAATCTCACAAAACCTAAAATTGAGTGAAAGAAACCAGACACAAAAGAGAGCATAGTGAATGATTTTATTTATATCAAGTTGAAAAATGGATAAAATTAATATATATGTTAGAAATGAGGATAATGGTTACCCTTGGGAAGGGAATAGTAACTGGAAGGGGAAATAAAGAGGGCTTTGGAAGTGTAGTTGACCCTTGAACAACACAAGTTTGAACTGTGTGGATCTACTTATACATGGGTATAAGGCTCAAGTGATTCTCCTGCCTCAGCCTCCTGAGTAGCTGGGATTACAGGTGCTTACCACCAAGCCCAGCAAATTTTTAGTGGAGATGGGGTTTCACCATGTTGGCCAGGCTGGTCTCGAACTCCTGACCTCAAGTGATCCGCCCACCTTGGCCTCCCAAAGTGCTGGGATTACAGGTGTGAGCCACTGTGCCAGCCCTCCTTATGATTTTCTTAACATTTTCTTTTCTCTAGCTTTATTTTCAAAACACAGTATATAATACATATATAACATACAAAATATGTGTTAATTAACTGTTTATGTTGTTGGTAATGCTTCCAGTTAACAGTAGGATATTAGTAGTTAAGTTTTGGGGGAGTCAAAAATAATATGCAGATTTTCAATTGTGCAATGGGTCAGCACCTGTTCTGGTAATGTTCTGTTTCTTGATATAAGTGGGTTTGGTTTGTGAAAACTATGTGAGCTGTAGACTTAATATTGTGTACACTTTTCCCTTACATCTGTTATACTGTGCCTGTTTCTGTACATATGTTACATATGAAATGTTTATTAAAGGGGTATATTGGGTAACTCAGAATTTCTGGTGCTCCTGGCTATATATACCAAATCCCAATTCAGGATTCAACAACCCAGATCATGCCACTGAACTGCACTACCACTGCCAAGTGTGAAATTGCAGCTTGCTCTGCTGGCCTTGTTGCCTGGGAGCTTGATCCTGCTTCTGCTACTCCACACCTGCCTCCCACCCTGTTCCACTCCTGGCTCCATTTGCAGCCCTCCTTTCAACGTGTGGGGTGGATACCTTTGTTAGGCAGAGCCTAGCACAAGTGGTCCTCCTTACTGCAAGGGAGTCTGTGAAAGCAAGTATCCAGTGTTTTCAGCTTTTATAGTGGGTGGTGATTTCTGCTAGAAATTGTAACAAGGGGACAAGGGGTATTTCAGATTTGGGGCAGCCAAAAAGAGAGGAAAATCCATCTTTGAGGTGAGCATTTAGGCCAATAGAAGAAAATAGACTTCAAGTGTTAGGAACAATAGAAGCCCAGGGTAGAGGTTGAATAGAGTATGGCATTTGAGCCCAGTGGAAACAAGTTTAACTGGATTAAAGGGTGTGCTCTGGGAAAATAGTTTGAGAAAAGAAAGCAATAGGATGGGACAAGATTAAAGATTACTTTGAAAGTCAGGCAGAGGAATTTAAATTTCATATGGGAATTTGGGAGCCAGTAAAACTTTTTGAACAAGAAAGTGTCGTAAAAGGAAATGGTACTTAAGGATTGTTAATCTGGCAGCACTTCTAGGGGTATCTAGGCATTGTTTGTCGTAATTTAGGTATGGGGTGATAGATTGGGAGTAGAAATAAAAGGCAAAGATTGGATTTAAGAGAAGATTTGAAGGGAAAAAAATCAACAAGACTTCTTGAAGAGAAAGAAGTAGAGGCTATTTCTGAAACTGAGCTTGAGTGACTGATCCCACTCTTCATTTAGGGCTAGCGAGGCTGAGGAGGGACCCAGTTTGGAGGAAGTAGAAGAATGAATTTTAGTTTGGGAATTGCTGAGTTTGAGGTGAGAGATATTGAGTAAAAGTGGTCCCTGTGTAGTTAGAGTTGGGGACCAAGAAGTGGAAAGAATTGTACTCCCAGGCATAAAGGCTGTGAAGGGAATGGAACAGAGTGTGCCAGAACCCTCGGGGTGTTTCTCAGCTCTTGTTTACAGGCCACCAGGTATACTATCTTGAATTTGATTTCAAGTGATACGTTTGAACCACAACCTCTACCTTCTGTTTCATAAAACGTCAGTTCTCACACCCCAAGACACATTGATGCTATCACTATTTTACATGGTCTTCTTCCTGTTATTCTAATATCTTTGGAAAGAAAACGATTAATACATTTGAGGCTTTTCTTGGTTATTTTCAATACTTTTGAATGCTTTGAATACAAGGAGAATAATATACTAAAGCTAGAGACCTTAAACAAGACCAAGAAAGACTGAATATAAAAAGCAAACCTCCAGTTCATTAAAATTGTAAGTTGGAGCTCTTGGCTCCATGGCAGGGAGCCTTGGATCAGTAAGTGTGACAGCTCCCTTCCGTATTGTACTTAGAAAAGAATGATCGTAAAACCTACTTAGGCCTCACAAGGTCTTTTTGAGCCTTAGCCAATGCATTTAGTCACTGTCAGTAACCACAAGCTTTAGTATAATATTCTGGCTTGCAAAGCAGCCAGGTCTCCAGAGCATGACGATAGGCTCTTGTATACAACTTGAATGCTGTTGCCGAGGCATACCTTCTTGATACTCATCTTAGCACTTTTCTGTAGTCTATAGCATGTCCGTACCTGTAGATGACAGTGGATTGCTCAGATATTTTTAAAGAGTATGCAAGTATCTTAACAGGAAACAGCTTACTCTTTGGGTAATGTGTGATACAGTGAAGAAAATCCCTTAAATAATTGCTCAATATTTATGCTGCTGGCATGTTTGCTGGAATATTTTTTCACCTCTGAATTAGTATTTTAGGTCCTTGGGCTCTTCAGTTTAATAGGTAATGTTTCTATGTTTAAGTGTAGAAGATCAATCATGTTAGCTGAAAAGTCCCAGGCTTTTCTGTCTCTTTAATATTTCTCTGCCTAAAGAGGTAGCAGGTTGAAAATTTAGGAAGTAACTTTGTGTCAAAAAATTCATCAGCCTTTCTAATCAATTGGATTTTAAAGTGAAACAAAGTGATAAACTTTGCATTTATAAGAATTCATGTTTTTCTTACGGATTTAACAGCCCTTTGCAACTCTGCTTCCTTGGTTACATGATACTCGGAAAGAATATCTGATCACATCAGAATAAAATCGTTTGAGAAGACATCCATGTGTCATAGGTTGTGTAGCTTGCAACAGGATTTAAAGCAACAAGATGATAGAATCTATCATTATTTTTGCAGAGAATGTTTCACCAGCTGGTCTGAGAGTAGTTTTACACCCCTACCAGGCTTCCTCTTACCTCATTTACCTCAAAAATCACAAGTCCTAACAGGCAAACTGTAATAGCCTAAAACAAAACTAGTAAGGTATAAATGCATGTGGAAATGATTATTTGAAGGCAAAAGGTAAATAAATGTCACCAGTCTGAGCCATTACCTAAGCATCCTAGGTCTAGTAACCATTCTTTTGGTAAGGGATAATGCCAACTTTTTTATCAATAGGATTCTGTTAAAAATACAAAGAAAAACAGTCAGCAGGATACTATATATAGTATACACATACGTATGTGTATATATATGATCTGAAGATGACTATATGGTGTTCAGGTCTAACTATTTCTGTAAAGTGTTTAAAATGTACTAGCACCAAAGCTTGCCCTTTTAAAAAATAGCTTCCCTTCTGGGGAATATATAGTATACAATACGTATGTGTATATATATAGTATACACATACGTATGTGTATATATAGTATCCTGCTGACTGCTGACTGCATGTATATGTATATACATATGTATGTATATGTGTGTATATATGTATGTGTATATATAGTATCCTGCTGACTGCTGACATATGTATGTGTATACATAGATATACTTTTGTTTCATTTTAGAGCTGGTTGAACTTCAGTGGTGGATAGAGCTTGTTTTTAATTTGTATGTATCTTTGTAGTACAATTTTAAAATCTTATTTTTTAAAATAAATCCAGGAGCTGTGCGGTCTTATGCATTGGAACTTAATTTGACAGATTCAGGAAAAGCCACTTGCCTTTATGCAAAATGGCAGATGAATTTCACAGTACGCTATGAAACTACAAATAAAACTTATGTAAGTATATATTTTAATTTTTCTTTGAGTTTTATAGTAGGAATTTAATTGACTTTTTTAATCCTTTAGATACATGTATACAAATGAAATTCCACATTGACTGACTTAATGCTTAACTCTGGGAGTTTTTTTTTTTTTTTTTTTTTTTTTTGAGACGGAGTCTCGCTCTGCTGCCCAGGCTGGAGTGCAATGGCCGGATCTCAGCTCACTGCAAGCTCCGCCTCCCGGGTTTACACCATTCTCCTGCCTCAGCCTCCCAAGTAGCTGGGACTACAGGCGCCTGCCACCTCGCCCGGCTAGTTTTTTGTATTTTTTTTAGTAGAGACGGGGTTTCACTGTGTTAGCCAGGATGGTCTGGATCTCCTGACCTCGTGATCCGCCCGTCTCGGCCTCCCAAAGTGCTGGGATTACAGGCTTGAGCCACCGCGCCCGGCCTACTCTGGGAGTTTTTTTAAGCATACACACTCAGAAGTTATTCTGTTTAGTGTTAGAATGAATATTTCTTCTGATTCATTGGTTCTTGGGAGTTTTTGTAGGACTTGATTAAGGGCAAATGATCTGAAGATGACTATATGGTGTTCAGGTCTAACTATTTCTGTAAAGTGTTTAAAATGTACTAGCACCAAAGCTTGCCCTTTTAAAAAATAGCTTCCCTTCTGGGCTTGGTGTCTCATGCCTGTGATCCCAGCATTTTGGAAGGCCAAAGCAGGAGGATTGCTTGAGCCCAGCCTTGGCAACATAGTGAGACCTCATCTCTACCAAGAAAAAATTTAAAAATTACCCAGGCATGGTGGCACATACATGTAGCTCCAGCCACTTGCCAGGTTGAGTGGGGAGGATTGCTTGAGCCCAGGAAGTTGAGTCTGCAGTGAGCCATGGTTGTGCTACTGCACTCCAGCCTGGGCAACAGAGCGAGACTCTAGCTCAAAAAAAAAATGCTTACTTAGGTTGGTACAAAAGTAATTGCCATTAAAGGAACAAACCACAATTACTTTTGCACCAACCTAAGTAAGCGATTCTTTTTGGCACAAACAGCAATTACTTTTGCACCAACCTAACACTAAAATCTCCCCCTTTTTGGCGTCTCCTCTTAATCCCTTTGCCTTCTTACTTTCTTTTTGTTAAGGTCCTGACTACTTACAACCTAATTTTTTTAAAAATCAGTTTAAGAACAGCAGCTCAAGCAAGTTTTCCTTTTCTTTTTAGACATACATGAATTTATCCAGAGGAGTGGTATGTAGCTGAAGAATCAGGGACTGGTTTACACAGCAAACCAGGCAAAGGGCAACCTGGCCACGGAGAATGTATGATTTAGGCTGAAGTGGCATGCCCTGCATAAATGGTTGGTGCTACTTGCTCCCTGTTTGTTTCTCACCCCCAAATTTCTATTTCTTTTAGAAAACTGTAACCATTTCAGACCGTGGCACTGTGACATATAATGGAAGCATTTGTGGGGATGATCAGAATGGTCCCAAAATAGCAGTGCAGTTTGGACCTGGCTTTTCCTGGATTGCGAATTTTAGCAAGGCGGCATCTACTTATTCAATTGACAGCATCTCATTTTCCTACAACACTGGTGATAACACAACATTTCCTGATGCTGAAGATAAAGGTAACCTTAAGAATGGATGTGTGTTATGTTCTCTTGCTTTTTATTAATGATAATGTAAACAATTTAAAAATTGTTATGAATGTCTGTCTTCCTAACTAGCATGGAAACTTCATGTCTTTATACCCCTCCCACCGACCCCATGCATAGCACATATGCCGCCATCCAACACACTGATGATATTTGCTGTCATTGCTTGAGTGACTTACTGTGTACCAGGTATTACCCTAAGTGTGTCACCTGCAGCATCTCACTTAATTCTTAACAGCAACCTTGGGAAGTAGATGTTGTTTCATTTTTACAAGTAAAGGAAATGAGACTTGATAAGATTAAATGACTTCCAAACATCACACGATCTAGTAAGTGGGTGAGCTGGTGTTTGAAGCAGTCTATTGACCTGCAGAAGTCGTATACTTAACTCTTATTGATTTCATTCAGTAGTGGGCACGAAACAAAGGTTTGATGAATGAGAAAATGCTTTACTAATAGCTACTTTATTTTCAAGATGGGGAGTCTCACTATGTTGCCTAGGCTAGTTTCAAACTCCCGGGTTCAAGCAATCCTCATGCTTCACAGCCTCCTGAATAGCTGGGACTACAGGCATGCACCCCTGCACCTGGCTACTAATATATATTTTAAATGTGTACAAGTTAAGTAACTTGAGATTAGGAGAAATGCCTCTTGTTCAAATCTTTTTATCATTTAGGTTGGATTTTGATTGAAAAGTAAATGATGATTAGTTAAAGGTATAGTAGTCCCTCATTACACTCAGGGGTATCATTCTAAGACCTCCAGTAGATGCCTAAAACTGCAGTTAGTACCGAAACTTATACAGGAAATGCTATGTTTTTTTGATCTGATAACAAAGATGGCTACTAAGTGACTAAACGGATGGATAGTGTAGATAATGTTGATATACTGGATAAAGGCATGATTCATGTTCCTGGTTGGGCAGAGTGGGACAGCAAGAGATTTCATCATGCTACTCAGAACAGCGTACATTTTAAAACTTATGAATTGATTACTTTTGGAATTCTCCACTGAATATTTTCAGTGGTCAATTACTCAATTGACCATGGGTAACTGAAACCAGGGAAAGCAAAAATTGGATAAGGGGAGACTAAAGTCAATATTTGCTGTTATTTTAAGACAATTTCAGGTCAAAATGAACTTGGGAAGGCATCGGCAATTAGGCCATTCTAGTAATTCCCAGAACTGAAATGCATGTTAAAATCAGGAGATTGAGACCATCCTGGCTAACACGGTGAAACCCCGATCTCTACTAAAAAAATACAAAAAATTAGCCGGGCGAGATGGCGGGCGCCTGTAGTCCCAGCTACTCGGGAGGCTGAGGCGAGAGAATGGCGTAAACCCGGGAGGCGGAGCTTGCAGTGAGCTGAGATCCGGCCACTGCACTCCAGCCTGGGCGACAGAGCGAGACTCCGTCTCAAAAAAAAAAAAAAAAAATATTTTGAAGATATAGAGTGTAGAGGTTTATTTTATTTTATTTTTTTGAGCTGGAATCTCGCTCTGTCGCCCAGGCTGGAGTGCAGTGGTCTGATTTCAGCCCACTGCAACCTCTGCCTCAAGCAATTTTCCTGCCTCAGCCTCCTGAATAACTGGGATTACAGGTGTGTGCCACCACACCCAGCTAATCTTTTTTAGTAGAGACGGGGTTTTGCCATATTGGCCAGGATGGTCTCGAAATCCTGACCTCATGATCCACCCACCTCAGCCTCCCAAAGTGCTGGAATTACAGGCATGAGCCACTGTACCTGGTCGAGATTTTAATTTTGTTAGGGATGTAATTCTCTTCTTTCTCCCCCTGCCCGTTGAGACTGAGTTAATGTGGTATTTGTAGTAGCTTAGCTCTTCACACAGATAGTGTTTCATTCTGACCCCAGAAACACAGGTAGATGGACTTTAGTTGCCTAGACCTGGGGATTAATAACTCATTTGGACTTATGGATATAAAAAGATCATATTTGAAAGAACCAGAAGTAAATAAGCTCATGTAAAACTTGGGAGGTATTGCAGAATGAGACTTGGAAATCAAATCCTAGTGTTCTTTTTACTAATCTCTTAGTTTGAGAGTATAACTAAAGCAAATGGTTATTGCCTATCTTATTAGTTTATCTTTGTACCCTGTTTTACCTTTCAGAGCTAGTATAAGATTTGCCCTTCACTTTCAAGTAGCCTAAGAATGAGCTGGGGAGACAAAGCTAAATGCTATTCCTGAGTTACATGGAAAAATTGGAAAACACTGAGCTCAGTCGGATTTTGTTGTTGTTTGCGTTTTTGTTTGAGGGAGTAGAGGGTTCATAAATCTCTTCTGACAGTGTGAGGAAAACTTTAGACTCCCTCTGAAAAAAGAAAAAGTACACAGTAAACTTTGCATATGGAACATAGTCCCTGAACCCATATGTAGATCCCTGTGGTTAACAGTGCCTGATTTAGGTGGAGCATGGTGGCTCATGCCTGTAATCCCAGTACTTTGGGAGGCCGAGGCAGACTGTTCACTTGAGCCAGGGAGTTCAAGACCAGCCTGGGCAACATAGTAAGACTTCGTCTCTACAAAAAAAAAAAAAAAAAAAGACTGGCTGATTTAAAAGTGTTCCCACAAGTGGTCCTGATTAAGAGGAGTGATAAAAGAAGGCTTAAGGTATGTGTTAGAGTAGTGAGAAAGCTTGGTAGAGAAGTAGGACCTGAGCTGAAACTCAGCTGATGGTAGAATTTGAGTAAGTGGAGGATTTTGAGCAGGATGTTTCCAGCAGGGGGAAGCATAGCATATGCAGCAGTAATTGGAGAGCTGCCTGATTAAATCAGAGGCTGTGTGTGTAGCAGAAGGAAAATAAAGTTGGTGAAATGCAGTGGGCCTAAATTATAGGGACCTTGGAAGCCAAGGAAAGACATTTAGCTTCATGGGGTAGGCACTGGGGAATCATTTTAGGTTTTTAAAGCAGGAAAATGATATAACAAAAGCAGAGACAGTAACTTATAAGGAATATTCTGCAGGATTAGTTGAGAAGTGAGGAGACTGCAGGCAGAGATGCTGGCTTAAGAAGCTGTTACAGTAATCAAGGGCTGATGTAATAAATGCCTGGACTATGGGGGCAGCAGTTGTTAGCAGTTATTAGGAGGAGGTGTTTAATCTGACATATTTGGATAGAAAAACTATGGACCCTGAAATGTTAACACTTCTCTCTTTCCCCTTTTATTTAAAACAAAGGGAGGATTACTTTTTAAATTACTGCCTTCTGTGTAATAATATTTGAAAGTATTGGGAATGCTAAATGGCTTCCTGAAATGGACTATTGATAATTGTTTTTGATATAGTTCAGTGTTTCAAGAATACTAATTTATGGCCGGGCGTGGTGGCTCACACCTATAATCCCAGGACTTTGGGAGGCTGAGGCTGGTGGGTCATTTGAGGTCAGGAGATCGAGACCAGCCTGGCCAACATGGTGAAACCCTGTCTCTACTAAAAATACAAAAATTAGCCGGGTGGTAGTGGCGCGTGCCTGTAATCCCAGCTACTTGGGAGGCTAAGGCAGGAGAATCACTTGAACCCAGGAGGCGGAGGTTGTGGTGAGTCAAGATTGTGCCACTGCCCTCCAGCCTGGGTGACAGAGGGAGACCCTGTCCCCTACTCCTCCCCGCAAAAATACTAATTTAGGCCAGGTGCAGTGACTCATGCCTGTAATCCCAACACTTAGGAGGCCAGGCAGATCGCTTGAGCTCAGGAGTGTGAGACCAGCCTGGGCAGCATAGTGACACTCTGTCTCAAAAAATAAAAATAAAAACCACGAATTTATTTTTAGGCATCTGATATTGAAGTAACATTGAAGTTGCTTTTTTCTTTTTAAAAATTTTTTCATGATTAAAATATAGAAATGTACTGGCCAGGTGTGGTGCTGGCTCATGCCTGTAATCCCAGCACTTTGGGAGGCCAAGGCAGGCAGATCACCTGAGGTCAGAAGTTCGAGACCAACATGGCGAAACCACATCTCTACTAAAAATACGAAAATTAGCTGGGCATGGTGGCGTGTACCTGTAATCCAGCTACTTGGGAGGTTGAGGCATCGGTTGAACCTAGGAGGTGGAGGTTGCAGTGAGCTCAGATCATGCCACTGCACTCCAGCTGGGCAACAGAGCAAGACTCCATCTCAAAAAAAAAATTATATATATAAGTTACATATATAATAAGGGTTTTTTAAAAGGCCCTACATATATATATATACACAAATATTCTATATATATAAAGATTATATATGTATACAGAGAATAATATAGCAGACCCATATGTACCCATTATCCAGAATTCATAAATGCTGTTTTTTTAATGTCTGTGTCACTTTTTGATTAAAAAGATAAAACGTTGACGGTACAGTTTATATTTCCTTTGTCTTCACTTCCCAGACCCATTTTCCTCCTTGCCTGCTAAGAGGCAAACACTTTCACGAATTTGGGGTATAACCTTCCTGTCTTTATGTTTGTTTTTCACTATATAAGTACATGTTCATAAACAATACATAGTTAAAAAAAGCTATTCATAGTATAACTCCAATATGTCTGCAAGTTGTCTTTTCGCTCATTTGTTTTTGAAGTCGGTCTATGTACAGCCAGTTCACGTATCTATTCATTTTTGTTAATGGTGAGAAGCAATTCTGGGAAAAATGTTCTAGTTCATTGTTTTGTGTTTGTTTTTTTTTTTTTTTTTTTTATTCCTATGGCCATTAGGGGGTGCCAAGGCAGCATTATATGGCTGCTTGCTACATGATGGAGAGGCACAGAAGGCGGCATATATTAAGGACCTTGGATACTTTTCCTTTCTTGCTACTTCTCCAAAAGAAGCCAAACCACTTAGGTGACCATCATCTTTTGAAGTTTCACTATACGCAGGCTAATAAAAACTATACGAAATGGCTGTAACTTACTGCTTTCATATTCTGAAGATTCCCTGAAATTGAATCATCTTTAAATTTAATCCAGGAAGAGGTTCTATAAGCTCATTGGAGTTAATATAACTTACTTGGGACTAGTAAAACGAAAATAAGGATTTACTATACAAATCCATGATTAATCCATCTCTCTTGCTTCCTTAGTTACAGTCACTAAGTCCTGTTGATTCTACCATAGATAAGTGTTTTCAGTTTGGCTTCTTTGCTCTCTTTCCACTGCCCCACACCATCTTAGTTTAGGCAACCCTCCTTTACCCTTCACCTTAACCAGACCATCACCCTCTGGTTTCCCTCTAAAGTGGCTTCCCTGAAAAGTTTTCCCCCATGCCTATCCCCTACAAATTTGCTATCTTCCTTAAAATAAATTATATATATGTCATTTCCTGCTTTAAAAACAGAAGCTAGCCCTCCACTGCTAAAAAGAAAAGCCCAACTGGCCTTAGATCATAGAAGATGCTTCAAAGTATGATTACCTGCAACTTGTCTTTCCTTCTCAACCCCCATTTATTTTTCTTTCTTTTTTTTTTTTTTTTTTTGTCTTGAGACAGAGTTCTGCTCTTGTCATCCAGGCTGTAGTGCAATGGGCGATCTCGGCTCACTGCAACCTCCACCTCCCGGGTTCAAGTGATTCTCCTGCCTTAGCCTCCCAAGTAACTGGGATTACAGGTGCCTGCCACCACGCCCAGCTAATTATTGTCTTTTTACTAGAGACAAGGTTTCACCATGTTGGCCAGGCTGGTCTCAGACTCCTGACCTCAGGTAATCCACCCGCCTCAGCCTCCCAAAGTGCTGGGATTATAGGCATGGGCCACCGTGCCCAGCCCCTAACCCCCATTTCTTCTTCCCCCTTACTCCTTATGTTTTAGCCACAGTGAACTGGTCATGCCCTTGAGCATGCTATACCCTTTGTCACTTTAGGCCTGGGGTAGGGCAGGCAGAGAGAAGAAGAAAGCCTATACAATATATTTACATTATCATTTTTCTCCTACCTCTTGGAAATAGCCATTGTTAATCTTGTTTTATAGGAATTCTTACTGTTGATGAACTTTTGGCCATCAAAATTCCATTGAATGACCTTTTTAGATGCAATAGTTTATCAACTTTGGAAAAGGATGATGTTGTCCAGCACTATTGGGATGTTCTTGTACAAGCTTTTGTCCAAAATGGCACAGTGAGCACAAATGGTGGGTACTTAAAGTATATATTTCTCTACTTGGATCCTAATTTAAGAGTAGAGTATACCAGGTAGCCTTCATTGAAGTCATTATCTGAAAGCATTTATGTATTAAGGTTTATTCATAACTTCTACTAGGCTATAAAGTTTTTGTAAATAATAGCAATTCGTATTATTGTGGAACTTACAATTTAAAGTTTTTGATGTACAAGTTGTGGAATGGTCTTTAAAAAGACACTAGCTATACTGTTCTCAGCTAATAAAACCTAATCATTGTTTGAACAGCTCCTCGGATAGCTTGATTATCAGCTTGTTTTTTTAGCAGTTCCAAGACCAAAGCTTAGAAATCAGATGAATGTTCTAATCTTGAATTTTTAAAGTTGATTTTGTAATTTTTATTGAATTACATGCTTTATGGAAAGGTAATAATTTCTCATTCACCAGTGCTGGAAAACTACTGACACTTCCTAAGAAGAGGTTGAAATGCCTATGATTTACCATAGGGCTAATGCAAATAAATGGTTCATTTGTATTTAAGTCCTTTGGTGATTTCTAAGCTTTTTTCTGGTAAACAATATCCTTCCTTATGGTAGTTGTATGTGGGAATAAAGAACCAAAAAATTTAAGACTTAAATCTCTGAATTTCATATCAGGCAGGCAAAGTTCTTTGGGAATAAAAAGATTTAAGGGTCTGAAAAAGATGAGTGTGTGGCCATGTGTGAGCTGATAAAGCATATGGATGTGTCCTGAGTTTGTCTGCTGTGTCATAACTCATATAGATTGTCTGTATATGAAGCAGCAGTTTAAGAACCTCTGCCTAATTTAGTTTCAGATATACTAACAAGATATTCTCTTCCCCTAATATAACCCTTTTGGACTTCTATTATGAGAATTTTTTTTTTGGTTTTCCCTGGCCTTATGAATTAAGAAAATGTCCACTTTGGTTTCTTTTGTCCCTTTTTGCTTGTTTTAGAGTTCCTGTGTGATGAAGACAAAACTTCAACAGTGGCACCCACCATACACACCACTGTGCCATCTCCTACTACAACACCTACTCCAAAGGAAAAACCAGAAGCTGGAACCTATTCAGTTAATAATGGCAATGATACTTGTCTGCTGGCTACCATGGGGCTGCAGCTGAACATCACTCAGGATAAGGTATAGGTGTCTATTTTTATCAATACATCCTTTTTGTATTTCATTTCAAATATTTCATATTCTACCTTCAGCCCAAAGGTAGTAGAATGGTTCAGTTTTTTGTTTTGTTTTGTTTTGTGTTTTTGAGACAGAGTCCCGCCCTGTCGCCCAGGCTGGAGTGCAGTGGCATGATCTTGGCTCACTGCAACCTCCACCTCCAGGGTTTAAGCGATTCTCTTGCCTCAGCCTCCTGAGTAGCTGGGATTACAGGCCTGCACTGCCACGCAAAATTAGTTTTTTTGTATTTTTAGTAGAGATGGGGTTTTATCATGCTGGCCAGGCTGGTGTTGAACTCCTGACCTTAAGTGATCCACCCGCCTCGGCCTCCCAAAGTGCTGGAATTACAGGCGTAAGCTAGCACACCTGGCCTGATTAAGTTTTAAATGGAGATTTTATGTTGGCTTGTTGAACTTTGATTAGTTAGGAGTTACTATAACCATGAAGTGTTAATGTCACTTTCAGGTGTTGTGTTGGCCGGCAGAAAACCTAGCAGTTTAAAGTACTCTTTGGGGTTAGATTCTATTTGCCATCAGTGGATCAGAGTACAAACAATTGGCCTTTATTTCGGTCAGTTTAAAATATAACTTCTTCACACTTTGATCTGAATGCAGTGTAGGTTCGTATACAGGAATGGCATAGCTATCTGTTTCTCCAGCTATTTGATGACTCGGATAGTATAGATGTGCTCAAGTACATGATGGCACTTCTAGTTGCAGTGTTCCACTGAGGCTGTAGAGGGAGGGAGTGCCAAGGAACAAATCCGATTTCCAGGATCCTGTGACTTAAACAAGCGAGACAGATGGCTCTTGGGCTCCATAAAAATGTGTGTTTTCATTTGGCTCATTACTGTAGAAGCTTTCCTCTTGTTTTTTTTAAAGTCATCTGAGTCATAGCTTGAGGACCCACGCCAACTTTGTTTGAAAATTAAGACACCATGAATTTAAGTATCCAGACAAAAGATTTTTTGTTCCATGCTGAAGTTGGTTTTGGTAGCATATAAGGCTTTGCTGGCCACTTTTATAGCTAACCTGTACCTTTTCCCTTTTTTCTTCTCTTGAAGGTTGCTTCAGTTATTAACATCAATCCCAATACAACTCACTCCACAGGCAGCTGCCGTTCTCACACTGCTCTACTTAGGCTGAATAGCAGCACCATTAAGTATCTTGACTTTGTCTTTGCTGTGGTGAGTAACAGATTTTTCTAAAGTTAGGTTCATTCTCTTAGAAACACATCTGAAAGTCTAAGTAATTGCATGGGGAGAGGGGGATATTTAGCTTTATTTTCCAGTTCTACAGTACTCAATTATAAAGTGTAGTCCATTCATCCCTCAGAGTCTGTGCAATGGTCTGTGGACTGGACTCTTACATTAATGTTCACCAAGAGTGGCCATTTTGCCATTATACAGACTCTAGGGTAAGAGTAAGAATTAACTCACATCAAAAAAACACAATTGTCTAATCTATCCATATATAAGTAATTTCCATGATAATTTTTTCTCTGTTATTGGTTAGCTGATGCTCATGTTTTTCTGTGATACTATTTTAAGCCATTTGGAGGCTATATTATTTGTAATAGTGTCAGTAATAAAGATAGGTAACATCTATTGAGTACTATGTACAAAGCTCTGTGTAATTGTGTATATGAATTCATTAAATCAGGACAATTTATAATGGCAGCATTCAGGTTTTTGTTGTTGATCAATAGCTGAAACCTAAACAGAAGGTTTTGGGTTAAGCATATCTGTTCTACTTCTTGCTAGTATAAATTAATCATTGGGGACCTTTATTTCCACCTTCTCAGAAGCAATTATTATTCCCATAATTTCTTTGAGGGGACGTATGTGTGAACATGTTGTGGCAAATGAGACTGGTGGAATAGAAGATAGCTCTAAGTGAGGGAAAATGTTGAACCACCAACTATTCTCAAACTAAAAATATTGTATAATTAGATAAAAACCAATTCTGCTTTTAAATCAGATTACTGTGTTTGGGGATGGGGAAATAATCTCAATATCTGATATATAAAAAGTAGGTATGTTGTTATTTCATATGTGAACTTGATATTTTGAATCGAAAGCACATTTTTCTCTTTAGAATATATGCCGAGTAATTGAGGATTACACTAAATGCCTACATTTTGGAAAGGTTTACAAAAATCTTCCTTTTTCCAGCATTCAAATAATTCCTCTGTTAAGTACCATGTGACCAGTGAATTACTATTGAAAATGTCTAATTAAACTTGTCCTCTCCATTATGGTAAAAGCAAGCCTCAGGCACATTCTCTTTTAAGTTACCTCATAGGAGCTGTGGTCAATAAGAACGAGGAAAGTAGTATTTTGGGTTTATTCCCTTTCAAGTGATTGAGTTTGATCTTTCTAGCTGTGGTAGACTCCTAAAAGGAACGTGATTTCTCTTGACTCTTATATGGCAATGTTTAGTATTTAAGAATTACAATATTTAGTTACCCAGCAGGCTATTTTAAAACGTAATCCAAAATAGTGACATTTTAATCATGCTACAGGCACTCTGAAAAATCAGAGATACCTGCAATGTCCTCAGAGTTCAGTGGGACCCATTATTGCCTTCAACCCTGTCATGATAGATGCTCCTTAGGAGAATTTATAGAACTTGAGTGCGTTATGTGCAGGCTGCTATGGTGGGTTATGAAGAAGAAAGCCAATATTCTTAAAGTGCCAACAGTTTAGTCGTAATGGGAGAAATCTAGAAATAATTACCATTTTTGTGAAAGGCCTACATGCCATGACAAGGCTTTTGAACTCGATTCTGTGGGCAGTAGAGTACTGTGGAAAGTGTATATGAAATGGGATGAGTGCCAAACCAGAGAATAGTACAAAGTGCTGCAGGAGAATGGAGGAGGGAGAGGTTAATTCTGGATGGAGGAGAGTCAGGAAGGTTTAATGGCAGAGATGGCATTTGAGCTGGGCCTTTGAGGATGGGTCAGATTTGTATATAGGGAGATAAGGAGAGTAAGTGGGAAAGTACAGGTTATCCCTGGATAAAGGGCATAATCAAGACCAGCTGGGAGAATGAGGAGTGTTATATGTTTAGTGAAAGTATGGAAAAGTCGTTGAGACAAATTGTGGAGTCTTGAATGCCAAGCCAAGATGTAGCCTAAGTTGAAGAGGGATGTGATGAAAGTGTGAAGTCCTCCTGTATGCGTCCTCCTGAAATTTCTCTCAAGTCTGTCCCCTAGCTTTTAATCCCCATTGCCTTTGCTCTGGGTCCAGTCCACATTACCTCTTGCCTGGACCATTCAAACAGCTCCTGCCTGATTGCTCCTCTTCCTCACCTTCTCCAGTGTTCTACATCAACGTAACCTTCCTAAAGCACATCTCTCCATCAATGTTTCTCTCTTTCTTCCCCTTCCCTTCCCTTCCCTCCCCTCCCTTCCCTCCCCTCCTCTCCCCTCCCCTCCCCTCCCCGGACTCTCGCTCTGTTGCCCAGGCTGGAGTGCAGTGGCAAGATCTCAGCTCACTGCAACCTCCGCCTCCTGGATTCAAATGATTGTCCTGCCTCCGCTTCCCAAATAGCCAGGACTACAGGCATCTGCCACCACTCCTGGCTAATTTTTTGTATTTTTAATAGAGATGGAGTTTCACCATGTTAGCCAGGATGGTCTCGATCTTCTGACCTCGTGATCTGCCCACCTCACAGTGTTTCTCTTTTGCCAACAAAGTAACATCTAAAGTCCATGGCTGGGTAGTTCAAGCACTCTTTTCTCCCATGCAGTGCAGCCTGCATTTTCAGCCTTCACTCCCTCTTTATGAACCTTATGTTTCCTTTAGTTCCTTCAGGGTGCTTCCCTCACCCTGTCCTCTATGCACTTCTTGTGAGGTAAGAGAACATAGTAATAATAATTACATAGACTCTGCAGCCATACTTTTTGAATTTAAATCCCAACTCACTGACTACTAACCATGTAGCTTTGGGGGAAGTTACCTAACATGTCTGTGCTTCGATTATTCCCAAAATGGGGATGATAACAGCACCTATTGCATAGGAGTGTTGTAATTACTCAGGGAAGCATCATATGTAAAGTTTTAAGAACAGTGCTGGGCACTTAGTAAGTGCTCAAATGCTAGCATAAAAATTTGAGATTATGCTTATTTTCTAACTACTGTTATTTATGCTGTTGCTCTGTCGAATAACCCTTTTCCTGCTTGTTTCCTAAGAGAATCCTGCCCGGTTCAAAATGCCCCATCACTAAGCTGGCATTACTTTTTCTCCTCCCTTAGTTGGAAGTGATTTCTCTCCTATTTTCATGACTTCTTACTTTCTTTTTTGTAATATGGTTATTTATGTGTTTACCTTGCCTTCCCTGGCAGATTGCTAACAGGGTGAAGGCGGGATTGAAGTGTGGTTCATTTTGGTAGCTCCTGCCGTACTCGCACTCTGAAATTATTAGAATGACTGGCTGATCAGATGAGTACTTTAGAAAGATAATAACAGTGAAAAGGAAGATTAGGGCTGGAGGGGCTGAAAGGCAGGGAGCCCACTTAAGAGGCTGCTATGATGCAGGCTGGAGGTGGTGAGGTCTCAGCAAGTGACAGGAGGAATAAAATTGAGGCCATAAATCTTCAAGTGTCTGAGATCCACATGACTACACCTGTGCTCCGAAAGTTGGAAAGAAAATACAGAGGAAAGGGGTTTCTGTCAGATTATGAGTTCTCTTTTACTTACAGTTTATTCTACAGCATGGTTTCTTCTTCTGTGTAATAGTGTTAGATTGCTTTTCTTCTGTGGATATTAACTGTATCTGTTATCTGTAGACAGCTGTGATATGTTAATTAACTGGAAGCTCTTTTTCAAACAGAAAAATGAAAACCGATTTTATCTGAAGGAAGTGAACGTCAGCATGTATTTGGTTAATGGCTCCGGTAAGCGAAGCATTGGCCTGGGGAAAAAGACTGTGGGTTACCCTGAAGGATTAGAAATTACAGTGGTCTTATTACCAAATTGCACCTTATTTAATGAAATAGAAGATGCTATGTAAAAAGTGTGTCTTGATCATACCTTAAAATCAGTAACTTAGAACTATGATGTTCTTTTTCTGTATCCCATCTTTTCAAAGTATGGTAGATAATAATTAAGGATGTGACTGATTTTTAGACTATAGAAACATCTATGGAAAGATAAGGGAACCTAGTGATTGCAAGAATTGCTTTTTGTGGGTTGATCTTGTCCCCCAGGCTCCCATGCTTCACTGAAAAACCCTGAGGACTGTTCTTTTTTTTTTTTTTTTTTTGAGACAGGGTCTCGCTCTGTGCCCAGGCTAGACTGCAGGGGCGTGACCACAGCTCAATCCCAGGTTCAAGCCAACCACCCACCTTAGCCTCCCAAGTAGCTGGGACTACAGCTGTGCACCATCATGCCCAGTTAATTTTTTTTTTTTTTTTTTTTTTTTTTTTTTTGTATTTTTTGTAGAGACAGGGTTTTGCCATGTTTCCCCAGGCTGGTCTTGATCTCCTGGGCTCATGTGATCTGCCCACCTTGGCTTCCCAAAGTGTTGAAATTACAGGCGTGAGCCACTGTGCCTGGCCAACTTTCCCATTTTTGATGTTGATAGGATAAGAAGTTACTAACCTGTTTCTTTTCTTTGAAGTTTTCAGCATTGCAAATAACAATCTTAGCTACTGGGATGCCCCCCTGGGAAGTTCTTATATGTGCAACAAAGAGCAGACTGTTTCAGTGTCTGGAGCATTTCAGATAAATACCTTTGATCTAAGGGTTCAGCCTTTCAATGTGACACAAGGAAAGTATTCTACAGGTAAGAATCAAGCAAACTTTTCATTAATAATTTATGTTCTTATGTTGACTGATAGGTGGCTTTTCCTTTGAATCACAGACATTTAAACGTTGAAATAGAGGAATATGAATCACCAGAGGTCTCATAGCCTTGAGCAAATTGTGCACCTCTATATTTGGCTCATCATTTTGCTCAACCGAGATGTTTTTGTGATCTTAAAATCATTTGCAAAAAAGTTAAAAACTGATAGAAGCTTTAAGTGAGCTTTATTTGAGGTATGGGTTTTAGTTTGTAGAGAAGATGGCACTTGGGAGCAGCAGCTTTGAGCATGTTGCATCTGCTTCCTGAGGCCGTCTTCTCACTGGAAACATTTTCATACCTGAATGAAAGCAGTTTGGTCTGATTTTGTTAAGACAAAAGATAAAAGAGTGGTAGCAAAGCCTCAAATGTCATGAACTATGTTTTTACAAGCCAAAACGATCTGGAGAGTTTTCAAAGCGTGTGCCAGTGTGAATGAGGCTTTTTGAAGATCACTCAGGGCTAATGGTAGTATTTATTAGATTTTTAATGAAACCCTTGTGAAGGTTCATTATAATGTGTTCATACGAATATGAAAGACATATTTGGCATTATAAGATTAAAATTTGCATGAAGAAAAAAGCACGTAAAATTCCTTAATTGACTTGTCATTTTAAGCCCATTACCTAAAATTGGGGGTTTGTGGATCACAACTTTGTTGAGCAGAGCTATTCCAGTCATCCACATCCTTTTCAACCATTAATTCTACGGTTTGGAAGGAAATGTGGAAGCTGTGTTTAGAAGCGAATATACTGTGAGCCATTCGACTGCTTTTGCAGTGGTGTTGAATACCTAGTCTGACTTGGTTAGGCCACAATAAATTGGGCTCTCGACCCTACCATTCTTGTGGTTAAAGACGTTAGTTACACTTTAAAAATATTTTCAAGAATTCATTTTCCCTCTTGCCTGTTTTGCTTATGTACTTCAATTATTTTGATCCTTTACTAGCTTTATTTTTGGACTTTTTATTTGGCTCCCCTTCATTACTCCCCTAATTTTAAGACCAGTTTTGTGTTTACAGTTTAAAATCATTTGTAGTATTAGTATCATCACTTCAGGACGGTTTATCTAGTCAACTGTAATAGGGATGAGCTGTGCTCTTTCTCTCACTTTGAAACTTTGGTTTTTATGTATGTAGAATTAAAAATATCACCCAAAGAGATATACAACATTTAATACTGATATTGAATGTATAATCTATTCGTGGAACTAGGTTCTTGGCTGTGGGTACCTATAAATACAACACATAGGTAATATTTGACTGTAAGGGAAAGAAATAGAATTGCAATAAGGCAGAAGAGTGTTGATTGGATTTTACTGGATCAGACCACTTTCTAGAAATAGAAAAAAATAGCCCCTTTAGGCTGCCAACCCTGACCAGATAAGAAATGCAGTAAGCACACTCAAATTAGTAAGAGGTCCCCATTTCTTGACTTTGCAACCACTAAAATTGTATGTTCTAAGTCACGATCTGCAAACTTTAAAGTTCCAAACAGTAAGTGTTTTAGGCTTTGGGGCCATATGGTCTCTGTCACAACTATTCAACTCTGCTATTGTAGCACGAAAACAGCAACACATAAACAGATGATGGGCTGGGTTCCAATAAAACCTTATTTATGGACACTGGAATTTGAATTTTATATGCTCTCATGAGTCACAAAATATTTTTTTCAACCATTTAAAAATGTAAAAGCCCTTTTTAGCTCTTGTACCAGATTTGGCCCATGGGCTACAGCTTGCTGACCCCTAACTCTAAAGGGACTCCAGAGCCAGCCTGGCTATTTTCATCACATGATACCTTCCTGATCCTGTTTCTACTTTCCCAAAAGACATTCATGCTACCACTGAGAGGCTAATCTGGCTATGTAAAAGTGGGCTAGATTAGCTCCCTTAATTTCTGATAAAGTAATACTCCTATTTTGGAAAGGACTTGGAATATAAACAAACATATACGTGTGTATATATGTATATGCAAACATATCATATATAATGTGTGCATTATATATCATGTATATAATGTGTGCGTTATATATATCATGTATATAATGTGTGCATTATATATCATGTGTGATGTGTGCATTATATATATCATGATATATATTATGATATGAGCTGTGTTTATAGATGTAAATGAATATACATATATTCATATATATGAATATCTACATATATACACGTAAACAAATGAAAGAACAAAGTAAGTCTTAGAATTTTAATTCTAGAACAGTTCTCCATTTTCTATAGCTTTATCATAAAAATATACCTGTCTTAGTTACTTGAAGTTGATCTTGTAAGAACATTTCTGACTTTTAAATCAACATCTTTTACTTTAGGACATTGTTTTGTGATTATACTCATTATTTGTTACACACTTTTTCTCACCTACAGCCCAAGAGTGTTCGCTGGATGATGACACCATTCTAATCCCAATTATAGTTGGTGCTGGTCTTTCAGGCTTGATTATCGTTATAGTGATTGCTTACGTAATTGGCAGAAGAAAAAGTTATGCTGGATATCAGACTCTGTAACACTAATCAATACGTGATCTCTGTTACAAAAGAAAAAAGCAAGTACAAGTTCCAACATGCAATACTGGTCAATTTAAGGTATATTTAGTTGCAGTCCGGCTCTTTAGAATGGGTGGTGTGGGGGATTTCAAACTTAAACAAAAAACTATCAACTACAAATTAGTTGCCTGACTTTGGTTTCTCCAACCAAGCAATTTAAAACTTATTTTTACAGCAAAAGATGTGCAAAATCACTGAATTATAGGTTCTGTTTTACTGTCTTGAATTAGTATTTCAGTGTTTTCATTTTAGACATTCAGACTAAAAATACACAGTTTAGAAAAAACAATTTTTGAAAAAGAGATGTTTTTTTTTCCCTGCATGTAGTTGAGTTGGAACAACATGTTCTATAGTGGATTTGTACTTGCTCCTTTTGCTCTTTTTGTTGTGATTTTTGTTTGCAGGTTAACTTAGCTACTTTGGCATTGCTGCATATTTGACCTATGAGAGATATACTAGTAGATTTGAACAGGGGCTAGTATTATTATGTTCTTAGCAATAAATGCTTTTCTAATGCTTTTTGAATACATTTGTATTATGTGGCTGTAATGACAAAAGATACAAAAGCTTTTTAAAATTTAGAGTAGGTATTAATCTTATTATTTAATCCTTTTTTTAAAAAACTGGATATTTCAATCTTTTAAATTGCAAGATACAAGACTATTCCAACAGGGCATTTCAATCCATTTTTTAGGTGCTTTAGAGATAATTGCTTGCCAGTGCCAATTGAGGGCATTAGTACTTTGTGCTCATAAATTGGCCTCTGTATGCAGTACTAAAATTAATGCAGATTTCTCTTTAGCCTTCCAATATTTCTTGTTGGTAGTGATGTATTTTATTATTTTCTTTTTCTTAAGAAATGCCAGTGTGTCCTAGAACCTAGATAACGAAGTGCACTTACACTTATAAAATAACTTGCATCTAGGCTGGGCATGGCGGCTCATGCCTGTAATCCCAGCACTCTGGGAGGCCAAGGCGGGTGGATCACTTGAGGCCAGGAGTTTGAGACCAGCCTGGCCAACATGGTGAAACCCCGTCTCTGTTAAAAATACAAAAAATTAAACGGGCGTGGTGGCGGGTGCCTGTAATCCCAGCTACTCGGAAGGCTGAGGCAGGAGAATCGCTTGAACCCAGGAGGCAGAGGTTGTGGTGAGCTGAGATCGCACCATTGCACTCCAGCCTGGGCAACAAAAGCAAAACTCCGTCTCAAAAAAAAAAAAAAAAAAAAAAGCAAAAAAAAAAAAAACAAAAAAAACTTGCATCTAACCCAAAAGTCTTGGTCTTCTCTTAATCCATTAAAAAGTTGTTCTTTGTTTCCAGCTTGCATTGATTGCTACAACAGTACTAATTTGGCTTTCACATTTAAATGGTTCTGTGCTAATCAAAACTTTCATTGTTATTATTCGTTATGGTAGAATCATTATTAATTCATGTGCTTTGTGTTCAGTTTTGTGCTCTGAGAGATGCACCAATTGTCAAATTACCGTGCACCACCTAATTTTATAGGATAAAGCAAAATACATCAGCTTGATAGTTAACACATCAAATATTTCTTGCTGCTTCTAGGAGAACTTCTTTGGTGTGTGTTGGAATGGCAGAGCAAATATTAAAATTGTTAATATGCAGCCATATATGGAAGGTTTCTTTGGTTTTTTGTTTTTTGTTTTTTTTTGGTGGGGGGATTATGTGCCTCCCATTCACTAGAAAATGAGAAAATGTCTGGGTTCCAAAGTATTGATATTGAATGGATCAATACACACACACAGACACACACACACACACACACACACACACATATATATATTATACACACACATATATATATATTATATATATATATATATACACACATATCTAGGCAGTTGCATGCTAGCATGTGTATTTTTATAACAATATAACTGAGTTATATTGGAATTACAAATATTTTCTGTCACTTAAATTTGTCCTTTATTTAGCCTGAAAACCTTTATGGCTCAAGATCAGATTCCTGACTAACCCCTGTCTTAGAGCTACAGTGAGCTGCATTACCAGCTTAAAACACTTCTTAAAGATTAAATATAGATGTGATTTTTCAAAATCATTTTTTATTTAAACTGTGTTTTAGTGTAAAATTGTTAACCTTATAAGATGGATAATGCGTATAAGAATGTAGGCCTTAACTATTTCACATGAGTCAAAACAAAGCAGCTTTAAAAAAATAATTGGAAGCACAAGTGCGTGGCACTGACTGAATGCTGTTAATATTTCTAAAAGTTTCTACATTCAGATTATATGCCTGATTCATAGTAAAATACCTCTAATAAACACTGTTTTATAGAAAACCTGACTTCAGTGAATATTTTTGTATTTTACATGGGCCAGTTTATACACTGCTATTTACACTATTATTTCCTATAGCTATGTGTTCTTTGTACCTTTTGTAGTTTTATTTGTATTACTGGATTCATACCTTGATGGTAACCCTCTATTTGGTTTTGGGTGTTTTTCATGTTTTAGCATTTGTATAAAGAAACTGGTCCATGTAAATACTTTCCATGTTTTCGTCCTCAAATGTTTAAACCACTAGTTGATGTATGGTATCTTTAGATATTTGCCTGTCTGTTTACTCAAAATTGCTTCTAAAACAATAAAGATTCTTTTATTTCTTAAGGCAATTTGCTCACATTTTTTCCCGTTGGTTAAAATCAAGATTTTGTATGCTGCATAATGGCAATTTCTTTCAAATGGAAAAACTTTGGAAATGTTTAGAAGTAGAACTAAATTATTTGCAAAATGTTCTGATGTTCTGTCTGTATATTACTATCTGGAAGAATGGTCCCATACATAAGCCTCGACTGATGGTAGGCAGGCTACAGAATAAAATTCACTTGGGAAGTGTTTTATAAAATATAAAAATAGATTCCCTGGAGGATTTAACGTAGTAGGTCTAATGAGGAGGGAGGGAGGGAGGGAGGGAGGGAGAGAGAGAGAGAGAGAGAGAGAGAGAGAGAAAGAGAGTGTGTGTGTGTGTGTAAGCTCCCCTGCTAAACCTGATGCATAGTCAGTTAGGGAACCAGTGATCTAGAATAGTTATTTCATAATAAAAGCTTCAGAGTATCTCTCTGTACATTTTTCTCAATTCCTAAGTTGAGGTTGATATTTAGTATCTCTACATAGTAGCTTTACATTGCAGCCATACATATTGAGCTATTAATCTGAACCAACATAGGATTGTGTGCAGTCTCTCTCTTACTTAGATCACCCTAAAATACTTGAGCCTTCCAGTTTCCATATACGAATAGTTTTCCTAGTCACCTTACTATATCACATAAGAAAACTTAGCAATATAGGTGGTAACTTTTCTCTGAATTACCCAGTTAAGCCATGTGAACGCCAGTTAGTCATCACGGCTGCAAACTCTGCAGTTAACTACCATTGTCTTTGGCCAAGTTGTTTAACTTCTAGTGTCTCAATTTCTTCATCCAGTGGATGGGGACTTTAAAATCCTGCTACTCATTTCTTTAAATGATAATTTGCATTTCAGAGGAATGCATCTCAGTATTTCATACATCTTAGTATTTTAGAAGGAATCTGATAAGAAGCTACTTGTTACGTATCAAGAACATACTATAAGTTCAGTGTAAAATGTACCACTTAAGTTTCCTGCAGTTTTTCAGTAGGAATTCTTATCAGACTCGGACATTTTAAGATTATAGTATTTCATCTGTTTATTTAGATAGATAATGTTAACTTGTCTTGGGCTCATCTTCCACCCATCTGCTTTTCTTTTACCCTGGTAGCTAACTTTTTGCGTTAATAATTACCATTTCTTGTCCTTGAAACTGGTATACATATTCATGAATGATACTGAGTAGCTTCACGAATCTTTTCAGATGCATGTGATTTACTTAACACAGTTTGATTATAGATATAAAATGTATATAACAAATAAGATGTCACCTAAGAATGTGCTTCTTAATGTTGATTCTTCCAAAAAGAAGTTTTGACTCAATTGTTTTTTTTGTTTGTTTTGTTTTGTTTTGTTTGAGATGGAATCTTGCTCTATTGCCCTGGCTGGAGTGTGTATAGTGGTGCGATCTCAGCTCACTGCAACCTCCGCCTCCCAGGTTCAAGCAATTCTTGTGCCTCAGCCTCCCAAGTAGCTGGGATTACAGATGAGTGCCACCATACCTGGCTACCTTTTGTATTTTTTTAGTAGAGATGGGGTTTTGCCATGTTGGCTAGGCTGGTCTCGAATTCCTGACCTCAAGTGATCCGCCTGCCTCAGCCTCCTGAAGTGCTGGGATTATAGGTGTGAGCCACTGTGCCTGGCCTCAATTGGTTTTTAAGAGAAATTGTATTAGTTTTTGTTGTAAATGTATACCTCAGCTTTCCAGTTCTTGTGTTGAAAATTGTATTTGAAAAATGTCTGAACTGATAGAAAATTGAAGATTAACAGCATTTTTAATCTACATGAAACTTCTTATTGCAATTTTAGTGGCCATGGAACTTTTTAAACTTTAAAAATCTTTATTGCTTCTGTGGCTATTAAATTCTTCTGCAAATACACTTTTCCCCAGAAGCATTTTCAATATAGCATTAAGTATACATTAGGCAAGTAGATCAGGTCAAAATGACTTATAGGATGAGATTTTCTTTTCTTCAGAATGTGATCCCATTAAAGTTACTGTTTTACCAAAATTTTTCCCATTAACTAAATAATTTTTATTTTTTTATTTTTTATTTTATTTTTTATTTTTTTTTGAGACGGAGTCTCGCTCTGTCTCCCAGGCTGGAGTGCAGTGGCCGGATCTCAGCTCACTGCAAGCTCCACCTCCCGGGTTTACGCCATTCTCTCGCCTCAGCCTCCCGAGTAGCTGGGACTACAGGCGCCCGCCACCTCGCCCGGCTAGTTTTTTGTATTTTTTTAGTAGAGACGGGGTTTCACCGTGTTAGCCAGGATGGTCTCGATCTCCTGACCTCGTGATCCGCCCGTCTCGGCCTCCCAAAGTGCTGGGATTACAGGCTTGAGCCACCGCGCCCGGCCAATAATTTTTAAAGGTTGAATTCATACAATCAATAGTTATTATAAATTAATATTTCACATACTAATTGAGAGCATTTTAAGTAAGTGACAGTATCTAGAAAGATCTTTGTATTAGTGGAATTGCCTTTTGAGCTACTCTGGGAATATTTGTCTTACATGAAAGCCTTATTGGCAGTATTTATGAAAGTCGTTTCAGTACTAGGTCAAATACCCATTTGGGAAAGAGAGAACTATGAGTCTGTTGCCAGAATAAGAAATTAATCTACTAATGAATTTTTTAAAAACCAAGTTATATTAAACCCACGGCATAATACTTTATGGTACATGTCACCTAATAGTTTATGGGCTGGATGGTAATTTGGGAAATTGTAGGGGAGGTGCTAACTGGGGACTCTTAACACCATCTATTCACAGGTCACATCCGGCAATCTCAGCTATCTGGATTCTTAACAGAACCAAGAAGCCAGTAAAAAAAATAATTGAACTGGCAGCCAAAGTCAATGTCAGGAAAGTTCATAAACTCCAGGGTTGCATTTTGTTCCTAGTTATTGCCCCAGAGGCTAGTAGGGGGTGCGTGGAAAGCTTGGCACATTTCTTGAATGCAAGCACAATCAGAATTGCCATGCAGCCTATTTGTCCTATCTTTGATACAATTCTAATAAGCTTAGTTATCTGATTTATCAGTCCCTAATAGACTGCAAGCTAGGCAGAGCACTAGGGCAACAAGACACAGGAAATGGGAAATAGAAGTAGCAGTTAACATCCTTCCACCATCTGTTCCACCATTCCTTCCTCCTCTCCAGTCTCAGAGTAGGTTTTCTTTTCCTGGTTAAACTGAGGCAAACAGTTATGTCATCAAGGCCCATTTATATCTCTTTTCCCATTACTGAGTGACCCCAGATTGTTATGTATTGAGTTCTTATGTCTTATGCTTTTGGAATCCCATTTCTCTTGCCTTGTAGGAGAACTTGTACCAAAGCATCTTCTGTCGATTGCTAATGGCTCTTTCCCTCATCCTATTTAAGTTCTTCTAACCTGAAGCTATCCTTTCTTGTCCCTATGTCCCCCTTCTAATTACCTCCCTTTTGTCCTGTCTTAATCATTCTAAACTTCTCAAAATGAGTATTGTATTCGTTACTTGCCCAAGTTCTTGATGTCCTAACCAATCACTTCCCATTCCCTCTTAAACCTGCAGCAATTTTACTCACATCTCCCACCCTTCATATTGCTAGAGGCAATGGACATGTTTCAAAGCTCTCTAATATTATTTGCTGTCTTTCCACCCTAATTGAAACTTCCCATCCTTGGCTCCTCTGGTGCCATTTTCTACCTGCCCTTTTACATCTTTTTCCTACTCCATTGTCTATTCCACAGGTATTGGTGTTCCCAAGGGTTTTTGTCTGTGGTCCTCTTTTTATTCTACTTCCCCTTACTGAGAAATGTTGTTCTTGCCCCGTGTTTTAACTACCACTTAGGTTCATATAGCCACTTGGTTAGGACATAGTCTTTTTTTTTTTTTTTGAGATGGGTTCTCGATATGTTGCCCAGGCTGGGTCTTAAACTCCTGGGCTCAAACAGTTCTCCCATCTCAGCTTCCCAAGTAGCTAGGACTATAGGCATAAGCCACCACGCTCAACTAAGGACACGGGTATCTTAAACTCACATATCCAAAACTGAGCATCTCTCTCTTCCACGTATCCTTTTCACCCCCTGTTCCATATAACTACAAAAAACTGAAATGCATATATTCTTCCTCTTTTATAGACTGGCACCAGCATCTACATAATCAGTCAAGTATGGAATTGGAAACCATTCTATTATCTCCTCCTCCTACATCCCCTACATCCATTTGGCCAATTTTGCCTTCTAATTTGATCTCCAGTCTGTACCTTCTGCTTTTCTTCTGCACTTCATTAATCCAGCTCAGGACAATATTATTGGTTACCTGGACTCTAGTGATAGAGATGCCCCCTACCTTACTACCTCCATCTGCCATAACTTCTGAAATGAAATCTTGCTTAATATCCTGCTGCTGAATTTTTTTTTTCATCAGGATAAGGCCAAACTACCTAAGAGCATATAGGACCTTTGTGACCTGGGTCCCTGTACACTTTTTCTGCCTTCTGTCCAGCCAAAATACCTTTGATCCATTGTTCTAGCTATGCCAACCTGCTTGCGTTTCCCTTGAAGTGCTGTGTCTTTTTACTCTCCATATTTTTGTCTGTGCTATTATACCTGGAATGCCCTTCCCCCATTACTTGCATCGTTAATTCCTATTCATCCTTAAAATCTCAGCTGAAGTCTTACCTTTTCAAAGTGTGTCTTATGTAATAAGGCTGAGCTTGAGTGTGCCTCTGAAATTTTTCCATGGCACTTTGTGTTGCCTGCTCCTACCACAACACATTTTGAAATTATAACCACTGATTTTTCTTGTCTGACTCTCACACTAGGACTGAGCATCTTGAGGCAAACAGTTATGTCATCAGGGCCCGCTTATATCTCTTTTCCCATTAGTAAATGACCCCAGATTGTAATGTATTGAGTTCTTATGTCTGCTTTGTATAGTTGTTCATTCAGTGAGTTAATATTTAACAATCTGCAATATTTGAAGCACTGTGCTTCTTCGACATCATAACAGTTTGCCTCTGAAAGCTCACGGCCTGATCATCAAGGCAAGGCTAATTATATTTGTTCATTATGTTCTGTTTAAGAAATCTGGGAAGTATGTGACCATGTTATACATTTTTCCTCCAAAATGACTACATTTTTACTTGGTACTTAAAAGTGTATTATTTGGTTATTTGGAAAATCACTTTTGTGGAACATCTCATTTGCTGATAATGAATGCCAATGACTTGTTACCTTGGTATAAAAAAACAAAATATGCATGTTAGGAAGTGCTGTCATTTTACTCAAAATACACAGATTTGAAAGTTTGTCACTGTTTCTGTTCTCAATTGTCCTTTCTCCACATCTAGCTCAAGACTGCAGTGCAGATGACGACAACTTCCTTGTGCCCATAGCAGTGGGAGCAGCCTTGGCAGGAGTACTTATTCTAGTGTTGCTGGCTTATTTTATTGGTCTCAAGCGCCATCATGCTGGATATGAGCAATTTTAGAATCTGCAACCTGATTGATTATATAAAAATACATGCAAATAACAAGGTTTTCTTACCTCTCAGTTGTTGAAACACTTTGCTTCTTAAAATTGATATGTTGAAACTTTAATTATTTTATCAATCCCAGCATTTTGATATCAGTCTTTATTTAATAAAACCTGTTCTCTTTAATAAGCTTAAAATCCAAAGTGTCATATTTACTGGTCCTGGAGACAAACTTGTTCAAAGGAACATCGATGTGCAATGTTTTAAGGTCTATCTTAAGAAGCCTTGGCCAAATTTTGATCCTAACTTTGAAGTATGCATTGAACTTATTAACATGGCCATTATAAGAATAAAATATGTAGTTGTGTCTTAATGGAATTAATAAATATCATTTCACGACTGGTATTCTGTTTCAGTGTATAAGGACTATAGTGATTTAAACTCATCAATGTGCCTTTGTATAAAGTTCATTAAATAAATATTGATGTGGTATAAATACCCATCAGATGTGCTTAAACTTGGTTTTCAGTTGAATAAAGTAGAGAATGTCCTCAGGACCATCAGCATTTTAAAGGTTATGTGACTTCTGATGATTTCTCTGAGTTTAAGTTAAGCATGAAGTTAGTACCTCAGGCTTGTGATTTTTTCCCTAGGGATGATACAGACCCAAGAGGCTACAACAGAACTTAAACTGGCTTCATAATTAGAGTTTTTAAGAGAATTGTTTGTGTTTCAGCAATATAGACTGAAAAGATTCAAGCATATTTAACCACTTGCTTTTTTGTTTCTTGTTTTGTTCTTCTTTGGATGCCTGATTGGTATTGAAAGATAGAAATATTCTATGAACTAATTAGGACAGATTGTGTTGTGTTTCTCTACCTCATCTTGTTGATCTCTGGAGCATTAAAATCTATTTAGTGTTGTCATCAGAGTGGTACTTATGAAATGTAAGCTAACAGCAATCTCAGAAGGGAGGCAGTGAAGCAATAGCAACTAGGCTCTTGTTTCTTCAAGATGGCCCCTGTGGGACAGTGCATAGATAGGGTTGTAAAGAGAAGCTTTTGGCATTAAAATGAACTAGATAATCAGCCCTTGTTGAAGCATATTCTGTGGTATAAGAGTGGCACAGATATGAAACATAGATAAGGAAGATTAATAGACTAGAAGACTTCCGCGTTGAAGTATTATTAACCCATTGTATGTATATATGGGCATGATCAGAGTTTCTATAACTTCCTGATTAACAATACAGTGTATCTTGTTACCCAGCTCTCAGTCTTTGAGAGCTTTCAGTAAAATATAGTAAGTTCTTTCAACATAGGCTAATGTGTGCTTACTGAAATGAGTGTTATGTACTCAGAACTGTAGCAACATTTTTATGAATGGCAAAAGTACAAGAGGAGGAAAAGTTAAAATTAGAAGAAAAGTACAAGTCATTGCTTAATCATAAATCACACCAGATAACACATTTTGTTAATTTCATTAGCTATTACCGGAAATGACCTTAACGATTATTTACAGAAAGGGGAGTGAAATTCATTGAGGTTCCATATCAAGTGGGCAACAAAACTATTATTAGCATTTTGATTAAAACTGCCCCTAATGAAATCTACTCACTCAACAGTAAAACAACAGCTGGTTTACACTTGAAATTATGAGATCAGAATTGGGCACTTTGGGCTTCCATACTATGTTTTGCTTAAGTTTTTTTTTTTAATACTAATATGGACGTTTTCAATAGTAATATACCAAAACACTCCTATTTTAATCTCTGTTTGCTACTTCAAAACCTAATCCTTCTCAGATGGGACCATGAGCATAAGAGGAAAAGAGAAGAGAAGGAACACTTGTTGACCTCCTGATGTGTATCAGGTGCTTTAGAAATAAAATTGTATTTAATCCTCAAATACCTTACGGGTATTATCCCCCTCTTACAGATGAGGAAAGTGAGGCCCCATTTAAATAACTTGCCCAAGGTCCTTTGGCTAGTACTGGAAGGAGTCAAGATTTAAACTCAGTGCTGTCTGAATCCAGAACTCAAAATCTACATTGCACATGTTGCTTTCCTGGTGGTTCGGTGGAATGGACTGCAATGAATTAAATACTGCTGTTATTCTTCCAGGCCACTGCTCAGCTAAAAGTAATTGTGTATAACCTGCTAGCTACCTAATGCCTGTGCAAAAAAAAAAAAATATATATATATACATACATATATGTGTGTGTGCATATGTGTGTGTATATATATATACTGCATTCTTGATCCTAAGTCTTTTTTAACTTATATTTTATTACTTATACAGAATTCTTATTATACTTTAATTATAGGTGTAACAAAGGAGAAAGAGAGTAGGGAATACACAGGCAGTGGTTTTAAGTGAAGATGATGACTCCTTAACCCAGTGTCATTAGATAATCAAACCTAAAGTCTTCCCATATTAGGCAAGCACAATTCTCTATTTTGGGCCCTTCCTGTTCTTCCCTTACCTTCTGCTTTTTGTACTGAGGAATTTCGTGTGATTTTAAATAAAGCGATAATGAGATATTGAGCAAATAAAATAGAGGTAATGCTATAAAAGACTAAGCTATGTACACTTTAAAAATGCTTGTTTCTCGCATGCTTTTTACTACTTAATTGCATTCTTTACTAATTTCCTTTCCTTGCTGTCTGTTCTTTTCTAACAGCTGAAGAATGTTCTGCTGACTCTGACCTCAACTTTCTTATTCCTGTTGCAGTGGGTGTGGCCTTGGGCTTCCTTATAATTGTTGTCTTTATCTCTTATATGATTGGAAGAAGGAAAAGCCGTACTGGTTATCAGTCTGTGTAATCAATTAAATCTAGTGGGTTTTGTTTTGTTTTGTTTTCAATTAGAAGTTACGTTTCCTTTGGCTAAAAGCCAGGACATGCTGTGCAATAGATTGTTTAAGATATGCAGACAAACTTAAGTGAGTTGCTAGCTAACTTGGGCATGAGTACACTTATTTAAGAGAAAATATATTAGGACCAATTCTTTTGCTTTTTTTCTTCCTTTGTTAAAGTATAATTAAAAGAAAAATTGTGGCTTAGAATATTTTAAGTTAGTAATGATTTTAGGCCCCTGGATCCAATTATGAAAGCATTTTTACTGATGTGTAATTTTATATGTTACAGTTACTTATATTTTACTACTTTGATGTTATTTGCAAAATCAAAGGTGTTAAAGAATTTAACGTGCTTCAGGAAATAAATTCAAGAATATAATGGATTCATTTTCATTAGTGGCAGAAACGAAATTTGGTTCATGATAAGACTTCCTTTCCCCACCTCCTGATCAGCATTATTTAAATCTGTATTTTTTTTGTTAAGAAAGAAATGGCTTCATGATATCGTATTAATAGCAAAAGTTTGGCTGTTTTCTTCGTCACTGTTAATAGCTACTATATTTTAACAAGGAAATTTCTTTTTTTTTTTTTCTGGAGTTTGGAATATACTGATTATCTCAGACTTGACATTTATACTGAAGGATGAAGTAAGACCTTCAGCTTTTTTTAAAAAGGTGTTGATTTGGAACACCTGTATGGGTTATGGTTTATTAAGGTTGTGGTTTAGAAAGATTTTTTCCCTCAGAGCCTTAACTTGTTAAGAAGGTTCATTTATCCTGCACTGAAAACAAAAACTCTATATACTTTGTTTGTGTGCCTCCTGCACTCTCCCATTCCCTACATGAATATGCTCTAGTTGATATTTTTAATATATTGATTTCTTTTTTCTCACAGCAACAAGTGCTTACTCTAGAGGTTAGTGGGCCCTGATATGTCACCAGTCAGATGCCTGCCTAGCCAAAGCTGGACCAAGATTATTCTGTACATTTGTTGATCTTGATGTAGACTTATATCCCTGTAGGGACCGCTAATAGCTCTGGCTTCTGGAGTAAGGTACTAGAGACCGCTCATCCCCGTGTCTGCTTGATTGGTTCAGCTGTTCAATTGCACTTTTATTTGGAAGCACAGTGTTGAAGTTGTCTGGGGTTCAAATGGCTGCTTTGTACACCTGTCATTAGTGTAAGGCAGATGTTTATTTTATCAAGCTATTTTATCTCTATATTTAACTAAAAACAAAAGTTCCCAAAGATCTGCCTTCACTTCAGAAAATATTTTTTGGATTAAAAAATTTAAGCCTAAACCTTAAATAAAGTGAGTTGGTTATTCAATCCAAGGATTAAGTCCCAATCTACCTCTCAGCACAATGCAGAAGCTCACCACTGTATTGCTGCCATTAACTCATGCCAGAACCCTTTGTCAATAACTGGAATTACAAAATTTTGTTAAAGAAAATTTATCAAGATCTTTCTTTACTGCCTTCTCTATATGTACATCTCAAAAACATGTACATCTCGAAAACATGTACATCTCAAAAACTGGAGTAGAAAGTTAGATTGCTCAATTACAACTCCTCTAGAACTCTACAGCTCTGACATGCAGATTCACACTCTCCTCTATTTGCTAAGTATGTAAAGAATGTTTTCTTTTAAAGTGTTCTCTTTTGAGAACAACTGCTTATCTGTTATAAAAGCATTTGGTTAAATTGATAGCATCATAAAAAACAGTGGCTTCATTTCAATACATATTTTTGAGATGATTGTCTAGAAGCCAGATTAATTAAATCCAGCTTGTGACCTTGCTAAGCATATAAATTGGAAATTCAGATACATTCAAAATTATGGGTTCATTTAAAAGTGTTCTACCTTTTGGGTATGAGACTAATATCACTAATTCCTCAATAGTTATCATGGCTCTATCTTAATTAATTAGAAAATATGTGTGTTTAATTCTTTGAGAATTAAAATACAGAATATTAACAGAGGGTTAAAAACTGCTTCAACTCCAATAAGATAAAGGAAGCTCAACATCTATGAGCTGAGTGTTTAATTAGCTTTGCCTACTGGGTTCATTTTTATGTCAATACAACAGTGGATCAGACAGTACGACTTTGAACTGGTGAATGTAAAGAATTGTTTTTCACCTAAGCTGCTTTGGAAGAACTGATGCTTGCTGCTAACTAAAGTTTTGGATGTATCAATTTAGAGAACCAATTACTACCTGCAAAATAAAGCATACTGTGGTACTTCTGTTTGATCTAGTATGTGTGATTTTAGATTGATGGATTAAAAATTAATAAAGATCATACATTTCATGCCACTATGGATAACCTCATTTTTATTCTATATGCTCAGCCTTAAGAGCTTAGAGTTAATTGTATAACCTAAGTTCCTTAAATTCTAGTCTCTTGGATTGTCAACAGGAATCGTAGGATCTCATAGATCTGCAACTTAACCAAGTCCTGTCATTAGGAAGGCGCTAGTACAGAACCTTTAGTACAGACACCTCAAATAGGGGGACCTACATAGTCATGGAAATTACAGGAAAACATCAAAAACAAAATATGGAAATCTAACAAATGTAAGAACATCTTAACAAATGTACTTTCAGCGTATGTCTGTCTGCATTGATGAACTGTACTCATTGTTGAAGTTCATTTCATTCTGAGTGAGATATACCTCAGGGATATGGTGGGGCAAGGGGACGAGCTATCCATTTTCTGAATTTCCTTTAAATTCCTTGCAATCCAGTCTAATGCTCAATTTTTATATAATTGGATAAAACGACAACACATACATAAACATACTCCTTTTTACATAAGAAGTATTTTTGGTGGGAGAAGGAATTAGACATTGGCTCCCTCTATAGTTCCAGAATAATAGGGTTTCATTTTCTGAAAGACATTTAATAGCTTGTAATTAAGTCAAAAAAAAATGGCCTTCATAACTCTGCCACCTCACGAGGCCTCTGAAATAAGCACTTTAAGTTGACTGATCATCAGGAGGAGTGGTTCCATATATGCTGCTGTGAGGGTTACAATGTATCTAGAAAGTCAATTTGGAGGGTCATCTTTTTAAGTTCAATGTGTATACTTTTTGAATGCCAGAACTGCCTTTAGAATTCTGATGAAATGTTTTTCCTTTGTTTTTGCTGTCTGCATGTATTTTGATAGCAGTGTAAGTTTGGGTCCCTTTAATTTCAAGAGGTATGCATAATGAATGTGAGAAATCTTGCCATACAATGCATCTTTAGTAGGAAAAAGCCATAATTTTACTGAGCAGTTATAGTGCTGTGCACTTTAAACACGTTATTTCATTTAATATACCAACTGTCTGAGGTTGGGGGTATCATTTCCAGTTTACAGATGAGATAACTGAGGCTCGAGTTGGTTGCTTAACCAAAGTCACACAGGATTAAGTGGCAAAATGAACATTTGAGCCCAGTTCTATTTGCCCCCCAAAGAACATGCAGTTAACCACTATACATCCTGCCTTTTGCAGAAACAATAGATTTTTTCAAAGCACATGCCTTACATTAAATGATTACAGAAATCTGACTTCTGTACTCTTCTATCTTGTATGTAGTTGCCTTATAAATATTCTTCAATATTCTTAAAATAACTTGAGTTTATCCAGCCCACTTGTGGGGCAGATGGATGTTATGGCAGCATGCCTTTTGGAAGATCAAAACCAAGCCCAGTTTGCACTGTACCTCATCAGTAATATTAAGCCCTGAATGTCACTTTTTTTCAGGGTAGCCTCATCTGGTTATTCTGATCACATATCATTGTCATTCTGCCCTCAAACTCTTGTGCATCATGAATCATTTTGACTGTGTATAAGTGTCTTTAAGAAACTAAATGGAACTGTCTCTCTCTTCTCACTTTCCTTAATACCATTCATACCCCTTCCCCTCCTCCCTCAGCTTTAAGTGCAGTGTAGCCATGACACTCAACTATCTTTGCCAGGTGGTTCTGAACCCTATTAATACACAGTTCCTATTCCCAAATCTAAGGCCTTTTGGGAAGGGTTTCAAGAATTTTTTTTTTTTTTTTTGAGACAGAGTCTCACTCTGTTGAACAGGCTGGCGTGCAGGGGCACGATCTCGGCTCACTGCAACCTCTGCCTCCTAGGTTCAAGCGACCGTCATACCTCAGCCCCCCGAGTAGCTCCCAAGTAGCTGGGATAGCCACCATGCCCGGCTAATTTTTGCATTTTTAGTAGAGACGGGGTTTCACCGTGTTGGCCAGGCTGGCCTCGAACTCCCAACCTCAGGTGATCCACCTGCCTTGGCCTCCCAAAGTGCTGGGATTACAGGCGTGAGCCACTGTTTACACAGCCGATTTCAAGAAATCTTTACCTGCAGTTTCCAGCCATAATCTGGGGCAGCCCCATGCCCCTCCCTCCTCATCTACTACTTTCCTGTATTCACTTCAGCCATATTGACCCCCTTGCTACACCTGGCTAATTTTTGTTTATTTTTGTATCTTTAGTAGAGACAAGGTTTCACCATGTTGGCCAGGTTGCTCTCGAACTCCTGACCTCAAGTGATCTGCCCGCCTCAGCCTCCCAAAGTGCTGGGATTATAGGCGTGAGCCACCATACCCGGCCAATGTTAGCTTTTTATTTATATCAATCTGGACTTCCTCCTAAAGATGACAGATGTCAGCTGTTTAGATAAGATCATAGAAAGAGGAAGTGGAGAGAGAAAAGGCTGAGGTAAAACCTTAAGGAACAGAAATCTACTTAGACTGGGTTAAAAAGAACAAAAGAGGCCGGGCGCAGTGGCTCACTCCTGTAATCCCAGCACTTTGGGAGGCCGAGGCAGGCGGATCATGAGGTCAGGAGAGCGAGACCACCCTGGCTAACACAGTGAAACCCCGTCTCTATTAAAAATTAAAAAAAATTAGCCAGGCGTGGTGGCGGGCGCCTGTAGTCCCAGCTACTCGGGAGGCTGAGGCAGGAGAATGGCGTGAACCCGGGAGGCGGAGCTTGCAGTGAGCCGAGATAGTGCCACTGCACTCCAGTCAGGGCGACAGAGCAAGATCCGCCTCAAAAAAAAAAAAAAAAAAAAGAAAAGAAAAGAAAGAAAAAAAAAGAAAAGAAAGAAAAAGAAAAAAAGAAAAGATCGAATTGTGAAGCTATGGGGTAAGTCTCACAGAATTCAATTGAAAGAAGTACATCTTGGACTCAAAGGAATACAGAATTAGATTATAAAGCTTCAACTGAGAGAATACACGGGTGATGACTACCAAGAAGGTTTAGGAAAAAATGAATAATGAGTAATAGCTTTCACTGCATTTGTTAAAATGTATTAGAAAGCTAGAATCAGATGTTAGGTGGGTATAAGAATAGACCAACAGTTCAAAGGACAAGACACAGTATGCACACAAATATATACAGCAGTATGTATTTATGTGTATGTGTATATACATTATGTATGTATATACAGTATGCGTGTGTATATGTGTGTGTGTGTATATATATATGGTATTTGATAAGGATATTGTTTTCAGATGAGTGGGGAAAGAATGGAACATTTACAAATGATGCTGAGGGCCAGGCATGGTGGCTCATGCCTGTAATCCCAGCACTTTGAGGGGCCAACACAGGTGGATCACTTGAGGCCAGGAGTTTGAGACCACCCTGGGCAAAATAGCAAGACCCTGTCTCCACAAAAAATAAAAAATAAAAATTAGCTGGATGTGGTGGCACATGCCTATATTCCCAGATACCCAGGAGGCTGAGGTGGCAGGATTGTTTGAGTCCAGGAGTTTGAGGTTGCAGTGAGCCATGATTATACCACTGCACTCTAGTCTGGGCAACAGAGGGAGACCCTGTCTCAAAAAATAAATTAAAAGAAATATGATGCTAAGATACTAAGATACTAGGTTAGCTATTTGGGGGAAAATACACTTAGTTGCCTACTCACAATACCAAAAGAATTCAAGGATAGAGTTAAGTTTTTTTAAAAAAAAAAAACTATAAAAGGTATAGAATCAAATATAATGGCTGTTTATTTTACCTCAAAATAAAGACCTTCCTAAGAATAGAAGAAAAAGAAGAAATGGCAGTGGAAAAAAAGATTTCCATATAAAAACATTTAATATATCTGACCACTAAAATGCTACCAGACACAAATTCACAGGTAAACTACAAACAAGGGAAAGTATTTGCAATCTTAAGTATAACAAAGAGTTAAGGTGATATTTTTACTATCAAATAAATACAAACAAGATAAGATGAATATTCCCTGAATAAGCTGGAATAAGGACATGAATAGCAAAGTCATGCCAGAAGAATTGCTGATGGATAAGCAACTTGAAAAAATGTTCCATCTCCCTAGTAAACAAAGAAATACAGGTCGAGTATCCCATATCTGAAATGCTTGGGACCAGAAGTGTTTTGGATTTTAGATTTTTTTTTTTTAGATTTTGGAATATTTACCTTATATTTGCCAGTTGAACATCCCTAATCTGAAAATCTGAACTGCTCTGATGAGCATTTACTTTGAGCATCATGGTGGCACTCAAAAAGTTTTGGGTTTTGGAGCATTTCAGGTTCTGGGTTTTTGGATTACAGATGTTCAGCCTGTATAAATTAAAACAACATATCTTTCAAACTGGCTAAGATATTTTTAGTGACAATATTCACTCTTGGCCATGATACAGAAGACCGCACACTAACAATGTTGGGAGTGAAAATAAAAATTTTCAAACAATCTAAGTACCCAGTAAGATAGAACTAAGTAAGCATATTGTGAAATGTTGACATGACAAAATGTTACAAAGCCATTTAATATCACAATATCAAAAATAAAGAATATGAGACTGTGCTTGTGTCTTACTGTTAAGTGAGAAATGAACATCAGAAAGAAATATGTACCATTCTGTTTTGGTAAATAAATCTCTCTACCTCTATCTCTCTTTCTCTCTACATATCTACATCTAACTACTCGTCTACCACCCAAAAAGTGTTTCTGCCTGTCCTTATACCTTACCACGTGATTGGTACAGAGTCCACCACAGCAGGCTCCAGATTGGAACCGTTACTTCTACAGTTGAGGCCACAACAGAATGTGTACTGTGTCCTGTCTTGGTATATATGTACGTATATCTGTAAATATGTGTGTGTATGTAAAGTAAATACATCAAAGTATAAACAGCAGTCACCTCCAGGTTTTGGGATTATGGGTGGTGTGAATTGTTTTTCATAGTTCTTTTTTGATAAATGCAGTCTATTTTGATAATCAGAAGGGTCTCGGGAAAATGATTTCCCAAGAGAGTAGATTTAAATCTCCTTGATTCTTTCCTGTGTGTCTTGGTTTCTAGTGTTGGTGCTCGAAAAGGAGTTAGCGGAAGGAGAGGATTGGGGACATGGCTCCTAGGGGTGTTGGCCTGGTTCTTTCTTGCGTTCTGCATGTGAGAGCTGGCCCCATGAGAGGACAAAGCCTCCACTTCTACCAGATATCAGGGCACTCTCCTCATTTGAAACATGTTTTTATCAAGAAAAATTCCTTTATTTTACGTTGTTCATCAGTCCAGTCACTTAGCCTTGATCACGTGCCGCTCTCCCGCCCCCCACAGGAATACAGAAGCACACTTATCCGTCAGTCTATTGTTCTCTCCTGTGATGCCTGACAGGTGCTTCCCCCTAGACCTGCATATTATCTGCAGAGGTTTCCATAGTAAGGGTCTGAGTTGGAGCCACTACTTGCAGCTGAATGAGAGTGGAAGTTTTGATGGCAAGAGCCTTGGTGGGGGTGGGGATGGGGGACATGCCAAACATCGCATGCTGTCTATCTCCTGCATCTCTGTCTCTGCAGGTTTTGCCAGGCCAACACTCCTAGGAGCCATGTCCCCAACCCTCTCCTGCCATTTCCTTTCCTAGCACCAATACTATCCATAGCAACGAAGCCTGACTCTTTTGGCACATCATCCCACTTCCCTTTCTGCCATACTGTCTCTGTGACTCAAATTTCCTTCATTATCATCAATGATATGGGTCAAGGTATTGGCATACCCTATTAACTGCTATTAATTGGTAAGGGTAAAAAGTTAAGGCACTGTGTTATAGTAGAAAAAGCATGGAGTTTTGTCCCGACCTGCAGGACAGTCGACACGGACCCTGGAAGGGGGAGTGGGAATGGGGGGACAAGAAAATAAGAGAAATAAAGACAAGACAAATAGCCTGATTAAGTCTCGTTTAATGGCGGCGGTGCAATGCCTTATATAGGCTGGCAGGGGAAGAGGTTGGGCCAGGGCGGTGACGGGGGCCGGGTTTTCCCCAATTATAATCGCGCCTGCGCCGTTGGTTGGTAATTTTCCCGGGCGCGGAATCGCGCCTGCGCTGTAGGCTGCATATCTTCCTGGGCGCGGAAATGTTTACGCGCGCGCGGGAAAAGTTTGTAATGAAGAACCCGGAAATGTGCCATCTTGTCTCCGCTTTACGGAGATTAAGCAACGGAGGTCGGCTAATTCCGGGCCTCATGGCTCCGGACAGAGTTTGGTGCCAGGCAAATTGGAGTTTGAACCCAGGCTTTACCAACTCCCAACTGAATGACTTTAGGTAGGTGATTGAGTTGCTCCATCTGTAAAATAGGATAGAATATCCTCCTTGAAGACAGTTAAAGGGGGTTAGCTATTATACCTATAACTTTACAGAGATGTGATGGTTACTGACAGGATAATGGCCATAAAGTCTCACATAGAAGGCACTCAATGGTATGAGTAGGCAATCGAGAGGCATCCCTTATACTCATTACCCCAGCATCACAAAGCAGAACCCCGAGGGTAGGGGAAGGGAATCAACACTTTTTGCGGTCTGAAGAAATTCAGAAACTTGTTCAAGGTTGCACACCTAGTGAATAGCAGAGCAGGTATTTGAACTCAGTTCTCTCTGGTGCCAAAGCTCAGGCTCTTCCCACAAACATCTCACTTCCTGCTTTTACCTACATGTTCCATTCCCAGAACGAAGGGAGAATTGACAGCCAACTTCAGTGATTCTGGCCAAAGATTCAGGCAGGTTACTGTGAAAAAAGCCCTGATATGTGGGGTAATCACACTGAGCTATACAAAAAGCTATGCACAGAACTTCATACATTCCAGTGGACATCAGAGTACATTGTGAAGCCCTAAATGAACCAATTATAATGAGAACTAGGGTTATTCGTTCACATTACACTATGGATGAAAACAAAAGTTCTCAAACTTCAGTGTGCATCAGAAACACCTACTGGGCCCCACTTCTGGAACTTCTGGGGTCAGGAAGTCTGAGTGGGACCTGATCATTTGCATTTGTAGCAAGTTCCCAGGTGATCCTGATGCTTCTGGTCCAGAAACTACACATTGAGAACCACATTAAAATGTACTATAACACTTCCAAGTCTCATCTGTGTCCTGTCTTCCAAAAATTCCAAGGAGCTATCAGCATATGAGTATCACAAAACCTTAGGTGCCAATCCAGAAACCCTAGCTTTGGATTTGATGTCTCTGATGGACCCTTTCCCCTCCAGCACTCCAAAGTAAGTAACCAAGGCCTTCCTGGTAATTGTGACTGTCAGGGAAATGAGAATGCTGGTGGGGCAGGGCCACTTTTGTTCTCTGTCCCCATTCCTGTGCCCATACCAAGCAGGTAGCCGGCCTCCACTCCCCTTCACCTCAGGGAACATTTGTCTTGTGAGCAGACAGGCTACAGCCTGGCTGCTTTCCAGAATCCTAAACACCTTGATAGGATTATGCATAGGAGAGAGGGGACAGTGACTTGGCAGGCAGAAATGCATGAGGGAAGTTTCTGCACATGGGACATCGGGGGACCTCAGGGAGACAGGATCTCAGGGAAATGGCTTAGTGGTACACAGGAGGCTGGATCCCAGGCATCAGAGCGCCAAGCCTAGGTAGAAGAAGCATCTTCCTCACCTGACCTCTCATGTCCCACCATCCCTGGAGCAGCCTGCCCTGGAGCAGTCCCATCTTCAAGGGGCCATGTGGACAGTGAGGGTAGCAGGGAAAATCACGATGTACTGAAGGTCCCACAGAGGTGCCCCTAATCCTTGGGTAACTTGTCGGAAGAGGAAGGGCCCTCCAGTAGTGAATGAGATTGAACTTCAGTGGGATGGAGGGAACATACAGATTTAAGCTGCCACCTCTGAGCAAACTGCCCTGACATACACATGACACAGAAGACACAGCAGTGAAGTGCACACTCTTTATTACTAGTTAGGATCAGAAAACCCTTGACAAAGATTGATCTTGGTGAGCTGGGCGGGATCTCATGGGGTAACCGGTGAACACCTTTAGCTCAGATTGGAGGTAGATCTAACTAACCATTCCTGGCCCCCTTCTTGCCTTGTAGCAGCTGCCTTGGAGAGCAGACAGCCTGCAGTGAACACACCAAGAGGGAGAAAAGGGGCCCAGAGGCATTCCCAAGAGTACTCGCCCAGTCCAGTTCTATTTTTAACCCACATATTCCTCTCAAGAGAAGCACCATCCAGAGCTTGGTGCCCCTGAGGTCTGTCCTTGGAATCCATTTTGTTCTTCATCCACTGTTGACTGGAAAGGGACTTGGGATGGGGGCAGCCCCAGGCTGAGGGCTAGAGTGTGTAGCCAGCACCCCCTGCCCTCAAGCACGGTCTTTCTTCAAGACACCCCAGTGGTCTTTCAGTCAGGCTGGTGGGCAACCAAGAAAATGCCTGTCCCAGTGCAGTGGCTCATGCCTGTAATCCCAGCACTTTGGGAGGCCAAGGCGGGCGGATCATGAGGTCAGGAGATCCAGACTGTCCTGGCTAACACGGTGAAACCCCGTATCTACTAAAAATACAAAAAAATTAGCCGGGTGTGGTGGAGGGCGCCTGTATTCCTGGCTACTCGGGAGGCTGAGGTAGGAGAATGGCGTGAACCCAGGAGGCAGAGCTTGCAGTGAGCCGAGATCACGCCACTGTACTCCAGCCTGGGTGACAGAGCGAGACTCTGTCTCGAAAAAAAAAAAAGAAAAAGAAAGAAAGAAAGAAAGAAAGAAAGAAAGAAAAAGAAAGAGAGAGAGAAAAGAAAGAAAGATCTTAGTGTGACTAGAGCATGATATGTTTGGGAGACAGTGGAATGAGATGATGTTGAGAACATATATAAACAAAGATATTATCTTGCATGGCCTCAAAAGCAATAGTAAGAAGACTGAATTTTATTCTAGGTGTGAGTAGGTGACACTGTAGTGCTTTTTGTTGTTGTTGTTCTGTTTTTTTATTTTTTTTCTTTTTTTAGTGATAGCGTCATCAGATCTAACGTTTTACTCTGAATGTGGCGTGGAATAGAGCTTATATAGAAATTAAGAATATAAATAGGGATAATAGTGTGGGAGTTGTTGCAACTGACAAAGCAAGTAATGATCAAGATTTGGTTTAGTCTAAAGTGTTGTTATTGGAGATGAACACCAACTCCAGTAATATGTGGAATGGGGTTCATCTGGGGAGAGGCTGAGAATGTATTTTGAAAGTAAACTTGACAAGCATTATAGATTGTTTGGCTAGGGGGGTGTAAAGATTGCGAGAAAGAAAGGAGATAAGGGTGACCTACAGTTTTTAAGTTTGAGCCAAGTGGCTGAATAATGGTACCATTTCTGAGATGGAGAAGATTGGGAAAGGAAAGGAAAAAGCAAGAGTACTGTTTATATATATATTTTAGTTTTAAATTTACTTTTATTTCTATTTTTATTTTTTTGAGACAGGGTCTCACTATGTTGCCCAGGCTGGTCTCAAACTCCTCGGCTTAAGCAGTCCTCCTACCTCGGTCTTCCAAAGTGCTGATATTATGGGCATAAGCCACCATGCCCAGCCCAAGAGTACTGTTTCAGAGACGTGGTTTGTGATGTCTCTTAGCAACCAGGATAGAGATATCAAGTAGGTCTTCTGGGATTCAAAGGTCTGGAGCACAGGGAAGAATTTGTGTTGGAAATATAAATTTGGAAATCTATTGATGGTATTTAACAACCATGGACCTGAATGAGACCCCCTAGGGAGAAGAGAGTCATATAGAGATGAATAGAAAACAGTGGACTGAGTCCTGGGGCACTCCAAATGTTAGAATCATAGTTACAGTCAGTCATTGAAAGTGTAAAGATGATTCCATGTTAATTTGGATTTAACCTTTAAAATCAGATAATTATGGTGATGTATGTTATTTCAGCCAATGAAAAATATGAAAAACTCCCCAGATAATTTTGTGTATCTATAATCACACCCAGTGAGAAAAATATATTATCAAAAAGAATGCTATTGGCCTATCTTATTTATAAGTATAGTTGCAAAGAGATGGCACTGACATGTCTGCGTTGTTTTTGTTTAATATCCAAGAGCAATTCCTTGTGAGATTCTTGCATTATACTTGAAGTAGTACAACTTTTGAAGGTATATTATGATAAGTTAAAGATGTACATTATAAGTTAAAGATGTATATTCCACACCATAGAAAAAGAGGGACAACTTCCAGGCTCATTTTGTGAAGCCAACACAATTTTAACAGTCAATCAGGAAAGATAGTGTATAAAGTAATACTGTACAAATTATACTGACACATCTGCAAAAATTCTATATAAAATATCTGTAAAGTTACTGTATCAACATTCTTGTGGCAGATATTGTTGGTTAATAACCAACAACAAAGTCCACTCTTTTGCTAACACAGCCTACACATTGCTCAGTGAGTGGCAAGCCCTGGGTAGCACCTCATGATTGGTTTCAGGCAATGTTATTCTTTGTCAGTGACTGGTTTAGGGGTAGACATGTAACCCTGTGATGGTCAATAAGATATATCAGGAAATTTTCTGGGTGGGTTTCAGGGAAATATTTTTCTTTGCGATTAGATAGAGGACCAATAAAGTGAAATCCATTCACCATGAGTCCCAATCCTTTATGTTTGTGATGCAAGTATATAAGGGCATGTTGTTTGGAGCTATAGGAGTTACCTTGAGACCATGAGAACAGACATGACAGACATATGTTATGACCATCATGCAGAAACAGGGTGAACCGTCACCCAAATTTGGTTCAGAGGTCAAGACTGATGGTACCACACATGCACTAAGAGAGTACAAAAATGTTTATTACTTACCTAATGCAGCTTTCTGGAGAAAGCAGGTAAGCCTCCCAAGTTGATTCAAAAATTGCTTGAGAGAGCAAAGAAAGGAGATCGGCTTAGAATTTTAATTATGGTTAGGGATGGGACTCGGGTAAAGGTTTCTGTGTGTGGGCAGGGGCTTGTATGGTTTGAAACACCTGCTGGCACTAAAGGAGGGAGCACTAAAGCTTTCTTATCAACTTGCCCAGATGTGAGGCATAAGGGGAGAGTGAAGGGTGAGACCTAAAAGCTGTTAACTGTCAAACATCAAAAAATGGAGTCAGGCACTTCATTATAATTTACCCCTGATGTTTGAGTGATGACAAAAATATAACATGTTTCATTTAATTGAATTTGAACTTGTTTAAATAAGCGGTTGTGGGACTCTATGAAGCCTGAAGCCTGTAACCTATAAGGAAGGTGAAATTTCCATTGAATGCCTTGTTTCAGAGCCTAGTGTTGTGTATTCTGAGAAGTGAAATAAGTGCCTTGGTAACTATCAGTAATGTCTGGAACTACAAAGAGGGTAAGGATTGTCCTGATGAAGTTTTATATTGCTTCAGTATATGTACAGGTATGTGCTACCCTGATTTATATTTCAGATAACTATGAGGCAGTAGATTACCACAGTTCTTTACCTCAAAGAGGAATCCTTGGACAAGAAATTGTTATTACTGTCATTGGCTAGACCAAATAGCAAGACCATTGACAATGGCCTGAAAGTGTGTAAAATGGTGCAGATGGGGCTGATTTTTGGCCATAGAAAACAGCACTAAGATGCCTGACTGAAGTTTGCCAATTGTATTAGCCTTGAGTCTCATCTTTTGTCAGGGATGTCCTGGTAAAGGGATGAAAAACAGTAGCTTCAGTTATACCAATCACATGTAATGTTAACAATGTCATCTGTAAAGTATACAAACTCCCATTGCCATTGATTTAGTTGATCCTAGAGGGTGCCTCAGGTGGCTAAGAGGTCTTGTAGAAGGTTGACCTCCTCTACCACCATGACATCTGGTAAGGAACTGAGTACAAGGGAGGCCACGCCCTCCTGAAGGTGGGATATGCCACTGGGTTTAGGTTTGGTTCCATCCGGGAATAAGGAGTACTTGGTGGCCATCGCAAGCTTCTGGGGTGCTGCTTCTATGGCTCAATACATAGTGGACATCTAGGTATGGAGGGCCATGGGCTCAAGGCATGCGGGCCCTCTATTTCTGGAAAAGTCCAGTATGCAGCTAGCAATTGCCTACAGCACAGGGCTGAGGAGGGCAGTTTTTTTGGCCCATAGGCAATGTATGGACAATATGGGTGGTCCAGAGACTCCAAGAGGCACAAAAGGAGGTTACTAACACCTATACCATGAAAAGAATCTGATGGAGGAGCATTAACAGGAGGGGTTGTTGTATTTCAATTTGGACAGAATCTAGAGCCTTTTGTTGGAGGCGTGTCCGTTCAAGGTGGGTTGATTTGCAAATAACCACATAGATGGACTTAAGTAAAATTCGTAAGGGAGGAATATGTTGCCTTCTGAACTCAAAAAACCTAAAAGATGTTAGGCTTGTGGCTTATTTTAACACTGCAGGGACTGAGAGGGTCTATAGCTATTTCTTGACAGTGTCAGGTACAGAGTAGCCCTTGGTTTGCCAAATAATTTTCGGGAATTTACGGATCTGGTGGAGCCTTGTATTGTGTAAGTCAACGGCCTGTTCATTCTTTTGAGCTCCTTTATGAGTAACTGTATGTTCTTAGTGTGTGAAATGAATATCATCAGAAGAGGATATCATGAATATAATGTCATATCTGTGCCCATGAAAAAAGTTGGGTGCAGATAAAATTGTATCTGCAAAGATTGTGTGTAATGGCAAGGCTGTTGAAGTACCCCATGGATATATTGTATCCCTTAGGAGGTGAGCACAAACTGGAGTTGAGAGGTTGTTAAAATAGGCATTGAACAGAATATATTAGCCATATCTATTATAGCAAAATATTTATCAGTTTCTGATTAGATGCAGTCAATAACTTAAATGATTTTGGGTATAGGCCCTTAATGGAGGAGGCCACAGCATTGAAGTTGCACTAATCTACTGTGAGGCACCATTCATTTTTTCCAAGTTTAACAGCAGGCTATTGAAGCCCAGTAACTTAAGTAAAAAAAAGAAAGAAAGAAAGAAAGAAAGAAAGAAAGAAAGAAAGAAAAAAGAAAAAAAAAAAGAAAGAAAGAAAGAAAGAAAGAAAGAAAGAAAGAAAGAAAAAAGAAAAAAAAAGAAAGAAAGAACAGGCTATATTGGATGGTGATAAACAGGAGCAGTGGTATCAACCACTCCTTTTCTCAATAAGCCTTGTATAATGTGTTTCAATCCTTGAAGACCCTATTTTAGTTTACATTGGACCTTATTAAATACTTTAGTGGGGGTGGGGAGAGATGGAAAAGTCCATGTGGTCCCATTTTAAAGCCAATTTGTAAGTGCCAAAAACTTAGTTTTAATTTATTACCTGCTGGATCAGAGTATCCATGTCCACTATGGGATATTTTAGGGCAATGGGTACAATAATCATGGGGAATTTAGGCAAGGCAATTGTTTTGATAGTTAAAGTGGGGCATAACTGTTTGTCCTCTACTTTTATGTTCAGTAACTCCCTGAACATTATAGGGGGTGTGTTGTTCAAATTTAGAAGGATCCCCAGGTATTAGTGAACCCAAGTATTGATTGAAGCCATGAAGGTTTGCCAATTGGTGCATTTTAACAGATACTGAAGTTAATTCATAAGCTATGTTGTAGAGGTGCAAAAGAAATTCAGTGCACATTTATCTTTCTGTTTCACAAATTCTTTAAGTAATTTTTGAATTTCTAGTTGGGTCAAATTGTAGACTTCTGTTTCAGTATTATGTTCCCTCCCTTGTATCCAGATTCCTTCCTTCCTTCCATCTTTCTGCCTGTCTTTCTGTCTTTTCTTTGTGTGTGTGTGTGTGTGTGTGTGTGATTACTGAATACACTTTGGGGAGGTTCTCCCAGCAAAGACACTGGCAGCATTTTGCCCCTGACCTAAAGATCTGTGGAACATTGAAATTGAGAGAGATTATCTGAAATTGGAACTTATGTTTAAAAGGGAAGCAGAGCCTAAGTTTGGAAAATTTGCAACCTGATGATGTGATAGAACAGAAAAACCCATTTTCCAGGGAGAAATTCAAGCTGACTGCAGAAATTTGCATGAGTAAAGAGGAGCCAAATGTTAACCACCAAGAAAATGAGAAAATGTCTCCAGGGCATGACAGAGATTTTTACAGCAGCCCCTCCTATCACAGCCCTGGAGGCTTAGGAGGGAAAAATTGTTTTGTGGGCCAGGTTCAGGCACCCCCTGGTCTGTGCAGCCTCAGGACATGGTGCCCTGCGTCCCAGTCACTTTAGCTCCAGTAGTAGCTAAAAGGGGCCAAGGTACTGCTTAGGGCATTGCTTTGGAGGGTGCAAGTCCCTATCCTTGATGGCTTCCAGTTTGTGTTGGGCCTACGGGTATACAGAAGTCAAGAATTGAGGTTTGGGAACCTCCACCTAGATTTCAGAGGACCTATGGAAATGCCTGGATGTACAAGCAGAAGTTGGCTGCAGGGGTGGATCCCTCATGGAGAACCTCTGTCAGGGCAACGTGGAAGGAAAATGTGGAGTTGGAGCCCCCACACAGAGTCCCCACTGGGGCACTGCCTAGTGGAGCTGTGAGAAGAGGGCCACCGTCCTCCAGACCCCAGAATGGTAGATCCACTGACAGCTTGCACAGTGTGCCTGGAGAAGCCACAGACACTCAACACCAGCCTGTGAAAGCAGCTGGGAGGGAGTCTGTACCCTGCAAAGCCATAGGGGCAGAGCTGCCCAAGACCATGGGAACCCACCTCTTGCATCAGCATGCCCCGGATGTGAGACATGGAGTCAAAGGGATCATTTTGGAGCTTTAAGATTTAATGACTTCCCCACTGGAAGTGTGATGCTCCCCTTCCTGTGACCAAATGATCTCATTGTTCAATTCCCACCTATGAGTGAGAATATGCGGTATTTGGTTTTCTGTTCTTGCGATAGTTTGCTGAGAATGATGGCTTCCAGCTGCATCCATATCCCTACAAAGGACACAAACTCATTCTTTTTTATGGCTGCATAGTATTCCATGGTGTATATGTGCCACATTTTCTTAATCCAGTCTGTCACTGATGGACATTCGGGTTGATTCCAAGTCTTTGCTATTGTGAATAGTGCCGCAATAAACATACGTGTGCATGTATCTTTATAGCAGCATGATTTATAATCCTTTGGGTATATACCCAGTAATGGGATGGCTGGGTCAAATGGTATTTCTAGTTCTAGATCCTTGAGGAATCTCCACGCTGTCTTCCACAATGGTTGACCTAGTTTACAGTCCCACCAACAGTGTAAAAGTGTTCCTATTTCTCCACATCCTCTCCAGCACCTGTTGTTTCCTGACTTTTTAATGACTGCCATTCTAACTGGTGTGAGATGGTATCTCATTGTGGTTTTGATTTGCATTTCTCTGATGGTGAGTGATGATGAGCATTTTTTCATGTGTCTTTTGTCTGTATAAATGTCTTCTTTTGAGAAGTGTCTGTTCCTATCCTTTGCCCACTTTTTGATGGGGTTGTTTGTTTTTTTCTTATAAATTTGTTTGAGTTCTTTGTAGGTTCTGGATATTAGCCCTTTGTCAGATGAGTAGGTTGCAAAAATTTTCTCCCATTCTGTAGGTTGCCTGTTCACTCTGATGGTAGTTTTTTTTTTTGCTGTGCAGAAGCTCTTTAGTTTAATTAGATCCCATTTGTCAGTTTTGGCTTTTGTTGCCGTTGCTTTTGGTGTTTTAGACATGAAGTCCTTGCCCATGCCTATATCCTGAATGGTATTACCTAGGTTTTCTTCTAGGGTTTTTATGGTATTAGGTCTAACATTTAAGTCTCTAATCCATCTTGAATTAATTTTCGTATAAGGAGTAAGGAAAGGATCCAGTTTCAGCTTTCTACTTATGGCTAGCCAATTTTCCCAGCACCATTTATTAAATAGGGAATCCTTTCCCCATTTCTTGTTTTTGTCAGGTTTGTCAGATGGCTGTAGATGTGTGGTATTATTTCTGAGGACTCTGTTCTGTTCCATTGGTCTATATCTCTGTTTTGGTACCAGTACCATGCTGTTTTGGTTACTATAGCCTTGTAGTATAGTTTGAAGTCAGGTAGCGTGATGCCTCCAGCTTTGTTCTTTTGGCTTAGGATTGTCTTGGCAATGCAGGCTCTTTTTTGGTTCCATATGAGCTTTAAAGCAGTTTTATCCAATTCTGTGAATAAAGTCATTGGTAGCTTGATGGGGATGGCATTGAATCTATAAATTACCTTGGGTAGTGTGGCCATTTTCAAGATATTGATTCTTCCTATCCATGAGCTTGGTATGTTCTTCCATTTGTTTGTGTCCTCTTTTATTTCACTGAGCAGTGGTTTATAGTTCTCCTTGAAGAGGCCCTTCACATCCCTTGTCAGTTGGATTCCTAGGTATTTTATTCTCTTTGAAGCAATTGTGAATGGGAGTTCATTCATGATTTGGCTGTTTGTTATTGGTGTATAAGAATGCTTGTGATTTTTGCACATTCATTTTGTATCCTGAGACTTTGCTGAAGTTGCTTATCAGCTTAAGGAGATTTTGGGCTGAGATGATAGCGTTTTCTAAATATACAATCATGTTATCTTTAAACAGGGACAATTTGACTTCTTCTTTTCCTAATTGAATACCCTTGATTTCTTTCTCTTGCCTGATTGCCCTAGCCAGAACTTCCAACACTATGTTGAATGGGAGTGGTGAGAGAGGGCATCTCTGTCTTATGCCAGTTTTCAAAGGGAATGCTTCCAGTTTTTGCCCATTCAGTATGATATTGGCTGTGGGTTTGTCATAAATAGCTCTTATTATTTTGAGATACGTTACATCAATACCGAATTTATTGAGAGTTTTAGCATGAAGTGCTGTTGAATTTTGTCAAAAGCCTTTTCTGCATCTATTGAGATAATCATGTGGTTTTAGTCTTTGGTTCTGTTTATATGCTGGATTATGTTTATTGATTTGCGTATGTCGAACCAGCCTTGCATCCCAGGGATGAAGCCCACTTAATCATGTTGGATAAGCTTTTTGATGTGCTGCTGGATTCGGTTTGCCAGTATTTTATTAAGGATTTTTGCATCGATGTTCATCAGGGATATTGGTCTAAAATTCTCTTTTTTTGTTGTGTCTCTGCCAGGCTTTGGTATCAGGATGATGTTGGCCTCATAAAATGAGTTAGGGAGGATTCCCTCTTTTTCTATTGATTGGAATAGTTTCAGAAGGAATGGTACCAGCTCCTCCTTGTACCTCTGGTAGAATTCGGCTGTGAATCCGTCTGGTCCTGGACTTTTTTTTGGTTGGCTATTAATTATTAATAGCTATTAATTATTGCCTCAGTTTCAGAGCCTGCTATTGGTCTATTCAGGGTTTTTAAGATAATCAGAAATTACACAGGAATACTATTACAATTATTTCACATATTCTGTGAGGTTCCAATAAATGCAATAAAGGAAGAGAATGATATCGCATAATAACTACTGAAAAAGATATAACTTTTTCTGGTGTGAGTGTATGCCCAGAAAATGCAAGAGACATTAATAAATACCAATTCAGTTAATACAGTTGTCAAGATTGCTGGACACAGGGTGAACATAAAAAAAAATTATCCTAAAGTAGGAATAAGTGGGGATAAATAGAAATGGGGGAAATATTTTATTCACCAAAATGGCTTAAATTATAAAATACATTATGTTGTAGGTTTGTAATGGGCAAACTTCTTTAGGTTCAGCTACATTTTCAGAATTTTCTTTCCTTTAGGTTTGTAATTAGGGTTAGTCACAAGAGAGATTATTGTGGGAGACTTGGAGGACAGAAGTGATGCAGTAGCCATTTTGGAGCTCAAATACATTACCTCTTTTCTGCTGGCTCACCACACTGGCACAAGACATTAGCTGGGTTTGGAACTCTTCCACCTTCTTCTGGATTCTCCTTTAGCTTCTCCTATTCCTGGGCCAGGTGTGTGAGTTTGGCTTTGTGACAAAGTGTCTTGGCTTTTACAGGATACCCATACCGTTAAGGTCAGAGGAAACAAGAAGTGATACGGGTTTTAGTCCATCCTTGAGGGTGCCAGCTTGTGCTTGTGGATTCTACCTTACAGTAGTTCTGCTATTCTGATTGAAGCCTGACTGACACACTTGGAAATAAAATTTCACAAAAAAGGAAGAATATTTCCACTACTGGCCAAGTTGGTATAATATAGACTGAATTTACTCTCCCACTAGAAACAAAAAACTTTGAAAGTGGACAAAAGATATGAAATGGTGGCTTTTCAGTCACTGAGCATTAAGTAATGAAGGACAGTGATCCCTGAAAAATGGGAAAGAAATGAGGTGAGACCCATGTTTACTCAGCATACTGTCTGGAGAGAGTTTGCAGGCCATGACACAGGGAAGAGGAACTCAGGTGGAGTCTGGAAAACTCCATGAGTTAAAGAGGAAGGTAGGAGAATCGGGGAGACCAGGGTGGCTAGGGATTGTTAGACAGAGTACCAGAGAGGGGAAATATAGATAGAGAGGACTCCAGAAGCCTGCAGGGGATCCTTCTGAGTAGTAATGGTCCCCTGAAGAACCGATGGACTCATGGCTCAAGGATGTCAAATTAAAAAAAAAGAAGAAGAACTGATGGACACATGTGAGGAAACTACCTAAGGCTAAGGAATTAACCACAGAAAAGAATTGGCACACACAGAACTGGAAATAGTGCCTGTCCCCTTTAGCCAGGCTAGTAAAACCTCATAATTCATGGAACATTGGGTAGAGTATTAAAAAGACTCTTGCATTAATAGTGGAGAATAGTTGGACTCAGAGTGAACAGTGCTCTTGATCTATCTAAAACACCATAAAAGCAAGATCCTAAAGGATCAAACTGTTCCTGTGTATCTAACTGTGTCTGAGAACAAAGCTCAAGAATATTTATAAGAATACAAACACAACAAATACCCCAAAGTTAAAATTCAACAACATTGAGCATTCAATTAAAAATTACCGAGCATGCAAAGAAACAGAAAAACATGACCCATAATAAGGCAAAATATCCAACAATCCAAACTAACCCCAAAGTGACATAGATGTTGGAATTAGCAGAAAAGGACATTAAAACAGTTATATCTATATTCCATATGTTCAAAAAATTAAGTAAAAACAGATAATGTAAGAAGGCAAAAATAAAGTTTCTAGAGATGAGATAAACTATACTAGATGGGATGAACTGCAAATTGGACATTGCAGAAAAAAATAGTAAACTTGAAAATTTAGCATTAGAAACTCTCCAAAATGGGATATCCAGAAGAAAAGACATCTAAAGCAATGAGCAAAGCATCAGTTAACTGCGAGAAAGCGATTTGTTTTCTCAAAAAACAAATATATATTCCCAAAAGGGGAGTACAGAAAATATTTGAAGAACGAATAGATAAAAAATTTTCCAAATTTTATGAAAACTATAAACTCACAGATCCAAGAAGCTCAATAAATCTCAAACACACAAAAACTGAATACTGCACCAGGGCATATCATGATTAAATTACTCACCTGAGTGCCAGAGACGATCTTAAAGCAACCAGAATAAAAAGTATGTTACATAAAAGGATGACAATAGATTTAATATCAGAAATAATGTGAGATGACAGGGGAGCAAATTTTTTAATTATTTAAAGAAAAATAATTTTTAACCTAGAATTTTATACCCAGTGAAAATATCAAGAAAGAAGGTGAAAAAAAAAAAAACTTATTCAGACATATAAAAACTGAATGCATTATTAGCAGATCCATACTGCAAGAAATGTTAAAGAAATTCCTTCAGGCAGAAGAGAAATGATAGGTGGAAATGCAGACTTACATAAAGGAACAAAGAGCACTGGAAATCTTTGAGACAAGAATATATATTATGTGCGTGTGTGTGTGTGTTTGTGTGTGTGTGTGTGTGTGTATATCTTCCTTTTAAATAAAGGTTTTCCTATTATTTAAATCTCTGAAATATAATTGAGTGCTAAAACAATAATAACAATATAGCATAGGATTGATAATATACGTAAATGTAAAATGCATGACAATAATAGCTCAAAGGCTAGGAGAGGAGAAATAGAAATTTACTACTATTGTAAACTTCTCATATGATGTAAAATGGTTTAATATCACATTAAGGTAGACTATGATAACTTAAAAATGTATACTATAAACTCTAAAGTGACCCTAAAACAACAAAACAGAGAGTTAATGCTAATAAACCAACAAAGGTTAAAAAATTTAAATCATAAACAACATGCAATTAATCCAAAATAAGGTAAAAAAAAGAAGGAAAGTGAAACAAAGAATAGATGAGACAAAGAGAAAGCACATAGCAAGATGATAGATTTAAACTAACTAACCATATGAATAACCACATTTAATATCTATGGTTTTCCCCCAGTTAAGTAAGAGATTATCAGAGAGTAGATTTATATATGTATGTATTTATTTATTTTGAGGGAAGGTCTCACTCTATCACTCAGGCTAGAGTGCAATGGTGCGATCTCATATCACTACAACCTCTGTCTCTTGGGCTCAAGCAATCCTCCTATCCCAGCCTCCTAAGTAGCTGGAACTACAGGTGCATACCACCATGCCCGGCTAATTTTTTAATTCTTTATAGAGATGAGGGCTCACCATGTTGCCCAGGCCAGTCTGGATCTCCTGGGCTCAAGTGATCTGCCCTCCTCAGCCTCCCAAAGTGGGATTACAGATGTGACCCATCTCACCTGGTCCGGAGAGTAGATTTAAGAGCAAGACCTAACTATATGGTGCCTCAAAGAAACACTATTTAAACATAAAGACACGAATAATTTAAAAGTAGAAGGATGGATTTGGCAATGATTTCTTGGATATGAGACCAAAAGCATAGTCAATAAAAGAAAAAATAGATAAATTGGACTACATCAAAATTAAGAACTTCTGTGCACAAACATGATCAGCAGAGTGAAAAGACAAAATATTTTTTCTATTCAGAATAGAATGAAACCAGAGATTATATAGTACAAGGAAAATACTGTAAGTTAGAGATTGTCAGGATAAAAAAAAAAAAAGCAAGACCCCTGGTTATTTCAAGAAATCAATGAAATTGATAAATACCTAGCCCGACCCATTAGGAAAAGAAGAGAAAAGACACAGATTACCAATATAAGGAATGAGAGAAAAGACATCACTACAGATTCGTCCTGGCATTATGAGGATTATAGGGGGATATTATGAACATCTTCATGTCACTAAAAATGACAGTATAGAGCAGGGATCCCCAACCTCCAGGCCACAGACTGATACCAGTCCATGGCCTGTTAGGAACCGGGCTGCACAGCAGGAGGTGAGTGGTGGGCAAGCAAGCGTTACTGTCTGTGCTCCACCTCCTGTCAGCTCAGTGGTGACATTAGATTCTCACAGGAGCACGAACCCTATTGTGAACTGCGCATGTGAGGGATGTAGGTTGCGTGCTTCTTATGACAATATAATGCTTGATGATCGGAGGTGGAACAGTTCCATCCCAAAACCATGCTCCGACCTCATTCCATGGAAAAATTGTCTTCCACAAAACCAGTCCCTGGTGCCAAAAAAGTTAGGGACTGCTGACCTAGAGATATACTAAGATAAACTATTTTCTCTAAATCTTTGTCTGCTATGACGAATGTATGTGTCTCCCCCAAATTCATATGTTGTTACCTAAGACCCAGTGTAATAGTCAGAGGTGGGGCCTTTGGGAGTTGATTAAGTCATGAGGGGTCTACCCTTAAAACAGGGCTTGAGGGAACTAGCTAGGTGCTTTTGCCCTTCTGTCTTCTGCCATGTGAGGATGCAGCAAGCCCTTACCAAACACCGAATGCTGGCACCTTAATCTTGGACTTCCTATCCCTAGCTGTGAGAAATAAATTTCTATTGTTTATAAATTACCCAGTCTGTGGTCTTTTTTTTTTTTTTTTTTTTTTTTTTTTTTGAGGCGGAGTCTCGCTCTGTCGCCCGGACTGGAGTGCAGTGGCCAGATCTCAGCTCACTGCAAGCTCCGCTTCCCGGGTTTCCGCCATTCTCCTGCCTCAGCCTCCCGAGTAGCTGGGACTACAGGCGCCCGCCACCTCGCCCGGCTAGTTTTTGTATTTTTAGTAGAGACGGGGTTTCACCGTATTAGCCAGGATGGTCTCGATCTCCTGACCTCGTGATCCGCCCGTCTCGGCCTCCCAAAGTGCTGGGATTACAGGCTTGAGCCACCGCGCCCGGCCTGTGGTCTTTTTAAATACCAGCACAAATAGACTAAGACAGGATCTGAACACCATGGTTTGTGTTGCAGTTTGGGTTCTCCAGAAATAGATCCTGAAATGGAGTTGAGGGTACAAAAAGAGGTTGAAGAAGGATTGAGCCAATGGAGAAGCTGAAATATGATGTAGGCCAAACGAAACCTTGGCATGCCCAGCAAAGAGCTCTAGAATGAATATTGCTAATCAGAATGATCCCATGTCAAGCTCACTCAGTTACTAATCGTAGGCTGCCCCAGGAAGGGTGTAACTGGAGCAAAGAGATTCTGCAGCTGAGTCACACCCTGAAGAAGCTGACAGCTATATCTGGCCTGCTGACTGCTCTCTCCAGAGCTGAGCAGTAAGTTCTTCCTAAAGAGGGATCTGGGTACTGTGTCTCTGTTTCTACAACAATACATCACTTTTGCCACTTGGATACATTTCTCTCTATAAAGCTGGGGAGCAGCTTCTATAGGACTGGAGCTGGCCTTTCCTCCTGAGGGAAAACTCAGAAGAGGGAGGTTAGTGTTACAAACTAAAACCAATACTATAGTAGTTAGTCTCGGGTTCACAAATGATAATTACAATCTTCCTCTTTGACTATCCATTCTAACTTCTTCTCACCCTCAATGTACAGCCTCCATTGCCTCAGTGGCTTGGCTAGTGGTATGACCCTTCCTCCTTGAGGGGCCTGATTCTTCATCATCATGTTCTTCTCAGTTCAGAATTGCCATACCTGTTCATATACAGTATTTCCCCTGTCATAACTGGGAAAGGTAGGTAGTACCTAGAAATATTCAAGTGGATCATCTGGGTTCTACACATATTTCTGTAGGGAAATAGTTCAACCATGGCACTCTGGCAACGTTGAAGATATTCACATGGGCAACATAGACAATGCTCAATCTGTCTGACCAAAGTCTTGACAGAACATTCTATGATACTTCCAGGAACATGGCAAGAAAATAGTCTTGTAAGGAGCTATTACAAGGTTATTTCTCATCAGCTTCTCTATGTTGTGGGAGGATGCCATGAATCAGGTTCTCATCTACCCTCTGGTCTCATGAGGTGTGGCACTATCCACCTTTGTCTCCTTAATATAAAGCTGCAGGCTATAACGCTGATTAGCTGCAATTTAGAATTGATTCTTCAATGACAGAGTGACCTACCAGTCATGTCATCTGTCACTTGACTCCTATGGTTCAGTGTTGTCCTATGGGATTAAGGATGTGGGGAGCTGACTTTGTGTTGATTTTGCTTATGCTGTCTATGTAAGTAATAAACTATGTGTGTTCATTTGGCTTGTTACCTTACCAGCCAAATCTGGTAGCAAGAGTAGCAGCCAACCAGCAGCTGCTTCTGTTCAGACACTGGCTGGACAGTTCCTCCCTGCTCCCACTGTATACCAGTACCCCTACCTCCTCCTGATAATCAGGTTTGACTGACCAAGTTAAGATGGTGAGTTTTCTTGCCTGCTGGTCCAAATGCCTAGGTGGCAGCCACAGGTTGTAGTTCAATATGAATCTTGTCTTCTCTATTGGCTAGAGCAGTGGTTCTCAACTGGGGGCAATTTGGCTCCCCAGGGAACATTTGGCAGTGTTTGGAGATACTTTCACCACAGTTGGGGAAAATGTACTACTGGCTTCTAGTAGGTAGAAGCGAGGGATGCTGTGAAATATTTCATAATGCACAGGACAGCTCCCGCTACAAAGAATTATCCAGCCCAAAATGACAATAGTGACAAAATTAAGATAGTTTCAGTTAGAGTGAGCTCTCTTCAGGGCCAGGACCTCTAACCCTAGAAAGTTCCGAATTGCAGGTATGGCAAAAGCAAAGTCCCTGAATGTGTCATTAGAAGTGACGGTAAGTGTGGGTACTCTTGCTTCCACTCCTTTGTTTCTGAACCCATGTATTATCATTTTTTTAAAATATTATAGAGATGGGTAACTCACTACATTGCCCAAGCTGGTCTTGAACTCCTGGCCTCAAGTAATCTTCTTGCCTTGGCCTCCTAAAGTGCCGGGATTATAGCCATGAGCCACTACACCCAGTCTGAACCCATGTATTCTTACTGAAGACATACACCATATAAAATTATTTGATTCAATAAATATACTGCATTCTGGAGAATAGGACCCTAACCTCACAGAATATTGATTTTGAGTTGGCGCTTCAGCTGTTCTTCAGCAGGCAATTCCACTACTCTGTCAAAATATCCGTTTTCTGGGTGGTATCATACAGTAGGGAACTAGTAGATCTCATCTTCACAGGTCCACTTCTGTATCTTTTTTGATGAAAATGAATCCCCTGGTCTAATGTGATGTTACATGATATCACACAGCAATTCATGAAATACTCTAAGATTTCAGATATCAGTGTTGACTGGGACCCTGTGGTTAAGAAAGGTAAACCCATACCAGGAATATATGTTCACTGCTGTGAAAACAAACTGCTGGTACATCCAGGATAGAAGTGATCTACTGTAGTCAAATTGTTACCAAATGGTCAGTTGGACACCTGAAGTGGTGGTGCCATACCAGAGGCTACATGGTGTCAGGTTGCAGATTAGAGGTGGCAGCAGTTAGACCAGTCTTGTTAAGTATGAGTTCATGCTGTTGGTCTCCTGTTTAGTCTCCACCTCCGCCACTAAGGCTACCCTGTCCATGTCCAATATGCCAGCATTGAAGTGGCTGGCTAATGTTAACTGACCAAGTCATTTTGTATACTTGGTTTTTCTGTGCTTCTTCCATGGTAGACACTCTCCAGTGAGCATTAACATGTGACACAAAGACCTTCACACTTTGTAACCACTGCCATATGTTGATAGGCATCCCAGACTCTGTCTGCAATCTTCTGTTTGTGCTCAGAAGCCAATACCTCAAAATAGGGTATGTTGACATGGTGAACAAAAGAAGCCTCAAGGTGTCACTGACCTCTCCCAATCATCTCTCCCAAAGAAGTTGAAGTTCCTTTATCTAAGATCCAGACCCACCAAAAGGAACAATTGTTTTTTCTTCCCCTCCTTGGGTGGGGGAGGGGAAATGTAAGACCAAGAATGTAACCATTCCTGAACAGACCCTTTCACAAGATAATGCACAAATTAGTCTCTGTTCCCTGATCCATTCATTCTCCCTAGTAAGCCCCTCAACAAAATTCTACTTCTCCCCTGTCCCACAATCTATTTTGCCAGGATGGTATATAAGCTTCTGAACCACACTGGGGGTGGGTAACCACTCAATGATTTTTTTTTTTTTTCTGTGCACATGTTGCGTACGTGTTAAATAAATTCGTATGCCTTTTCTCCAACTAATCTGACTTTTGTGAGTTTATGTTTTAGGTGACACTTCAGAGGGCCAAGACCCTTGGTCCCTACACTTCCAGTCTTTTTCTTTTCATTTAGATCCTTTCAGTGAGGTTGTGTACCACTGTCCACAAATCTGTACATTGTCTAACCTTTATACATGTATTTTACGTGCTTGATAAACTAGAGGAGAGATTGAGCATTATAAGTAAAGACATGGAAGATATAAAACAAATCCAAATCAAACTTGTAGAAATGAAAGCTTCAATATCTGAGATGAAATATGTACTGTATTAGATGAATGACAGATTAGCAATGCAGAGAAAAAGGTTGGTGAACTTGAAGACACAGCAATAGAAAATGTTCAAATGAAACACAGAAAAAGACTAAAAATAATCAGAGTATCAGTGAGTTGTGAGAGAATTTCAAGCGACTCAATAAATGTGTATTTGGAGCCCCTGAAGGAGAGGATGGTGTTGGAGTGGTGGCAGAAAAAAATGTCAAGAAATAATGGCTGAGGTTTTTTTCCAAACTTAATGAAAACCATAAGCATACAGATCCAAGGAGATCTATAAACTCCCAGCACAAGAAACATAAAAATTATGCCAAGTACATCATATCAAGTTGCTTAGAAATAGTGATAAAGAGAAACTCTTAGAAGCAGCAAGGAGGAAGAAAAGGCACAAGGGTAAGGCTGACATCAGATTTCTTGAAGGAATCAACTAGAAGACAGTGAAACAACATCTTTAAAGAAGTGAAAGAAAACACTCTCAATCTAGAATTCTATACTCCTCAAAATATTGTTCAAAAACAAAGACAAAGTAAACTTTACAGGCATATAAAAGCTGAAAGAAACCACCATCAGCAGTTCTGCACCACAAAAAAATGTTAAAGGACGTTCTCCAGGCAGAATGAAAATGACACTAGTTGAAAACCTGGATCTACACAAAAGAATAAATAAAACTGGAAATGGTAACTATGTGATTAGATATATAAGATTTTTACCTTATAATTTAAATCTGTTTAAAAGATAATTGTTTAAACAAAAGTATTAACAATATGTTGTGGGGCTTGTAACATATGCATATGTGAAATGTATGATAACATTAGCATAAAATTCTCGAGGAGAGAAATAGAAGTATTCTATTGTAAGGTTTGTATACAACACATGAAATAGTATAAATAACTTGAAGGTAGATTGTGATGTTAAAGACATAAACTATAAACCAGTGGTTGTCAATCGGGGTGATTTTGACTCCTTGGGAACATTCAGCAATGTCTGAAGACCTTTTTGGTTTCCAAAACTGAAGGGATTATGTGATATTGTGAAATATATATTTGGTCTTCATCCCAGTTTCTTAGCATACAACTCCTGAAATCCTTGGGATCTTCAGAATGGTGTGTCTTTTTGTATGTTTTGTTTTCGTTAAAATTTTTTTCTCACACCATTCTCCATAACACTTGTATGCTAATGGGTAGGCTAATGGCTGGCAGCCCCTAGGATGGAAACACTAAGGTAGAATTAAAGGGTTGGGACTTTTAGCCCCACTCTGAGCCTCTAGGGAGGGAACAGCACTGAAGGTTGATCACAAATTGCCAGTTATGTAATCAATCATGCCTACTTAATGAAGCTTCCCTAAAAACCCAAAAGAACTGGGTTCAGAGAGCTTCTGGATAGCCAAACACATAGAGGTCCCTGGAGGGTGCCATGCCTGGAGAGGAAGTGGAAGCTCTGTGCCCTTCCCACACTGCTTGCCCTATGTATCTCTTCATCTATATCCTTTAAAATATCTTTTGTAATAGACCAGTACACATAAGTTAAGTGTTTCCCTGAGTTCTGCGAACTGCTCAAGAAAATTAGTAGAACCCAAGGAGGGGGTTGTGGTAACTTTGATTTATAGCCAATTGGTCAGAATCACAGATAAAATAATCTGGGTCTTGCGATCAGCATTGTAAGTGGGGCTTAGTCTTGTAGGACTGATTCTTCAACCTGTGTGATCTGATGCTATCTCCAGGTAGATACTGTCAGAATTGAATTAATTAGAGGATGCCCAACTGGTGATGTCTGTTGAATTGGTTGCTTGCTTGTTGATGGGGAGAAATCCCCATATATCTGATAGCAGAAGTGTTCTGTGAGTGTACAGTAGAAATTGAGTTTGTTTCTTCTTTCTTTCTTTTCTTTCTATTTTCCAGAGAAAGTGTCTTGCTCTCTCACTCAGGCTGGAGTGCGGTGGTGTGATCGTAACTCACTGTGACCTCAAATTCCTGGGCTCAAACGATTCTCCTTCCTCAGCCTCCCAAGTAGCTAGGACTACAGGCATACACCACCATGTCCAGCTAATTTTTAAATTTTCTGTAGAGACAGGATCTCACTATGTTGCTCAGGCTGGTCGAACTCCTGACCTCAAGTGAACCTCCCACCTCGGACTCCCAAAACGTTGTGATTACACGTGTGAGCCACCATGCCTGGCTGAGTTTGGTTTTTGTTTTACACAGGGTACTAGTGGTAGCTATTAGATAGAGGCCAGGGATCCTGTTAACTATTCTAAAATGTACAGGAAAGCCAAAATAAAAAATTATGAGGCCCCAAATGCCAATAATTCTGAGGTTGAGAAAACCTACTATAAATCCTAAAGCAACATTGAGATAGAACTTTTCTTGCAGAAATTGACAAGCAGATCCAAAAATTCACATGGAAATTCAAGGGATGTAGAAAAGCCATCTGTTGAACAAGTGGTTGTTAAAATAATCTTAAAGATTATTTCCTGATTGCACAGCTTACAGAAAAGCTACAGTAATTAAGTGTGGTAACTCAAAATAGTTGTAGATCTAAATGTAAGAACTAAAGCTACAAAACACTTAGAAGAAAACATAAGAGTAAATTTATTGTGACCTTGAATTAGGAAATGGTTTCTTACATATGACACCAAAAGCACAAGCAACAAAAGAAAAAAGATAAATTAGACTTAATCAAAATGTAAGACTTTTGTGCTTCAAAAGATACTGTCAAGAAATTGAAAAGACAACCCACAAAACAGTAGAAAAATTTTGCAAATCTTTTATTTGATAAGGGTCTGGTATCCAAAATATATAAATAATTCTAACAAATTAATAAAAAGACAAATAGTCCAATTTTTAAATGAGCAGAGGATTTAAATAATTTCCCCAAAGAAGACATACAAATGGCCAATGTGCACATGAAAAACTGTTCAATATCATTATTCATTAGGGAAATGGAAATCCAAATCACAATGAGATGTCACTCCACACCCAGTGGGATGGCTATAATAAAAAAAATTGGACAATAACAACTGCTGGCAAGTATGTGGAGAAATTGGAACCCTCATATATTGCTAGTGGAAATGTAAAATGATGCAGGTACTTTGGAACACAGTTTGACAGCTCCTCAAAAAGTTAAAACATAAAGCTGCCATATGAGAAATTTCTCCTTCTTCCTTCCCATATTTTGTTCTGTCTTAGTTTATTTGTGCCACTATAACATAATACCACAGGCTGGGTAATTTATTTAAGAAAACAGAAATTTAGAGGCCAGGCACAGTGGCTCATGCCTGTAATCCCATCACTTTGGGAGGCTGAGGCAGGCGGATCACCTGAGGTCGGGAGTTTGAGACCAGCCTGACTAACATGGAGAAATCCTATCTCTACTAAAAATACAAAATTAGCTGGGCGTGGCGGTGCATGCCTGAAATTCCAGCTACTCAGGAGGCTGAGGCAGAAGAATCTCTTGAACCCGGGAAACAGAGGTTGCAGTGAGCTGAGATCATGCCATTGCACTCCAGCCTGGGCAACAACAGTGAAACTCTGTCTCAAAAATAGATAGATAGATAGATAGATAGATAGATAGATAGATAGATAGATAGAAATTTATTTCTCACAGTTCTGGAGGCTGAGAAATTCAAGATCAAGGCATCGGCATTTGGTCTGATGAGGATTTTCTTGCTGTGTCCTTACATGGCAGAAGGCATGAGAACAAGCTAACCAAATGCTGTGAAGCATCTTTTATAAAGGCCTTAACCCCATTAACAAGGGTGCAGCACTTATAGCTTAATCACCTCTTAAAGCACACCTCCATATATATGTATAGTCATCCCCATTAGAAGTCTCTATTCCTCCTCCCTCCGACCTCGGGTAACCACTGGTCTATTTTGCATTTTATGAAAATTATAGCCACCATAGAGGATGTGAAACGTATCTTTTTTCCCAACTTTACTGAAGTAATTATTGACAAATAAAAATTGTATATATTTAGGGTGTACAATGTGATGCTTTGACATACATATATACATTGTGAAATGATTAACACAATTAAGCTAATTAATATATCTATCACCTCACATAGTTACCTTTGTCTGTGTGTGCGTGGTGAGAACACTTGAGATCTACTCTCAGCAAATTTCAAGTGTACAATATATTATTACTAACTATAGTCACCATGCTTTACATTTGGTCTCCAGTATTCACTCATCTTACAACTGAAGGTTGGTACCCTTTGACCAATATCTCTCCTTTCCCCCCATGCCCTAACCCCTGATAACCACCCTTCTATTCTCTGTTACTATGAGTTCAACTTTTGTTTTCAGATTCTGCATATAACTGAGGTCATGCAATATTTGACTTTTTGTGTCTGGTTTAGTTTGCTTAAGATAATGTCCTCAAGGTTCATCTGCATTGTTGTAAATGGCAGGATTTCCTTCTTTTAAAGGATGAATATATATGCCACATTGTGTGCACTCATTCATTTGCTAATGGACACTTAGATTGTTTTTCTATCTTGGCTACTTTGAATAATGCTGCAATGAATATGAAAGTGCAGATATGTCTTTGAGACAGTGATTTTATTTCTTTTGGATATATACCCAGAAGTGGGTTGCTAGACCCTGTGGTAGTTCTATTTTTAATTTTTTGAGGAACCTCTGTACTGATTTCCATAATGTTTGTACCAATTTACATTCCCTCCCAACAGTGTACAGCAGTGAAAGGGTTTCCTTTTCTCCACATCCTTACCAACATTTGTTATTTTTTTATAGAAAAAAAATTCTAAAATGCGTATATAACCACAACAGAATCCACATAGCTAAAACGATTTTGAGCAGTAAGAACAAAGCTGCTGGCATCATATATCCTGATTTCAAACTATAGTACCAAGCTATAGTAATCAAAATATGGTACTGGCATAAAAGCAGACACATAGACCGATGGAACAGAATAGAGAGCCCAGACATAAACCCACACATATATGATCATCTAATCTTCAACAAGGTGCCAAAAATATATAATGGGGAAAGAATAGTCTCTTTAATAAATGGTGTTGGGAAAACTGGATATGCATATTCAAAAAAATAAAATTGGACCCTTATTTTACACCATTCACAAAAATCAGTTCAAAGTGGATCAAAGACATAAACATAAGACCTTATTGTGGTTTTAATTGGCATTTCTCTAAAGAGTAATGATGTTGAGCATCTTTTCATGTGTTTATTGACCATTTGCATATCTTCTCTGAAGAAATATCTATTTGGATTCTTTATACATCTTTAGTTGGGTTATTTGCCTTTTTATTGTTTAAGTGTAAGAGTTCTTTACATATCCTGAATACTAGAACCTTAACAGATATATAATTTGCAAATATTTTCTCTTATTCTGTGGGTGGTATTCTCATTTTCTTGATAGTGTCCTTTAAAGCACAAAGACTTTAATTTTAATAAAGTCCAATTTATCTATTTTTTTGTCACTTGTGCTCTTGGTGTTATATTTAAGAAACCATCGTTTAATCGAAGGTCATGAGGGTTTATGTTTTCTTCTAAGAGTTTTATCATTTATAAATTTTGTTTTTATTTTTTATTTATTTATTTAATTAATTATTTATTTATTTATTTATTATTTTTTTTTTTTGAGACGGAGTCTCGCTCTGTCGCCCAGGCTGGAGTGCAATGGCCGGATCTCAGCTCACTGCAAGCTCCGCCTCCCGGGTTTCCGCCATTCTCCTGCCTCAGCCTCCCGAGTAGCTGGGACTACAGGCGCCCGCCACCGCGCCCGGCTAGTTTTTTGTATTTTTTTTTTAGTAGAGACGGGGTTTCACTGTGTTAGCCAGGATGGTCTCGATCTCCTGACCTCGTGATCCGCCCGTCTCGGCCTCCCAAAGTGCTGGGATTACAGGCTTGAGCCACCGCGCCCGGCCTGTTTTTATTTTTATAGGGACAAGGTCTCACTCTGTTTCCCAGGTTGGAGCGCAGTCCAGGAGTCTTTGAACTCCTGAGCTCAAATGATCCTCCCACCTTGGCCTCCCAAAGCACTGGGATTACAGGCATGAGCCAGGACACCCAGTGTCTATAGTAACATTTAAAATTGTAAGTCTTTCAGCTTTGTTCTTCTTTTAAAAGATTGTTTTGGCTATTCTGTGTCCCTTCCATTTCCATATGAGTTTTTGGATCACCTTGTCAATTTCTGGGAAAAAAAAAGGTAGTGGGAATTTTGAAAGAATTGAATTTGTAGGTCAATTTGGTGAGCATTGTCATTTTAACAATATTAACCTTCTAATCCATGAGCACAATGTCTTTCCCTTTATTTAGTTCTTTAATTTATTTCAATAATAGTATGTAGATTTCAGAGTATAAGTCTTAGACTTCTTTTGTTAATGTTTTCCTATTTTATTCTTTTTATACTATTTTATTTATTTGTTTATTTCATAGAGACTCACTATTTTCCTATTTCTTTTTATGCTATTCTTTTTTTTTTTTTTTTTTTTTGAGACGGAGTCTCGCTCTGTCGCCCAGGCTGGAGTGCAGTGGCCGGATCTCAGCTCACTGCAAGCTCCGCCTCCCGGGTTTACGCCATTCTCTCGCCTCAGCCTCCCGAGTAGCTGGGACTACAGGCGCCCGCCACCGCGCCCGGCTAGTTTTTTGTATTTTTTTTTTAGTAGACGGGGTTTCACTGTGTTAGCCAGGATGGTCTGGATCTCCTGACCTCGTGATCCGCCCGTCTCGGCCTCCCAAAGTGCTGGGATTACAGGCTTGAGCCACCGCGCCCGGCCCCTATGCTATTCTTTTATGCTATAGAGATGGGGTCTCGCTATGTTACCCAGGCTGGTCTTGACCTCCTGGCCTCAAACAATCCTCCTGTCTTGGCCTCCCAAGGTGTTAGGATTACAGGCATGAGCCACTGTGCCTGGTCGCAAACCAGATTTCTAATGCAGAATTTAATTACAGAATTTTCTTTGGCAAAGGCAAAGCACAGTAAGTCAAGGAGGCTTCTTTCTCCTTCTCTCTCTCTTCCTACCCCTTCTTTCTTTTGAGCAAGTGTGGAAAAAATGCTAGGGTAGGATAAAAAAAAACTGTTCTTTGAAGATCTTCATGTTAAAATTTTGAAAATATTTTAATCTAAAAGTTCAGGTATAACCATAAGTAGTTGTAGAATTTGATAGGAGACTGTTTGACAAAATGTAGTGAACACCTATTCTATCTGCCACTTCATAGTCATTCACTCCTCTTTGGTCACATCGCCTCAATTTTCCTCAGGAGATTACCTTTCCCTAACAGTCAACTCAGGCAGTTTGAGTCGTGTTGATATCCCTCTTAGCTCCAGGGGTGGGCATGTGACCGAAGCGTGGCCAATCAGAGGTTTCTTCCAGTGACCACAGAAATTGGTTCAGGGATTGGCACAGGATCAAATTCAAGCCAGTGGGAGACTCAGAATTTTTATTTTTTCATAAAAATATTCTTCTATTGATACTATTTTACATATTTATGGGGTACATGTAAGTGTTACATGCTTATAGTGTATTATTATCAACTTGGAGCATCCATCCTCTTGAGTATTTGCATTTCTATGTGTTGGGAACATTTCATATCCTCTCTTCTAGCTACTGTGAAATATGCAATACACAATTGCTAACTGTAGTCACCCTACTCTGCTATAATATTAGAATATTTTTTCTATTTAACTGTACACTCATTAACCAACCTCTCTTCTTTCCTCCTTTCCCACTCACACACCCTTCCCAGCTTCTGGTATCTATCACTCTAATCTCTATCTCCATGAGATCAAGTATTTAACTCCCACATGACTGAGAAAATCCAATACTTGCCTTTTTGTGCTTGGCTTATTTCATTTAACATAATGGCCTCCAGTTCCTCCACGTTGCTGCAAATGACATGATTTCATATTTTATGTGGCTGAATAGTATTCCATTGTGTGTATGTATGTGTATGTGTTGGTGTGTATGTAGTGTGTGTGTGTATATATATATATACCATACATATATTACATTTTCTTGATCCATTCATTCTTTGATAACATTTAGGTGATTCCATATCTTTGCTATTATGAATAGTGCTGGGATATACAGGGGGTGCAGGTATTCCTTTGATATACTAATTCTTTTCCTTTGGATGAATACCAAGTATGGAATGTTGATCATATGGTAGTACTGTTTTTAGTTTTTTTTATTTTGTTAAAGAATCCCTGGGGGGCGGAGCAAGATGGCCGAATAGGAACAGCTCCAGTCTCCAACTCCGCGCGAGCGACACAGAAGACCGGTGATTTCTGCATTTTCAACTGAGGTACTGGGGTCATCTCTCTAGGGAGTGCCGGACAATCGGTGCTGGTCAGCTGCTGCAGCCTGACCAGCGAGAGCTGAAGCAGGGCGAGGCATCGCCTCACCTGGAAGCGCAAGGGGGAAGGGAATCCCTTTTCCTAGCCAGGGGAACTGAGACACACAACACACTGGAAATCGGGTAACTCCCACCCCAATACTGCGCTTTAAGGAAACAGGCACACCAGGAGAATATATCCCATACCTGGCCAGGAGGGTCCCACGCCCACGGAGCCTCCCTCACTGCTAACACAGCCGTCTGCAGGGATCTATACGCAAGGCAGCAGCGAGGCTGGGGGAGGGGCGCCCGCCATTGCTGAGGCTTAAGTAGGTAAACAAAGCCGCTGGGAAGCTCGAACTGGGTGGAGCTCACAGCAGCTCAAGGAAGCCTGCCTGTCTCTGTAGACTTACCTCTGCGGACAGCGCACAGCTGCAGTCCATTAGGGGAAAGAGCGGGGCCCTTGCAGACGCGAATGACTCTGTCTGACAGCTTTGGGGAGAGCCGTGGATCTCCTAGCGGAGGTTGAGATCTGAGAACGGACAGACTGCCTGCTCAGGTGGGTCCCTGACCCCTGAGTAGCCTAGCTGGGAGACATCCCCCACTAGGGGCAGTCTGACACCCCACACCTCACAGGGTGGAGTCACCCCTGAGAGGAAACTTCCAAAGAAGAATCAGACAGGTACACTCGCTGTTCAGCAATATTCTATCTTCGGCAACCTCTGCTGCTGACACCCAGGAAAACAGGGTCTGGAGTGGACCTCAAGCAATCTCCAACAGACCAACAGACAGTCCTTCTGACTGTCAGACGGAAACGATCAAACAGGAAGGACACCTATACCAAAACCCCATCAGTACGTCACCATCATCAAAGACCAGAGACAGATAAAACACAAAGATGGGGAAGAAGCAGGGCAGAAAAGCTGGAAATTCAAAAAATAAGAGCACATCTTCCCCTGCAAAGGAGCGCAGCCCATCGCCAGCAACGGATCAAAGCTGGTCAGAGAATGACTTTGACGAGATGAGAGAAGAAGGCTTCAGTCCATCAACCTCTCAGAGCTAAAGGAGGAATTACGTACCCAGCGCAAAGAAACTAAAATCTTGAAAAAAAGTGGAAGAATTGACAGCTAGACTAATTAATGCAGAGAAGATCATAAACGAAATGACAGAGATGAAAACCATGACACGAGAAATATGTGACAAATGCACAAGCTTCAGTAACCGACTCGATCAACTGGAAGAAAGAGTATCAGCGATTGAGGATCAAATGAATGAAATGAAGCGAGAAGAAACCAAAGAAAAAAGAAGAAAAAGAATGAACAAAGCCTGCAAGAAGTATGGGATTATGTAAAAAGACCAAATCTACGTCTGATTGGGGTGCCTGAAAGTGAGGGGGAAAATGGAACCAAGTTGGAAAACACTCTTCAGGATATCATCCAGGAGAACTTCCCCAACCTAGTAGGGCAGGCCAACATTCAAATTCAGGAAATACAGAGAACGCCACAAAGATACTCCTCCAGAAGAGCAACTCCAAGACACATAATTGCCAGATTCACCAAAGTTGAAATGAAGAAAAAATCTTAAGGGCAGCCAGAGAGAAAGGTCGGTTACCCACAAAGGGAAGCCCATCAGACTAACAGCAGACCTCTCGGCAGAAACTCTACAAGCCAGAAGAGAGTGGGGGCCAATATTCAACGTTCTTAAAGAAAAGAATTTTCAACCCAGAATTTCATATCCAGCCAAACTAAGCTTCATCAGTGAAGGAGAAAAAAATCCTTTACAGATAAGCAAATGCTTAGAGATTTTGTCACCACCAGGCCTGCCTTACAAGAGACCCTGAAGAAGCCCTAAACATGGAAAGGAACAACCGGTACCAGCCATTGCAAAAACATGCCAAAATGTAAAGAACATCGAGGCTAGGAAGAAACTGCATCAACTAACGAGCAAAATAACCAGTTAATATCATAATGACAGGATCAAGTTCACACATAACAATATTAACCTTAAATGTCAATGGACTAAATGCTCCAATTAAAAGACACAGACTGGCAAACTGGATAAAGAGTCAAGACCCATCAGTCTGCTGTATTCAGGAGACCCATCTCACATGCAGAGACATACATAGGCTCAAAATAAAGGATGGAGGAAGATCTACCAAGCAAATGGAGAACAAAAAAAGCAGGGGTTGCAATCCTAGTCTCTGATAAAACAGACTTTAAACCATCAAAGATCAAAAGAGACAAAGAGGCCATTACATAATGGTAAAGGGATCAATTCAACAGGAAGAGCTAACTCTCCTAAATATCTATGCACCCAATACAGGAGCACCCAGATTCATAAAGCAAGTCCTTAGAGACCTACAAAGAGACTTAGACTCCCATACAATAATAATGGGAGACTTCAACACTCCACTGTCAACATTAGACAGATCAACGAGACAGAAAGTTAACAAGGATATCCAGAATTGAACTCATCTCTGCACCAAGCGGACCTAATAGACATCTATAGAACTCTCCACCCCAAATCAACAGAATATACATTCTTCTCAGCACCACATCGCACTTATTCCAAAATTGACCACATAATTGGAAGTAAAGCACTCCTCAGCAAATGTACAAGAACAGAAATTATAACAAACTGTCTCTCAGACCACAGTGCAATCAAACTAGAACTCAGGACTAAGAAACTCAATCAAACCGCTCAACTACATGGAAACTGAACAACCTGCTCCTGAATGACTACTGGGTACATAACGAAATGAAAGCAGAAATAAAGATGTTCTTCGAAACCAATGAGAACAAAGATACAACATACCAGAATCTCTGGGACACATTTAAAGCAGTGTGTAGAGGGAAATTTATAGCACTAAATGCCCACAAGAGAAAGCAGGAGAGATCTAAAATGGACACTCTAACATCGCAATTAAAAGAACTAGAGAAGCAAGAGCAAACACATTCAAAAGCTAGCAGAAGGCAAGAAATAACTAAGATCAGAGCAGAACTGAAGGAGATAGACACAAAAAACCCTCCAAAAAATCAATGAATCCGGGAGTTGGTTTTTTGAAAAGATCAACAAAATTGACAGACCGCTAGCAAGACTAATAAAGAAGAAAAGAGAGAGGAATCAAATAGTCGCAATAAAAAATGATAAAGGGGATATCACCACCGACCCCACAGAAATACAAACAACCATCAGAGAATACTATAAATGCCTCTACGCAAATCAACTAGAAAATCTAGAAGAAATGGATAATTTCCTGGACACTTACACTCTCCCAAGACTGAACCAGGAAGAAGTTGAATCCCTGAATAGACCAATAGCAGGCTCTGAAATTGAGGCAACAATTAATAGCCTACCCACCAAAAAGTCCAGGACCAATGGATTCACAGCTGAATTCTACCAGAGGTACAAGGAGGAGCTGGTACCATTCCTTCTGAAACTATTTCAATCAATAGAAAAAGAGGGAATCCTCCCTAACTCTTTTTATGAGGCCAACATCATCCTGATACCAAAGCCTGGCAGAGACACAACAAAAAAGAGAATTTTAGACCAATATCCCTGATGAACATCGATGCAAAAATTCTCAATAAAATACTGGCAAACCGGATTCAGCAGCACATCAAAAAGCTTATCCACCATGATCAAGTGGGCTTCATCCCTGGGATGCAAGGCTGGTTCAACATTCGCAAATCAATAAACGTAATCCAGCATATAACAGAACCAAAGACAAGAACCACATGATTATCTCAATAGATGCAGAAAAGGCTTTTGACAAAATTCAACAGCCCTTTATGCTAAAAACGCTCAATAAATTCGGTATTGATGGAACGTACCTCAAAATAATAAGAGCTATTTATGACAAACCCACAGCTAATATCATACTGAATGGGCAAAAACTGGAAAAATTCCCTTTGAAAACTGGCACAAGACAGGGATGCCCTCTCTCACCACTCCTATTCAACATCGTGTTGGAAGTTCTGGCTAGGGCAATCAGGCAAGAGAAAGAAATCAAGGGTATCCAGTTAGGAAAAGAAGAAGTCAAATTGTCCCTGTTTGCAGATGACATGATTGTATATTTAGAAAACCCCATTGTCTCAGCCCAAAATCTCCTTAAGCTGATAAGCAACTTCAGCAAAGTCTCAGGATACAAAATTAATGTGCAAAAATCACAAGCATTCTTATACACCAGTAACAGACAAGCAGAGAGCCAAATCAGGAATGAACTTCCATTCACAATTGCTTCAAAGAGAATAAAATACCTAGGAATCCAGCTTACAAGGGATGTAAAGGACCTCTTCAAGGAGAACTACAAACCACTGCTCAGTGAAATCAAAGAGGACACAAACAAATGGAAGAACATACCATGCTCATGGATAGGAAGAATCAATATCGTGAAAATGGCCATACTGCCCAAGGTTATTTATAGATTCAATGCCATCCCCATCAAGCTACCAATGACTTTCTTCACAGAATTGGAAAAAACGGCTTTAAAGTTCATATGGAACCAAAAAAGAGCCCGCATTGCCAACAATCCTAAGTCAAAAGGACAAAGCTGGAGGCGTCACGCTACCTGACTTCAAACTATACTACAAGGCTACAGTAACCAAAACAGCATGGTACTGGTACCACAACAGAGATATAGACCAATGGAACAGAACAGAGTCCTCAGAAATAATACCACACATCTACAGCCATCTGATCTTTGACAAACCTGACAAAAACAAGAAATGGGGAAAGGATTCCCTATTTAATAAATGGTGCTGGGAAAATTGGCTAGCCATAAGTAGAAAGCTGAAACTGGATCCTTTCCTTACCGCTTATACGAAAATTAATTCAAGATGGATCAGAGACTTAAATGTTAGACCTAATACCATAAAAACCCAGAAGAAAATCTAGGTAGTACCATTCAGGACATAGGCATGGGCAAGGACTTCATGTCTAAAACACCAAAAGCAACGGCAGCAAAAGCAAAAATTGACACATGGGATCTAATTAAACTAAAGAGCTTTTGCACAGCTAAAGAAACTACCATCAGAGTGAACAGGCAACCTACAGAATGGGAGAAAATTTTTGCAACCTACTCATCTGACAAAGGGCTAATATCCAGAATCTACAAAGAACTCAAACAAATATACAAAAAAAAACAACAACCCCATCAAAAAGTGGGGAAAGGATATGAACAGACATTTCTCAAAAGAAGACATCCATACAGCCAACAGACACATGAAAAATGCTCATCATCACTCGCCATCAGAGAAATGCAAATCAAAACCACAATGAGATACCATCTCACACCAGTTAGAATGGCAATCATTAACAAGTCAGGAAACAACGGTGTTGGAGAGGATGTGGAGAAATAGGAACACTTTTACACTGTTGGTGGGATTGTAAACTAGTTCAACAATTATGGAAAACAGTATGGCGATTCCTCAAGGATCTAGAACTAGATGTACCATATGACCCAGCCATCCCACTACTGGGTATATACCCAAAGGATTATAAATTACTCTACTACAAAGACACATGCACACGTATGTTTATTGCGGCACTATTCACAACAGCAAAGACTTGAATCAACCAAATGTCCATCTGTGACAGACTGGATTAAGAAAATGTGGCACATATACACCATGGAATACTATGCAGCCATCAAAAAGGATGAGTTTGCGTCCTTTGTAGGGACATGGATGCAGCTGGAATCCATCATTCTTAGCAAACTATCACAAGAAGAGAAAACCAAACACCGCATGTTCTCACTCATAGGTGGGAACTGAACAATGAGATCACTTGGACTCGGAAGGGAACATCACACCTGGGGCCTATCATGGGGAGGGGGGAGGAGGGAGGGATTGCATTGAGTTTATACATGATATAAACGTCATGCGCATGTACCCTAGAACTTAAAGTATAATAAAAAAAAAGAAAAAAAAAGAAAAAAAAAAAGAAAAAAAAAAAGAATCCCTATACTGTTTCTATAGTAGTTGTATTATTTACATCCCCCAACTATGTATAAGATTCCCTTTTCTCCACATCCTCACCAGCATCTGTTATTTTTTGTCTTTTTAGTAACAGCCATCCTAACTGGGATAAGATGATATCTCATTGTGGTTTTGATTTGCATTTCCCTGTTGATTAGTGATGTTGAGTATTTTATCATATACATGTTGGCCATTTGTATGTCTTCTTTTGAGAAATGTCTATTTATGTCCTGCACCCACTTTTTAACGGGATTATTTTTTTCATTGTTTAGTTGTTTGAGTTCCTTGTATATTCTTGGTATTAGTCCCTTGTCAGATGAATTGGTTGCAAATATATTTTCTCATTCAACAGGTAGTCTTTTCATTCTATTGATTGTTTCTTTTACTGTGCAGAAGCTTTTTATTTTATTTTATTTTTTCTTTTCAGAGATCCCTGTTATGATTTTTTAAGTTTAATATAGTCCCATTTGTCTATTTTTGTTTTTGTTGTCAGATTTTGAGGTTTTAGTCGTAAAATCTTTTCCTAGACCAATGTCCTATGTTTTCTTCTAGTAGTTTTATATTTTGGGATCTTATGTTTAAGTCTTTAATCCATCTTGGGTTGATTTTTGTATATGGTGAGAGATAGGGGTCCAGTTTCATTCGTCTGCGTATGTATATGCCATTTTTCCAGCACCATTTATTGAACAGATTGCCCTTTCCCCAATGTGTTGTCTTGGCATCTTTGTCAATAATCAGTTGGCTGTAAATATGTGGATTAATTTTTGGACTTTCTGTTCTGTTCCATTGGTCTATGTATCTGTTTTTATATGAATGCCATGCTATTCTGGTTTACTATATCCTTGTAATACATTTTGAAGTCAGGTAATGTGATGCCTCCAGGTTTCTTCTTTTTGCTCAGGATTGCTTTGGCTATTGCGGTTCTTTTTTGGTTCCACACAAATATTAGGATTTTTTTAAGTCTGTGAAAAAATGACATTGGTATTTGATAGGAACTACATTGAATGTGTAGGTTACTTTGGGCATATAGCTATTTTAATGATATTAATTCTTCCAATCCATGAGTATGGAATGTCTTTCCATTTGTTTATGTCCTCTTTAATTTCTTTAATTAGCATTTAGTAGTTTTCCTTGTAGAGGTCTTTCATCTCCTTGGTTATGATTATTCCTAGGTATTTTGTTCTTTTTTGTAGCTATTATAAATGAGATTACCTTCTTGATCTTTCTCAGCTAATTCATTAGGTGTATAGAAATACTACTGATCTTTGTATGCTGATTTTGTATCCTGCAATTTTACTGAATTTATTTACCAGATCTAAGAGTTTTTCAGTAAACTTTCTAGGTTTTTCTAGATATAAAAATTTCAATATCATTTGCAAAGAGGGAAAATTTGACTTCCTCTTTTCCAATTTGGATTCTCGCTTTTTTTAAAACCATTTTGATTCGATTTTTGTATATGGTGAGAAACAGGGATCCAGTTTCATTCTTCTGCATATGGCTATTCAACTTTCCCAACATCGTTTATTAAACAGAGTGCCCTTTCCACAGTGTATGTTCTCATTAACTTTGTCAAAGATCAGTGGCTATAAATGTGTGGATTCATTTATGGGTTCTCTATTCTGTTCCATTGATCTATGCATCTATTTTTATACCAGTACCATGCTGTTTTGGTTACTATAGCCTTGTAGTATAATTTGAAGTCAGGTAATGTGATGCCTCCAGCTGTGCTCTTTTTGCTTGCAATTGCTTTGGCTATTTGGAATCACTGAGCTTCTCTAAAATCAATATTTTTAATTCCTTTTCTGGGATTTAATAAATTTCTTTTTGATTGGGATCTGTTCTGAAGAATTATGTGTTCCTTTGGAGGTGTTATATTTCCTTGCTTTTTCATGTTTCCTGTGTTCTGGTGTTAATATTTGTGCATCTGGTGTAGCAGTTGCTCCCTCCAATTTTTTAAATTTGTTCTTGTAGAGGAGGACTTTTTCATGATGATGTGTCTACGGTGTTGGTTGGATAGGGCACTTTGGCTCTGATTCTGAGTGCATGCAGTAGCATAGTCTCTGTATGATTTCTTTGTTTACTATTATTATTATTATCATTATTAGTGGAGACAGAGTCTCAACATGTTGCCCAGGCTGGTCTTCAACTACTGGCCTCAAGCAATCCTCCCACCTTGCTCTCCCAAAGTGTTGGGATTACAGATGTGAGCCACCACACCGGGGCTCTGTGTGATTTCTTTGGCTGTAAGCAACGTCTGGTATCTGTAATTTCCTGGATGGCTTAGGGTATGTTTATTAATGACATTTTGCTGGGGACTGAGATACCAGGTGGGCCAGTCTTTGGGCCCCAGTGGCAGCAGCTATGGGCTGTGTCTGTCCTTGGGCCCCAGGGCAGTGTATACTGGCACTAACATCAGTGGGTCCAGGGGGACTGATCTTTGGGCCTCCACGTGGCTTGCTCAGATGCTGGTAGTGGCAGTGGTGGGCTGGGCAGGTGGGCAGGGGCCTTGGGCAGCTGATGTGGTGTGGGCAATGGCAGTAGCAGTGGCAAGAGAACCCTCTAGGTCCTGAGTGGAGCACACTGGCATTGGTGGTGGCTGCGATGGTCTGGGTGGGCCAGTCTCCAGGTCTACAGGTGGCTTGCTCAGGTAGGTGCCAGCTGGGTGGTAGCAGCAAGGCCGGTAGGCCCAACCTCAGCCACCAGGAGGAGTACTCAGGTGTTAAAGGTGGAAATGGGTTGGGCAGTTCCCAGACCCCTTGACTGTGTGCTCTGGCATGGAGTGTGGGGCAATGCCGGGGTGGGCAGTTCCCTCGACAGTGCGTGCAGACACTTGCCATAGTAGGCAAAGATGAGGCAATCCTTAGGTCCCAGTGGAATGCTCAAGTGGGGTATGGCAGCAGCCATGCTGCAGCCCTGCCGCTGGGGACTGCAAGTTGCCTTCAGTGGCAGCAGCCTATTCCAGCAGGTGGGGAATGCGTGTTCTTCTTGTATCCCAAGTTTGGTTGTGCCAGGCTGCATCGTGCTTGTGCCTCAGCCCTGTGGCAAACTGCAATTGGAAGGCACCTCAGCCAGGGTGCTGCTGGGCCCCAGGAAAATGTGCAGTCAACTGTGGGCTGGGCTCTCAAAATGGCACTTTGCTGTATGTAGCTGCTTAGGAATGGGAGGGAGTGTGGGGCCCAACACAGACTCTCTCCCTGGAGCAGTGTCATTGTGCAGTTTCCAGGTAGCTCTCTAGGTTAGTTTCAGGGTCTGCAAGAATCTAGGGGCTCTTCCCTGGCTAGAATGGCAGGGATTCATGGTGGGAATGTGGATCTCATGGGGGCCTCTCATTTACCCTTTCTCAGCACTGGGGAGTCTCTCCAGGCTCCCAGTTGATTCCAGCTGATTAGGCTGCTTTGCTTCCCTCTCTTTCTTTGCTTTAGGTGTTTCCTACCACATTTCTGTTGAATTCCAGTGTTCTTCCTTGGATGGTCTATTCTAAGCATGATTATCTACTCGCTATTTTAGTTCTTATTAGTAGAGGAGGCAAATATGAGATGCCACTAGTCAGCCACTTGAAGCCTCACTTAAGAATCTTTTATTTTTTATTTGAATTTTCAGGGAAGAGAAGCTTTCTTTTCAATTGGACATTAACCTTTGAGGATGTAGGCCTGGCAAGGTAGGCAGCCATCTTGCCTATCTTGATTTGTAATAGAGAGCAGAATACAGAGGTGGAGAGAGACTGGTTCCTAATCACATCTTTGAGTTCCTGGACCTGGCTATGCCTGAACCCAAATTACAACTGGACTTTTCAGTTTTTTGATTTGGTAAATTCCCCTTTATCCTTAAGTCAATTTGAATTTTTTGTTCATTTGCTTGTTTTGTCACATGCAAGCAAAAGAATTCTAAATGATATACCAAAGGACACCAGATTAGAAAGTATGAATGAGAAAATTTGAAAAGGGAATAAATACTAAAGAATAGAGAAAAAAGTTCTATAATGGAAAAGCCTAATGCCTTTGACCCCACAGCCATGAAGCAAAGTATGTATGAAAATAAAATTGCCCCAGTCCCTAGGGTTGGTTCAGTAGATGATTCCAACACTATACCAGGCTCCAAGGAGTCTGCTCACAGAACCTCCACTCAGTAGCTGTGCTAGATATCGCCAGTTTGCCCCTCCAGATGCACTCTCCACCTTCCTCCACCCTGCTTTCTTTTTTAGGAGTCTGACCTGTATGGGCTGCATCAATCGTTTTTTGTTTGTTTGTTTGTTTTGTTGTCCGCTCCCCTCCCCCCCCCCCGCCCCCAGCTTTTGGTTGGGTTTGGCCAATGAGAAAAATTAAGTTGCAGTATTTATTCTCCTAGAAGATCACCTTGGGTTAGCTCAGTCCTTCAGCAAAGTCACCACTCCTCTCAAGGTAGCCAATTGTACACAACTCATTCCTTCTGAGTTCTAGTAACCATTTCCTGCTCCTATACTTAGGGTCAAGAGATGGTAAGAGTTCAGCTCTTACTAGGCTGGGTTACTGTGTTATTGGTGGTTCCCTATATCTATGCTTCCATAAGTAATCTCTTTGTAAATAAATCTTCTTCCAATTATCCTTTTTTTTTTTTTTTTTTTTTTTTTTTGAGACGGAGTCTCGCTCTATCCCTCAGGCTGGAGTGCAGTGGCTCGATCTCGGCTCACTGCAAGCTCCGCCTCCCGGGTTCACGCCATTCTCCTGTCTCAGCCTCCGGAGTAGCTGGGACTACAGGCGCCCGCCACCACGCCCGGCTAATTTTTTGTATTTTTAGTAGAGAGGAGTTTCACCGTGGTCTCGATCTCCTGACCTTGTGATCCGCCCGCCTCGGCCTCCCAAAGTGCCAATTATCCTTTTTTTTGTCAAGTGTGCTATCTATTTCTTGTTGAGTTATGGTCATATAGGGGTCTGCATGGAAGTACATTCTGCAGAGTAAGCTGTCAGACTGAAAGCTTACTATATTCTGCTTAAAACTTTTGGATCCCAGTATAAACCCTTCTTCCCTTCTAGATTGCAACTAAAGAACTTTGTGAAGTAGTGTTTCCATTTATTTTTCCTTGCCCTTTGCCTCCATACATTGTATCCACTCTCCTTCCTTCCAACACATGCATATAAATACCCAAACCTCCATTTTCTGCCTGGATAAAAGCACAGTGTAAATCACACTTCTGTATGGTTTGGTTAAATTACTTTATTATGTATGACTATTTTAAGAGGGAGGCAGTAAAGAAAATGACTCTAATGAAGAATTTAGACAGGGAGAAATATGTTGGGATCAGGGATCTGCTGCCTAACAGACTTTAGACTGAGGCAGCTTCCAAGGAAAGAAGGAAAGATTCCTGCTACAGCCTAGCCTCTGAGTTGAATAAGGGATTGGAAACATTTATGTCTTTAATTGCAATTGCCATTAGAGATTTGCTCTGGGAGACAGTTTGTGGCTAGAAGTGCCTTAAAGCCATTTAGCCAGACTTTCATCAAACATTTTCAAAGTTTCTTTTTGAATTTTGGTTCTGTCCCTCCCCCCCCCACCCCGAAAGTTTCTCTTAGTGTTCCTCTCCTACACAAACAAACATAACAGTTTATACCAGGACTCAACCTTGATTAAAAAAAAAAAAAGGGCCGGGCGCGGTGGCTCAAGCCTGTAATCCCAGCACTTTGGGAGGCCGAGGCGGGCGGATCACGAGGTCAGGAGATCGAGACCATCCTGGCTAACACGGTGAAACCCCGTCTCTACTAAAAAATACAAAAAACTAGCCGGGCGCAGTGGCTGGCGCCTGTAGTCCCAGCTACTCGGAGGCTGAGGTGGGAGAATGGCGGGAACCCGGGAGGCGGAGCTTGCAGTGAGCCGAGATCGTGCCACTGCACTCCAGCCTGGGCGATACAGCGAGACTCCGTCTCAAAAAAAAAAAAAAAAAAAGGCTGCTTTCACAAAGCAGTCTAATGAGAAACCAGAGCACAGAGACTACAAAAGAAAAAATGCCCAGAAATGAAACAACTTTTAGTTTTATCCTCCTATGACTAAACCCCAAGAGTCAAAAAGAGGGGAGACAGAAGAAAAACAATATTTAACTAACAGTTGTCAATTGTCAAGTTTTCCACCCACATGACTGCCCAATATTCCTGTGGGAAAATCAGTGATATGGTCTAGAAAGAGAAAATCATACATTTCTTTTCTATTTCAATTTATTGTTGTTGACAACTCCTCAAGACAATATAAATGTTTTTTTACATGTTGATCCCCAGAAAATAGGTGCCTAAGAAAGGTTACTTTAGGATAATGATTTCAGGGGCGTAGAAGGTGAAAAATCATAACCAAAGTCCAGCATGGACAAAACCATGAAAACATTTGGAAATAATATTTCTCATTGACAGGCAAGTAAAACCAAGTGCATTGCAACAGATGGCATACAAATCAAATCCTGATGCAGCACAGTATGGGGAACTATTTAAATTAATCTACTAGAAGTTTATTGAACAGTTAAAACATAACTTTAATGAATATTATCATATCCAGTTCTGTATAGTAAAGCTATATGTTTCATGTCCTAGCTGACAACACAAACTATCTTAGTGCCCTTCAATATTGCTTTGCAATTGTGGACACAATGGATTCCATTGAAAGAGAAATATTGTTTGACAATTGATTCATAATTCCTTGTCTAATAGTCAATGCATTTAACAGGATCATGTATTATGTATAAAATATAGCACCAGTAGTTGAATTCCTGTGAAATGTTAACTATTTTAACTCAAAATTTACATATGTTTCAAAATGTTTGGGATATCATTCATTGATTTTTAAGTAGATGGTACTTTCTGGTAAGCAGCAGCTCAGAGTAGAAAGAGCACTGGACCTGGAGTCAGATGCAATGCAAGTTGTTTTTTCTAAACACTCTCTAATATCCTTTCCAGATCTAACGTTCTATTATCTTTTACTACTGAATCTTGAGAGTTTGATTGTTTGAGGTAATTTTCAAGTGATTTAAAAGTTGTTGTCTTTTTCATTTGTTCCTTTTCTTTTTAAGGTTGAATTTGTTAAGAAAATTGAATTTGTTAAGAAAATGGGTTGAGAGGAGGCAGTTTCATTGTATATTTGTTTGTTTTTGTATTTCTCATTAACCTACTGTAGAAGATCCTATATCTTCTACTACTTATTAGTAGTGGTTGGCCTCCCTCTACTCTGTCAATAAGACTTTGAAGGTGTCTGCGAAGGAGATTCCAAAGAGGAACAACAATTCTTCCTGCCACAATGCCAAGAGAAAAAACACTGTTAGGGACTAGATTGGTGTGTTATGTTTACATGACTGGTTTCAATTCCCAAGATTAAATAGCTTAAAATTTCTTAAGCAAGTTCCCTTAACCCAATGTTGCTTTCGTTCTCATATTTCCTTCTCCCCAACCCTACACGTGTTTACATCTCCACATCAATGTCTGACCAATAGAAAATCACATCTAAAATGCTCAAAATTGATCTCCCCAAACCTGCTTCTCTCTTGTATTCCCAGTCTTGATCAACAATGTCACCATCTTACCGGTTCTAGCCAAGCTCAAACCTTTGGAGTCATTCTCCAAACTCCTTCTTCCTTATTCCCCATTCCACAGTCTTTTCCTTCTCCAGTCACCCTTCACATAGTGGTTGCCAAGTGCTCTTTCTAAAATACAAGCTGGGTGCGGTGGCTCACGTCTGTAATCCCAACACTTTGGGAGATTGAGGCAGGCGGATCACTTGAGGTCAGGAGTTCAAGACCAGCCTGGCCAACTTGGTGAAACCCTGTCTCCACCAAAAATACAAAAATTAGCTGGGCATGGTGGTGTGTGCCTATAATCCCAGCTACTCAGGAGGCTGAGGCTGGAGAATCACTTGAACCCGGGAGGTGGAGGTTGCAGTGAGCCGAGATCGCACCACTGCACTCCAGCCTGGGCGACAACAGCGAGACTCCATCTCAAAAATAAATAAATAAATAAAGTAAAATAAAATAAAACCCAAATGTGATCACAGAGCCTCCCTGATTAAAATGCTTTAATTACTCATTTTCACCTATTGGATAAAACTCAAAGTCCTCTTCCGTCCCTGAATACCTCTCTAGCTCGATCTCTTGCCACTCCCTGCCATTCCTCTGAACCCTTTTCATTCCAGTTACATAAACTGCTCACAGTTACCCAGACACACCATGGTCTCTTCATGACTGTGGCTTTGCATGTGAAATTTCCTCTGCTACTTTCTCAGCTCCAGATATTTTTCCTCATGTTCCCATAGCTTTCCACATACTAGTTTTTTAACTCTCATTAAACTATATTTTATAACTTCTCCACTTGCTTGTCTTCACTACCAGACTACCAGTTCCCTGTTTTGGGAGAAAGGAAACATCATAGAGGAGATTCAGACTTTGGATGCTCCTATGTGGCATTTGAACTTGCTTCGGACTCTGATACACTATACTATTCGCTGATGCTTGCTTTTTTTTTTTTTCTTCTTGTGCCAGTCCTCCCCCTGGTGGAGGTGTTAAGAAGCGGTGGAGTGATCAGGTGACCAAAGATAAGACAAAGTGACCTGGCTGATCCACATACTGGATACGCATCTGCCTCATGTCATTTTTAAAGTAAATGCTAAGTTGGCTAATGGGTCCTGGTTTTTGCCTGGCCTGGCAGGAACGTTCTGTCTTGTCATGTATTCATTGACAGACTCTGATTTCAATTTCCAGAGCTGTAGCAGAAGGTCAATGTAACCACCCCTGATGGTCTCAAAAAACACCATGCTACAGTCAAACAAATAGCACAAGAAGAACTAGCTGGTGGGAATCTTCTTCCATGTTGTCTCCTCTGCCTGAAGCTGAGAAAAACCTGTTTGCAGGAATGTTTGCCTTTAGACGATTACACCAGAGAGCAAGGAATCAAACACCAATCATATCCATATGCTAAGTGTTCTCCCCAGTTGCAGTGAGCCCCACCTCTTTAAAAAGTCACAGGGACAGTCTTCATCTCTATCCCAGGACAATATCCTGTTAGGACTGCTTTTTTCCCAGTTGAAAATAACCTAGTCTTTGAATAAGCATTTAGTTGTGGGAGGCAGAAGTTTCCTAAGCACCTCTGGATATAGAGGTCTTTAGGTATAATGGTCTAGGTTGTCTAGGTTGGTCTGAGTGGTGATTCCCAGGGAAAGACCTTGCCAGCAGGTTTTATTTTCTTCAGAGACAGGTTCTCACTCTGTCACCCAGGCTGGAGTGCAATGCAGCTCACTGCAGCTTTGACCTATTGGGCTCAAGTGATCCTCCTGCCTTAATCTCCTGAATAGGTGGGACTACAGATGCATGCCACCATACCCGGCTTAGGCAGATTTTTAAAAAATGTGTTAGATTATTAGCCTGGTTGGGAGGAATCTGACCTCTAAAACCAACAGAATTTTAGAAAACATGATGAATTTATAATCATAATAGAAATTCTCCTTGATGGCTATTGCATGGCTATTGTAAATTTTATCAGATACTGTGTTTATGCTACAGGGAGACTACCAGCAGCAAGAACAGGTTTTAGTTTTAAGTGGAGGGAAAGGAAATTAATATACTCTGTTTGTCATCAGGAGAGACTACCTTTAAAAAAATCAAACAGCTTCCACAATGTCATTTTATACACATGTCATAGGCAAGGAAAGATGATCTGCTGTCTTAGATGTCCATCTGGCTGTGTCCTAACTGAAGAAAAAGAATTCAAGTGCTACCAGAGATACCATGAGATAAAACAGAAACAGAACTGGTAAGAATGGTCCCCTGAAGTTCTTAGGTTTCTATGTTCAAAGTAAAGATTACCCTGCCCACAAAACGATCATTGATGACATCATTTATGATGCCTTTGCCCTTCAGTTGGCACTGCACAGGCACTGCTTGGTTCTTCACCACGTCTGTAAAGTGCATTGCCACCAAGGGGGACGTGTAGTTAACCTGTAGGTAGAAGAACAATAAATTCTAAGTGTGGGGAGGTGGTAGGGGGGAAGTGATCAGATAATCACTGCAGGATGATAACCCTCACAAAGAGAACTGAGCAAATCCCATGATGCCAGTTCTCAAACGGCCAAAGCAACTGACATACTCTCCTTGCGCTGGGAAAGTGTGGGAAAATCATACATTTCTCTGATAAGTCACTGTCAAATATCTGATTGTCCTCTGGAAAAACCAATTCTGACTCAGCATGATATGATTTTTCTGGAGATCAGACCATGAATTAAACCAAAACTAGTGTCTATTGAGTCCCCTTGTTGGGGACTGACCCCAGCGCTTCAAATGGGAGAAACAGAAGCGTGATTATTAATGCAGGTTTAGGCATGTTGGTAGTAATTTATCTGCTCCTGACTCTGCCACTATCTAGCTGTATGGTCTTGGGCAAGTCACTTTTTCTCTCTGAACCCCAATTTTCCCATTTGTAAACTTAAAAGGTTAAACTAGGCCGTATATGAGATTCTTTCGGATATGGAAAGGAGTGTGGTTGTGATAAGAATTGGTAGAGGGAGCTCCTGGTATGGCCAGCAGCTATTTACCCCTCTACTATCTCCTGCTCCCTAATTCTCATAGATCCCAGCCAGCTCTTCCTTTGTCGCTGAGCCCTTTCTGACAGCAATGACTAAAGGGGATACAGCTTACGTGAGTCAGTTTGCCGTAGTAAGGGTAGTAGCGGAGATCAAAAGAAGCCGACTCTGGGTAGTAACTGATGGATCGGATGTCATTTTCATCACCTCTCTGTAAGCAAAAGCAGGTATATGTGGGGTGCTGGGTCACAGCGTGGGCTAGAGTCTGAGCTAAACGGAGTTGTACCTCAGGCGAAATCACTGTGTGACCCATAACCAACTGTTCCAGGAAGACCATAAAAGCAGAATGGGGCAGAGCTCAGCCGTGACCTATCCCTAGAAGAGCATTTTTAGGGAGTGACTGTGCCTTGTCTTTTCAGTTCAAAGGATGTTGAATAGAAGGCCTGAACTGAGGAGGCCAAAGGTGCTCAATATGGCTCTCTGTTGGCTTCTGGGGGACCCACACAGAAGCAGTCCAAAGGGCTTGCAGTATCTGATGCTGCTCTGGAAAGAGGCCCGACAACTCCAGCCTTTCTCCAAAGAATCACACTGAGCCTGGGACACAGTCTTGTACTTTGGAGCTGAGGGAGATATATGTTAGAACATATTTAGTAAATCCCACTCCATGATTTGCACACTGCAGGCTCGGTTCTATTGGAAGTCAGATCAAGTGCATAGGTACCTGATACACAGGCACACAGCCTACAGTTGGCTCACCTAGACTCATGTCTCTGAACATATTCTCTGTAGTGCTTAATTACAGTAGGTGGGGTCAGAGGGGTAAGCAACAAGAGCTTGGGTATGCAAATGATTAAAGTAAACAGGTCTACCCTTATCACATTATGTCAGGTAGGGGGTTGCCCATTCTGCGATACATTCAGCTTGCCCTAAATAGCAGAGGTCTGGGGGCTAGTAAGGACAAATAGTGCATCACTACTAGTAAATTACTCACTAAGGTCATGTGATTACTTCTGTCAATATACTTTAATTGTTCTTGGTACAAACTAAGTTCTCCTTAATTTATTCTAGTCATTACCTTATCCTGCTTGATTTCTACAAATGGGTGTGGATTTGACCAGTATTGTTTATTATAGAATGTATAGAAATTCTTAATATATGTGTTTAGAAGGACATAAAATATGTAAGGAGGTAGCTAAAAATAATAATTAAAACATTAAAACAATTTTAGAAAGGACAGTTCTCAGCAAGGTTTGATGTAAGCTGAAAAACAAACAGCTTCCGTTAGGGAACAATAAGTAGAACTCTGTCCAGTTAATACGCTAGCTTAAGACTAAGTTGGTCTTTATGATTTACTTGTAATACATTCTTCTAAAAAGCAATGAAATGTATTTTTCGTGAAGGCCTGGGGAATCAGTTCGCATAGTTTGTAGTCTCACCTCACATTGTGAATATTTACACATATACATGACAACAGAATGTGCTTCCTACCTTGTTCATTTGGCAAGTACTGCCTGACCTTTCAGAGCTCATCTTCACTTTTCATAGCACTTGTAATACTTGATTGTCTTGATTTCAGAGACAGAGCCGTACTCTTACCTCAACACTTCTAACACCTAGCAGAGGATCTGATATATAATAAGTGATCAATAAATGCTTGCTGAATGTGGGATATTGGCTGAATAAATGCTGCCTTTTGCTGTTTTCTGATCTGCCACCATGAAGACTGAAGTTTTCAACTGTATTTCTCCTACTGAGAATGGGATTACCAGGTCTCACGTATTTGCAAGACAACTATCCAGGTCTGGGGGTGCAGTTGATGTCACAGAACAGGAGAAAGCTACTGCCTGTTTGAGAAGCAAACCCAAGATCTAAGGGCTTTTTCCTACAAGAGAGCTAATTGGTACAGATGAGATAGAAGTTAATGGTCCCTCGAAGGACAGTTAATTAGCATATTAATCGAGTTCTGTTTATACTTCCCTTGTAGTCATTTGTGATTGCAACACCCAGTACCACTGGTCATTGCTGCAAAATGTGAAATTCAGTTTTAAAATCTGGAAACTAATGACTCTAATGAAAGCTGTTTGTTTAGTTCAAAGAAACAAGTAATTAGAGCTAAAAGCAAAAGTGTACACAGAATCTCAATTAATGACTTGGCACACTGTTGTTCCCCGCTGTGGCCCCTAGCTGAAGTTCGTTCTTTGGTTTTCACAAGTATTAACCATGACACACTGACTGACACACACACACATACACTACACACACAAACACACATGAGTTGAGTGCTTTCTGGAAAGAGGAAAACCTGAAGGAACTAAAGAGAGGTGTAGTTATGAAAAGATTAACCTTTTCCTTAGCCTACCATCCATGTGTAAGTCCTTGAAAGGGATGGACTACCTTTTTGCATGAAACAGATGTGCTAACAATGCTTACTCAAAAGGGCTCTTTACCTGGACTTTGCAGGAAACCTTCACAGGATCTCCAAGCTCAGGACGAAAGCCTACAACCTATCAAAAGAAAACCAGTGTTTTTTGTTTTGTTTTGTTTTGTTTTTTTAACAAAACATATTTGACAGTAAAAATTGGGGCTTTTCTAACCCTCCTCCCAATCATCCTTCCTCAGGCATATGCTTCATCTATTTCGCCTTCTCAGAATGTTACAAAAAGCAAAAATGCAAAACGTCTTTAGAGCTAAGCAGCTCAGCTTACTCTGTGTTGTATTTATGCCTGATATTTACACACAAGGGGAAACTTCAGCAAGTCAACTCTAAAGATGTAAAGAACTTCTAATTTCAAGAGGGGTGTGACTGATAAGGCTCTGCCACACCTAAGTCATGACAGGATGGAAGAAAAATGCATTTTTATGATGTAGAACTGTCCCCCATGCCACCCTCATGTCAATCCCCTGTTTCAAACAGCTCAGTATTCGATTCCTTATTTAAAATACTTTTTAAAAAATTAAAGATGAGGTCTCACTATGCTGTCCAAGTTAAACTTGAACTCCTAAGCTCTAGCATCCTCCTTCCTCAGCCTCCAAGTAGCTTGGATTATAAGCTCGAGCCACTGCACTTGACTAGGACCCCATTCTTGACAAAGGCCATCAAGCAGCAGGTTTGGGGTGAAGGAGAAGAATGGCCACAGGAAGTGCTGGGGGGAGGGAGGAAGAAACTGATAGGCTTATCTGGTTATTTGTATTTCTGATGCTGTCAGTAAAAATGACCAAACCTGTGGTGTGTGAAGACAGAGCCCAAGACAAATGGAGTGGCCAGAGCCCTCCTATCTAGTTCATTCACTTATCACCACCAGATATCAAAAGCCAATATACCGGTTCATCTTTAGAAGGATGCAGGGCTGTCCAGTAGAGTATCCAAAAGTTGGGTCCTCCAGACCAGAGCAGTTCTTAGGAAGGAGCGTTTAAATTGGCAGGCCTTCTTGTCCTCATCCTCATTGCCATCTTGGATGAAGTACTGCCCCGGGGGACAATCTACATTCATTTCCTCTTGAAGACTGTCATTATAACCTAAAGCATGTGTGAGTGGCAATGGGTTATGTTAGACAGGTGCTACAGGGGAAGGCCATGCGTTCAGTAGTCCTCCCTCCCAAATTTCCTTTCTCCAGCTTGTTTGTATGCCTCTGAAAGCCCATTCAGTCTCCCTGTGACCTGGCATCAGGTACCCAACAGCCTTCATTGGCAGCCATCCCTCTAGGAAGTCTTCCTGACTAGTCACTTCAGCCCAGTTTGATTGCCTGTTCCCTTGCTTTTCATTCCCATGGAACTTCTGGATATCCATCTCTGGGTCCTATGTTAGTCACTTTATAATTTTTCTCTATTTTCCACCATTTCTTTTCAGATATGATAAACTATAAACTTGGAAGGCTGTCCCTTCTACTTCTGAGAGAGAAATAGGCACAGAGTTGGTAGATTTTGGAAGAGGGAATGAAATATTCAGGGTATGGTGTATATATAAGGAAGCTAAGTTGCTGGGTTAAATTTCCTGAACTTCACTTAGGAAACAAGGTGAACCCATTGGGCGGTTACAAATTTGGGTAGTCTTTTGGGATTGCCCTTATGGCTACCTGCTCATGGTTCAGTAGCCCTCCCCCCCACTCCCTCACCTGGCAATGGATCCAGAGGCCAGCCCAAGCAGCCACCTAGTTCTCTTGGGCTGGGGACCGACTCTGGTACTGTCTTTACTGGCGGGGCACTACCCACCCAATGCACATGGATTTGATTGCAATAGAGAAATAGTCCTGGGGAGACTGATTTGGGTAATAATAAAACTCCAGTCTCCTGCACAGCAGGCTGAGCATGAATTACTCTTTCTCTATTGCAATACCCCGTCTTGATAAATCAGCTCCGTCTAGGCAGTGAACAAGGTGAACCCGCTGGGCAGTTACAATGTCTCCCTTTGAAGTCAGTGAGAGGCACCTGATTGTAAGAGAGTGAGAAGTATGAGTTGTGAGACAGAAGGAAAGTGGAAGAAGAGGAAGAGGAGGAGAAGGAGGTGGAGTAGGAAGGAGAGGCAGAGGAGGAGGCAGGGGAGGGAATAAGCCAGCTCTTCATCCTTTACAGAAGGAAGTTAGCACTGCAAAATAGAAGCATAAGTTAAAAGATAGAAACCAATGACAACCACGGGGTCTCTACGGTGATGGTGAGGGCATAAGATCTTGTCTACTGAGGCCTGAGACATTCAGGGTTAATGTCCTTTACATTGGATGGAATGTAACATGTGTCGAAGGATACGTATATCAGGGAGCAAGCTTAAAGAGGCTATTGGTGAGGTAACTCTTTGGGCTGCCAAATTTCATACATAAAACTGGGCTTTAGAAATTACTGCATTATTTCCAATTTGATTCTAAGTGATGCAGCCCAGTTAGTCCTGTTAGAATTAGTCCCTATGTATTAATGTTCAAAGTAGCTCAGTATTTCAGAGGAGATTTTGCACCTATGATCTACCAGAGGTAAAACTCAAAATGTACTGCTGAATTCTCATCTAATAATATCAAACCCACAGGTTGTGACTTGGGTTTGAGATTATTAATTGGCAACTGGGAATTTTAAATCTATCCAATTATGGCTATGCCTTTATTTTTTCTTTGACAAAGCTACATTTAATTCAAGGCTTTGTTTTAATTTTTTAGAACAAGAACTATGCTCAAATAACTTTCTAAATAGAGGCTGCAATCATGTGCTCATTGTTTCTCTTGAGGTAGTTCCATTAAAAATAATGTGACATGGACATGACCCTTATTGCAAAATCCCAGTCCTCATGGGAGTGAAAGTGATACTCTGGGATGTCTATTTCAGAGATGTGCTTCTTTTTAGCAGGACACATTATCTACTCTTAGAAACTGAAAAACTAGTGCTTTTTCTAACATTTCCTGCTTCCATCATCATCAGGTCAGAATTGGTATTTCTCTGTCTACTAGCTTCTTGGAGGGATTTTCTCAGCAGGGGATCCGGCAATATATTTGCAATCACTTGCAAGCATTCTGAAACAAAAGAAGATACTGTGCTGGCCATGATGCCTAAAACATTTCTGTGGCTAAAAATAGAACTACATGGACTCAGATCCCGTCTCCCCTCATTTCACAGGTAAGGAATCTGAAACTCAGACTTACCCAAAATAACACTGAGCCTTATGATATAAAGCTGAGTTCTAACTCTTGGTCATATGACAGCAGTGTAGAATTATGAAAAGCAGCATTTCTCAAACTTTAAATTTCCTACAAATCACTGTGGATTTTTTAAAATGCAGATTTTTATTCAGCAGGTCTAGAATGTGGTCTGAGATTTTGCCTTTCTAACAAACTCCCAGGAGATGCCCATGTTGTCGGTCCCATTATAACACGTACAGCAGCGAAGAGTGTCAAGAACATGAAATGTGGATTCAAACACTGGTTCTGCTGCCAGAGTCTTTGATCAAGTTACTTCCCCTTTCTGAATCTCAATTTCCTCATTTATAAAATGAGGACGATCAACTTTATTATGCAAAGTTAAAGTTAAGTGACCAATTTATGTATTTAAATAACACTTCCTAGCACATGACAAGAGATTGTTCTCCTAGTTCAGTGCACATGTTGTAATAGTAGCTGCCCCTAGAATGGATCAACCCCACTTCAACCAGGCCAGGACAACCAAGCCAGAATGACTGGCATTTTTTCCCCACATAGATTAGGTGCAGAAACGCAAACCCCACTGGGGCTCCTCTTTGATAGCTGCATAAAGAACCTGTGTGCTCTGTTAACCTTAACCAAGCTGCTACCTCAGATATTACCTTGTGAAAGGGTCTCCGACAAAGCCATTCATTTGCCCTGAAAATTTATCTGATGACACTATAGAGATAGGCACCTCGAAAATATTTGGGATCAGAATGTTGGAACGACTGCCACCCAGAGATTCTTCCTCTAACTCCTTTCTTGAATGCTGTTAAATAAAGACACTTGGCTAGGCGCGGCGAATCATGCCTGTAATCCCAGCACTTTGGGAGGCCAAGACAGGTGGATCATGAGGTCAGGAGATCGAGACCATCCTGGCTACCACGGTGAAACCCCGTCTCTACTAAGAATACAAAAAATTAGCAGGGCGTGATGGCACGCACATGTAGTCCCAGCTACTCAGGAGGCTGAAGCAGGATAATCGCTTGAACCTGGGGGGTGGAGGTTGCAGTGAGCAGGGATTGCACCACTGCACTCCAGCCTGGGTGACAGTGTGAGACTCCATCTCAAATAAAATAAATAAAATAAAATAAAGACACTTGCCCTCTCCCTTCAAGTTAGCCCATCTCCAAGAAATGACTTCTTTTATCTTGAGAAAGTTTAGAAGATAGGAATCTTCCAGCTCTGGAGAACATTCTTCTTTTCCCACCACTATCTCCCCCCAGAATTATCTTCTATAAATGATCATTATTGAGCCATCTGGATATGTTCAGGACTTAACTGGGTGCTGTATCGTGTTCAAGAAAAGAAAAATGTTCTCTGCCTCAAAGAGCTTATCTTGTTGGAAAATTGACTTGTATGCTTTCAAGACAACATGCAATCACACACTAGAACAATTCTGATTGTAGCTACAGGTGCTAAGGGGGATGCAAAGTAAGGACAGACCATGATGAGCTGGGGTTAGTAAGACTGGGATTCCTGGGCCAGGTGAATTTTGAATTTTGGATTCCCACCCACCACCTTTCAAAAGAACTTTCCACTATTCAGAGGAACTTACTTACCCTGGAGAAATCCATTTAGGCTAATCACATAATGCTGCCAAGTGTCGGGTTCAGAAACGTTGAAGTTGAAGTTAAGGCTATGGGCGAAGGGTCTGATCATAACTCCTGGCAATGAAAACAGGTCTTGGATATATTAACCCATTCTTGCGATAATTTTTTTTTGTATTGATTCCCATGAAACCATTTCCCCCCAGGCAATCAAAATGAAAAGAACCGTAATTTGCCAAGTACCATTTTACTTTTCCTCCTAATAATTGAATCTCTAAGTCATTACCAGGAAGAGCCTAAGTTAATTGAGGCTGAACATGCTGTGCAAGCATATTTCTGTCCAGCAAGTTCTGACAACACAGGGCATCTGGGCACACTCACCAGGAGGCTTTACCCGCTCCGTGAAGGTCGGTATATAAGGACTGATGGTCAGAAATAGTGTGTACATGCAGAGGGTGATCACAGCAGCCAAAGAGGCATAGAAGAAGAAGTAAATGAGTAAGATCAGGCCTGCAGAGCAATCATAGATAAGAGTGGTCAGTGCTTACCAACAAGCCCTTCCTCTCTGCTTAGACTCATGAACCAGAACCAACCCAACCACAAAATGGCTCTTTAAAAAATTCCCCAGATTCAGTATGTCCTTGCTTATTCAGATTTCACCAGTTTGGAGTCAGTGAGGATTGTGTCAGGGGTCTAATTGCAGTTTACCTTTACAACATCTCCGATGGAAGGGCTTGCTGAGCAAATGATGGCCATGAACAAGAATACAGTGGAGTGGAGTTTAAAGTACTGCAGAGGGCAAATTGCTTGAGAGTCCTCTGGGCAACAGTTGATGTCCTAAGTACAAATCATTCTTTGCTATTCATTAAAGTGGATGCCCTGAAGAGTCTAGCAGCTTGGTTCCAATAATTATAGGTATTTGCAAGTGATGAAAACAGCATTTCTTTCCACATAGTCTATAATTCAAACTTTTGATGAATTTCCACTGGACTTGCCTCCAATCAAGGCAAAGTGAGGTTTTGCCCTGCTTATTTCAAATTTTATTCATCTTTATCAAAGATGAATAAAATGGCTCTGCTTTTCAAAAAGAACACTAACACAGGGTGGGGAAGGGAAAAGGAGGAAACGGTACCTAATCACTGACACTTGCCTGTGAACTTTGGCAAGTTACAGAACTTCCTTGCACCTCCAATTCCTCAGAGGTAAGATGGGGATAAAAACAGCACTTACCTCAGATTCTTATCTATATCCCTAACAATATCTGAAATTCAGTCTTTCCTTACATCCTATCCTGACTCTACCACTTTCAAGCTGTTTAATCTTGGACATGCTGTTCACCTCTCTGGGCCTCAATTTCCTCGTCTGTACAATAATGGTACTTACTTCTTAGCATTGAATAATGCATATAAACAGCATAGCACAGAGCCTGGCGAATACTAAATGCACCATAAGTGGCAGTCATCATCGGTTATTATTAACGTTATTATTAGTGCTGTAGGACCAGAAGCATAGTTGTGTGAATTTTCCCTCTGTGGGCTGTATTAGGACTAGGTTTGTCCCAGGATTAGGCAACAATGAGTGAGGTGAATGAGCATGAGATTGCTGCTGAGAAACTCTTTTCAAGCCCTCCTTGGGGCTCTCTCAGGCAACAATGTTTGGCTCTGTTCACAGCAATGACATGGTGTTGGACCTACAGATTTGAACTGAATTATGAACCAGAAACTGGAACAAACCACTTAACTTTGCTGTACCCCAAACTGAATCCAAATATTAATTTTTAAATTGAACCATGAACCAAATAAAATTAACCAAAAAAAGGTATTGTGGAACGGAGAAAAAACCCATAGTAATCTGACTGGAAATGGAACTGACCCTTTTATTTTATTAAGATGAACTAAAGCAGAACTGGAACATGAACACATTGATTCCGTTGGAGTCCTGGAGAATAAACGACAGCACCTCTGTGCCTGTGATACTTGGCTGCTGCCCACTGGCTATCTCATGGGATTTGCCCTGTGTTTCTGCCTCCATTCCTTTACCCCATCCCCATCCTGGGAATGGATCAACAGCTAGAGCCATCCATGGAGATCAAAAGACTCAGTTTCATGGATGAAGGGAAAGCAAGGGAACACAGGTACATTCCTTTGGAGATATCTTCTTTTTTCCCAGGATGTGTGACCAGGAAGCTGTAGATGGGAGAATGACACTAGCAATAAGTCCCCTTAGCCTCACCCAGGAGTGGGTGCCCTAGAGTTTATGATAGGTGATCACAGACTGAGATAGATAGCTCAGTCACCCCCAGGCAAAACCAAGCACAGTCCCCATCTGAACCCATTGATCCCTCTGACACTTTCTGCCCTGGATGTCCAAGTATTACTTAGGTCTTTTCTCCAGGTACTCTAGGGTTCTTTCCTCAATGCCCCACCCAGGCTTGGATAGACCACTGAGTGCTCCCAACTCTTCATTTCTCCCACTAAAACATCCTATCAGGTCCTGAGGCCCTACACATCAGGGCCTTGTTCATTGTTAGAGTTCGTGAAATGGGGCAGTGTTCTGGCAAAAGAATGAACTCTGGTGTTCATCCAACCAGGGTTTGAAATCCCAGCACTGCCACTTAGTAACTATGTGACCATAGGCAAGTTACTTACCCTCTCTAAGCCTCAGTTTCTGCATCTGTAAAATGGGGATAATAATATTACTACCTTGTATGATTCTTGTTGGTATCCAATAAAATAACATAGAGTTTCCAATAATAGGGGTGTGCAGGTACCAAAGAAAAGGCCCAGATTATATTCATAGGCCTGGTAAACATATTGGGCAGGTTGATGTCCAAGTTGGGACAGCATTAGTAAGTGCACAAGTGGGCACCTTGTTCTCAGGAAAGAAGACAGCAAGGCATGTGCTCTATGGCTGAAGCATTAACATTACCATTTGCCCTTTGCCCAGGGTAGCCCAACAGAAGAATTCCTGGGCTCTACTTAGACCTGCTACTCAGAGGTCTGGCTATGGCCTATCATGCAGTGTCGCTATTACCATATCTTCTCTGGGCACTTGAACCTTCCTCCCTCATCCCCACTTATTGGCCTATGTATTGTCTTTCACAGAAGCAATTTGGATCAGCTCATCTGGTGAAGTTCTAATGGCTGGCTGTTTAGGCTCCCCCTCCCAGAATCACACTTGCATTTCACAAGGCTTGTTTTTCCAGTCCTCTTTAGGCAAGGGAGAAACAGCTGTGCACCCTTGGAGCCCCAGTGAGTGTCCAGTATTTGTCTGCAGCTTCCAGAATGTCGGAATGTTCCTTAAATGGTACATTTGTTCCAGTTGAGAGTTTGTGGGATGGTCAGGGGTGGGGCTGGGAATTGGGGAGGGGCGAAGGGAGATGAGAGTCCCACACCTGCTATTCCTAATTCCAGGAAACAGAGCTGACTGTTTCACCTTGACTGAGCTGAATTAGCAACATTAACTATGAGGGAAAGAATTCTTAGCCAAGGGGGCCTTTAGAAGACATGGCCATCAACTTCAGCAACCTAGACCCTTGGCACTAGGGGACTGTTATTTCATCCTTGGCATCCTCTATTTTTTTTCTTCTGTGGATTGACTGAGTTCCAAACCAGCAGCTGCTCTTTTTCTGGGCTGTGCAGAGACTGTGGCAAGTGTGAATTTTACCACTGGCTAAATCTCCTGAGGAGAAGGCTCAGCATTAATAGTTTTAGAGGTGGGTAAGACTGTAGGAGGGGAGTGATGGGGAAGTTGTGGAGTAAAAATGATGGCAGCATATGATGCAAAGAGGAAATGCTAAGGAATATAATTCTGCCATTGATCAAACATGTCTATCATAACAGAGGAAGACACCCACAAGCTGGGGCCAGGGACACGCCTCCTGGCTCTCCTCTGACATTACCAGGTGATGAGGCCTCATAAAAACACTTGGTCAGGTTAGCAGGGATTTGAGTATCATATCTTACAAGAAGTCTTCTGCATAGTTCTTTCAACTTTACAGTTTTAACATCTAATTGGAGCCTCACTCTGATCCTGTGAGAGAAGCAAGTCAGGGATTGTTTTCCTCATTTGGCAGGTGAGGAAACTGAGACTCAGAGAGGGGAAATGATGAGTCCAAGGTCACATGGATAGAAAGTGACAGGACTGGGACTTTAAAAAGTCATGTGCTTTTTCAATTCATTCTCACTGTCTCTCTGCATTGCAACTGATGTTGAGCCCAGTGAGTTTCAGTTACACAGTCAAGTTTGTTCATCCATTTGGAGTTTGTTCTGATGGAATCTGTCCACAGTCTAGGCATTTCCCTAGGCATTGATGCCTTTACATGAAGTGCAAAGAGAAGTTCACAGACAAGCCCATCCAGCGTATGGTAAAGGAGCCCTGGACACCACACCAAAAGCAAAGGACACCAGACTTTGGCACTGGAACTATTGGGACTTACTCCAACTCTGACCTGTTCGGGCCAGAAACATCCTTCTCTCTGGATCCCACAGGTATTCGTTCATGATCTGCAATTTCTGCCACCAGGCATTGCCTGTTGGCTGACCCTGACCCTCTTCCTCCTCCTTTTCCTCCTCTTCTTCCTCTTCTTTCTCCTCCTCTTCTTCCTCCTCCTCTGACTTGGGCACCACTGTCACCCGTGCCTCTTCTTCTGCTTCCTCCTCTTCATCTGCTAAGTAGTTCTGGTTCACTTCATCTGGATCATCCTGGAACAGTGACAAAACATAATACCCTTTTTGAAAAAAAATGTACAATGGTGCATCCCACCAGCCAAAAATAAATTGAAATGACTCAATATTTGGAGATGCTTCAAATTTCCACTTCCCCATAAACATACATGTTCTTACAAGAAGTGGATTTTTCTCTCTGTTCTTTTGGAGGAAATATCCTTTCTATGACCCATTTTGACTCAGTATTCTTTCCATAGAGGTGCAAGTTTTATTCTCAGCTTCAGGCATTTGGGCTCTTCTCCAAGGACTGTTCATATCACTACTCTGTTCTGGGCCTTGACCTCCCACTTAACCTTGGCCTATCAGAGCAGAGGTGAGCTCACACAGGAAGAGGGTGGAATAGTCTTAGACATTGTGTCCGTGATGGCAAACTTTCAGTCCAAGTCAGCTTTATCCTAACACCCTGTACACATTCAGCTGCTCAACTTCACCATTTTAAGTTGTGTCTAAAAATAGCCTGGGATGGACATCAGGAGGAGAGGCCAACTACTGTACCCCTCCTCAAAACTTAGCCTTCCTTCCCAACAGAAACAATAGGTGGGCAGTTATTAACTGCTTCTCTGATTATTGCCCTAGTTTGAATCTCTTCCTACCTTAAATTGGTTGGAAAGACCATCTGAGAGCTGGAACCCCAGGCTTCCTTAGTCCCCCCTCTATGCCTTAGGCAAAAAGCTGGGCACGTAATACATACTCAGCACATATTTGTTGATTGACTGATTACAGCCATTACTTGAGATTTGAAACTGTAATCTTCTCTGAGTGATTCTAAGAAAATTAAACTGAAAAAGAGAGAGGGAGAGAGAGAAACCTAGACTTCACCAAAGTGGTGTTTCAAATACCTCCCAGCCACAGGCCGGAGAATTGTATCTTTGCTCTTTGGGAGTTTGCCAAGGCTTATTGCAGCAGCAGAAAATGAGGCTGCACTCCCTTCTCTGCTGTCCAAGTCTGAAGAGTTGCGGGGCTGTGCACCTGTTGGGGTTGGATGTGTCAAACACTAGAGACCAGGGGCTCTGTGCTGCTCCCTCCCTGCCTGATTCCTCAAAGGCCATTTAGAGGGCACTCGGCTGAAAATGCTGCCTTTGCTGGGGGGAGGAGGGCTCAGCAAATTGGATTGCTCAGAATTAGTAAAAGTGATACAGAATGACAAGGCTCAGCTCTCAGCATTCGGTCTGCACAGCACTATCTAGCTCTTGATTATGAGCCCTCTTGAATTGCTCTCTAATTTGTTCCAATGTACAGCTCTACATAAAATATCACATCAGAACGACAGGGACCTTCAAGATTTACTTATCCATCTGAGGCCCAGAGATGGGACAGGATCTAGCCAAAGCCATGCAGTAAATTCATGATAGAGTTGACAGTCTTGGAACCTGTGTCTCTTGATACCCTGGACAATGATGTTTCTCCTCTATCACATTAAGCACAAGTGCCTAGAGGTAGCTTAGCAGATTAATGAAACACAATGCTTTAGGTTCTGTGTTCCTAAAGGATTTTAGGGCTCACGCCTATAATCCCAACATTTTGGGAGGCCAAGAAAAGAGGATCACTTGAACTCAGGAGTTTGAGGACAGCCTAGGCAACATAACAAGACCCTGTCTCTACAAAATTAAAAAAAAAATTAACCAGGCATGGTGGCATGCACCTGTAGTCCTAGCTACTCAGGAGGCTGAGGCAGGAGGATTGCTTGAGCCTGGGAGGTCAAGGCTGCAGTGAGCTGTGATCATGCCACTGTACTCCAGCCTGGGTGACAGAGTGAGACATTGTCTCAAAAAAACGCACAGAAAAAGATTTTAGGTGCTTATTATAATCAAGGACTGACTGACATAGGCTCACAGTGTAAGGCTTAGGAAAATAAACTTCATCCATCACTCAATGTTGAACGGATTAATGCATGTTCTTAATATCTTTCACTTGTGTGTGAACCTATGTACACATTTAAACTCCCAAACTACATTTTGAGCACCCAGAGGGAGAGTCCATATTTTCTAGCCTCTCGATGGCCCTCCACAGTGTAAAGCTGACAGTTAAGTACCCAGTATGTCCTAACCAAATATCAGTGATACCTGCCTGACTTAAAATTCCTGATGCAGGACTCTGCGGGAATGCTTTCACAGAGATTGTCACCCTAACTGAGCTGTCATGTATATCACAGTGGGTAGCAATCATGGTCCCCAGAGAATCTACTGCACCCGAGAATCTCAGTGAATTCGAAGTATAATACTTCATTGAAGAGAAATATATATTCCCTTTACATTTTCTGAACAATTTTCTTTTCTCTCCATGTTACGATGCCTGCCTTCAACCTTCCACAGAGGAGGCAGCTGGTCTAGGCCTCAGCCTGATCTTATTTGTAGATATGGGCTCTCATGATAATCCCATTACAGATGGCTTGTCATTAAAGCTTTACCCTCCTGAGAAGAATTAATCTTCTCATGGCTAATTTGCCCTTACAGCTCTCACACCTGAGAGGCTGTGAGAGGTTCCTGAGCTTTGCTTTAGGAACCTCAAATCTTTTCTCCTCTCCTCTGCTTCCAGGTAAAGGAGATGGTCACACTGTGCAAGAGAGGCCTTCCCCAAAAGATCCTCATTAATTAAATGTAAAATGTATCTTTGTGAAACTATGTAATGAAATCCAATAGAAAATCCTTTGGTAATGAGAATGCTTATCCCTAAGATTCTGTTTTGTCACTTTCCTAAAGTGGCACTACCCTCATGTGATAGTGTGTGTGAGTGTGCTGGGATATGGTAGTGGGTGTGCGATGGGGTCATCAGGTTTCCCTAAAAGAGAAGAGTCTGAAGAACAGAGGGTGGCTCCATTTTGAGCAATCTAAATATATAAACATATAAACAAATATATAAACAGTATGACCCAAAGGATAAATTTTAAATTTGTGCCCTGCATTGAGTAGTAATACACCATAAACATTTGAATGGCTGGTTAATTTTAAAAGAGAAATTAGCACAGGATTGCATTAATTTCTTTTTAAATTTGATCAAGTCTTATAAGGATCAAGATCCCCTGATGCATTTAAAATCCAAGCCACTTGACAAATAACTGAAATTATACACAACATTTTAGCACGATTACGTAGAAAAGAAGGCAAGTAAGAAATAGTTTTATACCCCTGCAGATTGTAACTGTTCTGAGAGCTGGAAGAAACTTTGGGGGAAGTTAAATAATTCTTCGAATTGTGGCTAAAAAGCTAAGAGAAGCCCTCTGTAGGTTGATGGGAACTTAGAATAATATGTGTTTTCTTCTGCGGGCTGTTGACAGTTTTCACTTAACTCCCTGGTTACATAAGTGGCCATACCCAAAGAAAATGGCTTAGGCTTTGTTTCCTCCTGGGGCTCAGATCACAATCCTCTCTGGGGAACATTTCAAAATCCTCTCCCCAAAAAGTACTGCGTGTGGCATACATTAATGTCTTATAGCAAAATAAATGCAAAGAAACTTTTGGATCAAATAATTTGTAATACACCCTGGAGATAAACGGTGAAATCAAAAGAATGTATGTGTGTCTGTATGTTGGGCAGTGTGGCGTGGCAATCAGGATGGAAATAGGTAGTGGCAGATCGGGGGTTTGGAAGATGCATACTGCAAATACAATGGAAAGAGCACAAGATTAGAAGTGAGGATATTGCATTTTCACTTTGGCTCCTCCACTAACTTGCCAGTCACTCCTGTGCTCTGAGCCACAGCAGCCTCCTTTACATAATGAGGGGTTCTGGAGATATATTGTCTAGGATTCCTCCCAGCTCCTATTGGGGATTCTATGATTTTAGCTATAGTTTGGAATTTCTACTTTAGAAAGAGAGCAGCTGGACTCTAAGAAGCTACCACCCAAGGGTACTGAGACAGCTGGGTAGGCAGTGCCTTTCATTTCCTCTTCCTCTTTCCTTCCCTCTTGGCTAAATTTCTTGCTATTAGAATTAAATTTTTATACTCCAAAAGGTCTGTGAAAATTCTATACTCCCAAGAAAAGATTTTATAAGCCCGTTATTCTCTATTATCTTCTCCTTCTCTTATCTTGTTTTACAGGAAGAGGGGCTTCCTCCTTTTATCCAACAATTTAGGGTACCCGGGGGTGCTGGGAGTCACTGCTCCTTTTTGAAACCCTGGGTTTCCCTAAACTTCGCTGTTTATGCCCATCCCAAAGAGAGGCAGCAGTAAACCAAGGTCTGCACAGCCCCCAACCCACCCCATTAGAAAAAGGGGGGGCAGTAAAATATTCTGCTCTCCGGCACTCACGAGTCTGTAGCGATAGCTGTAAGGAAAGGACGGAGCCCTTCTGGACCGGAGTTGCCTTCTCATGACTGTTCAGTGGGCAAAGACGCAGCAGAGGCAGGCAATCAGGTGAGAGTTCTGGAGCTTCTGCTGGTACAGGAGACACTGGTTGCTGGGGACACTTGGCGCCTGGTAAAAGTGAACCCTCCTGGCATGAGTCCTTCCCCAAAATAATCTAACATGTCCCTCTCTCATTGGTTGGCCCCTTCCCTGAATCAAGGGAAAGCCCTTATGGAAAAGCAAGCTCATCATTACAAGGAGGGGGAGATATTCTGGGTCACGAGGATGAGCAACTCACCCCCCGCCCCGCCCCCCTTTATGTGTCTTTCCACCCCTTGTCTTTCTCCAGTGCTTGAGATATGATGGGCCCAATGGAAATCTTAAGTCATGTTCTTCTCAATTGAGAGTTGGATATCAGTGCATGCAGGGGGTGGGTGTGGGTGGGAGTTGGGGGTGAGGGGAGACGGCCAAGAATAACTTGCCTTTTTCATAAGGCTGATCTCATGCAAAAGGATCTAGGATGTCAAGAAAGATTCCCTTTGCTCTCTCCCCCTACCTCCGCACACACTCTAAGCCACCTATAATATTTCTTATTTGTGTCAATCCATGAGCTTCTTAAAATATGGATTATTCTTTCTGATTTTAGAAGCCAGGCTCCTACTTCATTCTTCACTGCCCCAAAGAGGGTCTTAGACATAAGGAAGCCTTTTTCTAGCCCACATGTCAGAGTGGCCCCATCAGTCACTGCCCCTCATACACACACCCCTCCAAATCCTGGCCAAATTTCTGTAGTGGTTGAGATCTATATTTATCCCTTAGCATCAGGGCAGGGAACAAGCCAGAACTTTGCAGTGTCAGTTTCCCAGACGTATATAACTCCTGAAACCAACATGGGATCCAAAGAAAGGAAAAATTAGAAGAAACAGTTAAGAATATTGTATAGCATTTTTGGTCTGTTTGGAGTCCACCCCACTGGAGCCTGGGTGGTTAAAAGGCCTGGATGGAGTTTGCGATCCTTCCTTCACAAATCAAACCCCATTATACTCAAGTGGCTGAGAATGTTGCAGATACTGACATTCTGGGCACATTCATTACTGAGAAAAACAGCACAATAGCTTAGATAGATTTAGTCATAACTCCAATTCAAGGCTATTCTGATGAAAATGGTTTCAATTGCAGTTAATTTTAAATAAGAATTCCTTTCACTGTAGTGTTACTAATCAGAACTCTTCTTTAGCAGTGTCTCTTCCCATATCCTTCTCTGAAGAGAAAAAGGCCACTTACAAAAAAGAGAAACTTATTCTTCTTTTTGAATTTTATTAAAAGCAAAATATATTCTAGGTGATAATCTGGTCTCTGGTCTCAGTAGATGTTGATCTCTATCTTCTACACCTTCTCCAGGCCAGTCTTTTGTGTGATTCCTTATATTAAGTATGAGAATCCCCAGGCCCTTGGAAGCCTCAAAACCAAACAACGGCTAGGCTAACTGGTCTAAGGCTGAAAAGAGAGTACAGTCATTTTATATTTCAAAAACTGAGAGTAGGGGGACAAAAGGGAGTTAGGAGTGACATGACCTTAGGTAACAAAATATTCCATTCTCTAGAATCTTCCATTCCTAAGCATTCTGGGTAATTGGAGGTTTGATATATACTTAAGACATTTGCCATGTATTTCAGCTATAGCCCAGGCTGTGTTCTGGAATGCCAGCTGTTGGGTGGGGTAAAATAACCAAATCCCATAGGATGTCGAAGACAGAAATCTGTATGAGTTTACACTCAAAACACTAGTTAGAAGAGAAATGATTCCTGCCAAATTTGAAAAAAAAAAAAAAAAAAAAGCAATGTGCTTAACAGTCTAGCAGAATGGAGCCACAAGTGGCTAATGGGGATGCAAACGAAGCAGTGGCTACAAAGGGACAAGCGGAGAGAGAAAGGAGAGGCTTTGACTATAACAGCAGATACGGGGGCACATTATTAAAGTCTAGAAAACTACATGCTCATTTCTTGGACACAGGTTTTAGCAACTGCTTCTATAAGCCCCTTGTCCTGAGTGCCCGCTGTGATGAAACCACAGAGTTGCTGACAATGGCAACTAACTGGGAACAGAAACAATCTTATGGACTGGGTCCTCCTGTTCCCAAAGGGAGGAAGATATGGTAGCATCCTTCAGATAATCTCTGCCTTTACCATGAGATGGACTAGTTTGTGGCATCTGTTCTTGTGGGCCATTTCCACAATTGTGTAGGTTGTGGGGTGGCCACAATGTGTCCCAGAGCTGTCAAAGAGCAGTTGTGTACTTTCCATACCAAGGACTGGTTAGGTCTTCAGGGACTCTGGGAGGTCATGTGCAGTGGAGCTTAAGAATTGTTTGCCATTGGAGTCACCCAAGTAATGTTGAATATTCTCTAGAATCCCAGTCCCTTCCAAGATTAGTGACCTGTGGACTCTGAGGTCACTGGGTAAGGAAGCTCCAGGCCAAGCTAGGGCCTTTGGTTGCCCATGTATGCTGCTCAGCACAGAATGTCATTTTTGAAGTGCATGGAGGAGGGAGAATTCGCTTAGGGCTACAATAATCAGGGAAGGCTTCCCGGAAAAGGTGGGGTTGGGCTGGACCTTGAAGGGCAGGACTTCAAGCTGAAACAGTTACTGCCTGACTTTGATGATGTCAGTCTGGTCCCCAGTGCCCAAAATTCCCCCTCCGGAATAGCTAGCCTCTGAGTAGTGGCCAGCAGGCATAGCCAGCAGGCTCACTGGCTAAGGCCAGAGGGTTTCCTTGACCTGAAAGGTCCAGATAATGGCCCCAGATCCCTACTTCACTGGGTTCCAGGAAGAACCCTTAGCGCATCACATTCCTGAGCAGAGTTTCCATCTGTCGAGTACAGTTGTACAGTGAGAGATGCTTTCATTTCAAAGGACTGAGGGCCATGGGTTTGTGACTGTATAAGCCTAGACCCCTAGGGGAAAAATGAAAGCTTGGGAAATTGTTAGGTCATTGTGGAGATTCAAACCTATTTCTAGTGGCTAAAAGGCACTAATGAGTATAATGCAGGCAAGAGACATTGGTTCAAACGAACAACTAATTGGAATTAAGAGAAGTGTGCAGAGGCCCCTAATGAATGGATATGCTAATTGGTCTTCTTTGCTAGCCCCTTGGGCTTTGGCTGTGACATAGACTAGCCTATTAGACGCCTGCTCTGTAATAGCTGCTGAAGGCTGGGGCCCTTTATTGCCATGGTAACATTGATATCTAGAGTCTAGCTGAGCCCTGGATCTCTTAATTTACTACTCAGGCGGCTACAATTCTTTGGGTTTTATTATTCTTCATGCCCCGGGTGCCGGAGTGGCAGTGAATCATGCTTATTCATCCTCTGCACCGCCCACGGTGTCTTTGAATAAGTTAGGGTGTCTCTTACTGTGTGTGATGAGCAGATTATTAAGTTAGAGCCTATTTCTGCTTTAGCTAGACTAGTGCCTCTCAGAAACCCAATGTACCTCTCCAACCACTTACTTACCTGCTGCCTAAAATGGTTTGGGCAAGCAGAGTGATGGCACTGCAGTGGGCCAGCAGAGCCCCAGTATCCCAGAAGCCTTTGCTTGCTTGGTGGTCAGGGAGGAGCAGCACAGTATAGGTGGGGAGGCACCAATTGGGAGAGTGAAGCTTGGAAACACATGGCATCAAAATGGAGCAGTTGGAGGGAGAGAAGACTCATTGCAAAGAGTCCTGGCTGGGAACTGTGTTACTAAAAGTTTTAGTCCCTGCAGGGTAAGGGGGTTGGGACTGTGTGGAAAAAGACATCCTTTGTTCTGAGTGACTCCAAAAAGAGAAGTAGCCCCCAAAGTTTAGAAGGTGCAGGAGAGATGAATTTCACTTTATTTTATAAGACCTTTGTTACAAAGCTGATCACTGAGACCAGTTGCCTCTGAAACAGCTTACCACTGAGCTGCCCACACTTTGGCATCTCATTATAGAGATGCTCTAAGCATCCACTGCCAGAGTGTGAGAAGTAGAACGCTGTTAGATGACCTCTTACGACTCTTTCAACCTTGCAGTCTTGTGTGTCTATATATGATGTCATTTAATTTATCAGAACATATGCTAAACTTCAATGATGCTTTATAAGTACATGTGCTTGATTCAACAGCACATATGCTAAAATTGGAATGATGTTCTATTAGTGTGTGTCTGTGTCTGTCTCCAGCCATAAATGAAAGTTTGCAACAGGTGCAGAGATGTTTTCCTGACACCTCTGTCCCTAACAAATGGATAACCTGAAACTAAAGATAAATTGTACAATAAATCCCAAAGTTACAAATGGCTCCTAAAAGCAGGAGTCTTAGGGTTGTTGGATTTTGTGGTTTGTTCTGATATTTTTTTTCAGTTCACTGCAGCATTTGCAGCATTTCACTGGGCATTCTCAGGGGAGAATTGGCAGACTACAGAGAAAACTGAGCTACACAAATTTAAAGCACATTTACAAGGATTTTTTTCTGTTTATTGGGAGTGGAGGGTGTAGGGTGGGGGTCACAGGTCTTCTTGAACTAACTAGATTCAAATAAGTAGAGATTTTTTGCTGTGACAAGCTAGACAGAGAGCTATAAACCTAAGGACAATCAATCAAGTGTGCTAAGCACAGAAGGGGCTGTTAGGCAACATTGGTTTTCCCCCCCAAACTCTGAAAACCTGCTTATTATCAAGCAGCAGCATTTCCCCACACAGAGGACAGTGATATTAATCCAATCTGAATCCACTCTGGGTTCAGCAAGCACCAGTCAGAAATCACAGTGGCTCTCAGCTGCCTCTTAAATCAAAGTCAGATTCATAAGCAAGAGCTTAAGGTCTCTCCATCAACAGCCTTGTTCCGTTGCTCACTTGCTGTAAGACTACAGGAATGACAATTGATTTCTCTGTTGCAGCATGCTCCCTCCTCGAAAGAAAATGAAGTTCCACGTCCCTGCTTCCTCACTCTGAGGAATGCCATGGGCTTGGAAATCTTCAAAAGGAAATAGTGAGAGGCTCTGAAGTTAGGTAGAATTATTGCTTATTAGAGAGTATAGCATAGTGTCTAAAAGCATGGGCTTTTAATTGGAACTGGGTTTGAATCCAGTTCTCACTCTTTCTTTTTGCTTTTCTTTTCTTTTCTTTTCTTTTTTTCTTTTTTTTTTTTTTTTTTTTGAGTTGTAGTCTCACTCTGTTACCCAGGCTGGAGTGCAGTGGCGCAATCTTGGCTCACTGCAAGCTCTGCCTCCCGGGTTCACGTTGTTCTCCTGCCTCAGCCTCCCGAGTAGCTGGGACTACAGGAGTCCGCCACCACGCCCAGCTAATTTTTTTGTGTTTTTAGTAGAGACGGAGTTTCACCATGTTAGCCAGGATGGTCTCCATCTCCTGACCTCGTGATCCGCCCCCCACGGGCCTCCCAAAGTGCTGGGATTACAGGTGTGAGCCACCATGCCCAGCCCCAGTTCCCACTCTTAACAGTTGTGTGACCTTGGGGAAGTTATTTCAACTCTCTGACCCTCAATTTTTCCATCCATAAAATCACTAGATTTTGTAAGGATCAAGTGATTTAATTTATATAAAGTACTTGGCCTAGTTCACCCAATAAAGGTGATTGTTATTATTGTCAGTATTATTATCATGTGTCTTACGTGGATGTTGTTAGTAAAGTGTCTCCCAGAACACATGACTTCTCAGGGTTCTTCTTTGTCAAGACAGCAATTAAATCGATGGATTCTAAAACAATTTCTGGGGGAGCAAGATATTCATGCAGTGTCAAAGTATTACTCCACAGATTATTTATTAATTTCAAAGAAAAACACACCTTTACAATGAAGAATTCTAGCAGACATCACTTTAGCTTAGTGATCAAATTTAGCATCACTAATAGCAGGGCAATGGGCAATGACATATAGCCCTGCTGATGTAATGCAATGGGATGTCAACAACGTCGCTTCAGTAGTATTCTTGCCAAAAATGTTTAATCTGAATGTAATCATGAGGAAACAATCAGACAAATCCAGGTTGTATACAAGGCAACTGACCTGGACTCTTCAAAAATATCAGTATCATTGAGAAGAAAAGCCAAAGGTACTGTTCCAGAATCTAGATTAAAGGAAACTAACAAGAAAAAAAAGCAATCAATGAATTTTTTTTTTTTTTTTTTTTTTTTTTTTGAGACAGAGTCTCGCTCTGTGGCCCAGGCTGGAGTGCAGTGGCGCGATCTCGGCTCACTGCAAGCTCCCCGTCCCGGGTTCACGCCATTCTCCTGCCTCAGCCTCCTGAGTAGCTGGGACTACAGGCGCCCACCACCTCACCCGGCTAGTTTTTTGTATTTTTTAGTAGAGACGGGGTTTCACCGTGTTAGCCAGGATAGTCTCGATCTCTTGACCTCGTGATCCGCCCGTCTCAGCCTCCCAAAGTGCTGGGATTACAGGCTTGAGCCACCGCGCCCGGCTGAAATTCATTATTTTTAATTGAATCCCGTCAACACAAACTGCTAGGATGTTTTGGAGGCAATTAAAACTTGAGAAATTTTAATATGTGTTTGATATTGGATACTATTATTAAAATGTTAAATTTCTTGGATGTGATAATGACATTATGATTATGCAAGACAATTAAAGAATGCTTTTATTCTTAAAATATACACGCTGAAGTATTTAGTTGTGAAGTAGCATGGTAGCAATTTAATTTCAAATGCCGTAGCTGAATACATACATATGGGTATTATATATATGTTTGTGAGAGAGAGCATTGCGCAAATGTAAAATATTAACAATTTCTAGGTGAAGGGTATGCTGGCTTTCATCACAATTTACTTTCAATTTTTAACATTTTTCCAAATAAAAAGTTGAGAGCAAAATGTAAATCCTTCCCTCCAGCCCCCTTCCAGATGTGCCTTTTCATATCCCCAGCAGGTCTCTGCAACCTGGTTCTTACACCTCCAATATCTCCCATCCTGTAGCAACAGAAGCCATTTGGAGTTAAGGAGACAAGAAATAATGGAAAGCTTCAGGAAGGCACTCACATTTGAGTTTGGCCTCCAGGGATGGGGCGGGATTTCACCAAGCAGAGGTGAAAGAGAAAGGACTTTCCAGAAAGAGGCAATAACTTAAGTGAAGCTTGAAGAATATAGAGCAGAGGTTCTCAACCTTGTTGTGCATAGAGTTATGTGAGGAGCTCGGTAACTGTGCAGATTTCCTGATCCCAGCTTCAACCTGCATGTTGTGCACATGTACCCTAGAACTTAAAGGATAATAAAAAAGAAAAAAAATCCTCATTCTGCAGGTCTGAAATAGGGCCCCAGAAATTTGAAGGTTTAACAAGCACCAAGGAGAATCTGATGCAGAGGTTCAAGGATTTTGATTTGGGAAACACTGGCATGAACAGTTGCCTACTGCACATACACACACACAGTAAACTGGCCCTATGTCTCTTTCTCTCTTTTTCAGCAGATTATCTCAAAGGTGAGTTGTTACAAGGCTTACCTAAAACTTCAGAGGGAAGTCCTCTGTTCTAGGCCTGTCAGTCATGATTTCTGCCATGTTCAATACTCTACTCATTGCCGCATGTTCAGGAAGGCAAACCCAGCTACTTGTGGCATGACAGTGACCTTGACTATACCAAGAATGAGCTCCACAATGTGATAGGTAAGGTAGCCTGGCACAAAGAGCTCTTTGCCCAAAAAGATTGATAGTAACACGCTAAGAGAATCAGGCTAACACCCTGTGAACCTGTTCCTATGGATTATGGAGAGAATTTTCCCATCAGTGGCAAGAGGAGACTAGAAAAAACTTACAGAGGCAACAAGGACATTATGCAAGAAGAACAGAGCGAGATGCTGTTGATTAGAACTGCTTGGAATCTAGTGGTTTTCTAGGCCATATGTATCTTTGTAATCTTTCTTTTCTTAAGATGTACTAATGGACCTCTGTTATCTATGATAAAAGAATTAAATTTATGCACCCTTTCTGAGGTTCCCAGCTCTTAGAAAACTCCTAATGCTAATGCCCACACTACAAAAAAGTATCTCTAGGGTGTGTTGCTGTCCACCTGAGGAGCTGGCATTCCAGAAATAAGCCAATTGCTTCATTGTCTCTCCAAGCAGACACACAAATCAACAAAAGAAACCCTGAGCCCACTTTCTCAAGACCCTCCCTACTTTATAGATGCCTGCATCCCCAATGCCTCCCTTTCCTATCTCTGGTCTTCCTTGCTTGGTTCAGGCTGGTGGACACTTCAAGTTGTGTAGTCCTTTTCTGAACCATTTTCTTTCCACCAGCTCTGACTCCAGCCCATGAAGAGCCCAGGTTAGTATATCTATGCCCAGAAGTGAAGAAGTTAAACAATCATCTTCTGTTTAGATAAGAGCAACAGCTGCAGGAAAGGTTCAAGGAGGGGATACTAGAAGGCTGTGAGGAGGTCCCCAATCCTCATCTTTTTGCAGTACGCCAGCCCTTAAGACACCCAAATAACTATCCTGCCTTTGTGGAGGGAAGTATGGCATGGCATGGCATGGCATTAACTTTGCCCTGCTCTCTGTCCCCTGCTACTCTATCTTCTGGGCAGCATGACCAGAATCTGCAAAAACGAAAGAATCCTTATTTTGATGTTCCTACTCCTCTACCTCCTTGAAACCAGGGCACTATCCTCTGAACTCATTAAGTATCCAGTATAGGGAAATAAATTCTAGCCCCAGAGCTGCTATAAATACACAGTGTGATGTTGGACTAGTTAATCACTTAATTTCTTGATACTTCAGTTATCTTATAGGACTGTTGTGAGGATGATCACTGGTGAAAGTGCTGGACAAATCATCAGGCCTTCTCATGGAGCAGTCCTCTGGGGACATGATAAATGGAATGGCCTCACTCCTCTGTGGCCTCCTGTTTCTCCTCTCCCCAACTCCATGCTGACAGCTGTTTCTCTAGCTTTAGTGAAAAGAGTGATTGATTGTCTAATATCACAATGCTGTTGAAGAGAAAAATAATTTGTAAACAATGAGAACAAAAGATCTATATGAGGATAAGGGATACTTAGGACTCCCAAGATTAGAAATTTCTACTGAAACTGCTTATACAAATAATTTTCAGGTTAGAAATGTTTGGAAAATGCGATCTTGGGATCCCACCATTCTACACCCCATGAACTACCACCCAGATGACCCAACAAGGTTATAGGAGGACTAGTGTTATCTTTTGATGAAGAGTTTGGCGAGTATCCCCCAAAGAGCTAAAACTAGCTGGCTATTTATGAAGTGTATAAGGTGTTCCAGTTGTGTCCTCTGGGAATTCCTGTCCATCAATATAAATCTGTCTCACAAGGTCCTGACCATTGCAAGAACCATAGCCCTGGGAAAATAGAATGACTAAAAAATGGGATGATAATTAAGGACTTCTATTAATTTATGTAACAGAGGAGAGAAAATCAAATATTTTAAACCTCTTCTCTTTTCTGCGTAATGGGATACCTAAATCATCCAACTTGAAAAGTAAGGGCAGCTCCAGTGACACATAGGTACAGGGGAAACACAGGGAGGAATGATATCATATAATGTAGCAACTACCCCTGAGCACAGCGCAGGAAGCACCACCATCCTGAGAAAAGAGTGCAGGTTCTGGAGTCAAATAGAGATGGGTGCAATTTCCACTTCTGATACATTTCACCTATATTAATTATCAAGCCTTGTGAAGGTTCTGAGATTTTTATCTTGCACGCTAACCTACCACATTTCCATGGAGGCTGACAGAAGACATGAGACTCCTGGGTCAGAGATGAGGGACTTTGTTTCTTACAGCAATAGTATTAGCCAGAGTACAAGTATTTTCTTGTGTCACTATCTCTTTCTCCTTCGTCTCATAAGAGCTACTTGAAGAGGGCCAGGTGACACCTACACATGCTGTAGATTGCATTACTGGAAAGCAATACTGAACTGAATAAATCTGTATATATTATGATGGGCAGTAAGTGTTCCTGTCTTTTGCTCCAGAAGGAGATACGCTATCTTCCAAAGCCGTTCACTATACACATATCCTTGAAAAGGTAGTCTGGAAGTCTCTACTCACAAGAAGTACAGAAACATGAGACCCAAGGGAAATTGTCTCACAATAATGATTATAAGAAAGTTACCTAACCTCTTTGAGTCTCTATTTTTTTCATCTGTAAAATATGTATCATAATAGTACCTACCTCTGGCATCATAAAGATTAAATGAGTTCATACCTGTCAAAGCACTAGACAGTTAGAAGATGCTCAACATTAAATGTTAGTTTCATTTCTCCCAGTCCCACTTTCTCACCACTTTGACTAGAAGGCCCTACTATTCTATCCTTCCTTTTCTGTTCTTGTAGTCATCCTCTGGCTCCCAATGAAGACCACAGTTTATTTCCCATCACCTTTACTCATACATTTACTAGTTTCCATCTGCATCTTGTCAAGATTGTAGTACCACTTAATTAATTAATTCATTCATTCACTTAGCAAATAGTTATTGAACACTTATGATGTGTCACCTTCTATGCAAGGTTCTAGGAATACAGTAGAGAATGAAAAATACACAGTCACCACCCTCATGAAGTTTGCCCTTAGTGAAGGAGACAAACATTAAAAAAAATCACACAGAATTATTGGTCATCAGGAAAGCATAACATATTCCTCATTTTACTCAGTTGATCTCTGCTGCCCCACTGAGAATTAGACACTGTCCACATAGGGTTACATCTCTTACCGCTTTTCCTTAATGGAGTCAAACTTCACTCCTGGGCCCTAACTAGGTGAAAGATCAATCAAAACTTGTGGACCAGCAAGGATGTCGAACACTGTCCAAGGAGTAGAGTCCTATTACTTTCCAAGACAGGCACCAACACTAGTGATAGAAAGGAGGGTCAGGGACATAAGGTTTCTGGAATCTGATGAAGACTTGAAAGAACAGATCTCAGTTAACATTAGCAGAATCATTCTTTAGGAGAAAACACGGTTGCCAAAAGGATGTTTGAAAGCAAATCTGTTGGCCTTCACTCCTAAAGAACCTATACATTGTCTTCATTTTTTCATAATTAATTAGTTACACAAGCCTTCTTTCTCTTCCTCAAAGGTTATTCTCCCCTCTAGCATATAAAGGATTATTATGCACTCAAAACTAGTACGGTATTTCACTGGATTGCTACCACTCTTCCTCCTATGTGAATATTTTTTCACTCTGAAAGGATATACGAACCTTGAAGACAAGGCCTGTACCTTACACTTCTCTTATAACTGACTTCCACTCCTTCCATTACTAGCATAGCCTGCATCTGTTCAGTGACACAAACAATCTGTTCTTAAAAAATAACTAGCTAAAAAAGGAATGATGCTGTGGAATGGCATGGTGTTTACAAGCAGATTCATGGTGATTTTATTTATAAAAATTCCCAGACTTCTTTGGTCAGTCACCCTTATGGTATCAACAGAAACATTTTTTCCCAAGTAATTTGTAAGCCCAAACAGATTGGTTTCCTTAGTTTCACAGATAGAAAGTCAGGTGTTAATTTGGACCAATCACATGCTAGTACAGTACTGCTAGGAATAGAAGCAACGAAACATTATCCCTATCTCTCACTTTAATCATTAGCTTGTCCTCTTTCTTAGTCTAATCCCTTTGATCATGAGTCAGGAACCTTTCCAAGCATGCCAAAGCTTCTGCCACTGTTCCTCTATGAGGCAAGGGACAGAGGGTGATTAACTTCTGGGGAGGGAGTAGGGGAGAATGTTGTTACCTCTCAGTTATTCTAACTGGGGATCAAGAGGAGAAATAAACATTTTGGTGAGAGTGAGATTGGAAGGAACTTTCAATGTGGCAGCAAGGAGACCCTCACAAGTAGGGAAGAAGAAAAGGCTATAACAACTGCAAAAATTAGCCCAGGCATTGAATTTGGCTGTTCACTTACCAGGACTCAATTTAGGGTACCTTGGGAAGTCAATAATTCTTAATTTGTTTCAGAGAAGAAGAGTGGTATAATCGGAAAAGCATAGAATTTGGACTTTGAAGTGCTCAATATACTTAAGTCTAAAGTTAACATATTGATGCACCCACTAAAAAATGAGCACTATAACAATAATTACTTCTTTCCAGACATTTTTCCCCTTTTAAACTTGTGAAATAAACATGCAACAATTTTAATAGAGGTTTTAGAGCAGATTTGACTCACAGCAAAAGTGAGAGAAAGATGCACAGATATACCATATACCATATAATCCCTACCCCCACGTATGCATTGCTTTCTTATTATCAATATTCCCAGCCAGAGTGTTACATTTGCTACAACTGATGAACCTAAATTGAGACATACATGTGGCCAATAAGCATATGATAAAAAGCTCAATATCACTGATCATTAGAGAAATGCAAATCAAAACCACAGTGAAAATGCAAATCAAAACCACAGTGAGATACCATCTCACACCAATCAGAATAGCTACTATTAAAAAGTCAAAAAATAACATGCTGGCAAGGTTGTGGAGAAAATGAAACACTTACACACTGTTGTTGGGAGTGTAAATTAGTTCAACCATTGTGGAAAGCAGTGTTGAGTTCCTCAAAGAGCTAAAAACAGAACTACCATTCAACCCAGTAATCCCATTTCTGGGTATATACCCAGAAGAATATAAATCAGTCTACCATAAAGACACATGCATATGAATGTTCACTGCAGCACTATTCACAGTAGCAAACACACTGAACCAACCTAAATGCCCATCAATGTCAAACTACATAAAGGAAACGTGGTACATACACACCATGGAATACTACTCAGCCAAAAAAAAAAGAACAAGATCGTGTTTGGCAGGAACATGGATGGCGCCGGAGGCCATTATCCTTAGCAAACTAATGCAGTCACAGAAAACCAAATACCACATGTTCTCACTTGTAAGAGAGAGCTAAATGGTGAGAACACATGGACATATAGAAGGGAACAACAGACAATAGGGCCTGTCAGAGGGTGGAGAGTGGGAGGAGGGAGAGGAGCAGGAAAAGTAACTATTGAGTACTAGTCTTAGTATCTGGGTGACTAAACAATCTGTACAACAAACCCCCATGACACGAGTTTACCTATATAACAAATCTGCACATGTACCCCTGCATCTAAAATAAAACTTAAAAAGAAAGAAACATTATCACCCAAATATCACCCATAGTTTACATTAGGGTTTACTCCTGGTTTTGCACATTCTAAGGGTTTTGACGAATGCATAATGACATTAATGATGTGTATTTACTATTGTAGTAGCATACAGAATAGTTTCACTGCCTTAAAAATCCTCTGTACTTTATTGATTCCTTCCTCCCTCCTAACCCCTAGCAATCACTGGCCTTTTTATGATCTCTATAGTTTTACTTTTTCCAGAATGTTATATAGCTGAAATCATACAGTATGTAGCCTTCCAAATTGGCTTATCTCACTTAGTAATACACATTTAAAGTTCCTTCACGTCTTTTCATGGTTTGATAGTTTATTTATTTTTAGTACTGATTATGTACAGATTTGATGCATAAAATATTACTGTACAGCCTAATGAAAACTTATAAAGATAACGTCACAGGATAACCACTGCCTAAGTCAAGAAGTGAAAGACTGAGAGCATTCAAGAAACAACATGTCTCATGTAGACTTCTAAAAGAAAACTAGTCTGGATTCTAAAATTTCAATAACATGAAAAGAAAAATTAGGAGGTTTATTTTAAGTTAAATAAATATGAAAGGACAAGCAACAAAATGTAGTGTGTGAATCTTGTTTGGTTGCTGACTTCCCACCCTACCCACCTAAAAAATTATAAAAGATTCTTGGAGAACTTGAACATGGACTATTCATTAAATAATACTATAGAACTATGTTAATTTACTCAAGAATGATAATGCATTGTGGTTATATAGGGAGATGTCCTTAATTTGGGAGGCGCATGCAGAAGTACATAGGGATGAAGTTTCCTAACGTCTGCAACATGTTTTGATATGGTTCAGGAAAAATATATGTATGGGAGTTCCATTTCTGGCATGAGAATGTGAGATTTGTGGACTCGTTCTCCCGCGAAATGAAAAATTATGAAAAAAATCCCCAAACCATTAAAAGTCTCTGGAAATGAGCATGAAGACATACAGTGAATGAAGGAATACCTAATCAAGAAAGTCTACTAAAATTCGGTGAGAACATTGAGAGTTTGGTACTTGAACCAAGACTCATCCTCTCCCTTCTTTCCCAGCTCTGTGAGGAGAAATTCCATTCCAGATTGGTACAGCCAAAGACACAGGGCTCCACCTTCCTCCAGCTCCCAGTTGGAAGATTATCTTCTCTGGAGGGGCAGGATGTGAGCGTTTTTCATCCTTCCCTCAACTACCTGTTGCTGAGGCTAAGATCCAGTGAATGTAGTCAAGAGGTGTGGGTTTCCTTCTTCCAACCACCCTCCACTTGGTGAGATGGAAGCTTTACCCTGGGCATGGCACTGCTAAGAATACTGGGGCCCTGATCATCCTTGCCCTGGCTTGTAAGATAGTGGTTTCATACTGGTAGAGGCAAGCCTAGGAGACATGATGCTACTGCCCCCACCCCCGCAACCCACTTCACGGAGCACTAAGTTCCTAGAGTGGGGTGTCACTCAGAAAAAGTGTGCTGTTTTACCCACCCCCAGCTCCAGGGCCATGGCTCAGAAATTTTGTCTTGTGGGAGAAGCAGGCCATAAACAGAAAGCTCTGAAGGTCTTCCAAATGAACTGACTTCATTTGCAACAGAGTGCAGAGAAGTTCCAGTTTAAAGGTGTTCTCTGAAACAGTGGAGAGTGTGGTGAAAGGCAGGAGAATGGGAGATTCATTCATGACAGGCTAAACTGTAAGCTGGCTAGTTTGCTGGAGAGAACCTGGAAAAGAGACAGCTAGAAGAAGACTTTCAAGACTTCTAGATAGCTAGAAGAAGATTTCAGAACAAATCTCAAATACTTGCCTCAGGAACTGTCCTTTCAAGGGAGTGTGAGTGTTTGTTTGTTTGTTTAATTTTTTTATTTCCATAGGTTTTTGGGGAACAGGTGGTATTTGGTTACATGATAGTGGTGATTTGTGAGATTTTGGTGCACCCATCAGCCAAGCAGTATGCACTGAACACAATTTGTAGTCTTTTATCCTTCACCCCCTTCCCACACTTTCCCCCTGATTACAAGGGAGTCTGAATTTGATTGGATTAGTCTGTTGAGCAATTTATGCTCCCAGAGCATTGTTGAAAACAATAGGGCAATCAGTTGAAAATTCGTGGAGTTTAACAGCTAGGTTTGGTTAGGGAAAAAGAGACTAAGAGAGCCCTGTGAAAACCACTGTTATCGCCGGGTAAGTGTGGGAATACCCAAGGCTGTATCACTAAGAAGCAATATCACAGCCTTCACATTGTGATGGTAGATAGGAAATAGACTTGACTGAAATAATCCAGACAGCCATTAAACAACAAAACAAAACAAAATGAGAACAAGCAAATACAAATAACAAGCCTTTAAGTGGGGATCAGTACCCAGAGTTGCTATAATATGTTATCTAAAATATTCTGTTTCCAACAAACATTATGAGACATGCAAAGAACAGGAAAGCATAATCTATACATGGGGGGGAGAGAGGCAGGCAACAGAAACTGTTTGTGACAGTGTTATGGACTAAATGTTTGTGCCCATCCAAAATTCATATGTTGAAGCCCTAATGCCAATGTGATGGTATTTGAAAGTGGAGCTGTCTTAGTCCATTTTCTGTTGCTGTAACTGAATACTACAGACTGAGAAATTTAAAAAGAATAAAAGTTTATTTAACTTATGGTCCTAGAGGCTGGGAAGTCCAATATTTAGTAGCTGCTATCTGATGAGGGCCCTCTTGCTGCATCGTAACATGGTAAAAGATATCATGTGGTGAGAGAGCAAGAGCAGCTCAAGTCTCTTCCTAAAAAGCCACCAGTCCCATCATGGGGGCCCCACCCTTGTGACCTTCTCTAATCCTAGTTATCTCCTAAAAGTCCCACAGCCAAATGACGTCAACATATCAATTTGAGGGTTAAGTTTCCAACACATAAAATGTGGGGAACTTGCCGGGTATAGTGGCTCATGTCTGTAATCCCAGCAACTTGGAGGCCAAGGCAGGAGGATTGTTTCGTCCCAGGAGTTTGAGACCAACCTGGGCAACACAGCAAGACCCCATCACTAAAAACATAAAAAATAAAAAGAAAAGAAAATTGGGGGGACACACTCAAAACATAGCAATGTCTTTGGGAGGTAACTGGGTTTAGATGAGGGCATGAGGCTAGGGCTCCCATGATAGGATTAGTGTAGCTATAAGAAGAAAAGACTGAAGCTTGCACACATGCTCTCTCCCCCAGTGATGATACAGCAAGAAGGAAGCCATCTGCAAGCCAGGGAGAGGGCTCTGACCAGAACCCAGCTATGCTTGCACCTTAATCTTTTACTTCCAGCTTCTATACATGTGAGGAAATACACTTCTGTTGTTTAGGCTACCCAGTCTATGGTATTTGTTATAACAACTGAGCCAACTAAAGACAGACAGGGACCATGTGATAGATTTAACAAAGACTTCTAAATAGCCATTATGAACATATTGAAGAATGAAAAGAAATCATGATTAAAAAGAAAAAGCATGATGACAGTATCACATCAAATATAAAATATCAATAAAGGGATATAAATTATGATAAAGAGCCAAATCTAACTTCTGGAGTTGAAAAGCAAAATAACTGAACTAAAAATGTCTCTAGAGAGACTCAGCAGTAGATTTGAACTGGCAAAAGAAAGAATTGGTCAACTTGAAGATAGACCAATAGAGTTTATCCAATCCAAAGAACATGAAAAACAGATCAATAAAAAATGAAGTGACCTTCAGGGAAATTTAGGACACCATTAAGGACGCTGATATACATGCAAGGAGAGTACCAGAAGAGCATAAGAGAAAGAAAACAAAGCAGAAAAATTATCTGAAGAAATGATGGCTGAAAATTTCACAAATTTATTGTAAAACACTTACCTACACATCTAGGAAGCTCAATAATTTCTAAGCAGAATAAACAAAGATATATGAAACAGATACATCATAATAAAACTGCTGAAAGTCAAAGACAAGGAGAAAATCTGGAAATTGGCAAGTGAAAAATGACTCATCACCTACAAGGGAACCTGAATGAGATAGCTGACTTCTCATTAGACACAATGGAGAATACTTTCATTTGTATATTGGCCATTTGGATTTTTCACTTTTGTAAAGTAACTGTTTATGGCTTTCACCCATTTTTAAATTTTGTATCATTTTCCAGCAATTCTGTATATGTTCCAGGTCCTAGAACTTTATTTAGGACATATTTATAGCTCTATCTGTCTATCTATCTATCTATTGGAAATCATGATTAAAGAAGAAAAGGAATGATGACGATAGACAGATATAGATGTTACTTTATAGCTCACTTTTTAATTCTCTTAATGGCATCTTTTGATGAACTGGACTATTTAATTTTAATGTGGTCCAAGTTATCAGTTCTTTCCTTTATGGTCAATGGTTTTATGTACTGCTGAAAAGCTTTTTCACTAGCCATTGTTGTGAATATAATCATTTACATTTTAAAAGCATAATTTTGCCTTTCAGATTTAGATTTATAATTACTGGTAACTGATTTGAGGGTATTAATTGAAGTAAGGTTCATATATACTCTTACTACCCAATTCTGCTTCTTTCTCGTTTATCTTTTAGAGATGATTCTCACACACTACCAATAAACTTCTTGTATTTCTAACTCCATTTAGTATCTGTTTACTGTAGGTTTTAAAACGACACACCATACTCTATTTCTCTGCATTGCCACCTCTGTCACAAAACAAATCTCCATATATATGAATCTGTTTCAGGGCTCTCTTTTCTGTACTATTTTTCTGTTTGTCTACCTCTGCCAATATTATATTGTTTCATTTACTATAGTTTTATAATATGTCTGGTATTTGGTAAAGCGAGTCCTCTCACTTTGTTCTGCTTCGTCAAAAGTGTCTACAATATCCCTAATCCATTCCAATGTTTTAAACATTCTGACATCTTCCACATTTTTATCTGTGTACCAGAATGCCCCCTCCCAAGCTTTAGATTTTTATACACAGCTAGTATCTCTACCTAGATATCTTACAGATATCTCAAATTCCAAAAGTTCAAAATTGAATTAGAGTGATGTGAAAAGCAATAGTGTAGTAAGGAAGAAAAATTTTTCCAAAGAAGTTATGAGAACAGTGGCAAAAAATGGCCAGAATCAACTTTTGTGTGTGTGTGTGGAGTCTCACTCTGTCCCCCAGGCTGGAGTGCAGTGGCACAATCGTGGCTCACAGCAACCTCCGCCACCCAGGTTCAAGCCATTCTCCTCCTTCAGCCTCCTGAGTAGCTGGGATTATAGGCACCCACCACCACACCCAGCTAATTTTTGTATTTTTCGTAGAGACAGGGTTTCACCATGTTGGCCAGACTGGTCTCAAACTCCTGACCTCAGGTGATCTGCCCTCCTCAGCCTCCCAAAGTGCTGGGATTACAGGCGTTAGCCACTGCACCTGGCCCAGAATCAACTTTTTAGACTCTGGAAGTTAACCAAAGTTTCGTAGGAAGCAGGAAGTGTTTGTTGAAGAAAAACAACTAAATTATGCTAAAAACAAAAAGCTCTGCAATGTTTTAACTTGTTCTATGCCCATCCCCTTCTCTCCAGCTCTGCAGTAGCCTTTAAAACATATCACATAATAATGTGGAAAATCAGGAGCCTGTAAGTCACTAGAGGAGGCAGAATGGAGTTAGAGCTCCTTCAAAGCCTTATACTCATATAATTGTCATTACTTGACCCATATGGTAGTTTCCTGGAAGACTCTACTCACAAAGCTTATCTTTATTTTACCTGACTCAGAGCTTGTTCAGTGTGAACAGCCTTTCATTGAAGGTATTTTTTTGAAAATGGTAAGTGGCAATTGTTTAACATCATGGTTGCCTGTTGAAGTGGATAACAGTTGGGGCAAACAATGTAGACTGACAGAAAAGCTTAAAATAAAAGTGGGAAAATTAAAGCTCCACAGGGGCTTTGACAAGCTCTGACAAATTCTCAAGAACATAGGAGGGAATACATATGCACACGACTTCCCATTCTCAGGGCCGTGAACATGTTCAGAAAAGACCTGAGAACGTCCAAAGCTCTCATCCCTGACTGACTTTGAGGCCCTACATGAGGAGGAGATGAAAGCCAAGACAAAGTTGCAAATCAACTTGCCGAGTGCCAAATGCCTCCAAATAAACACAGAGCCCTCAATAAAGAGTGGAAGACTTAATGATTTTAGGCACTTCAGGAGATATCTGTCTCATCATTAGCTGACCACCAAGCTAATCAAGCAGAGACATCAGTGATCACACATGACAAAAATATAAACTTTACAGATTACTTCAGTAAAATTATTAAACAGCAATAGTAATAAAAACAAATGGCAACAAAAACATGCCCTGGAATTAAGAGAGAATCTTATTTCCAGAATTGCCACATTGCATTATTTAAAACATTCAGTTTTCAAAAAAAATTGAGAAATACAAAGAAAAATAAGAAAGTATGGACCATAATGGCATGTGTTAGGGGAAGGTGGCAGTAGGAAAAAGCAGTCAATAGGAATTATCTCTGAGAAAGCCCAGATGTCACAATTACTACACAAAAAACTTTATGTGAGATGCTTTAAATATGCTCAAATAAAGGAACCCAAATCTACAGAACTAAAGGAAAGTATAATAACGATGTCTCACCAAACAGGGATTATCAATGAAGAAATAGACATAAAAATAATGAAATGGAAAGTGTGGAGTCAAAAAGTACAATAACACAAATGAAAAACTCACTAGAGGAACATGACAGCAGAATTGAGCAGATCGAAGAAAGAATTAGTGAATTTAAAGTTACGTTCATTGAGAGTATTGAATCTGAAGGGCAAAAAGAAAAAATAAAGAAAAATGCATAGAGACTCATAGAGCTGTTGAACATGACCAAGCATACCAACATAGACATGATAGGAGACCCAGAAGGAGAGGAGAGACAGAATAGGAGAAAAAGTATATTTGAAGAAATAATGAGAGAAAGCTTTCTGAATTTCACTAAAAACGCAAATCTACACATTCAAAAAACAAAAAGAACTCCAAGTAGTATAAACTTAAAAAGACCCACATCTAGCCGGGCATGGTGGCTCACGCCTGTAATCCCAGCACTTTGGGAGGCCAAGGCAGGCAGATCATGAGGTAAGGAGATCGAGACCATCCTGGCTAACACGGTGAGATACCATCTCTACTAAAAAATACAAAAATTAGCCAGGCATGGTGGCAGGTGCCTGTAGTCCCAGCTACTCAGGAGGCTGAGGCAGGAGAAGGGCATGAACCCAGGTGCCAGAGCTTGCAGTGAGCCGAGATCACACTACAAAGCTCCAGCCTGGACGACAAAGCGAGACTCCGTCTCAAAAAAAAAAAAAAGAAAAAAGAAAAAAAAATCCACATCTAGACACATTATAATCAAACTGTCAAATGACAATCTTGAAAACAGCAAGAGAGAAGTGACTCATTAGATAGAAGAGTTACTCAACAAGATTAACAGCTAATTTCTCATCAGAAACCATGGACACCAGAAGGCAGTAAGATGACATACTAAAAGTGCTGAAATAAAAGTATTTCAACTAAGAATTCTACAGCCAGCAAAACAACTCTTCAAAAATGAAAAAGAAATTAAGACATTCCCAGATAAACAAAAACTGTGTGTTGCTGGCAGACCTGCCTACAAGAAATACTAAAGTGGGGATTTTCTGGCCACAATGAAAAAGCATGTGATAGCAACTCGAATCTACATGAAAAAGCAAATAAACCAGTAAATTTAACTACATAGTTAATGTAAAAGACAATATAAGTATTTTTTTTCTTTGTTACTCTTTGTTTTGATAATCACCTCTTTACCCCATTGGTGAAGGATGGATCTCCAACCTAGGGTTATGGAAATGGCTAAACACACATGACACTGAACAAATGAGATCAACAGCAGTTTTTTAGTCACGTATACTCACGACCTAGGGAAGGAAGACACATGCCATGCAAGACCACAAGGGGCTTGCATTTGGGATCAGAGTGAACAAGCAGGGTCTATGAGAGGCCGACTTTGTAATATCAAGAGGCTGAGGCGATCCTTGGTTCCCAATGAAGAATGTGATTGGCTCATTTGAATAATGGCATGGGCTGGCAGGAACTGAGGCTTGCTACTCAGCGATAAATAACAACTGTGTCTGGTCCCTGTGATAAGGAGAGCTTTTTGCTTGGGTAACTTATCAGTAGGAGCAGAATGGGTAAGGGAACTTGTAGTTAGGCTATTTGAGATCTTCCTGATTTTTCTAGATGTCAAGACAGCACTTACTATTAATTTTAGGATTTATATCACAACTGACCCCTTGATGTCTTGACATCAGTTTAAACTTGTTGATCACTGCAACTTTGAGGGGAATAGAAGCAGAGCATTCCTAGGAAGCAAAGTAGGCACTTGACCAGGAGAAAGATGGGTACATGGTGAGGTGGTCATCAGAAACATTACATTAGAGGTATCCCCATTTGTGGCCAATAAAGGCATTTGAGGGACCTGTGTGGTATTGGTACAGGGAAAGCATGTCCCCAGGGGGCATGAATTTATACTAATCAATGTCTGTGGCAACAGTGACACCCAGTGGGGGGTCCATTTGTCACTTTACAACTTAAATCAACTTAAATAAGAGTTCTCTGAAGAACCCATTACGCTTCCAATTAAACCAGCTGCCTGGGACCTATAGGGGTGGTAGAAGTTCCATTGAATGCTTTCTTCAAGAGCTCAGCATTATGTATTCCGAGAAGTGAAATGAGGGCCTTTGCCAATATGAGAAATGTCTGGAACTCCAAAGGGGATAAAAAGTATCCTGGTAAGGCCATGTATTGTGGCCTTAGTATACGTAGAGATGTGTGTGAACTTGATTTACAGATTGGGCATCTATGAGGCAAGAGATTCCCAGAGTTCTTTACCCCAAAGGAGGCAACTTTTAGGCAGTGGGCCAAGAGTTTGCAAAAATGTCCAGATGGAACTATTTTTTGGCAGGGCATTCAATGTCAAGATGACTGCCTGAAGTGTGGCTAATTGTGCTGACTCTTGGGTCCCATTCTTTTCAGGGACATTCTGGTTAAGGGATGGAAAAGCAGGAACATTCTGCTGAATTCCATCATGTATGATGGCAAGATACCATCCATAAAGTGTATGAATTTCTATTGCCTATCACTCAGTTGATCCTAAGGAGGTTCTTCAGGTAGCCAAGGGCCTGGGAAAGGGTTGATTTCCTCCAGCATTATGGCATCCAGCAAGTGACTGAGACTATGGGAGGCCAGTCCCTCCTGTAAGATTTACTAGAGTGACCAGATTTGGCTCCATTATGTAGCAAAGAGGCCTCAGTAGCTGTGCTGTGCTTGTGAGGTTCTGCTTCCATAACACAAGGCATAATGAACAGCTGGGTATAGAAGATTACAGGTACAGGGGCTGCAAGAGCCTAGATTTTCAGGATAGTCCAGTATGTGGCCAGCAATTGCTGCCCTAATGGTATATAGTGCAGGTCTGAGAAGGACAGTGCAGTTTCTTGCACCAGAAGCCTATGGACAGCTTATGTTCGTCATAGGTGGTCCAGAGACCCCAGAAAACATGAGAGGAGGCTGCTAAAGCTTCTATGGTGAATGAGTCTCTGAGGACACTAACAGGAGTGCCTGTTGATTTGAATTTGGACAGATTCTAGAGCTTTTTGTTGGAGAAGGATCCATTCAAGGTGGGCTGATTTGCAAATAACAACATCAGTGAAATTAATTAAATTTGTAACTGAGGAATATGCTGCTTCCAGAACCCCAAAAGTACTAAAAGATGAACATATTAACACTGTGGGTGCTAAAAGGATCAATAGTTTTTTCTTAACAATGTCAGGGATAGAGTAGCCTTCAGTTTACCAAATAATGTTCTGGAATTTAATAGAGGTGGCGGGGCTTTGCTCTATGTGTGGAGCAATGCTCTACCCCCTTTTGTGAGCTCCTTTGTATTTGTAAGTCCTTAATAAATGTGTCAAGTGAATCTCCTTGGAGGAAGACGTCATCAGTGCAATGTCATACCTGGTCATATGTGTGCCCCTAGAGAAAGGTTAGTGCAGTTGGGATCTTGCCTGCAAAGATTATGTGCCAGGCAATGCCTGGCAAAAGTGTATTGTGTCCTTTAGGTGGTGAAGACAAATGCGATGGAGAGGCTATTGAAATAGGCACTGAACAGAATATATCCAAATCTAAAATAGGGCAATATTTACCAGTTGCTGATTGGATGAGTCTGTAATTGCAATAATATTGAGTATTGGGTATGGGGGCCTCCTTGGATGAGATCATAGCATTGAGGTTGTAGCTACCCACTGTGAGGCCCCATTCATTCTTTTCAGGTTTAAGAACAGGACAAATTGAGATGCTAAATAGAGGAGCAGTGGGGGTAATCACTCCTTCACTAATTAGGTCTTAATAAATTTTAAACCTTGAAGCCCTATTTTAAGTTACATTGGGCCATAGTAACTATTTTAACTGGGGTGATCCATGGCATCTCATTTAGTTTAGCCAGTTTTTAAGTGTGAAAGACTTAATTTAACTTTATTTATTGTGGGTCAGAGTAACTCGCCCACCACAGGATATTTTAGGATAATGAGTACTATGACCATAAGGAATTTAGACAAAATATTAATTCTGATGGTTAAGGTGAGGCATACTTATTTGTCCTCTCTTTCATATTTGGCAACTCCCTTAAGATTTTAGGGGGTACCTTGTTTAACTATAATGGGTCCCCATGTGTAACTGTAATTCGAGCCTCAGTATTGATTAAGTCCATGAAGATCTGCCAATTGGTGCATTTCAGCAAATGATTTTTTATTATTCTTTTCTTTTTTCTTTTTTGTTCCTTTTTTCTTGTTCTTTCAGCAAATGTTGATGTTAATTCAGAACCTATTTTGTAGAGGCACAAAAGCCAACCAGCGCCTTTTTGTCTTTTTGCTGTGAAAATTATTTTGTCAATAATATCCAATTATGTCAAATTGTGGACCTCTGTTTCAAGTTAATTTTTTTCCTGCAAGCTTGAAATTTGAGCTCTTTATTGGAATAGAGGCATAAGCAGGAGAGTGGCGTAGGAGAAGAGCACTATGACCACAATTCTGCTACAGACCCACCCTTTCTCCCACACAGGCTTCCTTTTTGTCCACACTTTTTCCTCTGTAAAAATCCCCTCATAATTGGTAGGAGCAATGGTTCATGCCTGTAATCCCAGTGCTTTGGGACACTGAGAGGGGAGGATCTCTTGAGGCCAGGAGATCAAGATCAGCCTGGATAACATAAAATGACTCCCATCTCTCTAAAAAAAAAAAAAAAAAAAAAAGCCAGGTGTAGTGGAGCGTGTCTGTAGTCCTAGTCACTCAGGAGCTGAGAAGGGAGGGTTGCTTGAGCCTGAGCGTATAAGGTTACAGTGAGCTATGACTGCACCACTATACTCCAGCCTGGATGACAGTGGGAGACCTTGTCTCTAAAAGAAACAAACAAACAAACAAACCAAAATTCCTTTGTAATAATTTAGATTTATAGTCATATAAAGTTGCTGCTTTCAGTTTCTGTCTGCACAATCACCATGATGCAGCCCTTCTTGATGGTTATGGGAACAGGTTTGGGTTCCTGGGGCCCGACTCATAGGTGGTGGCCTCCTCTTCAAGAGAATGCCAGTTGGTCTCTCCAGGGTGAGTTCCACATCCAGTAAGATAATTTTATCTGTGGCCTGGATGGAATCTATCAAGTTCTGCTGTCACAAGATTAGCCCTTTTGTGTGCTGGTAAGCAACAGCACTAAACAAATCCCAGGTACATTGGCTAGGGGTTATGTATTGGGAGAGCAATTGAGTACAAAATGCTCCTTCCCATTTTTAAATAATCAGTGTGTGGTCATGGGCCACCATGGATGTGCACCTCAATACCTTTGGAGATCAGGAGAGCACATACAACAGCAGCAACGGAAGCAGTATCACAGGAGAGAAGCAACTCTTGCCTGAACAACAATGACTATTACGCAACCAAAATGCCATGTTTAATTCTCCGCAGGGTGGTGGTCTTCTTCTTTTCCACATACTCTACAAAGGCCATCTTGGAGTACGCAATCACAAACAGTTTCATGGCTGTACCAAGCAGCCAGTGATGGTAACTAGGCTATACACAGTGATCAGAGAGCTCCAGCTCTGCCTTTGGTAAGTGGGACTCAGGTGTCAGCTGATTAGGATGCCATGTTGTCACCTTCACAGGCAGAAGCCTCAGAGATTATCTGCCCAACACAGGCCAAACCCAGTGGCACATCATGCCAAGGTATAGTCAATAAACAAAAGTTCTTGTCTTGAGGATTATAGCATTTAGAGTGGGAAGAGATGGTAACATCTGGCAAAGAAAACATAGTTCCATGCCAGCCAAAGCAAAGTCCACTAGCAATCAGCAATTCTGTTCCAGGCAGTATTTGCCATATCATTAAACAGTTAACTAGTCATGAGCAGTTAATTAAAGCTGACCAGGTGTCCTTGGTTATTGTTGGTACATCCCGTTGATGACACCAATTGTTTTCATCACTTCCCCTCCACCCCATTGGTGAGGGAGGGATCCCACCGTAGGGTTATGGGTATAGCTGAAAACACAACACCCAACACTGGACAGATGAGATTGACAGCAGTTTATTAGTCACATATACTTACAGCCTGGGGGAGAAGGACACCACAAAATACACAGGGCCACAAGAGGTTTGCAATCTGGAACAGTGAACAGCCAGGAGCTCTGGGAGGCAGGCTCTATAGTAGCAAGAGGGTGGGTAGCCTTTGGTTCCTGAGGGAGGATGTGATTGGTTCATTTAAACAATTCTATGGGCTGGCAGGGAACTAAAGCCACTACTCTTAAAGAAAAAAATTATTAAGTTACACTGGTTGGAGATGGTAAAGATTTTATTCAGGAGTATCGTGATAGGTGTAGGGACCACTGCAATGTGATCTTGTGGTGTGTGAGAGAGATTGGCTTAACTCCCAATACAGCATAAGAAAATGAGAATTTATACCTAGGGCACAGGGTAGGGGACAGTGGATAGCAAATTACTAAGAGGAAGCATCAGGGTAAACAAGAATTTTTTTTTTTTAATAGAGGTAAGGTCTTGCTATGTTGCCCAGGCTGGTCTCAAACTCCTGGGCTCAAGCGATCTTCCCACCTCAGCCTCCTAAAGTGCTGAGATTACAGGCATGAGCCACTGCACCAGGCCAAAAGGAATTCTGATTAAACCAACCTAGCAAGATGCTTCTTGAAGGCAGGCCATGGTGATGAAACATCATAACCTGGGGAATGATGGAGGATGAAATGAAGAACCTGATTAGATATGGAAGGATCAGATATCAAGGGTGAGAGGTTCTGGTTAAACTGACTTCATAGATTCTTGTTAAAATGGGACAATGCAGAGATGCACCTGGAAGTCTAAAAGTTAGGCCTAGCTGAACAAGAGTTCAGAGGTGCCTGAGCCTGAGTAGAATTTGGTCAATGAGAAAATCTTTGTTAATATTCAGGGATAAGCATGAACTGTGCCTGGTCTGCATGATAAGGAGGGTTGCTTGGCTAGAAGACTTCATCTGTGGAAACAGAATGGGAAGGAGAATTTGTAGTTAGGCCAATTTTACCATGTCAAGGCAGCACATAATATTAATTTTAGGCCTCATAACACATTCCTTTTTATCTTTTTTGATTTAAAAGACAACTGTGGCCAGGCGCAGTGGCTCATGCCTATAATCCCAGTACTTTGGGAGGCCAAAGCAGGTGGATCACCTGAAGTCAGGAGTTCGAGACCAGCCTGGCCAACATGGTGAAACCCTGTCTCTACTAAAAATACAAAAATTATCTGGGTATGGTGGTGCATACCTGTAGTCCCAGCTACTAGGGAGGCTGAGGCAGGAGGATCGCTTGAACCTTGGAGGCTGTAGTGAGCCGAGATCATGCCACTGCTCTCCAGCCTGGGTGACAAAGCAAGACCTTGTCTCAAAGATAATAATAATAATTAAAAATAAAAACAAAGACAACTGCATAAAGAAATCATGACAAATATGTGTTGATACACATACAGTGTATGAAGATGGGTTTTGTACGACAATAACAACACATAGGAGTAGGAATGGAATGGAACTATTTTGGAACAACATTCTTGTACAATATTGAAATTAAGTTAGTATTCATTTCAACTAGTTTTTCTAACTTAATATGTTAATTGCAATCCCCAGGGAAGTGACCAAGAAAATGGCAAAAGAAACAACAAAGTAATTAAAATGGTAGGTTAGAAACTATCCATTTAATACAAAATAAGGCAGTAATGAAGGAACTGATAAACAAAAAAAACCTGCCACATAGAGAACAAATTGAAAAATGCCAGACACAAAACCTACCTTTTGTTAGTTATATTAAATTTAAATAGATTAAGCACTACAATAAAAAAAAGCAGAGATTGAAAGAATGAATTAAAAATGATCCAATTATATGCTATGTATAAGGAACATGACTTAGATTCAAAGACATAATTAATTTGAAAGTAAAAAGATGAAAAAAAGACATACCTTACAAACAGTAACTGATATGGTTTGACTGTGTCTCCACCCAAATCTCATCTTGAATTGTAGTTCCCATTATCCCCAAATGTGGGAGGGAACTGGTGGAAGGTAATTGAATCATGGGGGCAATTACCCCCATGCTGTTCTTGTGATAGTGAGTTCTCACGAGATTTGATGGTTTTATAAGGGGCTTTTCCCCCTTTGCTCAGCACTTCTCTCTCCTGCCGCCCTGTGAAGAGTTGCCTTCCGTCATGATTGAAAGTTTCCTGAGGGCTCCCCAGGCATGTGAACTGTGAGTAAATCAAACCTCTTTTCCTTGTAAATTACTCAGTCTTGGGTATTCTTTCATAGCAGTGTGAGAATGGACTAATGCAGTAACCAAAAGAGAGTTGGAGAAAATATACTAATACCAGACAAAATAGACTTTAAGACAAGAATTGTTACTAGAGACAAAGAAGAGCATTTTATAATGATAAAATTGTCAATAATTCAGGAAGATATAACACTTATAAACATATACACATCTAAAAACAGACTCCTGATATATATGAAGCAAAAACTGAAAGAACTGCAGGAAGAAATAGACAATTCAGCAATAATGATTAAAGACTTCTATACCTAACTTTATCTAGTGGATAGAACAATTAGACCAGGGGTATCCAATCTTTTGGCTTCCCTGGGCCACATTGGAAAAAGAAGAGTTGTCTTGGGCCACACATAAAATACACTAACACTAACAATAGCTGATGAGCTAAAAAAATTGCCCATAAAATCTCATAATGTTTTAAGAAAGTTTACGAATTTGTGTTGGGCTGCATTCTGGGCTGCATTCAAAGACTTTCTGGGCTTCATGCAGCCCACAGACAGTAGATCAACAAGGCAATAGAAGACTTGACTAACAATACAAACCAATTAGACCTAACAGACATCTTTAGAACACTCCACCCCACAACAGCAAAATATACATTCTTCTCAAGTGCACATGGAATATTTTTCAAATTAGATCATGTGCTAAGCCATAAATTGAGTCTCAGTATATTTAAGAAGGTTGAAAGCATACAAAGTATGTTTTTTGAGCACTATGGAATAAAATTAGAAGTCAATTACAGAAGGAAATTTAGGATATTCACAAACATGTGGAAATTAAACGACAAACTCCTAAAAAAAAATCAGTCAAGGAAGACATCACAAGGAAAATTAGACAATATTTTGAGATGAATGAAAACAAAAAACACAACATACAAAACTTATGGGATGGAGCTAAAGCATTGCTTATGGGGAATTTATAGCTATTAATGCCTACATTGAAAAAGAAGAATGATCTGAAATCAATTACCCAAGCTTCTACCTTAAGAAACTAGAAAAAAGAGCAAACTAAATCCAAAGCAAACAGAAAGAAGGAAATAAGATTATTACAAAGGAAAAGATGAAATAGAGGATAAAAATAATAGAGAAAATCAATAAAACTGAAGCTGATATTTTGGAAAGATCAACAAAATTAACAAAACTTTAGCTAGGCTGACCCAGAATAAAGAGAAAACACTTGAACTAATATAATCAGGAATAGAAGAGGAGATGTTACTATCGACATCACAGAAATTTTAAAAAATATATGAGAATACTATGAACAATTGTATGCCAACAAATTAGATAATCTAGATGAAACAGACAAATTTCTAGAAAGACAAAAGTTGCCAAAACTGACTCAAGAAGAGATAGAAAGTCTGAATAGAACTATACAAATAGTGTGATTGAATCAGTAATCAAGTATTCCCACCAAAAACAAAAAGTCCAAGATCAGATAGTTTCACTGGTGAATTCTACCAAGTATTTAAAGAATAAAAGAAGAGCTAATGCCAAGCCTTGTCAAATGCTTTCAAAAATACAAGAGAAGGGAATACTTCCCAATTCATTATGTGAGGCCAGTATTACTCTGATACCAAAACCAGAAAAGCCATCAAAACAAAACTACAGACCAATATCCATTCCTTTAAAATCTATTCACTAAAATCCTCAACAGAATACTAGCAAACAAATCCAACAATGTATCAAAGGATTATACCTCATCACCACGTGGAATTTATTACAGGAAATGCAAGGTTAGTTCAGTATATAAAAATCAACCATTGTAATAACAGCATATTAATAGAAGAAAGGAAAAAATAGCATGATTATCTCAACAGATGCAGAATAAGCATTTGATAAAACCCTTCATAATAAAAACACTCAACAAACTAAAAAGAGAAGGGTACCTCCTTAACTTGAGAAAGGGCATCTACAAAAAATCCACAGCTAGCATCATAGTTAATGGTGAAAGACTAAAAATGTTCTCCCCAATATCAGAACAAGACAAGGATGTCCACTCTCACTGCTTCTATTCAAGATTGTACTGGAGGTCCTAGCCAGTGTAACTAGGCAAGAAAAATAAGTAAAAGGCATCCAGATTGAAAAGGAAGAAGGAAAACTCTCTTTGCAAATGACATAACCTTGTATGTAGAAAATCCTTTAGAAATCACAAAAAAACTATTAAAGCTAATAAATCAATTCAACAAAGTCCCATGATAAAAGATAGATAAAAATAAACTGTATTCCTATATACTTGCAATGAACAGTCTGAAAAATGAAAAGTGAAAGTAATAAAATAATTGCATTTATAATAGCATAAAAAAGAGTAGGCTGGGCACAGTGGCTCACGCCTATAATCTCAGGACCTTGGGAGATTGAGGCAGGCAGATCACCTGAGGTCAGGAGTTCGAGACCAGCCTGGCCAATATGGCAAAACCCCATCTCTACCAAAAAATACAAAAATAAGCCAAGTGTGGTTGCGCACACCTGTAATCCCAACTGCTCAGGAGGCTGAGACAGGAGAATTGCTTGAACCCAGGAGGTGGAGGTTGCAGTGAGCCAAGATAGTGCCACTGCACTCCAGCCTGGACAGCAGAGTGAAACTTTGTCTCAAAAAAAAAAAGTAAAGTATTTAGGAATAAATTTAACAAAAGAATTGCAATACTTATACACTTGTCGGTGTACCAGATAACATTATTGAAAGAAAATACAGACCTAACTAAATGGAACATTATCCCATTTTCATGTATTGGAAAACTTAATATTGTTAAGGTGGCAATACTCTCTAAACTGATATACAAACTCAAGGCAATTCCTATTAAAATCCCAGCTACCTTTTTTTTTTTTTTTGGCAGAAATGGACAAAAATGGAAATACAAGGAACCAGAATCTTTTTTTTTTTTTTTCAACTGGTCTCACTCTGTCATCCGGGCTGGAGTGCAGTGGTGCGACCTCAGCTCACTGCAACCTCTGCCTCCCAGGCTCAGGCAATCCTCTCACCTCAGCCTCCTGAGTAGCTGGGACTACAGGCTCCTGACACCATGTCGGCTAATTTTTTTTTTTTTTTTTTTTTGGTATTTTTGGTAGAGGCAGGGTTTCACCATGTTGCCCAGGCTGGTCTCAAACTCCTGAGCTCAAGCAGTCTGCCTGCCTCGGCCTCTCAAAGTGCTGGAACTACAGGTGTAAGCCACCACGCCCGGTCAAAAGCAATCTTGAAAAACAATAAAGGCAGAGGCCTCTCGCTTAACCAATTTCAAAGCTTACTACAAAGTAACAGTAATCAAGGGTGCATGGTACCTGCATAAGGATAGACTTATAGATCAATAGAATGCAATTGAGAATCCAAAAATAAAAGTCACATTTATGGTTAACTGATTTTTTTTTTTTTTTTTAAAGATGGAGTCTCACTCTGTGGCCCAGGCTGGAGTGCAGTGGTGCGATCTCGGCTCACTGCAAGCTCTGCCTCCCGGATTCACGCCATTCTCCTGCCTCAGCCTCCAGAGTAGCTGGGACTACAGGCGCCCGCCACCACGCCGAGCTAATATTTTGTAATTTTCGTAGAGATGGGGTTTCGCCGTGTTAGCCAGGATGGTCTTGATCTCCCTACCTCGTGATCTGCCCACCTCGGCCTCCCAAAGTGCTGGAATTACAGGCGTGAGCCGCCGCGCCCGGCCGGTTAACTGATTTTTGACAAGTATGCCAGACCATTCAATTGAGAGAAAAAAAGAGTGTTTTCAACAAATGGTGCTGAAACAACTGAATATGCACATCAAAAGAATGAAGTTGGACCCCCTACTTCATACCACGTACATACATTAACAAAAAATTGATCAAAGACCTAAGCGTAAGTTAAATCTAGAAAACTTTTAGAAGAAAACGAAAGCACAAATCTTTGTGGTTTTGGATTAAGCAATGGAGTTTTAGACATGACACCAAAAGCACTAGTGACAAAAGAAAAAAATAGATAATTGAACTTTATCAAATTTTAAAACTTCCATTCTTTTTTTTTTATTATTATACTTTAAGTTCTAGGGTACATGTATGTGCACAACGTGCAGGTTTGTTACATATGTATACACGTGACATGTTGGTGTGCTGCACCCGTCTGGCTCTGTCGCCCAGGCTGGAGTGCAGTGGCGTGATCTCGGCTCACTGCAAGCTCCGCCTCCAAAGTAGCTGGGACTACAGGCGCCCGCCACCACGACCAGCTAATATTTTGTATTTTTAGTAGAGACGGGGTTTCACCGTGTTAGCCAGGATGGTCTCGATCTCCTGACCTCATGATCTGTCCGCCTCAGCTAAAACTTCCATACTTAAAAGGACACCACCAAGAAAGTAAAATCTGACAACCCACAGAATGGGAGAAAATTTTTGGAAATCACGTATCTGATGAGAGACTTGTATCTAGAATATATTTTTAAAAAGTTACAACTTAATAACAAAAGGACAAATAACCCAATTAAAAGATGGATAAAGGGTCTGAATATACAGTTCTCCAAAGATACACAAATGACCAATAAGCAAATGAAGGAATGCTCAATGTCATTAGTCACTAGGTGTATTAGTTAGGGTTCTCCAGAGAAACAGAACCAACAGGAGACATGTGTGTGTGTGTGTGTGTGTGTGTGTGTGTGTGTGTGTGTGTGAATAATGCTGCTATGAACATTCATTTATAAGTTTTTATGTGGACATATGTTTTCAATTCCCTCGGGCATATACCTAGGAGTGGAATATCTATGAAATATCTTAACTCCGTAATTAACATTATGAGGAACTGCCAGTTTTACAAAGTGGCTCTAATCATTTTACATTCCACCCAGCAATGTATAAGGGGTCTAATTTCTGCGCATCTTCTCCAGCATTTGTTATTATTTGTCTTTATAACATTCATCCTCTTGATGACCTACGCAGAGGCATGGAGGGGGTGCTGCTGTTGTTGCATTTCCTAACTATACAATCATGAGTGTATCTCATGGTTTTGATTTGCATTTCCCTAGCATGATGGTTAATTTTTATCTGTCAACTTGAATGGGCTAAGGGATGCCCAGATAGCTGGTAGAACTTTTGGGTGTGTCTGTGAAAGAGTGTTTCTGGAAGAGATTAGCATTTTAATCAGTAACCTGAGTAAAGAAGATCTCCCTCACCCACATGGGGTAATCATTCAATCTACTGAGGGCCCACATAGAACAAATAGGTAGAGGAAGAGTGAATTCACTCTCTGTTTGATCAGGGACACTCATAGTCCCCTGCACTCAACATCCGTGTTTCTGGTCTCTGGCCTTCAGATTCTTACTGAATTGTACCACTAGCTTTTCAGGTTCTCCACTGGGTCTCCAGCTTGCAGATGGCAAATCATGAAACTTCTTAGCCTCCATAATCATATGAGCCAATTCCTATCATAAATTAATCTCTGATTTATTACATATGTACATTACATATGTTTGTAATATATTATATATATATGTACATGTATGAGAGAGAGTTTCTTATCAAATATATAGATATATGGTTTTAAAATTTTTTCTCCCATCCTGTGGGTTGTCAGTTTTTACTTTTTTGATGGTGTCCTTAGCCCAGAGGTGGTACCACACGCAAAGCCTAGGAATCTTGAAGCACTCTCAACTGCCCACAGAGCAGTAGACTACTCTATCCTTTCTTTGAATTTAGAAAGGGTTGTTATGGCCCTATCAGTTGGTTTCTTTTGGTCCTGAAAGCTACTTTTTCCACTGTAAACTGTGGCCTTAATAGTTCCAAGCACAGCCCCCATCTTGAGTCAGATCCCTGTGGTGATCCTAGGGTACACTCTGGAGGGATTTGGTGGAAGTTTTTCAAACTAGGGAAACACATACTTGCAAGAAATTGTAACTAGCTCATCCAGATTTTCTCTACTACTGGGAAACATCTTATACCACAGATCCTGTGAGCAAAGTTCAGCATACTCAGCTTGGATGAAATGCACCCAATGTCATTTGAGTGGTAGGACATGGCAGTCAAATAGGTCTCCACTGTATTTCCTAGATGTTAGGGAGTATAATACTGACTACAGAATTTTTGCAAGGCAGTGTAATAACCTCTGTGCTTCTGATGGGAAAAATAGTTCAAGAATTGTTAATTAGATCAGAAGACTCCAGTCATTTTATGAGGAGAGGTCATTTTCATTTCATTTAAGTCTTGAGAACACCCATGAAGATAGGGGAGAAATGTATGCATGCACTTGTGCATGTGTGTGTGTGTTGGGAGGAAGCTGTCAGTGAAGGCCTTGAAGTCGGGGTGGGAGTGATGGATCTGAAGGGACTCAGGGAATGGATAATGATAGGAGGGGGATAAAGGAGCTGACAAAGAAGATCCTGGGGGCGGGAGGGAGGCTGACAGTAAAGGTCCTTGAAGTGGGGAGGAACTGACAATCTGACGGTGATGACCTTACACAGAGCCATGGAGTGGGTGCTGCTGTTTGTTGTATTTCCTTACTAGTTGATCCAGTATCCTAGTTTGGGCCCCCTGGGCTGGACTAATAATGTACGTGCCCCACTACAATGCCAACATATCAAACAAGCCACCATTAGAACAGGATCATTTTCCTCCAGGCAGCTGCTTGCTGCAATCATTCTGCTGATTAAATTTCATTCTGGAAAGTACTGCACAGACATTAATCAGGTGTCACAGCCACTCCATCCTATAGAGCCAAAGCCTCTCTGACCTTTAAAAATACACCAAACAGTTGCTAGAACACATCTCCCTAGGAAGGACAGGTCCTCAAGCCAGCCCACAGAAATCCATGCTGTCCTCATCCCCCTCCACCCAACCTTTCTCTCCCTGAAGAGAGCAAACTGTACCAGAGACCTTTCTGGTATTTTTACCTGGAGGGCTCTGGTCAGCCTTCTGTCTTGGTGATACCATCAGCCCCCTACATATGTGGATTTGAAGGTCTGAAAGAGTTTTCCCATCTCAAAATAGCTTCCCCACTGGCCTGCTCGCACTGCCTGACATTTTCACTGTAATAAGCACTTCTCTCAGTGAAAACATTGTAGTCTTCAGAAATCCCTTGTTTAATCAAAATAAAATAAAACTGGTTTACCCGGAAGAAAGAATTCATAAGTAATAATGGCATTTTACAATCTCAGAGCACTTTTTCTTGCTCTCAATGTACTTTCCAATATGTCATTTCATTTCATTTTACATCCACTATGTGAAGAAAATATCACTATAATCCCCATTTTACAGATATCTAAATGGAGCCTCAAAGAGATTAATTGACTTGGTCAAAAACACAGGGCTAGAAAATGGTCTTCTGATGCCACGCCTTAAGTGCTTTCTGTCCTGCTAACACAAATGAATGCTGTCAATTGAGAGTTCTAAAAAGAGATGCGTTTTGATGGGGGCGGGGGGGGGGGCGGTGCAGGCAATGGCTAAGGAGGCCATGTCCAAGAAGGATGTCAAAGAAAAGGCCTGCAAACAGCCAGAGGACATGTTGGAGACAATGAATACCTGGGTGAGGGGAGGCAGACAGGATGGGAGAGGGGCTGAAAGCAGCCTGGTCTCCTGCACCAATTCAGTTGTTAGTGTAAGTGGTCCCATCTTCCTTTCCCCCAAGCTGGTAGGTGGCAAATAAAGTGCCTTATCTCTAGTTGTGCTTTCCTGCCAGAAGTGGTGAAAAGATGCTGGATGTAATCGGAGGAGGGACAATCACATATTTGTGTTGGGCTGAGTTGGGCCACCCTTGGTGACATGTACCAGCTGCCTCTGACTGCCCACTCTCTTCAGGCGGTGCCCATTCAAGTCTAGGGCATAAGGACTAAGACAGAACATTATAACACTGTATCAATAATGTAAGACAGTGCCCTGTCCTTAAAGCATAATGTAATTTAAAATGCAGTGTGTAGTAGACTGCAACTTAATTGGAAGGGATGCCTCAGATCATTTGGGACACTACAGAACATTTCGCATAGCCATTAAAAACTGTTCTCCAGAGCCCAGGAAACTAATTGCAAATGGTTAGGTAATGCACAGCTGATAGAAAGAAAATTTTCCTTTAAATTGATTCCATGGTATATGTACAGGGATGTTTATTGCAACATTGCTTGTAACTGTGAAAAACTGGAACTAAACTAAATGTCCACCCATGGAGGTTCCTCAAGTAAGTTGAAAGATTCGCACAATGGAATGTTAGGCAGCAGCTTAAAAAACATGAGACAAACCTATACATACTGACACGGAAAATGTATTTATGAAATAGTATTGGATTTCTTAAAAAGTAAGTTGCAGAATAATATTTATAGTTTGCTTTCATTTTTCTTCACTATGTGTGTAACTGTATGTGTGTATGCGTATACTTATATATACATAGGAAAAGTGGAAAATCTTGGGAAAATATACATCAGAATAGAGGTTACCTCTGAAGAATGACACTGGGGAGGGAGAGAATTTCACTTTTTATTTTATACAATTTTGTATTGTTTGAAATCTGTGTGCATATTTTACTTTTGTAATGTTGGGTGTTTGGTAAAGGACAATAGCCTTTATTGAACAGCCCCTTTCTCGTTATTGCAGGATTCCAACCTCCTGAGCAGATTTGAGCAGTGGGCATGAATTTAGGTGCATTTCACCTTCAGTAGAACTTCTTACAGGTCCAATTGAACTGTATTTCTTATAAACAGTAACACACTAAAATATAGCCTTACCAAAGGAATCCTCTCTAATAAGCACAGTTGCTGATTTTTCTTCCTCTCTCTATTCTGTTTTACCTCCAAATTTCCTCCTCTCCTCCCATCTAGGCAGAGTTTCTTCTATCTTCCTAGACAGATCAGTTACCCAGAAAGCTGTTCCTTCCAGGCAATCCACAGAGTAGACAGCCCCCTACCGGTGTAATTTTAGGGGCATTGACAAAGCCAGACCAGAAAAAGTACTTGCCCACCTGCCAGCACAAACAAGCCTTAATCATACAATGATAAAGAAGTACAAATTCCCTTGAGAGAGGTGACATGTTGCCTGAAACTAGCATTCAGGCAAGAAAGACTGACAGAAGAGCTGTGTGTGTGTGTGTGTGTGTGTGTGTGTGTGTGAGAGAGAGAGAGAGAGAGAGAGAGAGAGAGACCGACCAAAGTAGGTGGGTCCTGGGCAGCCCCAGGCTCACACCGCAGGACAGACACAGTGCAATTTATTAAACATTCACCTGTTTAATTCATTTGTAAAACAGAATTTGAAGTGGTTTGTGCTTTTAATAGTACATGCTCATTGAATGTATTTGAAAGATATAGAAAAGTATAAAAAAGAAACCAATCTCCTGTAATTTCACTACTCAGAGATAACTACAGTGAATATTTGAGTTTCTTTCTAGTCATTTTTCTCTGTATATATGTACAATTTTAAACAAAATGGGATCAAACTATACATGCAGTTCTTAGCCTACTTTTGCACTCATTATTTTATATATTTCTGTGTTCTTAAATATTTGAAATACAATTTAAATAGCTATATAACACATGGAATCATTTGGTTATGGTATCATCTAGCTAATCGTTCTCCTAATTTTTGTCATTTCAGGTTTTTTTTCCATTTTCTTAACTTATAAATAACATTGCCACGGACATTGTTGCACATAAATCTTAGTCGAGATTTCTCTTTCCTTAGGACAGATTCCCAGAAGTGGAATTACTGGGTCACAGGGTGTAAACATTTTTAAAGGCTCTGTGGAGCAGTTTGAACTGGTAGCAAATTTATTGATTCCTAAGAACTACTGAACACAGAAATCCTCTTCAGTGCAAGCCTGAACCAAGCAGCTGGACACATGCACCCTCACTTGCAACAATGTCACATCTAATTAGGTGTTTAATGAATGTTTTTTGATGGGGATAAGGGAGAAGGATATACTGAGCTCTGTCATTAATTAAAGGAGGGAAACAGCTTAACTGAATCCTATTCTACTATCCCTACCAACTGTTTTCTCTGGCAGGTAAATCATAGCATCTCAACAGTGAGGTTCCCCAAATGATCCCCAACCCAGTTCCTGTGGGCTTAAGGCTACTCATCTCCTCTCCCTTTCCCTTGATTTAAAAGTAATACATATGGTGAATTTTTCTGTATGGATATTTTCCTTCAGTAAATAGTTTGCAGTATAAAATGTTAATTATGCTTCTTATAGACTGATCTCACTCTAACCTTAACATTTGTGGTTATTAATCTCGGTTACATTTATTTTGAAATTCAAAAAAAGTTTTCTAGCCTTCTTGAACATCACCATGTCCCTAGTGTATTCATTGATTCATGCATTATGGTTCTCTGCTGCTGTTTTATGCCTTCAAATTAGGAATATGTGAAATTCTGTGGAAAACAAAGACTAATCTTAAAAATAACTACCTCCTTTCTGTAGTAGAAAATGGACTGTTTTCAGAGCTTTCCTATCAAAAATTCAGTAAAAGTGTGTATACCTGAATCATTTTTGTTTTTATTAATGCTTCCAAACAATGTACTTTGAAATCAGAATCATTTCTTTATATTCATTTTATGTAATTGTCCTGATGCTCTTCCTTACACAATAGTGATCAGAAAGGAGATGTAATTTCCATTCCCTGCCCATGAGAGCTAAGTGGGTATCATAATGTAAGTTGGAGGGAATTTTATTTTGCGAGAAGGAACTACCATTGGGTTTGATTGATTGAAGATGGACTTTGATATGGTGTATTTGAAAGCTATTAAATGCAACTTACAAGGCTTAATACAAATATTTATTATTTCATTATTTAGCAAGTTTACTTTTAAAATGCTTTTTAGAGCATTTAACTCTCAAAATAAACAAACAAAGGTAAAAGTATGCATGAAGAAAAAATGTGGAAAAATGCATTCAAACCTGTAAAGCGTTGTTATCTGTGGAGAGTAGAATTGTGGAGCAGGAGTACTTTGCTGCATCAAGCACCTCTGCAGTTTTGGGAACTTTTACTGTGTCATGTCTTATTTAGTAGGTAGAATAAAGCAACAGATAAAAATAAATGAAACATGTTCAACAAGTATTTAAATGCCAACTATGTACCAGACATAATTAAGTGATCATTATAGAGACTGTAAAGGTTAAATATAAGAAAGACTTTGAGTATTTGCACCAGATAATAATAATGAATATGACAATGAAAACACCTGAGCAATTGGAAGTTTCTAAGGTATAGTCATGCATCGCTTAATGACAGGAACACCTTCTGAGAAATGTGTTGTTACGTGATTTCGTCCTTGTGCAAACATCATAGAGTGTACTCACACAAATCTGGATAGTATATCCTACTGCACAGCTAGGCTATCAGGCAAAACCTAGATAGTATATCCTACTACGCAGCTAGGCTATAAGGCATAGCCTATCTCACCTAGACTACAAATGTGTACAGCATGTGACCGTAGTGAATACTGTTGTAATACAATGGTCAGTATTTGTGTATCTAAACATAGCTAAATATAGAAAAGGTACGGTACAAATGCAGTATAAAAGATAAAAAATGGTACACCTGTATAGGGCACTTACCGTGAATGGAGCTTGCAGAACTGGAAGTTCCTCTGGGTGAGTCACTGAGTGACTCATGGTAGTATTGTATCCTATTATGAGGGAATGTGAAGGCCTAGGACATTACTGTACACTACTATATGTGTTATAAACACTGTACACTTAGGGGGCACTACATTTATTTTAAAAGATTATTCCTTCTACAATAAATTAAACTTAGCTTACTGTAACTTGTACATTATAAACTTTTTTAACTTTTGACTCTTGTAATAACACTTTTAAACACACACTGTACAGCTGTACAAAATATTTTATTTCTTTACATCTTTATTCCATACGCTTTTTTCTATTCTTTTTTCTTTACTTTCAACAAAGACAAAACACACACATTAGCCTATGCCTACACAGGGTCAGGATCATCAATATCATTGTCTTCTACCTCCACATCTTGTTCCACTGGAAGGTCTTCAAGGGCAATAACACGCATGGAGCTGTCATCTCCTATGACAACAATGCTTTCTTCTGCAATACCTCCCAAAGGACCTGTGTGAGGCTGTTTACAGTTAACTTTTTAAAAATATTTAAGTAGAAGGAGTACACTCTATAATAATGATAAAGTGTATAGTATAGGAAATACATAAACCAGTAACTTAGTCATTCGTTATCAGTATCAAGTATTATGGATTGTACCTAATTGTATATGCTATACTTTTATATGATTGTCAGCACAGTGAGCTTATTTACACCAGCATCACCACAAACTCATGAGTAACACATTGCACTATGATGTCACTAGGTGATAGGAGTTTTTCAGCTCCATTATAATCTTACAGGAACACCTTCACATCTGCATTCCATTGTTGCCCAAAACATCGTTATGTGGCATATGACTGTACTTGTGGGCTGTGACAGTGTTGTCTACCCTGGTACTGCCCTCGGCCTCTGCCTCCTAGATCTGTGGTTCCCACTGGATGCCTTGTGCCCAACTGAACTTCAGCTTCTTGACTAGCCCTTCCTGTAGCTGACTGCAATTTGGTGTGTCTTCAGTGTTAAACATCTCCTTTTCAAGGTAAAATCAAGAGGTTGTGGGGACCCAGACACTTTCAGATACTGATCGTGGGAATGTGCTTTGCTACAAATATTTGGGAGGGCAATTTGGCAATACATTTTTAAAGCCTTAAAAATATTCTGACTTGATGATAAAAATCAGAATAGTGGTTACCTCTGGGAGAGTTATTGACTGGGGAGGGGGCTCAAGAGAGCCATCTGAGATGTTAGAAAGGTTCAATATCTTAATCTGCGTGGTGGTTTACAAGGGTGTGTGTGTGTGTGTGTGTGTGTGTGTGTGTGTTAAAATACACCCGTCTGTACATTTTGTTACATGTGTGTTGATAAAAAAAATGTTTGATTAAAAGTATGTGTTTGGAACTTTTGAACCAATAATTCCATGGTAGTATTATATCCTATGTGAAAAAGATGCAAAGGTTTAGTTCATTGCATTGTTTACAATGTTAAAAAACTGGCAATCTCGAAAATATTCAATAACAGTGAAATGGTAAATAAATTATGTTCCATTCATTTTAAATCATATTATCAAAGTTTTTTTTCTTTACGGACATTGGAAAACATTTATTATACAGTGTTTGGTAACTAACACAGGTTACAAAATAGAAATAAATCAATAACAAAGTAAAGACAAGTACCAATGCTGTTCTCTGGAGCTATGGTTATTTTCCTGGTACCCAAAGAAAAAGACCAGCTGGCAATGAGAATCAGGCAACACCCTTAACTATGGTTTTCCTCAGTGAAGATTCAGCTGTTTGTGGTGCAGGCACTGAGTACTAGGCATTGACATAAGGTAGTCTGGTGGGCACACCCCAAACTCAGTTAGGGATGTTTGGACTCTTTGAGGCTCTCCATTATTCTGAAGTCTCTCTCTGCCTTTGATCAACCAAAGTCTGGAAAATGAGAGTTGGATGGTGATACTAGAGCATAGGGACACTAGCTGGGATGTGTATATGTATGTGCACTTGTGAATACCTGTATGGCCACCATTTTAAATATGCATGTATGCATGTATGTGTGTGTATACAGGTAGACATTTCTCTAGCCCACATTCCCAGATTTGGAATCAGAAAGGTATACTATGTAATTTAAATAGTCAAGTTGGTCAGCAAAATAAGGAGATAATTGAATGCTATGGCTCTTCCCAGGGAGAATGTGTTAGATACAGAGCACCATCTGGCATTTTTCTACTGGTCTGAAGGTTTCTGGGGAGGGTGCTCATCATTGGTTTGAAGAAGATGGAAAGAAGTAGGCTATAGCCCCATTGGCAAACATTTCCTGATGCTATAAAGCAGTTTGCAACCTAGGGCATCACTGTATGCTTGATTAAGCTTGCTATGAAAAGGATTTATTTTAAGGCATTTTAATAATTTCCTTTTTTACCAAAAGCTAACCAAGCAGTTTTTTTTTTCCTTTTTTTTTTTTTTTATATACTTTAAGTTCTAGGGTACATGTGCATAACGTGCAGGTTTGTTACATATGTATACTTGTGCCATGTTGGTGTGCTGCACCCATCAACTCGTCAGCACCCATCAATTCATCATTTATATCATGTATAACTCCCAATGCAATCCCTCCCCCCTCCCCCCTCCCCATGATAGGCCCCAGTGTGTGATGTTCCCCTTCCCGAGTCCAAGTGATCTCATTGCTCAGTTCCCACCTATGAGTGAGAACATGCGGTGTTTGGTTTTCTCTTCTTGTGATAGTTTGCTAAGAATGATGGTTTCCAGCTGCATCCATGACCCTACAAAGGACGCAAACTCATCCTTTTTTATGGCTGCATAGTATTCCATGGTGTATATGTGCCACATTTTCTTAATCCAGTCTGTCACAGATGGACATCTGGGTTGATTCCAAGTCTTTGCTATTGTGAATAGTGCCACAATAAACATACGTGTGCATGTGTCTTTGTAGTAGAATAATTTATAATCCTTTGGGTATATACCCAGTAGTGGGATGGCTGGGTCATATGGTACATCTAGTTCTAGATCCTTGAGGAATCGCCATACTGTTTTCCATAATGGTTGAACTAGTTTACAATCCCACCAACAGTGTAAAAGTGTTCCTATTTCTCCACATCCTCTCCAACATCTGTTGTTTCCTGACTTTTTAATGATTGCCGTTCTAACTGGTGTGAGATGGTATCTCGTTGTGGTTTTGATTTGCATTTCTCTGATGGTGAGTGATGATGAGCATTTTTTCATGTGTCTGTTGGCTGTATGAATGTCTTCTTTTGAGAAATGTCTGTTCATATCCTTTGCCCACTTTTTGATGGGGTTGTTTGTTTTTTTTCTTGTATATTTGTTTGAGTTCTTTGTAGATTCTGGATATTAGCCCTTTGTCAGATGAGTAGATTGCAAAAATTTTCTCCCATTCTGTAGGTTGCCTGTTCACTCTGATGGTAGTTTCTTTTGCTGTGCAGAAGCTCTTTAGTTTAATTAGATCCCATTTGTCAATTTTGGCTTTTGCTGCCATTGCTTTTGGTGTTTTAGACATGAAGTCCTTGCCCATGCCTGTGTCCTGAATGGTACTACCTAGATTTTCTTCTAGGGTTTTTATGGTATTAGGTCTAACATTTAAGTCTCTAATCCATCTTGAATTAATCTTCGTATAAGGAGTAAGGAAAGGATCCAGTTTCAGCTTTCTACTTATGGCTAGCCAATTTTCCCAGCACCATTTATTAAATAGGGAATCCTTTCCCCATTTCTTGTTTCTCTCAGGTTTGTCAAAGATCAGATGGCTGTAGATGTGTGGTATTATTTCTGAGGACTCCATTCTGTTCCATTGGTCTATATCTCTGTTTTGGTACCAGTACCATGCTGTTTTGGTTACTGTAGCCTTGTAGTATAGTTTGAAGTCAGGTAGCATGACGCCTCCAGCTTTGTCCTTTTGACTTAGGATTGTCTTGGCAATGCGGGCTCTTTTTTGGTTCCATATGAACTTTAAAGCAGTTTTTTCCAATTCTCTGAATAAAGTTATTGGTAGCTTGATGGGGATGGCATTGAATCTATAAATTACCTTGGGCAGTATGGCCATTTTCACAATATTGATTCTTCCTATCCATGAGCATGGTATGTTCTTCCATTTGTTTGTGTCCTCTTTTATTTCACTGAGCAGTGGTTTGTAGTTCTCCTTGAAGAGGTCCTTGACATCCCTTGTAAGTTGGATTCCTAGGTATTTTATTCTCTTTGAAGCAATTGTGAATGGAAGTTCCTTCATGATTGGCTCTCTGTTTGTCTGTTACTGGTGTATAAGAATGCTTGTGATTTTTTGCACATTAATTTTGTATCCTGAGACTTTGCTGAAGTTGCTTATCAGCTTAAGGAGATTTTGGGCTGAGACAATGGGTTTTCTAAATATACAATCATGTCATCTGCAAACAGGGACAATTTGACTTCTTCTTTTCCTAACTGAATACCCTTGATTTCTTTCTCTTGCCTGACTGCCCTGGCCAGAACTTCCAACACTATGTTGAATAGGAGTGGTGAGAGAGGGCATCCCTGTCTTGTGCCAGTTTTCAAAGGGAATTTTTCCAGTTTTTGCCCATTCAGTATGATATTGGCTGTGGGTTTGTCATAAATAGCTCTTATTATTTTGAGGTACGTTCCATCAATACCAAATTCATTGAGCGTTTTTAGCATGAAGTGCTGTTGAATTTTGTCAAAAGCCTTTTCTGCATCTATTGAGATAATCATGTGGTTCTTGTCTTTGGTTCTGTTTATATGCTGGATTACGTTTATTGATTTGCAAATGTTGAACCAGCCTTGCATCCCAGGGATGAAGCCCACTTGATCATGGTGGATAAGCTTTTTGATGTGCTGCTGAATCCGGTTTGCCAGTATTTTACATGGACATGGAAACTGAACAACCTGCTCCTGAATGACTACTGGGTACATAACGAAATGAAAGCAGAAATAAAGATGTTCTTTGAAACCAATGAGAACAAAGATACAACATACCAGAATCTCTGGGACACATTTAAAGTAGTGTGTAGAGGGAAATTTATAGCACTAAATGCCCACAAGAGAAAGCAGGAAAGATCTAAATTGACACTCTAACATCACAATTAAAAGAACTAGAGAGGCAAGAGCAAACACATTCAAAAGCTAGCAGAAGGCAAGAAATAACTAAGATCAGAGCAGAACTGAAGGTGATAGAGACACAAAAAACCCTCCAAAAAATCAATGAATCCAGGAGTTGGTTTTTTGAAAAGATCAACAAAATTGACAGACCGCTAGCAAGACTAATAAGAAGAAAAGAGAGAGGAATCAAATAGATGCAATAAAAAATGATAAAGGGGATATCACCACCGACCCCACAGAAATACAAACTACCATCAGAGAATACTATAAACACCTCTACGCAAATCAACTAGAAAATCTAGAAGAAATGGATAATTTCCTGGACACTTACACTCTCCCAAGACTAAACCAGGAAGAAGTTGAATCCCTGAATAGACCAATAGCAGGCTCTGAAATTGAGGCAATAATTAATAGCCTACCCACCAAAAAAGTCCAGGACCAGATGGATTCACAGCTGAATTCTACCAGAGGTACAAGGAGGAGCTGGTACCATTCCTTCTGAAACTATTCCAATCAATAGAAAAGAGGGAATCCTCCCTAACTCATTTTATGAGGCCAACATCATCCTGATACCAAAGCCTGGCAGAGACACAACAAAAAAAGAGAATTTTAGACCAATATCACTGATGAACATCGATGCAAAAATCCTCAATAACCAAGCAGTTTTACAGTAGCCTTTACTTGCATGAAAGACCTGTTTCTTCATCTAGGTGGCTTGCCTATCGGTAAGTTTTATTACAAACCTATTTATGTATAAACTCCACATGTGTTTTGACATGAAGAAAATCAGAATGGAGCCCAGGAAACTTTGCCTCTTGCTTTTTAATCATCCAGTTCAGTCTAAGTTAAAATAAACTTTTTTTGGAGGAAAAGAGGTGTATGTACTGGGCTTAGTTAAAATGTAGGGGGTTTTCCCCTAGTTCCTATTCTAGTCCCTCCCCTTTTCCCGATCCTCTCTCCAAATAAATACACCATCTCTGGGGAGACTACTCTCAGAGCTGCGAGCTGCTGCAGCTGCTGCTATTGTCACTGCTACCGGTCTCAAAGTCATTTTTAACATGACTGAGTGTGTGCTGTGCTCCAAGTCCCATAAGGCACCCCAAGAGACGGCACAAAAGAAACATACCATATGCGGTTCTTTTAAATAGCCAGCTCCTCTAGTACTTTATAAAATAATGTTCAATTTCAAGCAGGATTCAGGAATACAGATGTTGAGAAAGCAAAGCTCATTCCCATTAAAGGTACCTCACTAGTTTGTGTCTTTGGGATTATAAAGGTCAAATTACACATGCCCTCTGCATCATTTGGTGGGTAGTGTGTTTCTCCCTGAATTGAAAAGGCCTCGATCTGTCCATCAAAACCAGCATGGTAACAAGTTTTTATTGGCTTCTTTAGGGATCTCTCGCTGTGTGATTGCTATAGGGGAGCCAAGGATCTCTAAAGAAGGTGTTAAATAGTCTTTAGAGCCTGTGTAAAAACCTCTTTTCTTTCAGGCTACTTTCACAGAAACAAAATATGTTAATTAGCAAGCACTCCTGAGAAATCAGTGCTGGTTGCAGGAGTCCTCCACATTAAGTATGAGATATTTAGAATGAGAGGAGAAAGAGATAAGTAAACAGGACTCAAAGACAATCATTGCAGAAGTACAAATACAGGATTTCTCTCTGCCTTTGTGGAGCTTATGGAGAGCCTGACACAAGGTAAGCAGGCTTAAGACACACACATCTACAATAGTAGGCATCTTGTCTCTATCTAGGACATATATCACAGATTTCTAAACCACATCTATAGTGTAGGGCTGCTAATAATACCTGACACAGCATTCAACGTGGCCCCTGGGGTGCCCAAGTTCTTACAAAGGGCTTCCTTTTTAACCTTCAAGAAACATATTTTCTTCCTTCAGAAGATGGGAAAGGGCAAGGGCCTTCAGTCCCATTTCCTGGATAAGAAAAACAAAGCTTTACAGTAGATTAGCAAGGCAGATCTGGAAAGAGCCAAGTACTCTTCTTCATCCCATTGACTCTTAGAATAGTTTTACACTTGATTTAATTTGGGTTTTTACGGGGGACATGGAGAGAAGATTGCAGCAACCATCAGGAGGAGATGGTTGGAAGGAGACCTGGCAAGCAGAGCCTGGGAGCTCCTCAATGGGACAGAATGGGCACCTCCAAACAGGTGTATTCCCTTAGCTATGTTAGGCTTCCAGGGCTGTTTCCAGAGGGAGGTGGAGCCCACTGTTACCCATTTGTTCACTCTCCACCTCCCCTGGCCACCAGACAAATGTCTTGGGGGCACTCCAAGGAGGCCTCATTCTGTCCTGCAGTTGTTTTGAGAACATTCGAACCACCTTTTGGTCCAACCACAAGGTGCTTCAAGCCCAATATCCTCATGGGGTCCAAAAGGATAGGTTCAAGAAGGACTTGGCTGTCTTCCAAGATCAGTGACTTTCCCACTTCATCCCCAGTTTCCCTTAGTAATCCACAGTGGATCTGTCAGCCATGACTTTACTTTCACTCTTTCCAAAGCTACTTGCATTTTCATCTTGTTGCATCTTTTGGAGCTAATGAATTCCTTAGTTTTCCATTTGCTATAGAGAATAATAGTTCTTTTCAGCCACCATAGCAAGAACACTGACCTTCGAGTCCAACAGATCTAGGTTCTAGCTCTCACTTCTGCCACTTACTAGCTGAGTGGGCACAGGACATTTTCTTCTCTTCTCTGAGATTCAGTTTCCTTCTCTGCATAATGGGGTTATTGATAACTCCTCTTCCTCCCTTGCGTGACTGTTATGATGAGAAAATAAGATCCTTGATATAAAAGCACTTGAACAGTACAAGCTGGGGTTCTGGTGCAGAGTCATACTTTAGCTGAATTTTCTAGCTAAAGATTGGGGGCCTTTGGTTCTAGAATTCTCAGAACTGGTGAATAAGGCTGTGCTCCCTCTCTCCGTCTCTGCATAATTTTATACACTCTGGTCACATCCCTTCCCAGCCTTCATCGTTCTAGACTAAAGAGTCTGCATTTGTTTAATCTATCTTCATATGTCAGCCCCTCCCCCCACACACACACATACACACACACACACACACACACACACACACACACCATCCCTTTGATTATAGAGTGGCCCTTCTCTGGATCATCTCCAGCTCCATTATGTCATTCTGGAAGCACTAAGACCAGACCTGCTCAAGTGTGTGTGTGTGTGTGTGTGTGTGTGTGTGTGTGTGTGTTCCTCAGCTCTGAACCTCTGACTCTGACCCCCTCCCCAGTTATAAATCCTAGAACAGGATAATTACCCAAGACCTTGTCCAACTACAGAGAAGGTTGGTTGGCTTCAGACTGAAGCTTCCCCCTCTTTCTCTGCGCAGCCCTGGCCCCAAGGGGCTAAAACTGCTCCCTGTCTGGCTTGGGAAGCTGGGAGGTGGATAACTAGGATGGGGAGACTGAAGGGGAGGGAGGAGGGGGGGTCTTGCGCAAGCGCACGCGGCTGCACGGACCGCCAATGCTGCTGCCTCCCGGAGCAGAGGGAGGCAGAAGAGGAGGAGGGAGAAGAGGGGAAGGGAGGGGGAGGCGGCACTTGGGCTGCAGCTCGCAACCAGAGGCAGTCTCTCTCAGCTCTCGGAGGGACCGAGAGAGGCAACCGCGGAGTAGGATGCTCTGCGGGGCGCCCAGAGCCGGGGGCGCTTGAAGCAGCTTCGGGGACTGGGGCAACCGGGCAGTTTTCACCATGCATCAGTCCCTGACTCAGCAGCGGTCCAGCGACATGTCCCTGCCCGATTCCATGGGTAAGTCTAGCGGCCTTTCCTTCGGGCGGCGGCAGCAGGGGGTGAGTGCGCTGGCCTCTGGACTGTGAACGCCCCGGCTGCCCCAAAAGCCAGAGAGCGGGAAACGGGGCATGGGTGGGGTGGTCTTCGCGCCCCAGCGTCTGGGTTATGGACCAGAGTCCCAGGGGAGCGGCCTGGCTGCAGCGGGAGCGACGTGCGGAGATCGGAGCGCCAAGCTTGCGTCGGAGTATCTCTGCCCCGGAGTGCGGGTGTGTGCCTGTTTGTGTGCGTGTGTCTACAGACTTGCAGTCGGGTAGTAAATCCCAGCAATCTGAGGATCAAAACACTTCCTGCAACCTGCGCCTTAGCTTTCCATTCGACACTCCCTCTTTGCAAAGTCCTGGTCACTTCTAAGAGCTCACAACTAACGACAATTAGAAGAAGCAGGGTCTTCGCCCCCTCCCAACTCTCTTGAAGCTGCCCTGAAATTTAGAGATGCAGTTGGGAGGGGGCCTGATTTGCACCTCGCTGATGCAGGGGGCGGGTGGGTTGCGCAACTCTGGGGGATGGGCGGGGGGGTGAGAAAAAAGGGGGGATGAGGGGAGGGGAATGCCTGAGGACTCACTCAAGACAGCCCAGCCCTGCCCTCTGAAGCGGCAGGATCAACATTCTTTGAATTTGATTGTTACTCTGCTCCAAATGCACGGAATGTGCATGAGTGTGAAAAGGGAGTAAGGTACAGGAGTGAGAGCGCGAGAAACATCCAGCACGAGCCCGCGCATCTTCTGAAGTAGCGCTTTTCCTCTCAGGGCGGAATGGAGGGGGAGGGGCATCCTTCGACTCCTTTCCTTACAGAAACTGGGGACAGCTACCTTTGGCACCAACTTGGCTGCCGCTTGAAGCTGCTTTTTGGTAGTTACAAACAAAAAACAAATCCAGTCCCCCTCAGCTGTTAGGCATCTTCCCAAGCCCTATGATTTTACTGGGCGGAGAAATTAATTTGGAGCCCTGGAGAGCGGGAGGGGATTGTAAAATCATGATCCCACCTAATCTTTTAAAATTCGCCTCGGGTACACTTCAATCAAATCGAATTCTCTCTTTCCAACATACTTTACATTCTGCAAAATCCCTTTGTCCCGCAGTTCCTGCCACCAGTCTGCTCAGGTTTTCTCCGATGAATTTGCGGGAACATCTCGAGTGGAGGGGGCAGGGAGAAGATCGAACCCCCTATATAATAATCTCCCTACTGCCCGCAGAAGACTCGGTGTCAACAAAACTCGTTCACCGGAGGGGCCCCAGAAAGTGTTATCTCTGGATGGTAGAAAGATCCGTATCCTCAGTGGTTTTGCATATTCAGTATAAGAATTTACTTTTTCATTTTTAAGGGCGTAGTTACTTACAACGGGGTACAAATGAGGCCAAGGACTTGGTCCGAATCCAGAGCCCAGCAGTACCAGACTCCCCCTTACTCCCAGCTCGCGCGCGCGCACTCTCTCTCTCCAACACACACACCACACACACATACACAGAAGGAGAGGGAGAGAGAGAAAGAGCGAGCGAGAGAGAGAGAGAGAGAGCGCGCGAGAGAGAGACAGAGAGACAGAGAAACAGAGACAGGTGGGAATGCACTCCTTACTTTGGCCAGCTGCGGCGCCAACAACGCAGTCCTGGCTCCCCGACGCCAAGCTGTTGCGCTTCGCGAGGGAGGGCTGAGTGGAAGACCGCTAGGGTTCCGCAGCGTCCATTCCCGCTGCGGACGACAACCACCTAACCACCTGCAAATCAAGCCACAACGCCCCGAGCCCGTCTGCCTTCGGGGAGTGGGCTGGTTGGTGGTCCAGGGCTTAAAGAGTTGCTACTTGGCGCACTGCTCTGTGGGTTGGGGAACAAGATGAAGAGCTTTCTTTCTTGGACTCCCAGGGGCCCTCAGCGATCTTGTGTTTCTCGAAAGGTCTGCGCAACAAACAGCTGAGTGGGCTTCGCCCAGCCTAGTCTCCACACTGCGGGAAAGGAATCATAAATCCCAGACAGAAGCGGAGCCGGCGCCACGCATTCCACTTTTTAAAGTCCGCAGACCGACGGCACTAGCAAATTCCTGAGTCGAGTGGTAACGCTGGGTTTCCATAGTTTGGACAGGGGAGTCTCCCCGGAGTTCCCTGGCTCCGGTCCAGCACAACCCGGGCCTGAATCAGCGTCTAGGCTACTTAGGAGCTACTCCCACTTAGCGTCTGGCAACACCACCTTCCCTTGCGTGGGGGGAAGAGGACAATGGGTAGGTGGGTTAGTGTTTCGGCCTCCAAGGGCAGCATTTCTGAGGGGATTCCTTATTGTCAAGACACAACCGCAACCAAAACAATAAAATTTAAAACACAGACACACTGCACCAAGCCTGCACTCTACGCTTGCTGGCTGCCTGGGAATAGAGCAGTTCGTCCAAGGCTCAGAGTGGAGCAGGAACTTGGCAATTAAGAAGATGGTAATTTGACTCCGGCATCCCCCCATCTCCTCCCAGCAACCCCCTTCTCCCTTTTGGCAACACCGCCCCCAGGCGCAAAGGCACCTCTACTACAGTAGGGCATTCCTTCCTCCCAAATAACACATTTGTAATTCGCCGGCGGCCTTGGATGTTCTCCATTCAGAGAACTGTCTAAAGTGGGGAGAGATGGATTTCAGCGCCTTTAAGGAAATGTTCGGGAGGTTGGCAGGGTCTTGAGGCCCTTGTGTGGGCAGCCACCTGTTTCTAGGGATACTCAAGGTGGGGATATTCAGGGACCCACCCTGTGTGGCAAAGCTGACTCAGGTAAGCAAATCCTAATCGGTTCAAAAGATCAACCCAGAGAACTAGCCAGGCATCAACAACACCGTGTACAGGACTGGATACTGGGTTCCCAACTTTACTGCGCCCAATAAAGATTATACACCTTATCTATTCTCTTGAGAGAGGATAATCAAGAAACGTGTGCAAGGTAAAACAAAGTAACAGATACAGCATCCTATCTTCTAGCAACCCACGTCTTGGTTCCCTCAGATACATAATCCTGGGACTGGCAGACATCATATGGGTTGTGGACCAGACCCACGGTTACAACTATAATGGTACCAGTTACAATTAATATACTTATTGAGTAAGGTACCTGGGAATTTAGGGACATGAATAAGTGATTAATTTTGATCAAGAACAAATTCTTGGAGGAGGGGAATTTTGAGCATGCTTCTAAGGGAGGCACCCAGATTCAAAGACCGCAATGCAGATGGGGGCTCTGATGGGGGGAAAACTCGGATGAGAGAAAAGCTGATTGGTTTTGGAAGGGTGGAGACAGCAAACAATTGGGGGCTTCTAGAGCTAAGTATCCTGGTCATCAGGAATCTGGGGTGGAGGTGGGGCACTGCAGAGAGGGAGGGCTGCAGTAGTTCTGCAGGGAGTCTGCTGAGGGGAGGCAAGCAAAGCCAATGACAAGATTTCAGACTCTCTCACTGCTGTTGGTTGCAGAGGTGGTTGTTGTTTAAGCAGAAATATACTGGGTGCCAAGGAGACAGGGTAGTGAGAGATATTGTAGTTTTCACACTAGTTAGCCAGAAAGTTTTTAATTTGAGGGAACCCTCAGGTGTACCCTACATTAAAAAATCAATTCTATGAGAACAGCCCATATTTATTCACACAATTCCTCCCACATCCTTCTTGATTACAAGGGAAACAATTCTGAGATGTTGCCTCTTGTTTATTCAACAAGTACGGACTGTTTATTCGGTATCAAACACTAGGTATAAATCGTAATAGGCATGATTTTCATATACCTGCTGCTTTATTTAAGTACCTCATGGTGCCTGAGTTTTTTATGTGTCACTTTACTGAACAAAATCAGAATAAGATGGTCCTGTGTTTACAGAAACATCTAAGGCAAGCCCCAAATTGTACCCAAACAAGAACAGGGCTGTACTTCTCCCTTCTAAAATAAAACAACCACCAGGAAAATGTCCTAAGCAGACACAATAAACTGCCTTTTAGAAGCCTGGGCCACACCTTCAGAAAATGGGTATGTCTTGCTCTAAGTAGATGTGAATTTTATTGAGTGAAATTGACACTAAAGATAAATTGAGGGGTGATTCTTCATTTTCAAAACGAGTCATCCTGGGAGAGAGTTCCTTAAAACAGTCAATTTCCCAAGTGCAACTAGAAATAATTTCATGTTACACAATTATAGTCCTTATAATATAAAATAAGTGGTGACAGGGAAGGATGCTCGTGAGGGGACAGAGATTAGATATTTGACCTGGTGATGGGAAGAGTTTTCTTAGGAATTTTACCCAAAGCAAATCCTATCTGGAGGCAAGGCCCCTGTGGGGCTGTGGGATCTTTGCCTGGGTTGCTCAAGTGACTGAATTTTCAATTCAGTTTCTAAAGCAGGAAAAAAGATTTTCAAATGACACTATGTGGTTTGCTGAGTCACTTTTCTGACCTGGCCCTTCCTGCGCTTTTAAAAGTTAGAGTGATTATTTGCAAAGAAGACCCAAGAGCTGTGAATAAGATTAAAGGCCAGCTGGTGGGGAAGGAGCAGGCAAATGAAACAAACAAACAAACAAAAATTAAAAAGACCATGCATGCACACACACTTCTCCAATTTAGTCTCTAAGGTTACATGTTTTCTGGGTAAGGTGTTGAGACACTTCCGTGTCACAAAGATATCCGTGGTGTATCCAAATGTTCCCTCACTCTCTTTTGCCAATCTGGGGCAGGGGAAGGCTAGAGATTGTGTGAGTGACAAAAGCGAAGGGAAGATGTAAGAATGGGAGGCCGTGTTGGTAAGTTTATGTTACAGCCCCTCTGTAGAACCAACTCACAGATTCACTGAGAAGTATCTACCATCAAATAAACTTAGGCACTCTGGTTTAGAGACTCATTTAGGGTCCCTCAAAATCAAAAGGAAGGATAACTACACTTCAGGTAAACAGAAGAAATAACTCCTGGCCTTCCCCAACCCCTCTACTATTCCTTTCCCAGTACCATGCAGTCCAGAGCTCCCAGCTTTGCTCATGTGTTTACCATTAGTCAGCTCCCATTTGCATCCCTAATAGCTCTGTCATGAAAGGGCCCTGATGTTACAGGTGTCTCTAGTGGGCCTTTATGTTTTTGTCCCTTGGAGGCTGGACTCAGGTCTCTTTAAAGAGGAGTCTCATTTGCCAACTCTTCTTACCTCTTCCCCAGGGTGAGACATGGTGCTTTAGCATTGTAGATACCTACAAACGTTCAAACCACTTCTACATTTCAATGAAAAATAGTCTTAGAATAGTCCCATATTAGAAATGACCCTGATGAGTCACATCCCTCATTTTCGAGGCTGACATCAGGGGAGACCGCCAGCCCCTCCCACCTCCCTTGGAGACTTCAGCAGGGACTGTACTGGGGAAGACAAGACGGATGGTGGGGTTAAGCCTGGGTGATACTCCCAGTGCTTTTCTTCCATACAGGAGGGGATATCTGCAGGGGGCTGCAAGGCCAGCCACAGCCCCTCTGTCTCACCACCACCTTGCCTCCTGGGTCTCGCTTGGTTTCCTTGACCTCCTCCCCCTTCCTCCATCTCCTCTCCCCCACTTCCCTGTGGAACAGTCTGCATGGCTTCTCTCAACAACTGCTTCCTGAGGCTGCAGTGAGGTCTTCCAGAATGACAGGGTCTTCATGGACAGACTCAAGTGATCTCTTTAGGGCCATAAATGACAGTCAAGCCACGTGAGTGGGCGACTCCATCAGGGGTCCTCACTGCTTCATCCTCCTCATGCTCCACACCTCCACTAGGGAGCTAGACTCTTTTCATTTGCTTTTTTTTTTTTTTAACTCCTAGGTGGTAACTCTCCCCTGATATGTCCTGTTGAAGGCCCTCTCCCTATGCCTGAGAAATCCCTGCAGAGTGTGGGACAGTGCTCGGTTCCTTTAAAAAAAATTAAATTAAAAAGTGAGCTTAGATACCATTTTTCTATCTGACTTAATAATCCTGTTTTCAAAAAAATATTGGTTTGCACTATCATGTCTGATAAGCCTGAGCGGGAGAATGGCTTTCTCATCATTTATATTTATGTCACCCTCACATAAGCCTAAACGTGTATAAGTTATAATCCTTCCACCTACCTCCCCCGATACATATCTTTGTGGACTAATGGCCTCCAAACACTCACTTTATTACACACATTTGTTATGTGACAAATCTTGCCAATATACCATTTTAAAGTTTATACATGAGGTGGCAAATGTCAGAAATAAATGAAAAAAAAATCCCAGTAACTTGGCTTGGCTGTGATATTTACACTGAAAATGAAATTTCATATCTCTAGCTTATGAAAAAAATCTCTTTAGTTGGATATTGGCTTTAAAATGTTTTCATTTCATACCCCCCCACACACTTCCCATTTATCATATGCCTTCTAATTTGGTCTAAAAAACCACTCTACTAAGTAGTTATGACACATCTTTTACAGAGTGCCAGGAGCACTCACTGGTGAAATTTCTTCTGTTGTTTATTTTCAAACTGGAAATACATTTTTTATTATAGAAGTGGCACCTGATGACTGCAAAAACTAATGCTCTATCCCTTCCCCACAACACTCCCCCACCATCACCACCAAAGATAACTTCAGTTACCAGTAGGAATAGGAAAGGAAAACCTTCTCAGTGTTTTTTTCTTTAAGTCAGTCCTTTCCCCAACTGAAATGAGCAATTTTAGTTTCTTTCTGTGCTTTCAGGAGCATTCAATCGGAGGAAACGAAACTCCATCTATGTCACCGTGACTTTGCTTATTGTGTCCGTGTTAATTCTCACAGTGGGCCTTGCTGCAACCACCAGGACCCAGAATGTGACTGTAGGAGGTTATTACCCAGGAGTTATTGTAAGTATAGAAGGCACAGGTAGGTCGCAGTAGCTTGCTGTCTACAGAAATTCTGGCTCTGCTCTGATAGTTTTCGATTCTGTTTGAGTGTCTAGTGTTTGCTCAGATTTCCTCCTTTATATCTCTCTATATTTATGTAGAGAGGCAACTCTGGGCCTGCTAAGAAGAGCACTGGACTGAAAATCAGAAGAATCCAGCACCATCCCTATCTAACAGTGTGATCCTGAGCAAGTCATCTCACTCCTTAAGACCCAGGTTTCTGGTTTAGGAGATATTACTAACTAGCAGTGTTAACCTTAGGCTAAGGTCCTTTCTCTCCAGGCATCTGCATTCCCATATATAATAGAGGTCATCTGATCTTACCTGAAATCTGAGGATCCTGGCAGCTTGACACTCTGACCAACAGCACTGATCTCCAAAGTGATCCTGCACTCCTATCAGAAAAAGTTGTGGAAGATATATTCTTAAAATATATATATATTTATTCACTTATAAATTATATATATATATACATGTTCATAAAACTTATATAAAAATGAACATTCAAAAATTAGATAAAAATTAAGTATACAATAACTTTTAACATCTTCATGTGAACACAAACTAAAATGTCACCAGATAATATGCACTTAGCATGAAATTTGTCATTAAAGACAGTGGCTTTAAATCCTTATTTCAAATGGCCCAGTAGATAATTGTGAATATTTTTGGCTGCCTTCTTATCCCATATGATTAGATTGTCATTGGAGTCATATTTTTAAATGTCAGTCTCACAATTTGGCTGACAAAAAAGCTGGGAGTTAGAAGTATCAAACTCTGCCATTTTCTTGTTGCTTACGTTTGCTTACATTATTAGGGTCATCTTCAACTTCTGGTGTCTCAAGAGGAATCTTTTCAAGCCTTTTATCCATTTTGTTGGGACTAGTTTCGTTAAAATTGGATAATACAATCCAGGCATACATAAAATGCCCCACCATCAACCCTTTGCTGCTTGGAACTTGCCCTCCTTCAGAAGGATAGCTCACCTGATCACCTGACATTCACACGGACAGAGGGTGCCAGTGACAGTCTGTTTATTAAATATTAGTAATGTTTGGTTTCTTTCTTATTATTTTAGATAAACAATAAATAGGAAACAGCCGTATTCCAGTGGATTGTTTTATCTACCCTAGGGTGCATGCAGTTCCCTTTGGAGACTGCTAAACTAGTTGCATTAGAAAAACCAAAACTTCATTTGAGTCTACGTACACTGCTGTTGAACCCAAAAACCTAACTCTAGAGGTGAGATCATATTTTAAATATCAATTAAATGGCTCCTCAATTGCTAGAGAGCAGAAGGAAGTTTAGGACAGTTCAGTTAATAAGTATTTTAGTACAGCAAAGAGGTCAGATGTATTTTTTGTTGTTGTTTTGTTTCATTTCTCTTTGAAATGAAATGAGAGAGGGGAGGGGGAGAGAGAGAGATGGGGATTGAAGAAAGAAGCAAAGCGAGAGGAAGAGATTAAAGATGATGTCTTGGACAAGCCAGAGCTATGAGTGACCAAGCCTGGAGCCTGTTGCCTAGGTCACTGATTTCACTCCACAGTCAGCCTCCTCAATAGTTCTTGAGAAGCTGGGACCTAACGTGGGCTGTAGGCTATGCCTTCCTGGAGCTGAAGGCTGCTGGGGGAAGTGCCTCCACAGCTCCAGGGCAGGCAGGGCTCCTCCCAGCTGAGGGCAGGTGACCCACAGACACTGTTTGGTGCCCTCTGTTAAACATGTGATGTGAGAACTCACCCAGTCCACTTCCTGTGGTGAGGCAAGAAAACCAGTCGTCAGCAGAATTGGGTTTTATTTTTAAACACAAGTGAAGCGGGCGGGAGGCGGGGGGGTGTGCGGGGAGGAACAGAGTGGGTAAGATAGCGTTTCGGTGGCTTGGAAAAGCAATTTATAGGGTCTGCGTGACTTTGTGTATTTCAGGTAGCTGCATTAGTAAAATATTTCTGACTGATGAGCAAATGCTGAAGCCAAGATTCAGAGTCTCTGTGGGTGAGGGGAAGGTATTTTCCATGTTATTTAAGAGTACGAACTCCTGGCCGGGCGCGGTGGCTCAAGCCTGTAATCCCAGCACTTTGGGAGGCCGAGACGGGCGGATCACGAGGTCAGGAGATCGAGACCATCCTGGCTAACACGGTGAAACCCCGTCTCTACTAAAAAATACAAAAAACTAGCCGGGCGAGGTGGCGGGCGCCTGTAGTCCCAGCTACTCGGAGGCTGAGGCAGGAGAATGGCATAAACCCGGGAGGCGGAGCTTGCAGTGAGCTGAGAACCGGCCACTGCACTCCAGCCTGGACGACAGAGCGAGACTCCGTCTCAAAAAAAAAAAAGAGTACGAACTCCTATTCATGAACAGTGGCTGTGAACCTTCTCTGTGGAATATCTTACCGTGGGCGGCTAGGTTGGAATACGTTAACAAAGGAAAGAGGGTGACTGATTGCTGTTATTCAAGTACCTGATGTTCAGTTAGCACTGGAAGTTGAAGCAGTGGGGGCGTGTGTTTGCATGTGAGTGGTTCACTAAGAGCTGATATGGAAGTGTTAATAGGAAAGCCATCCCTAACAGATACTGTGCCCCCATGATTTAACCTTTAAAAATGTGCTCTCATAGTTCCTGGAGATCGTTTCTTTAAAATGCATTTTAATTACATAGAATAAAGGGGAAAAGATAGCAGATTGAATAGCAGAAAAATCTATGAGTTTATAGGTCAGATCACGTAGTAACAAATACAATTACGACTCATACCTCAGAAACAGTAAATGCCTGAGAATCCAGATTTGTCTGGGAATGGGGTACTTTCACTAATTGAATAGCTTGGTTATTAGGGAGTTACTATAGAAACTCTAAACCGGTGGTTTCCCCACTCTGATGTGAATCAGAATGACCTGGTGAACCTGTGAAAAATGCACATCTCTACTCCCTAGCCCAAGAGATTCTGATTCAGTTGGTCTGCATGGGCCCCAGCAATCTGAATTTTCTTTTCATGAACTAACCTTTGATTGAGAAAGTAATACATATTGAATCCACCAGAGGGGAAAGAATCCCGGGGGGGAGGGGGGGAAGAGTCTAATTCAGGTGGGCTAGCAACCACCTGGAGAATTTACACACAGTAAAATATGCTTAGCAATAAAACCAGGATCATAATGTGTCATCTGGAGATTCTGCACTGTCAAATTGGTCACTTTAAATATAAATTACTAATGTATAGAACTGTGGAAAAGTTTCAGCTTATTCGGAACTCTGATGTTTTAGACTTTGATTAAATGTGTTAACAATACATGAGAATTTAAATTTTCAAAACAAATTAGGGAGAAGTTATTAGATTAAAAGAAGACTTACCATGCAAATCATTTAAATATTGTGATCTCAGATACTTAAAATATAACTCAATTTGCGTAATTCTAAGTCATGTGAAGCTTTTCGGAAGCATCTTTATTTTGCCAAATGAAATATATTTGTACAGTGAGGTGCATTCTCATGACATGTTAGCTATTCTACCTGAGCTAGAATGTGGTATCATCGTTCTAAGAGACATACACACACATGCCTCTTTAAAGATGTGCTAGTCTGTACAGGCTGAACTGTAAAGTTTTAAAAAAACTAAAACCAGGCTGGGCACGGTGGCACATGCTTGTAATCACAGCACTTAGGGAGGCTGAGGTGGGAGGATAGCTTGAGGCCAGGAGTTCAAGACCAGCCTGGGCAATATGGTGAGACACCATCACTACAAAAAGTATATATATAAAATATTAGCCAAGTATGGTGGTGCACACCTCTGGTCCCAGCTACTGGAGAGGCTGAGGTGAGAGAATCTCTTGAGCCCAGGGGGTTAAGGCTGCAGTGAACCATGATCACCCACCCTACTGGGCTCCAGCCTGGGCAACAGAGCAAGACTCTGTCTCAAATAAATAAATAAATAAAATTTAAAAACTAAAAACGGCCAGGTGCGGTGGCTCACACCTGTAATCCCAGCATTTTGAGAGCCTGAAGCAGGCGGATCGCTTGGGTCCAGGAGTTTGAGACCAGCCTAGACAACATGGCAAAACCCCATCTCCACAAAAAAAAAAAAAAAAAAAAAAAAAAAAAAATTAGCCTGGCCCTGTGGTGTAAGCCTGTAGTCCCAGTTACGTGGGAGGCTAAGGTGGAAAGATCGCTTGAGCCTAGGAGATGGAAGTTGCAGTGAGCTGAGATCGCGCCACTTCACTCCAACCTGGGTGACAGAGTGAGGCCCTGTCTCAAAAAAAAAAATAGAAAAAAAAAAAAAAACAGAAACAAAAACCGAACACCAACAAAAAAAGACAAACTGGATTAAGAATTTTACTGTCCTCAAATATTCAAGGCATTTTATTCCAGGAGGGTTCAGGTGAGCTTTCTACCCTGAAGGCCTGAAAACCCAAGAGCTTCATTTGTTGCCTGAAGCTGAAAGAGACAGGGGAGGGTGGTTGCTCCTTCCGGATACACCCCCTCTTACCTTAGATGCAGGAAAAAGAGGCCTCTAAATGTGTTTCCCAAGCAACCCACAAGATGGAGTTGGCCCCCTGGATAGTGAGACAAGCCTTTCATTCTTGCACCCTCTCCTCAGCTGCTGTATTGATACTATTAGGGCCCATACTAGCCTCAGTCTTTTTTTAGGAAAGAGCAAGAATTTCTGCCCCCTTTCCCAGGGAGTGGGTAGGAGAATCGGTTAATTGAAAATCATTTCAGAGTTACGGTGAGATATTAGGAGATGGGGACAACAGGGATCATTCAAAACAATCAATATCCCAGAAACCTTCTTTAGATCAGTGTGGCCTCAGATTCACATGTAAAGACTCCTCTGAAAACTCCAAAGAAATTTTAATTAACATGAATGCTCAGGAAACATAAGGAGCTCTGGATAGTGGGATTTTGTAGTAAATTGTGTATTAGGCAGAAAGATTTTCAACAAGAGGTGAAAAAGTTTCTACCTCTTGTTTGAAAATGTTTCTAAAATCTAAGTTCATTCTAAAGTATAAGTCCCTAACTTACTAAGTACATTTTTTAAATGACACCTGGGCTGGGTACAGTGGCTCATGACTGTAATCCCATCACTTTGGGAGGCCAAGGCAGGAAGATCATTTGAGGCCAGGCATTCAAGACCAGTCTGGGCAACATAGTGAGACCCCCATCTCTACAAGAAATTTTAAATTTAGCCAGGTGTGATGGTAAAATTAGCACACCTGTAGTCCCAGCTACTTAGGAGGCTGAGGCAAGGGGGTTCCTTGAGCCCAGGAGGTCGAGGCTGGCTGCAATGAGCTAGGATCATAACACTGCACTCCAGCCTGGGCAACATAGCAAAACTTTGTCTCTATAAAAAAAATTAAGAATTAGCTAGGCACAGTGGCTCAGGTCTGTAGTCCCAGCTACTCAGGAAGCTTAGGCAGGAGGATTGCCTGAGTCCAGGAGTTCGAGGCTAGAGTGAGCCTTGTTTGCACCACTGCACTCCAGACTGGGTGACAGAGTGAGATCCTGTCTCTAAATAAATAAATACATTTGAATCTTGATTTGCTGGGTAAGACTTTTATAATACCATAAGGTTCTCACCTTCATTGGCTCACTGTTGCTTCCTTGGCATGTCATTCAGAGCTCTCCATAGATGCCCTCAGCCTAGTCTCTCATTACTTCTCTTTTGCCAAAATTGTCAATTCACAGTACTCTGAACATGACTTGGGCTTTTCTGCCTTGGGGCCATCATAACATTTTTTTCCTTGCGCCTGAAATATCCTCCTCGCTCTCTCTCTCTCTCTCTCCTCTCTCTCTCTCTCTCTCTCTCAGTGCTCTGTTCTATCCTAACTTAAAGACACAGCAGAAACATTTCTCAGATACTGGGATCCACAGTGGTGTCTACCATCTTTGAACTCCCTACCATATATTCCTCCTATTCATGGTTGCTGGAAAATACTTATGTCCTGCTTTGTGGCATCTGTTGGGGCTATATTCTCATTTAGCTTTGTTTATATAGGTCCTCAATCCCTTCTCTGAACCCTTGGGTCAGATGGGATTCAGAATTTAGACTTTTTATTTTAGAAAAAGTATACAGTACATATACCACATATTATCTAACAATCAAGTAGAGCCTTGAGAAGCATCCCATAATCAAGCACCTCGTGTTTCTATAATAAAACATGGATTTTTACACTAAGTGAGATAAAGATGATAATATTTTTTAAAAAGATGGTAATATAACCTCACATCAGTTCAAGATCAGGTTTTGCCACCAAGTTAGTTACATTCAAGAAAAAAAAACACACACACTTTTTGGTTTTAAGAGCTTTGTGGATTTCAATATTATGGAAAGGGGTTGTGGACTGTTTTACCTGATTATAGTATGAGCTCCTTTAGCCTGAGTGGTCTTGATCATACCTTTAGCTTGAGTGGTCTTGATCATACCCCATCCCACCTCCTGGCCTCTAAATCACAGATCGAATACAGTGCCAGCCAGAGTAGATGTCCAATTAATATTTACCTAATGACTAATTTTTTTAGCCTTAGTCCTAGATGTCTGGGACAGTGAATGGGAATAGGCATAGGTGACAAGAGTCCAGCCTCTAAAAAGCCCTTGAATCTGACTTTGATATCTAATCATCTGTCCTTTTTTTCCCCCCACAAGTGGAGGGCAGCCAAAACAAAGCAAACTAGTTATTTGTTCAGGTAATGGGGAATCAAGATGGAGGTCCAAAGGTCTGAACATTACATGATTCCATGAAGCTCTTGAGGGGAGACCACAGAGCTTACCTTTCTGAGGTCTCAGGGGAGCAAGCAATTGTTTAGAAGCAGCTGTCCATTTTAAGGAAACTGTTGGTTTTCCCTTCTTTATTTTCAACCCCTCAGCTCTTCCACAAATAAAACTTCTCACCCCATCCTTGCAGAGAACTTCTTCTCTAGGGAGCAACAATTAGGTCCTTATCACTTGGAGGTCACTATTCTACTAACATTGGCCACAAACACAGCAAAGTGTGGCTAAAAGAACGCAAGTTGTTATTCAGGGACCCGAGGGCTAGTCCCAGACCTACCATTAACTTGCCATAAGAGGGCATACATCCTTACAATTCTCTGTGCCTTCATTTTCCTGTCTGTCAAATGGGAATGATATCAATTCCACCACACTCCGTCATATTCATGTGACCAAACTAGGGGGCAAGTACTTCTTTAACTTAAAATGCTTGTGAAATGGAAGATTGCTTTAGCAACACTGGTGAGTTCATTAACCTGCCATCCAGGTAAGTGAATTCTTCCAGCCATGACTCAATACATATTAGTTCCCTGCCTGCCTAGCTCTAATCCATCTTTTGAACCCATATAAAAATGTCTCCTTCTCCATGAAACCTTAGAACTACCGTTTATTTAGCAGCCTACTTTATACAAATCACACTACATACTTCATATCGTATAATCTTCAAAGCAACCCTGTATGGCAGGCTCTATCATGATTCCCATTTTATAAATGATGAAACCAAAGCACAGAGTGGTTAAGGAATTGGGCCAAGGGCACAGAGTTTATAAGTAGCAGAGCTAGGAATATATTATATTTCTGGCTGCACGAATTATTCCTTTCTCCTATAGCACTTTGTTTTTACCTGGTCTGTGGTCCTTAACCCAGTCTGTCTCTCCCTTACTAGACTGTGAGCTCTTGGAGGACAGTAGCCACGTCTTATTCATCTGACATAAAACTAGTAGTTAACGTCAGAAAACTGAATGCATCGGAGTGGAATAGAGTATAATAGAGGGAAAGGGGAGAGAACTGGATGAAGTAACTGACTGGCCTGGGATTTCCAGTTCTGGAGTGCCTTGTCTTTCCAAACAATTCCACAAGACTTCCACCCACCTCTTCTGGTCACTGCCATCAGAGAGTTATTTGCCATGAGAGAGTATGAGGAATAGTGGGGTCGGCGAGGGGGGATGAGTGTTTTTGCTTCCTGTCTTAGGACAAAGACTGCTATCATGATTCAGGAGACATTCTGTTAATACCTTTGGAAGCTGATGAATTGTTAAGTAAAATGACTTATTTAACCTGTAAGAAGCTGCCTCCCAATTTCTCTCAACTCCACAAGTGGCCCAGAGTGCCAAAAGCACAGACTATTCATGGATTTTCTCCTAAAAAATAGAAGCCGTGGAACATATCAGAGGGGGAGACAAGATAGAACAAGGAAACTCTCTTAGCACAAAATAGAGCACATTATAAAAAATTACAGGATTTTCCAGCTCAAATTGGGTTAGAGTGGTTCAAAAGTTAAATGACTTTAAAAATAATAATAATAATAATAATCACTAGAACAAAGTAATATTTACTGAGTACTTACTGTGTACCAGGCGCTGTGCAAAGTTCTTTGAATGTATCATCCTAGTTAATTCTCACAAAAGCCCTATAAGGTAGTCACTACTGTGGTTCCTATTTTTACAATATAAGGAAATTGAGGTTTAGAGAGCTTAACCAGTTTGTTCAAGGTTACACAGACATAGAAGAGCTGGGGTTGGAAGCCAGGCTAGTGTGATAACTAAGTTTTAATCAGTATATTTTATGACAACATATTTTAATTATATCTGAAATAAGACCAGGCGGGAGACAGGCATAGCTTGACTGTTGAATGAGGATGTTCTCAGTAGTCTTGGATATTACCCTCACGCACTGTAGTATCTATTTCTCAAGAGACATTGCTGTCTGAGTGGCCCTGCACAAGGAGTCCTGGAGATTTATATTCATTCCTTCCGTTCATTCTCTCATTCTTGGGGTCTGAGACAACCACCCAGTCCCCCTACACTGTCCTACTAAGCTGCTGCCCAGCCCTTGGGTCTGTTAGATTCCCAAACCTAGGTGCAAGGCTTGGGGGTCTCAAATTGAAATAGATGTCCCTGTGAGTCAAAGTAAGGCTGCAGATGGAAACCCAGACCATTAGTGAGGCTAAAGAGGAAAGTAACTACATCACTGAACTTGTGTTAAGATTTATTGGTCCATTCTCACCACTTTTTACTTCTTCCACTTTCATCCCCATCAACAACTATCGGTTAGTGATCATTTTCATCTAAGACTGGCAGACTCAGTCCTCTAATAGCAGAGCTGAGAGGGCAGTGAGATCTGTTATACCAAGCCATAATCCCAGCCACTTAGACAGGAAAATTGTTTTTTAGGGTTTTACACTGCCATTTATGTTCACCCTTTAATGAATGCTTTCTGTCCATAAATGAAGCAGGGATGGAAGAAGAGGTGAATAAGTGCTAACATAAATTGCAGTGGGTCAACCACAAATATAGGCTTTAAAAAAAAAAGATTTTTTAAAATTTTTTTAGTGTGGGTTAAGGTGCTTCCTGATTTCTAAAGTACTTCCTGAGTTGGATTGGTATGCCAGAGGCATCAAAATTGCTTTTGCAAACCTTTATTTTGTGATCTACACATCAAAGTGGAAGGTCTTTTTCAAAAAAAGATAAAGATAAAAATATAACATGTGCTTTTCATCATTATATGTCTCTTACTGACTCCCAGTCACACGCTAGGTAATAGATATTGCAATTGAAATAGGCAGGCTCTGAAAAGCTATGGTTGACCTTTACTTTTAGTTTTTGGGCACATGAGTTTCTTCTTAGGTATAATTCATAGCTACAAGGGAAAACTGGCAAATGGTGGGAAAAATACTTTTATTGTACATGTTGTATTTGTGTAAGTAACAGCTGCATGTGGCTTTAGCATCGATATCCCAGTTTTTTCTATTATCCTGAATCATATCCAGGGACTGGAATGATTGTGTGGTCAGCCTGACTGTCATCCCACATACTATGTATGCCATATTGCTTTGCAGCTCGGCTTTGGATCATTCCTCGGAATCATCGGATCAAACCTTATTGAAAACAAAAGGCAGATGGTAAGTTTTCATCCCTTATAGAGTCAAATTCTTCCTCTAAAAAAGCACAACATTTATGTGGATAAGTAACACATTTCTTAAGTTTGCGTGATTTGGTCATAAAAGGAACTGCTACTTTGCCCTTTCTCCTAAACCTCTAGGGAATGTGTTTTACTGTGACCCTGTGATATGGGATTGGTTCTCATCTTGCTTGATGCTCCCTCACTGGCCTAGCTAGATTCCTTATGCCAAAGGGATAGAATATTCTGGATCTTGCCCTTTGCTTTCCTCCTTACTCCCAAAGGAGTGCTCCAGCCTATCCAGTCAGGCTATGATCCTCACCTCGAATGCTTTTACTTCCATTTCTGTTACTACAGCCCTGGGTTACTGGTGGCCCTCACATCTTTCTCTCTGATACATAATCTTTTGAGCAAGTTTTCACAGAGAGTTCTTGCCTTTTAGGAGATTACAATATAGCAGACTTTGATTGCATGAGCAAATGTACTTGTGGCACAACAAAAAGGTAAAATAAAATTATAAAGCTATCCTAAAGTATCTCCATTACCCATATTTCAAAGCTAAGCATGTTGTAAGATTGAAAGGAAGGACAGGCCAGGCGCGGTGGCTCAAGCTTGTAATCCCAGCACTTTGGGAGGCCGAGACAGGCGGATCACGAGGTCAGCAGATCGAGACCACCCTGGCTAACACGGTGAAACCCCATCTCTACTAAAAAGTACAAAAAACTAGCCGGGCGAGGTGGTGGGCGCCTGTAGTCCCAGCTACTCGGGAGGCTGAGGCAGGAGAATGGTGTAAACCTGGGAGGCGGAGCTTGCAGTGAGCTGAGATCCGGCCACTGCACTCCAGCCTGGGTGACAGAGCGAGACTCCATCTCAAAAAAAAAAAAAAAAAAAGAAAAGAAAGGAAGGACAAGCATTAAACAGAAGGTGAAGCTTCTATGTCTTAACAGGGACACACAAGGGCAAGCTTTTGTACTTTCCTGGTTCAATCTGAAAAGGCTTCCTCAAGGGTAAGGGTAGAAGATACAGACTGAATTGAAAGCATATTGCAGTTTTATAGAGTTGTAAATCAAGATGCCTGGTGAGTGGTCCGATTGTGATTGGGCTCCCCCTGTACAGTCTCTGTGGCACTGAAACTTTGATAATGGGGTCTATTTCACAGCAAGTTTAATCAGATAACGTAATAGCTCCAGGGACAGAGAACTCTAACCATATGTTTTCCCCCAGCGATGTGGGGAATCACCCTTAAGGGAGTTCTAATAGTTTTCTTCTTCCATTTCACCTGGACTCCCTCCTTGCCAGTTGTGTTTGCACTTTAGGCTTAAATTATTCAAAGTAATGGGGGAATTTTAATTGTAGAACTAATCATAGCGTAGCTAATAATGCCCATTTCATGATATTGTTCATACATTATTTACCAATTCTCTGTAGCACTGTAAAGTGAGAATTATGAGGAGAGGTTTCTGAACAACTCCCAAAGGAGATAAGTATTTCCTCCTAGCCTGTTGAGGTGGGAGAACCCTAGGGTGGCCTTGATTTTTTTTTTTTTTTTTGGAGATGAAGTCTTGCTTTGTCGCCCAGGCTGGAGTGGAGTGGCACAATCTCAGCTCACTGCAACCTCCGCCTCCCGGATCCAAGCCACTCTCCTGCCTCAGCCTCCCGAGTACCTGGGATTACAGGTGCACGCCACCATGCCTGGCTAATTTTTTAAAAATTTTTATTAGAGATGAGGTTTTACCATGTTGATCAGGCTGGTCTTGAGCTCCTGACCTCAAGTGATCCACCTGCCCCAGCCTCCCAAAGTACTGGGATTACAGGCGTGATCCACTGCGCCCGGGGTGGCCTTGATTTTGATTTTCTCCTTCTCCCTAGAGAGTAACTTAATGCCATGTGATCTCCCCTCTTTTCTTCCAAAAACCTCAGGGAAAAAAAGTGCTGATTCCATCTAGTTCTGAGGGTCAACACAGGCAGATGGTGGGCTCAGGTAGCATCTATTCCTGCCCCTGGAAATGCCTTGAAATTCCTATTTTCCCCCACATTGGGTTGTAGTAGCATCTTTGTAATAGTAGACAAATTATTGGGAAAATTTCTGTTATCTAACACAATTAGAGAATAGGGCAGCCTGGTTCAAGTAAACATTTGTCTTACTTGAAAGTTTTTATATGTACCATACTGGCTGTGCATGGTGGCTCACACTTGTAATTCCAGCACTTTGGGGGGGGTGGGTAAGGCAGGAGGATTGCCTGTTCCCAGGAATTTGAGACCACTCTAGGCAACATAGGAGACATGTCTCTAAAAAAATTTAAAAATTTGAAAAATATGTACCATACAAAGTTGATCAGTTTCAGAGACTTCAATCCTTTGTAAAATGTCCTTGACATATAAGTCTTAAGTTGAATGTCCTGGTTCTTCAATGTTGTGGAAGGTCATGTAGAGTTTTGCAGGACCTCAGAATCATCATTGCCTTCATCAGTGCCCACTATAGCATCAAGTAGCAGTGTGAGGGGGTAAAAAGAACACTGGACTAGGAGTTGGTGGGCACCAGGCTTTTCCACAGACTAGATGGAGACCCTGGGCACACCACTTCCCCTCACTGTGCCTCCATTTCTACATAAATAAAATAGAGGATTGAACTACCTAATGTCAAAAGTCCAACATTATTTCTGAGTCCAAGGATGGAAGGGTCATGCAGTCAAATTCCTTCATGGACAGCACGCTAGATACCAGCAAGCCTCCTCTTCATTTGGTGCTCACAGAGTGAATTTCTTAGCTTTCCTTGAAAATGTAAAAATTGCTTCAGTTGCCCATTCTCTGCCTCCCCTGCCTACCTCCCTTCCACTCATCCTGTATGACCAAAAAGAGCATTCCCATGGGGTGATAGGCTAGAGTTCTGCTTTGCTGGAAGTCTCTTGGGGATCGCCTGGTCCCCAGAGGCAGCAAGAGTGGAAGGCTAACAGACGCTTTTGTGTTATTCCCCTCTACAGCTGGTGGCTTCTATCGTGTTTATCAGCTTTGGTGTGATTGCGGCTTTCTGTTGTGCCATAGTTGACGGGGTCTTTGCTGCCAGACACATTGTGAGTATTTTTTCATCCTGAGTTAAAGTAAACATGCAATACCACAAGGCCGCATTGAATGTGTGCTGGATATTCAGCCCTTTGCTAAGTGCCATGAGGGTTACATGAGAGGGAGAAGACACAGTCCCTTTTCTCAAGGAGTTGGCAGTCAAGGTGAAGACATCAATGGACATGCAGACATCTAGAGAACCGGGTCTAAGCTGGGGGAACAAACTCCAAGTGCCATAGTGGCTTATCTTGGATTCCAGGGGTCAGAGAAGGCATTCAGTGGTGGTAGGGCTAGAGCTAGGCCTTTGACATGTGGGTAAGATTTGGGAAGGCAAAGGGTCAAGGGAATTGCTTAGAACTAGTGTTGGGGGTAACAGGGTAGAGAGAGAGCACCAAGAAGCCACATGACTTATGGTCAATGCTGTCACCCAAACAGTCTGTGCAATGGCATCTGAAGAAACAATTCCTGGGCAAGGGGAAAAATAAGGGATGCCAGAGAAAGGCCCTTTGCCTGATTTTCTTTCAGGACCAGGAATATAAATGTAGGCCCCTCTACCAGATCCATCCCTTCTGATTTTAGCTGAGATCAGCCATCTTTTTCATCATTTTTTCTTCTTATAAAGTCAAATGACACATCAGTAACTTTAAACATCCATAATTCTACCACCCTAACTTGACAATTTTTATTGTTTTTGCATATTAGCTGCTGAGTATATACCTATTTTTGTAGCATAGTTGCAGTCAATCATAGTATGCATACTATTTTGTATTCAACAGAAGCCATCTTAATAACAATAATTCCTTGTTTTTGTGTAGTGCATTTAGCTTTTCGATGTGCCTTCATATCTATTACCTCATTTGAGACCCACAGTAATCCTGTGATATATATAGGGCAAGCATTATTATCCCCATTTGACAAACAGTATTCACTCTGAGGCAGTCTCCATGGCAACATAGGCCTAGTGGCTAAGAAGCCTGCAGTAGATTTTGATGGCAGCATGAACTAAAATGGCTTCCTTTTTTTCCCCTCTTCCTCTCACTCCTAATGTTTTTTAATAGCTTTATTGAGATATAATTCACATCCCATACAATTCACCCATTTAATGTGTATAATTCAATGATTTTTAATGTATTTAGTATATATCAGTTACTTATGTGCAACCATTACCACAGTCAATTTTAGATTTTCATCATCTTGAAAAGAAACCCCATACCATTTAGCTTTCACCTCCATAATCCCTCATTCTCCCCAGACCCAAGCAACCACTAATATACTTTCTTTGTGTAAGGTATCCCTATTCTAGACATTCTGTATTAATGGAATCATATAACATATATATTCTCTTGTGACTGGCTTCTTTCGCTTAGTGTAATATTTTCAAGATTAATTCATGTTGTATCAAGTACTTCATTCTGTTTTACGGAGTAATAATATTCCATTGTGTGGGTATACCACATTTTCTTTGTACATTCACTGGTTGGTGTACATTTGAGTTGTTTCCACTTTTTGGTTATTATGAATAATTCTACTGTAAACATTTATGTACAAATTTATGCATGGATATATGTTTTCATTTTCATTTTCATTTTCTTTCTACCTAAGAGTATAATTGCTGGATCATATAGTAAGTATGTTTATTTGTTTGAGGAACTGCCAGAGTGTTTTCCAAAGCATCTACACTATTTTACATTCCCACCAGCAGTATATGATGGGTTTGATTTTGCTACATACTCATCAACTCTCATTATTATCTGACTTTTTGATTCCAGCCATCCTAGTGGGTATGAAGCAGTATCTTATTACGGTTTTGATTTGCATTTTCCTGACATTCCAATGTTTTTGATCATTGGCTCCAGTCAAAGACAATGGGCAAAAATTCAAATTATATTTACTGGAAGTTTCCTCTAATGACCACTACTTGCTTCTGAGTCCAGGCCCTCTGTACCTCCTGCTGCTGGTGACCTGCAGTACAGCATTTGACTCAAGTATTTGGGGGTAAGACTGGATGAATATTTAAGAAAATCTTTCTGCTTATACTGTACCTGCCCTAAGACATTGGCTAGTCCTCGTTGACATCCAAAGAGTTTTGAGGAAGGAGGCTTTATTAATCTATGATGATATCTGTTGGCCAACTTAAATGAAAGGCACATTTGGACCCTAGCACAGCTTGGATGGGTGAGAGCCAGCTGTCCTATTGTTGAGGCCCTTTAACATCATCTTTCCCTGTTCCTTTGGCTTGGGTGAATCTGAACTTCCTCTCAAGACCTACTTACTACCTTCTCACTCACCCCTCTCTATGTGTCTTGTGTCATCTCTCTTTTGTCTCATATTTCTTTCCTTTCCCCTCTCCCTAGTATAGCCATTAACTAGCTTGGAAAATCACTTTACCTTCTTGTACTATAGTTTCCTTTTCTTCCAAATGGATATAGTAGTAACTTACCTTTCAGGGTTAGCATGAGGATGAAATTAAATAATGGGTATGGACATGCCCTAAGAGGGCCTGGCATGGAGCAGACACTCAATATAAAACAATTTCCTTTTCTACTCCTTCACGCCATAGTTGGTAGCTCTTCAGATTACAGAGGTTGCCAAACCCTGGCTTAGTGACCTTTTCTTGCCTTCCAGTTGTCTTGTTCTTGTTCCTCTTCTGGACCTCAGTGAAGAGTATCAGCCAGAGGCAGCAAATGGGCAACTATCACACATCTGTCTTCATTTAGGGCATTTGGTGGCTGAATGCTTTTTGCAAAACCAGGAGGTGAGAAGGGCTGCAACCAGCACATTAAGCCTCCTCTTCAGCAGGATAATTATGATAATTATTCTGCCACCACCCAAACACCAAACATGGACAATAAGCCATTCCAGGTGTGAGCATGAACACCCTCAATTCCTTTCCAGCCAGACTCCAGGCTAAGCTAACAAGGCAAGGTACTTTTAGAACATTGAGCAGGCAGGAGTTTCATGTAGAAGTAGCTAGCTGATGAAAAGTCCTATATCCTTAATGGGGAGGCCGGCTAGAAGGCAGGAGGCATTTGAGTGCCAAGTACAAGAGATGCTAAATCACATGTGTGGGGAAAAGCAGCCACCGAGATGACCGGAAATGGTGAAAGAAGTAGGGGCAGAAGGGAAGGAGACAATATATAAATTCCCTCTGCCTGGGTACGTCTGCCAAATCCCAAGGTCAATTTGCATAAGTTGTTTGTCCTGTCCTAAGGTGCCTTTGGCAGAAGCCCCCTACCACTCAGGGGATGTTTAGCATCAGTCCGGAAAGTGAACAGCAGCTCCTGCCTGGAAGCTTCCAGGCAGCCCTGGCTTGTGTCTATTGGTTCTACCCCAACCCCCATGCATGATAGCTTTCTCTCATCAGGAAGCTGGCCAAGCCAGCAGAGTATATCGACTGTCCTTGAGCCCCATGTTAGTTTTCTGAGGCTTGAATAGTGTTTTTGGAGTTCACTGACTTTATCTAATCTATGTAGTTGGGTGAAAATGCTCATAGTTCAATTGAGTTAAAATCTACAGCAGCCTCAGGAGCTGCCCCTTCTCCTGAGGCTTGCTTCCCGAGCTCTTCCTTTTGAAAGTGATGTGGAAATGACAGCAAGAGTACAAGTCAGCCAGCCTTAGTCCTGTCCGCAGGTGATAATGAAACCTCATTGTTGGAGTTCATCTCCCTTAGTTTGAAAGTGTCATTTCATAATAACCTGGAGTTTTGCATCTTGTCCCCTGGGGACTGTTTACAAGAAGACAAAGGCTAGAAGTAAAAGAAAACAGAGAGGAAATTTCAAGAAGCCCATTTCTCAATCAGTTTCATAATTTCTCATTAACCAAGTAGTCTAATAGAAAGTAATTTTTAAAGTATTTTTGTCTAATCTTCACTCAGTCTCCCCAGACAGGTAACTTTCAGAAATTAACCCAATCTACTGCCTGCCTGCTTCTGTGTGTGTGTGTGTGTGTGTGTTGTGTGTGTGTGTTCAAACCTTTTATTACCAAGTACAACACTTGCTGTTTTATTTTCCAAAGCCAAAACCCCTTTGGTTTGGTGTTTCCCTTTTCAGGATCTGAAACCACTCTATGCTAACCGGTGCCATTATGTTCCCAAGACATCCCAGAAGGAAGCTGAGGAGGTGAGCCAGAATGAGGCTGCATGTCTTTACCTCCTGGGAAAGTCCCCTGTTCTGCCTGAAACACCCTTTCTTTTACTCCTTTTCATGGGCCTAAGGTTTATTTCTAGGTATGTATAGCTGATTTGTTCAGTGGGTCAGAGCACATTGCTAATGAGGCCATGGTCATAGGTTGGAGCCTCATGAGGCCTAATCAGTTTTACTTTGTTCTGTGGCCACAGGCTAACCCTCTGACCCCAGCCAGAAGCCTCCCCGTATGTGGCTTTGATCCTCAGGGGGACAGATAAGCGTACAGAGGCCACAGGACATGCCCCTCCCCCATCTCTATGGATGATGGTTCAGTTGCCTGAACTCAGTGCTCAGTTGGAATAAAAGTGGGAACTGAACTCAGTGCTCAGTTGGAATAAAAGTGGGAGCCCCACCAGGGCACTCGGCCTGAACTATGGAGGCAGAGCCTGAGTTCCACACATAGGATGGGTCTGGAAGCCAAATGAAGGTAACTGAGAAGCCAGATCCACCTCTATGCTCTGAGGAGGCTGGGACTGTCAGCCTGGCCCCTCTCATAACACGTCCAAGAGGCCAGCCTAATAATGCTTGAGCATGCACAGATGAGTCTCTCTTCTGCCCCAAACAGCTCTCCTTATGTTCCATGTTGCCTCAGGCAGAGCTAGATGCAATGCGTAGTGAGGCAAAGTATGACTCCAGGTCATTTTGGGAGAGTTTGCATTTCAGTATGCAATAATCCCTCCCCAACCCAGGGATTTCTCCATATGAAACTGTACCTAGGCTTCCAGGAATCTTGACAATTTTATACTCTTATTAACCTCACATTGAAAGTCAATCATTCCCAAATAGTTAGAAAAATGGTAAACTTTCAGTTGGGAAGAGAAAAGGAAGGCAAGTGGATGTAAAATGGCCACTGCATTGCACAGCTTCAAGGGAAGCCATTTTACATAAAATACAATGTGAATAGATGCCCTTGGAGTAAGGCAAAGCAGTCCTGCTCCAAAGGCACTATGCCAAATACTTTGATTATGTCTCTGCCGTCCACTTGACTACTTTTTCTTTTAACAACCGTAAATTTAATATTTCTCTCACTGTTCTCAGGTTAGATAGGAAGAATAGAAATGCATATATGATAACAGCTTGTCTGAAAGGCAGTGAGCATTTGGATGAAGGACCCAACATAGAAAAAAATGCCTATTTGCTATGAATATTCTCTATAACAAAGCAAGACAAATTTACCAGCACTTCATTGTATCTGGATGGGGGAGAAAGCTGGAAAATTTCTTGCTAAGAAGAGATGGTAAATGGAATTCTTTTCCATTTTTAAAACCCTTTTGCTAACTCAAAATGTGTAAAATGTCATTGCTGTTCTCTAGATTTTGTCGTGATAGCTTTCTTGTGTTAATTTGGTGACTGTAAAAATATAACAATGACTTCCATAGGTTCACTTGTAACCCTGGTCCCCCTAACCCTATTTTTCCTATATAAGGTCATAAGTTCCTCAACCAAAAATTCTCCTTCCACGAGGGTTATGAGGAACCTTACCCAGGCAGCTAGAGAGGTACTATTGTACTTCAGAGTGCATGCGCCGGCCCCTCTGTCTTCCTTCCCACCTTATCTGCTTTCCTCCTGTACCCTGATTTTCCCTGCCCTCATATCCTCATCTCCTCCAGTCCATTCGTTCTTCTATCTGTCCTTCCATCTGTCCTTCCTCCTCTCTGTCTCCGCCATTCAGGCATGGGGCACCGAGGGCTGTGGCTGAGGCTGGACATGAGCCCAGCTACACAGTGACTTGCCTCATGCACAACTTCGGCCAGCTCACCGCCCAGCCCCATCCCTCCCACACATTGGTGTGTTCATTTCAAAGCCATCCTTACTGTCTCCATCAGTCACTAACTCGCATTTCCAATCCCAGAGGGTCCTGCCTCCTATCCAATGCCAGCTCATCTCCTCACTGTTATATACCCTCAGGTTAACTGCCCTCACCTAAGCCGTGAATTCTGCACACCTCGCATCCGGGGCAACACCTGCTTCTGCTGTGACCTCTACAACTGTGGCAAGTAAGTGTTGAGGCCAGACACAGGAATAACAGTTTGACCACAATGGACACTAGAAGGGCTGAGGGTAAGGAAGGGTGTATTGTGGGAATTAGGGAAGTGGAAGACATTGATCTGTTAACAGATTTTGGCTAATAGACATTACTTGCCTTCTCTGTGCCAGGCATCATACTAGGTACTTTCACATGCTTGATCTCATTTAATTCTTACTTATGATGTATGCAGACTAATCCTCATTTTATAGATGAGGAGAGTGAAGTTCAGAGGAAACAGACAACTAGCCCAAGGTTACACAGAACTTGAAAATAATATGTATAGGATTCAAACTCAGCTCTGTCTATACCCACGTTTAACAATGTTACTGAGTACCTTCTCAGTGCCTGGCTCTGTTCTAGACACTGAAGATTCAGCAGCCAACAAAACAGAAGTCCTTTCCCCTGTGGAGCTTATATTATAGTAGGGGAGACAGTCAAGAAATACATAAATATATAATATAATGCCAGGTGGTGATCAGAGCTCTGAAGAAAAATGAAGCAGGAGAAGTAGATAGTGATGAGGTGTGTGTGTGTGTGTGTGTGTGTGTGTGTGCAGGTGCAGCTGCATGCACACTCTATGTTAGATAGAGTAGCCAGGGAAAGCCTCTTTGAGCAGGTGACATTTGTGCAGACCTGAATGTAGTTGTGGGGGTGGGCAACCCAGATAGATACCTGGAGAAAGAGAGTCTCAAGCAGAGGGAATAGCAAGTGCAAAGGTTCTGGGGCAGGAGCAGTTTTGGTGCTGGTTCTGCTGCAACCACTCTGGCTCTGTGCACTCCAAATTGCTAAAATATCCTTTATTCTTTCTTTCAAAACATATTTAGGTGCTAGGAATACAGAGATTGCCACTGAGGAGCTCGCAGACTAGTAAGAGGATGGACATGTGAACAATCGATTGCAATATAATGTGATAAGTGCAGTGGGGATCAGTGGATGTGGTGAGGACTCTGGAGGCCCGATGAATGAAAGTCAGAGTTTGCTGGGAGGGAGCAGTGTCAAAGAGTAAGTGATGTGGGAGCTGAAACTTACAGAATAAGTAGGGAATTAGGAGACAAACCAAAAGAAGATAGAGGTGGAAAGGATATTCCTGGTAGTTGTGAAGAGGTAGGAGGTGGAGGTAGTTACAGAAGGTGTGGTAGGAGGTGAGACAGAGAGGTGCAGCCAGAGATCAGATGATAGAGAACTCATTGACCATAAGAATGACTTCATACTTGACCCTGTAGGCAATTGGGGGCCATCGAAGGATACAGCATGGAAGATGGACTTGAGTGGTTGAGGAATGGAGGCAGCTAGGAGGCCACTGCAAGAGTGCAGGCCATAGAGAATGGAGCCTAGATGAAGTTGAAGACAATGCAAAGCAGGGAATCATTTTAAGAGCAATTTGGAAGGTGGAATCAATAGGGATGTGTGAGTAGGTGATGTGCACAGTGAGTGAACACCTCTCCATGCAGGGTATGTTGACCAATGTCTGTCATGCACGTATTTCCTTCAGAATCTTAGTGAAGGTGAACTGAGGGCCATGGGAGGGAGAGAGTAAGGGGAGGAACCTGCAGAGTGGGGCTGGATGGAGCTAGATTCAGAGGCAGCAGGTGGATGCAGCCCCCTCCTCACTCACATTCCCTACTGTTGATATTTTGGGGTCAGTTACTCTGGTTTAAGGATTAAGACTTGCCAGACTAGAGGCAGGGAGGAGAAGGCAGAGACCATACACCAGCCCTTTACCTTCTTGGCTTGTGCCAGTCTTGTTTTGTTGAAAGGTTTGGCAGTGGAGAAAGAGAAATTTACAGATTCAAATGAGGTTTAGGGATTGTCTGGGGAGTTCAATTATTTATGCTGTAATAATAACCATCACTTGTAAAAGACTTCCCTCCTTAGCAGCAATGATTGAGAGCTGGCTATAACTGTACTTCCTCAGCCCATCCTTACAGACATGATCAAAGAAATGTAACACGGGTCCTAGGGGAATTGGGGTTATTTTACTATTTTTCCTCTTGCCTCCCCTCATCCTTCTTTCCCCGATCTGTCTTTCCCTTTGTTTTTATCTCCTCCTTCTTCTCTCCCTCCTCCTGCCATCCTTCTCCGTTTTCCTTGGTGCTCTCCTCTCCTTTCCCATTTCATGGCCTCCTAGGGTGGTGCTGGGAGCTGGCCAGAACTGGGCCTGAGATCTCAAGGAGAGAGAAGGCCCACTGAGAGGGCTGAGAAGTGATTCCTTGCAGACACACCTTTCTCTCTGTGACAGTGTGTTTCTGAAAAAGGTTTGAATACACAAAATCCTACTTTAAATTCCATTTAGCTGAGCCCTCAGGTGAATTGTTTTTGAAAGTGGAGGCTCAAGTCCATTCTATCTTCCGGTCATTCTGAACTTCATAAAAATCGACTTCCTTACTTTCTTAAAGCAAGTTATACCAGAATAGTCTTCAAGGAATTTTATGAGGAGCTGTGCTAAACTATGCACTCCCTAAGGGCAGGGAGCATGACTTAATCTTATCTATACTTCCCTGGCCCCAGCACAGGGCTGGGCATGAATAAAGAGCTAATGAAAAGGGAGTGATGTTTGTTGAAAAGGAACAAAAAGAAGAACTCCCTTTTCACTGGGGAAAATAAAATATTGGACTAGGCAACTGAGAGGGGTCATGGGAACAGTCCTGCTAAAGATCTTCAAGTCTAGAAATATCTTTCACCTACCTAGTGCCTGGAAGTCAGCCCCAGACATCTCTCAAAGCCCTTTCCCAAGTCTGTAGTGCTAAGATTCCAAGGGCAAAACCACTAGAAAAGGACTTCCGTAGCTTTTCCTGAGGAAACAGTCCCACCAGGCCATAAACCCTGGGCTGAGACTGAAGAGGCGAGGGTCCACAATAGAGGAAAACGTTTTTTCTTGACCTGGGGCTTTTTCCACCCAGCGCTAAAGAGACCTAAACTCAAGGCCTAAATATAGCTAGCAATAAGCATTCTGAGGCTTGGAGACTTTAATTTTGCCAAATGTGTATTTGTTTTCCTCACACGAAGCCTATTTTTAATCAATTGCCAGCTCCTCCAGTCCATTTCCTGGAAAGGAGGCCAAGAAAAAAAAAGTGGGAACAAAAACATCAGGCAGTCATTTGTACAGTGCTACAGAAACAGAGTCTCTACTGTCCCCCCGAACCCACAGACCTTCTTTGACATCAGGGGTGTTGAGGGTTTAATACCAAACATAGATTATTCTATTTAGCCTCATGCAGGAAGGTGGCTTTCTCTAGGACACAGCTCCTCAGCAGTTGCCTTTCAGAGTACTTCAGGCTTTCACCTACTCACTCATCTTTGGAAAGGTCAAATCAAAATCACTGGTTTTCAGCACGTAACCTAAAGGAAATGAAGTGATTTGTGAACAGCATTAGCTGGTAACAAAATGAAGGAAGATAGCCTACTTCCATTCACTCCTTTCTTCAACAAACTTTTCTTGAGCTCCTACTGTGTGCTAGGGGCTGTTCTAAAAGAATGGGCATCAATAAGACACAGCTTTGCCCTTAAGGAACTCAATTTGCCAGGGGGATTGCAGGGAGGGGGACTTAAATGTATATGCAGAATGCATACAGCAGGAGAGAGACACACAGAGGCTGGCCGTTGCCACTGCCTGTCCACCAAGAATTGGTGAGTGCTCCAGGCCCTTATGGAAGAGCAGAAGGATACCCTCCTGCCTTATCTAAGATCTTCTACTACCTACTTTGTTAAGTAGGAGACTGAAACACAGAGAATTTATCCGTTTCTCTAGGTCCACCCAGAATGTTGAGAGCAAGGGGGTAAAAGCCCACATTGGGTAATCAATCTCATGATCAATACAATAATTAGTCTTTGCACTCAGTTACTCATTCACCGAGTATTTATTGACGACCTTTAATGTTTCTACCACTGTGCTAGACAGTGAGAGAGGCCCAAAGGAATGTTAAGAAACGACCCTTGCCCTCAAAGCGTTGCGATTTCGACAGAGACATCATGTCGGCCTTGGTCTTGATTGTAACATTAGCACCAGCACAGTATTTAGCACTGATACGCTCCCAGTACATACTAGATTAAATAAATAACTGAATTATTGATATACACAAAGTGCCAAACTAAGAGGAATAGACTATGGGAGTCTAAGGAAAAAGCTAATGAATGGGTAGTGGCGTCTTTGAAGAAGGCACTATTGAAGCTTTGAGCAGTGAGAGAGATTAGGATAGGCAGAGAACAGAAAGCAATACCTTCAATGCAGGGGGAGCAATCTGAGCACAGGTTTGGAATTAGTACCCAGCATAGCCAGTGTGGGGCTTCTGTGGACTTCAGCCTGGCTGGAGTGTGTACTCCATTTTGGGACTGGACTTCGGCAGACTGAGGAATTTGAACACTCCCCTGAAGGTACTGGGGAGCCACAGAAGGGTTTTGATTAAGTGAATGACATATTTTTAAAAGTGTTTTAGGAAGAGTGATCAGGCAGCAGTAGAGTCTGGCAGGACAGCCTTACAGTGATGGAGGCATGAGGATGGGAGCAGTGGAAATGCAAAAGGTGCAATTTCAGAGGAAGCTCTGCCCAGAGACTGAAGCCAATGGAATCCTGAATCTCAAGCAGAAAAAAACCACATTAATTTGCTAAACCCGAACCATATCTAAGAATTAACTTTCTTTTCCTTCATGGTTCAGTGAAAAAAAAATTAAATAGCTGCTGTAACCACTCAAACTGAAACCAAGTATATATTATCTAAAATTATTGAATATTTTAAGACAAACTACTATCCTATTCCCATATTGTGGTTTGTGCCTACAAAGTCTTAATATTGGCCAGGCACAGTGGCTCACGCCTGTAATCCCAGGACTTTGGGAGCCTGAAATGGGAGGATAGATTGAGCCTAGGAGTTCAAGACCAGCCTGGGCAACATGTCAAAACCGCAGCTCATTTTGAGAGGGCACACACTGAAGTCTTTGAAGCCTGAATTCAGGTCCCAGTTCTACCACTTATGACTTGGGCAAGTTCTTTAACTTCTCTGTGCTTCACTTTCTTCATCTGTAAAAATGGGCATGATGATAATCCTATTTGATAGAATACTGTAAGGATTTGCAGAACTTTCTGCAATGATGGAAATGTTCTGTAATCTGCTCTGTCCGGTATAGTAAACACTAACACATGTGAGTACTGAGCACTTGAAATGTAGCTGGTGAGACTTACCAACTGAATTTTTCTTTTTACTTAATTTTACTTAATTTAAATTTAAATAGCCATGTGTGGCTAGTAGCAACCATATTAAACAGCACAAATTTAATGAATTCACATATGTCAAATGCTTAGCACTGTGTCTGGTACATAGCAAGTATCAATAAGTGCTATCTAGGATTAGTGTTAGTGATGTTTACAAGTATTTTTCTGGCAGGTAGAAGGATTTTTTCGGGGAGTGGGGATCAACAATCACACTTTGATTTATTATAGTGCATGGCTATGATGTCTCTTACTATAGCTCCCCACCTGCGCACCTGTCTTTTCACTGAGCTGTATGGTAGCCCAATCCCAGGGTTGGAGAGGGGGTCGGGGAGGACAGCCTGCTCCCTGGGGACTGACTGGAGCGTGCTCCTCCCTGTTCAGCCGGGTGGAGATCACTGGTGGGTACTACGAATACATCGATGTCAGCAGTTGCCAAGATATCATCCACCTCTACCACCTGCTCTGGTCTGCCACCATCCTCAACATTGTTGGCCTGTTCCTGGGCATCATCACTGCCGCTGTCCTTGGAGGCTTTAAGGACATGGTAAGGAAAGAATTGACTTTGCATTTCACAGTGGCCCCTGTTGGGGATAGGGGGAAGGCTAGGCAGTTGGGGGAAATGCAGACACATATTTTGAAGGGAGGAATCAGAAGCAATTGCTTCAAGGATGTAGCTGTCTTCAAATGTGTCAAGTTGAAGGAGCCAGGTAATGTCATCAGTCTGCAAATATTTCTTGTTATACACAAATTATCTTGTTCTGGAGGCACCTTCTGGGGGTGGGGTGAGAGGAGGAAGGGGTGTTCTCAGTTCCCCCATTCGCACTGGTTATGTAAACATAGTGGCCCACACTTTTAGTAAAATTTTTTGGGAATAGTTTTCCCCTAACAAACTTTGGGAAAGATGGAAGGAAGGTTATTTTAGCTACAGGTAGGATTAATGCTAGTCTCCCCCTCCCCAGGTATTTCATCCTGAAGTTTCTTCAGAAAGAACATCTGGGCTCTTTTCTGTTTGCATTCGCACAGCCAGCTCTAGGCTAGGCTGCTTGCCAGGTCTTGCCTTCAAGTTGGACCTCAACCTCAGCCTCCCCACTTTCCATTCTTCCCTTCCAAATATTTTCTATTTGTGTGTATGTGTCTGCAAAGGCACACCAGAACTCAGCATTCAGTAGGTACTCCATATAGTAGGCTTCTTTTTTTCCTTTCCCTTTAAGGCATTTCTTTTTTTTTTTTTTTTTTTATTTTTTTTTTATTTTTTATTATACTTTAAGTTCTAGGGTACATGTGCATAACGTTTATATCATGTATAACTCCCCAATGCAATCCCTCCCTCCTCCCCCCTCCCCATGATAGGCCCCAGTGTGTGATGTTCCCCTTCCCGAGTCCAAGTGATCTCATTGTTCAGTTCCCACCTATGAGTGAGAACATGCGGTGTTTGGTTTTCTCTTCTTGTGATAGTTTGCTAAGAATGATGGTTTCCAGCTGCATCCATGTCCCTACAAAGGACGCAAACTCATCCTTTTTGATGGCTGCATAGTATTCACCTTTAAGGCATTTCTAAGCATTTATTTGCTTATTTGATAAGCCTAGATCTCTAATTATGGAGATAATAGCTTTGAGTTATGGTTATCAACCTGGCTTCATATAAGAATCACCTGCCCAGCATGGTGGGTCATGCTTGTAATCTCAGCCCTTTGGGAGGCCAAGACAGGAGGACTGACTAAGCCCAGGGTTTGAGACTAGGCTGAGCAACAGCCCCTGTCTCTATTAAGAAAAATCAACTTTTTAAAATTAGCTGAGTGTAGTGGCACATACCTGTAGTCCCAGCTACTCGGGAGGCTGAGGTGGGAGGATCACTTGAGCCCAGGAGGTTGAGGTTGCAGTAAGCCATGATTGCACCACTGCACTCCAGCTTGGGTGACAGAGTGAGATCCTGTCTATAAAAAAAAAAAAAAAAAAAAAAAAATGCTTGGGCCCCTTCTCTAATTGGTCTAAACTGAAGCCCAGGCATCATCAGGTTTTTTTGTTTTTGTTTTTGTTTTTTAAGCTCCCAGGTAATTCTGGTTTGCAGCCATGATTGAATACCACTGCTTTAAATGAACGTCCCACATCTGTTTATGGAATTATTTTGTGCCTAAGAGGGACTTTCCTTTGACCCCAGAAATTAGCCCCTAGGCCCTTGGCTGTTTCTGTCAGATTTTGGGGTCCCTGAAGAACAGAAACCTGAAAGGCAGTTTGTAATTTGATCCTGGATTGTCAAAAGGATAAATGTCGGAAAATGAAAGGTGGGGTAGGACAAGGGAAAAGAAAAAAATTCTGTCATTTTGGACCACAAGTCTCCAGCAGTACTGGGCTGACTGGAAGTATTAAGTGTTCCTGCTAGTGACTCTTAAGTCAAGAGAAATCCTTTCCTGCCCGTCTGCACTCTGTCTTTCTCTCTTCTTTCTCTCCCTCTCTCATCTGCACATTTCTCATCCCAGCTTCCTCCCCGGACTCTGGAATGCCCAAGCACTAACAAGTAGGGGAAGCATCAACAAAGGTGGAGCCCCAGGAGGGAAAAGGATTTCCTGTAAATTTGGCCTTGAGAAAGCTTTCAGGTTAGAGAGCTGCAAAAAAGCTGTTTCTGGGTTGGGGCCTCTTTGGAGAAAAAAAGCCCTTTGTTCTTGGAGACTTTCCCCAGGGGGCAGATGAAAGTACAGGTATTGTGTGGAATCTCAGCAGCTTTGGCTGGAAGAGACGCTCTCAGGTTTGGCGAGTTGAAGAGATGGGACCTCAGGATGGGCGTTAAGAGTTCTCTAAATTGTCCTTAGAGCTTTCAGGCTTGGATGGCAAAGCTACCTTGATGCACAAATGCAGTAGGTGGTAGCTACTTGGTAGGCTCTGTGGGGTGCCTGTAAGGCTTCCTCCCTCTCCAATTTTACCCTACTGTGGGTGCTGAAACTGCCACCATGTTTTATTCCTTACTTTAAGATAAGCATTGTCCTTTTTCTCCTTGTCCGCTTTCAAAATGCATGTATTAAACAAAGGAATAGGCTTGTAGGCCACAGAGGTGTTAATACTTTGAGTTACTAATCTCTCAGCTTGAAGGATTTGATAAGACCCTTTCCATGGTGATGGAAAGAATTGGATTTTGAAGGCAAAGGGCATCTGAGGAAGACAAGGAGAGTGGCTAGATGGACACTTTGAAGAAATTTTTGGAAGTTGGAAAGAAGGGAGGAGTAGGAAGGTGATAAGCTAAGGAATACAACCCTGCCAAGCTTTTAGCCTTAGCTTTAGTCCCCTGTTTTCCCTCACTGTGCCCCTTTTAAAAAATTGAGGTGGAAGTCACAAACATAAAATTGATCACTTCAAAGTGTACAATTCAGTGGCATTTAGTACACTCACAATGTTGTGCAATCATCTTTTCTGTCTAGTTCTAGAACTTTTTCATTACCTGAAACCTGTACCCATTAAACAGTCACTCCTTGTTGCCCCTTCCCTGAGCCCCCAGCAACCCCTAATCTGCTTTCTGTCCCTATGGATTTACCTATCACAGGTATTTTCTATAAATGGAATCATGCAATATTTGAACTTCTGGGTCTGGCTCCTTTCACTTATCATAATTTTTATTTTTAAGATTCATCTACCTTGTAGCATATATCAGTGCTTCATTTCTTTTTATGGCTGAATAATATTCCATTGTATGGATAGACCACATTTTGTTTAGTTTTTTATCCATCGATGTACATTTGGGTTGTTTTCACATTTTAGCTACCGGAAATAGTGCTGCCATGAACAATCATATACAAGTACTTGTTTGATTGCCTGCTTTAATTCTTTTCTCACCTATGGGTGGAATTGCTGGGTCTTTTGGTAATTCTATGGTTAACTTTTTGAGGAGCTGCCAAACTGTTTTCCATGGCAGCTGTGTCATTTTACATTCCTACCTGCAGTGTGTGAGGGTTCTAATTTCTCCACATCCTCACCAACACTTTCTTGAAAAAAACTATAAACATTCTAGTGGGCGCAAAGTGATATCTTGTTGTGGTTCTGATTTGCACTTCCCTGCTGACCAGTGATGTTGGGCATCTTTTATATGTTTGTGTGCAATTTGTATGTATATCTTCTTTGGAGAAATATCTATTCAAGTTCTTTGCCCATTTTTTTCTATTTTCCAAACAATATTATAGTTTGTTGAACAAAATTTTAAACTATTATAAAATGTTTAATTTTCATCAACTTCAAGGTTTATGTTACCCCCAAATTTTGTATATAACTGAAGTTTCAAATCTGCTAACACTCTGAATTGATACCACTCTGGATTCTAAGGCATCAGTTTCTTCTTGCCAATTTTTCTTTGCTCCTTCTAACATTTCTTGTGCTTCATCTTGAGAATGGCTAATGAAAACATCACCAATTTGATAAGGTATCATTAAGCAGTCATCATCTGCAAGCATGATGTCATTGCAAACATCTTCTAAATTGTGGAGTTGTTTCCTTTTTACTTCTGTTTCTTCCTTCAGCTCTGTTATTCTACTCATATTCCTTGCAAATTTGTTTACCTTTTGTTGATCTTCAAAAGTAGCATTGACATTTTCTGCAGCCTATAAACAACAGTACTAGTAGCACCTACCTGTGGACTTGTGAGGGTTGATGTGATAACCCAGGTAAAGTGCATGTATTAGTCCATTCTCACACTGCTATAAAGAAATGCCCGACCGGGTGCAGTGGCTCACACCTGTAATCCCAGCACTTTGGGAGCCTGAGGTGGGCGGATCACAAAGTCAGGAGTTTGAGACTATCCTGGCCAACATGGTGAAACGCTGTCTCTACTAAAAATACAAAAATTAGCCAGGTGTGGTGGTGCATGCCTGTAATCCCAGCTACTCGGGAGGCTGAGGCAGGAGAATCACTTGAACCTGGGAGGTGGAGGTTGCAGTGAGCCGAGATCGCACCATTGCACTCCAGCCTGGGCAATAGAGTGAGACTCCGTAAAAAAAAAAAAAGGAAAAAAAAAAAAACAACTGCCCAAGACTGGGTAATTTATAAAGAAAAGAGGTTTAATTGACTCAGCTCTGCATGACTGAGGAGGCCTCAGGAAACTTACAACCATGGCAGAAGGGGAAGCAGGCACATCTTACATGGCAACAGGCAAGAGTGCATGTGAAGGAAGCAAAGGAGGAAGAGCCCCTTATAAAACCATCAGATCTCTTGGCCGGGCGCGGTGGCTCAAGCCTGTAATCCCAGCACTTTGGGAGGCCGAGACGGGCGGATCACGAGGTCAGGAGATCGAGACCACCCTGGCTAACACTGTGAAACCCCGTCTCTACTAAAAAAATACAAAAAATTAGCCGGGCGAGATGGCGGGCGCCTGTAGTCCCAGCTACTCGGGAGGCTGAGGCGAGAGAATGGCGTAAACCCGGGAGGCGGAGCTTGCAGTGAGCTGAGATCCGGCCACTGCACTCCAGCCTGGGCGACAGAGCGAGACTCCGTCTCAAAAAAAAAAAAAAACCATCAGATCTCTTGAGAACTCACTCACTATCATGAGAACAGCATCATGGGGAACCACCCCCATGATCCAATCACCTCCCACCAGGTCTCTCCCTTAACACCTGGGGATTACAGGGATTACAATTCAAGAGGAGATTTGGTAGGGACACAAATCCAAACCATATCAGTGCATCAAGTGCATAAAAGCCAACCTCAGTCAATGGGACCTTCAGTTTCCCACACCCTAAGGACAAGGCCTGAGCTACAGGGTCCTCATGCTCCCCAGAGGCACCCTCAGTACTGAAAGAGGTGCCCAGAGCCCTCCATGGATTCTGACCTGGGGACCCCTGCCTCAACAAGCCAGATGCCTCAGCAAATGCTCAGGGCCCTGGGTGCAGACAGGGCTCCCCATGGAGCAGCTGTAAGGGCTGGGGACCTCAGTCTTGGGCCCCACACTGAGCTTCAGAGCTGGGCACCCCCAGCATCCCACACCCTCCACTCCCCTGCTGTAGCTGGGACCTGGCCACTCACCAAGAATCCTGCCGATTTTAAATGTTTTGTTGTTGTTGAGTTGAAAGAGTTCTTCATAAATAGTGGATACTAGACCATTATCAAATATGTGATTTGCAAGTATTTCCTCCCATTCTGTGAGTTGTCTTTTCACTTTCTTGATAATGGCCTTTGATGCACAAAAGTTCTTAATTTTGATGAAGTGTCATTTATCTACATTTTATTTTGTTGCTTGTGCTTTTAGTGTTATATCTAAGAATCTATTGCCAAGCCCAAGGTCATGATTTCTACATTTTTGTCTAAGAATTTTATAGTTTTAGCTGTTACATTTAGGGCTTTGACACATTTTGATTTAACTTTTATATCTAGCATAAGGTAGGGGTCCAATTTCATTCTTTTTCATGTGGATATCCAGTTTTCCCAGCACATCTGTTGAAGAGACTGCTCTTTCCCTACTTTATGGTCCTAGCAACCTTGTCAAAAATCAATTAACTGCAGATATATAGATTTGTTTCTGCATTCTTAATTTCACTGTTATCTTTGATCTCCTGAGGAAAAAATGGGTTTGCTGATGGTAATGGCCCCTAACCCTCTACAAAGTGCTTTTGCACAATTAATCTTCACTATTACTACCTCATGAGGTAGGTCTCTGTTTAACAGGTGAAGAAACAGGCCAAGAGGGGTCAAGTGACTTGCCCAGAGCCGAGTAGCAGAACTGGGACTGGAGCCCAGATTTGTCAAATGCCAGAGACTTTGCTCTTTCTATTCCATCCCAGCTGCCCCTGACTAACACTTGGATAGCCCTTTCTGGTTCTATGAGTGTTTTAACAGATATTATCTCCTTTGTTTAGTTCATTTAATTTAAAAATTAAAAGCAAGTTGTTTTCACCTGTTGGGAGCTTCTTTCACAGTACGGAAGGAGAGCAAGAGAAGTACTGAGCATTATCAAATGTAAATCCTGGGAACTCTATCAAGGACCAGGGCAGAAAAAATGAAAGCAAAGGTCCGGGGAGAGGATCTTTGATTCAAGAGATTAGAGAACACCAGTGGAGGCATAGATAAGGATACCAAGGAGGAATCATTGCCTAGATCACTCTATTAAAAAGACCATGGTGTAAAAAGTTCAGGAACATCATTCAGGTGAGCCTAAGTACAATCCTTGGCCTACATCCAAGTGTGGTTGGTGACTTGTGATGTGCCTCTCCCTGAGTAGAGTTCCCTGGGTCTGCAGGGAGGCTCAGGGTGCTGGCTGATGAAAGCCATTTCCAGAGAGTGAGGACAGGAGCCGAGGGCTGTGAGCTGGCAGCCTTCAATGGAATCAGCTAGGAACCACCATTTCCAAAGCTGTGGGATCATGAAAGGAACCCTGACAAGAGGTGCTTGGTGAAAAAGATCTTAAATAAATGTTTGAAGAAGAGTTTGTTGACCAAAGATATGAGGATTTGAGACAAATTTTTAAAAGGTGAATATGTCTTTCCATTTTCTCCTAATTGGTAGGCTGGTTTAGAGTAAACTGGAGAGGGAAAAAAAGTAGCATTCTTTCCAAAGTCCACAATCATTGTCTCAGAATAGACTCAGTTCTGTCCAGGCAAGATTGCTTTCACCATTTCCTGTGCTACCTAGTAACCTTTTGTGTTACTGGAGCTCAGAATGCTACTGATCAATAATGGCGGGGGCGGGGAGTTGTCTCACAATGTAAGTCCCAGAATTCTAACAGAAATACACATACACACACACACACACACACACAAATGCACACTCCTATATGTGCACACAAATAGAAACAGGGCCCACATTTATTGTAAAATCAGATTTATTGATTTAAAATATAACCAGACCACTATTTTGGGCCATCTCTTTTGCCCCATCCCTGACCAAGTTTTCACTCCATTCCCCTCCCTCTTCTTCCTTCTCTTGTTGGCTTGTCCATTTTCTCTATATCCTCTACCCCCGACTCTCTTCTCTTCAGAGACTTTCCTATACCCATTTAATCTTACTCTCATGTTTCTTCCGTGTTGCCTTCTCTATAATAGTCAACTTCCTTTCAAATATTGTCTAGACCCTTGGCCTTGCTGCACACACAAAAACTTTTATATAGTTTACATTGCATGATTGTTTCTCCACAGTTAGGCTTAATTTATTTAGATAGAGAGCTGGTTTCATTTTGCAAGAGCTGGAGGGTGTGTTTTTAATTGACAGAATGCCAAGGGAACATGATTTCTGGTACTTCCCGAGGGATAGAATTTCTTTTCAGAATTCTGGTGGAGAGGTAGGGCATTTCTGAGTGCTCTCCTCTGTAAAGCGAGCCAGCCCTTGGAATGGTCAAGATCTCAGCCCTCTCCCACACATTAAAGAGGCTAACAAACATTTATCTGGCTGTCTGTGAGCTGCATTATAATGACTGAGGTTTGTAGCTCTTCAAACCTCCTAGAGATGTAAACAGTAACCCACTCCAAGGAAGAGAGCAACAGAACTGTGTTGAAACTTGCTGGAAGGGAGTTTCCCCCTGCCAACACCCTAACATGGTTGCCTTTGTGACTGCCAAAGCCTGCCTACACATTTTCATCACTTGAGAGGAAGCTTCTGCTTCTCTGTTAATGTGCTGTAGATATGTTCCAGAAGGAAGACACACTGATTTTTCAGACATCTGTCAATTATACACATGAATGGAGGAGGTATCAATGACATGGAAGATGGAAAAAACATTTACCCCACACCTTGACCCAGGTGGCACAAAGCACAGTCCTACTTGGGAACTAATGAGTAGTGGTAACTTCCTTTAGCAGTGCTTTGGCTCTGATGAGAACAGGGCCTCCATTCTGGACAAGATTATTTTTAACCCGTGAAGGGCTACACACACCACCATGTTGTGAAAAGGATATAAAATTATGTCTGCATCGTTTTATTTGCAAAAAAAAAAAAAAGGGATCAATATATTCTTCTTGGTCTTTCATGGCTTCTGTGCACTGCTAGAATTTTGCCTCTACTCTACAGGGCTGATGAGAAATGAATACCCTTCATGTCTTCAGGAGAGCCCCTTAGCAAGTTTGAGATCTCTAAGAATCCTTACAACTTTTACAAACTCTTTGTGATTGAATGCACTCTGTCACAGCAAGAACACTAGCTTGTTCAGCCTTGTCTATTTGATGTTTTGCATTTTGAGTCTTATTTTTTTCTTTTTAATTCTTGTTTTTTAAAATCACACAAATAATTTCAACTTTTCTATAGGTTTAAATGTTTCAAGTTAAAAAGTTTGGGGAAAATGACACAATACAAATTAGTTGTAAACACTTTGACATATATAGTAGAAAGTTAAGAATCCCTATATACCTCCTAATTCTACTACCCTCCCCAGAGATAAATCACAGTTAACAGTTTGCTATGCATCTTTCCAGGTTAATTTCTTTGCATTTACAAACATACATACATGTATAATTTTGGGGGTCTTTTTTTAAAACATAAATTGAAATCATGCTATATTAATATAACATAATGGCTTTTAACCATAAGAATATATCCTGGACAACTTTCCCTAAATAGGTCCACATCATTGTTTATCAATAGCTGCATAGTATTCCATAGTATAGATGTACCAAGTTTATTTAACCATTTTCCTAGTGATGACTGTTTATGTTGTTTCTAATTTGTGTTTTTCTACAGAACCCAACTCTCCCAGCACTGAACTGCTCTGTTGAAAATACCCATCCAACAGTTTCTTACTATGCTCATCCCCAAGTGACATCATACAATACCTACTACCATAGCCCTCCTCACCTGCCACCATATTCTGCTTATGACTTTCAGGTATGTTTTGGGAGAAAAAGAACTCTCTATTACCCTTGCTCTCACTCATGCTCTCTTGTTCTCTCCCTAAATTCAATTACGGAACCTTTCCATTGTCTGCATATGTATGAGGTAGCCATGCATCTCCCTAATGGCCAGAAGCCTGTGGATGCTAGCTTAAGGACTATGTAGGCAGGCAATGATGGCAGAGATGGGGGGTGGAAACTGCCCAAGAGAAGAAACAGAGAGATGGAAGAAAAAGGGAGAGAGGGAGGTAGGATCAAGGTATCCCAAATTGCCTTGAACCACACCAAGGAGAAGATAAGCTAGTTGGGAAATGGCAGCTCATTAGTACGCTACCATGGACTCCTGTGCAACAGTGGCTTTTTCCATTCGTCTGATATGGGGAGAGGCCTAATCCTACTACTTAATACAAGGGCATTCTGAGCCACACAAGGGTTTGAATCAAACCTGTAATGAGGAAGAAGTCCCACTCTTTTTCTCCAGGCTTCCTAACTAGGACTACACAGAGCAATACACAGAGTATTTTTATAACACCCCTCCCCTTTTGCCCTGTTATCACGTAGGTCAAAAACAGTGTTACCAAATTTGCACTTTCCCCTTTTCCTTTTGAACTGTGACTACTAGTTGAAAAACAGAACCAAAAAAGGCACTTAGTTAAAAGGAATTCATTGTATGCAGAACACTGAACTAGACACTTTGGGCAAACAAGTGAAATGGTCCTTTAGGTATGTATAATGATTATAAACCCTTGACCACAGAAGAGCAAGGTTACACTAAAATCTAGTTAATTCAAACTTTAGTGACCAAAGGAAATACCTTTTAAGGAAGGGAAACTCATAATAAATTTGCTTCTATTGATCAAGAGACCATGAATGTTCCGTGGGGACATAAAATTATGACTATCTGGGGGTACTTCCAATTAACCAGCCAGTCTGGCAATACTAAGCCGTTGGGCAACCTAATTGGAACTTCAGTTTGGCAAAATAATTGAAACTTAAAAATCTGATTAAGTTGAATAAATTGTCGTTGTGTTTGGTTTAGATACTGTTCAGAGAGGTCTGTGGTTCTATAATGCAGTAATAATACATATAGTGTGAACATGCACTTGTTCACTTGTATAAAATATAGTGCTACTTCAAAAAGGTATCCATTAACCCATTTATGCCAGAGGTTGCAGATTTTTTTGTGTGATAAATCAGACTTCGGCGATGACCTTGAGCAGGAGGATATAAATAACTCCCACAAGCTTAGTGTTCCAGTAATGGGACACTAGGCATAAATGGGTTAAAGCTTAGAAAATAAAATGATAAAATTCGTTCTAAAGCCTACTGTGTACACAGGTAGACAACCCAGGTAACTTGTTACCCAAATTGGTGGTATAGATTGGAAAACAAAAGTATGTTCAAGAAGGGAATAATTTCAATAGTGACTGAGGCAACAAGGAATTCTTTAAAAGAATGCAGGGATGTTGAAGCTGAAACAAAGAGGGTCATCATTCTCTTGGGGTCCCTATAATAAAAAGTCATCCTGAAATAGAGGAGCCACACATGGGTCTAGCCCAAGAGGCCTCCTCTACTTTTATATCAAAGTAAATTACATTGATTTCAGGAATTTGCACTTTATAATGAACCCTTTAAGTAGGGACAATAATACATCTGGTGATGGTTACCACAAATTATAAGATAGGAAACCTCTCTTTTGGGTGTGGAGCCATCATTCCTCATTCAAATCCTACCCCAGAAATGAAAGCAAGATTGAGAATGCCAACAGTGACTTGGATTGTTGGTTTCAGTTCAATGAATGTTTACTCTGTGTTCCATGTGCCACACATTGAGCCAGGAGCTGTGGAAATAGAAATTAAATGAGACAGCCCCTGCATTAGTCTAGGGACTGGGGGTGGAGGGTCAGGGGACAGCAGTGGGGACAAAAAGTAAAGAAAACATTACCCAGAATGCTATGGAAACCGTATACCAACCCAACGAAGGGATCCAGATTTAGCCACTTAGTCCAAACCTAGTAGCAGGGACTTCAGGGATTATAGAAGCCTCTCCATTTTTTTTTTTTTTTTTTTTTTTTTGAGACAGAGTGTTGCCCTGTCGCCCAGGCTGGAGTGCAATGGCACAATCTCGGCTCACTGCAACCTCCACCTCCCGGGGTCAAGCAATTCTCCTGCCTCAGCCTTCCGAGTAGCTGGGATTACAGGTGTGCACCACCACGCCTGGCTATTTCTTTTTTTTTTTTTTTTTGTACCTTTTGTAGAAACGGGGTTTCACCATGTTGGTTAAGCTGGTCTCGAACTCCTGACCTCGTGATTCACCCACTTCGGCCTCCCAAAGTGCTGGGATTACAGGCATGAGCCACCACGCCTGGCCCACCCTTACTTTTTAATAACAGCTACTATTCACTGAGTACTTACTATGTACTAAGCATTGTGCTAAGTGCTTTATCTATATCATCATTCAGTCATTTACCTCTTTGAGAGAAGTACTCTTGTAATTGCCATTTTTAGATGACTGAATCATGGAGAGATTAAGTGACTTCACCAAAGTCACAGAGGTGGTAAGTGAAAGAGCAAGGATTTATATCTAGGACTATCTGATTCCAGAGATTGGGTTGGGGGATTTTTGAAGTTGTGAATCTAATTGGAGCACAGATCTTTTCCTCAGTTAATTTTGGGATATTTATACTTTCTACTGGTTTAAATCGTGAGCTTCCTACTCATGGTCCTCAGAAAGGGTCTCTCTACTCTTTTTTATTAAATTATTAAATTGATCCTCACTGAAAAAGGATTCCTTCCTTCATGCATTCCTCAGGGGAATTCAGGGGCTGCTTGGACACTTTTTATATGTCTCCCACTTCTTTCCCAAGGCTCAAGATGTCTTTAGTATTTCCTGTTTGAAGACCTTATAATTGTATAGCCTAGGTCTTGAGAGGGTAAGATTTTAAGTGATTTCTCTCTAGAATTTAAATGGTTTCATTTTAGTATTTTAGTTTAGCTTTATTTTGCTCACCAAGTTTCATTCCCTTATAGTTTCATAGGCAAAAATACCATTCTTTACATAAGAAAGTCAGTCAGGCGTGGTGGCTCATGCCTGTAATCCCAGCATTCTGGGAGGCCAAGGCGGGCGGATCACCTGAAGTCAGGAGTTCGAGATCAGCCTGACCGACATAGAGAAACCCCATCTCTACTAAAAATACAAAATTAGACAGGCATGGTGGCGCGTGCCTGTAATCACAGCTACTCAAGAGACTGAGGCAAGAGAATCACTTGAACCCAGGAGGTGCAGATTGCGGTGAGCCGAGATCACGCCACTGCACTCCAGCCTGGGCAACAAGAGAGAAACTCCGTCTCAAAAAAAAAAAAAAAAGTCAAGAGGCCAAGAAACATCTGCTTATATTCCCAGATAAATAAAAAGCAGTCAGCAAATGCACTCCAGATCTGACAATAAAACTACCTGAAGCACAGACCCACCCCCAAAAGGCCAGAGCTCCCTCATGTACTTCTGATTGTAAAATGACCTAAGTTACAGCCAGAAAATGGGCCTTTCTAGACTTTCTTCTGAACGACTTCCTATTTTGGTTATTTCCAAGTAGGACTATTTCTGTGTCTTTGGGTTTGGTGATTTCAACTTCCTTTTGACCCTGAGGCTAATAGAAGGATGAGGAAAAAAAGACTTACAATGTTTTGTTTTAACCCCTCAAAGTCATACCCTTATTGGGTAGCTGTCCAGTGAGGCAGCTTGGGAAACACTTCTTGTGGTCAGACATGAGCAAGGATTTGGGTCTGATCAGCTGGCCCTGAGGAAGTTTTGAGTGCTGAGCTTAGAGAAACTGGATTCTTTCAAGCACTGGGCTCCAGGGTGTCCTCGATTCTCAGGAACTCCTCATACTCCAAAGCAGGAAGGATATAAGCTGAGACTATCTTTGCCTCCTTCCTCATCTACCAACACTCATTTCTCTTGTCCTTTGCACTATTTCCCCACCACCCCTTCAGCCTTAGCCAAGTAGTCCAAAATCTGTAGGGTACAAAGCATCAGTTTTTACTTCTGCTGGGAAATTAAACCCAGCTATTTATAAACCCCTCAAGGTTCCCAGCAATATTTCCCAGTCTGGCATACTGGGCCAGTACCCCTACTTTACTCTAACCATGGAATGGTCCCTTTCCCATTCATTTGGTGACCTGCCAAGTTTAAGCTTAAAACAAAAGTCTCAACCTATGCAATTCAAAGGTGCCTCTGTTTTTCTTTATTAAATCACGAGGGTACACTAGGTTTCACCCTAGCCACTAAAAGTTACTCATTATAAATTGGGCCCATTTAATAAAAGGATTGCTTTGATCCTAGGAGGGTACAGTTTATGGCACAGGTTGCTGAGAGCCTTAGCAAGCTGTTGTTGCTATCACTCAACTTTTTCTTCCCCCCACCACCCGCCCTACGCCCCGCTGTCAAGTCTTTCCTTTCTTCCCTTCCTTTCCCTTGTTCCCGACTCACCCCTTTTTAAAAAATCTTTCTTTTATCCACTGTTCTCTCCATCTGCCCAGGCTTTGCTTCTGGGGGCAGAACAGAGAGGGAATGCACAGTACCAACAGATGCTGGATTTTACCCTTGGGATACAGTGTCTTTAGTAATTATCACCAGCCAGTTCCCGGGCCCTTTGTGAAGTCACTGTCCCACAAGGTTCCTGAAGAGAGAAGCATGCCCTGATGGAAATGCACTTGATCTTGAAGAGTGTGGGTCAGCCATCAGGCAGGCAGGAGGCAGGCTAAGGTGGAAGAGGAAAGCCGTCTGTGTCCCTCAAAGGGTGGTGCTCCTCTTTGAGCACCATCAGCCTGTTGGCCACCCCAGCCTCTAAGAAGCAGCTCAGAAAGCTGGAGCTGACTAGGCCCAGCAGTAGGCTGTTTAGATGCTCTTTATGCTTGGTGGTGCATAAGGATTCAAAGCTCTGTTCTCCTGAGCTGTCCACAGCATTATTAAAGTCACACTCTCAGGCAGGAACCAGAATACACCAGGCCAACTCCCCAGCTGCAACAAAGCCAAATCTTTCCCAAGGTGCCTGCCTGTTGCTAGGAAACTATGCAGTGGTACTGTGGGCCTTTTCCCCCACTAAACCCCAAGGGTGTGTGGACTGCAGCCAGTTAGCTCTCTAGCTCTGCCAGGAACCCTTCAATTTTATCCTTAAGACTCCCAGCATCCTCAAAGGGAAGTGAGAATCATGCCCCCCTCCCCCCCATACTTCTCAAACACAAAACTGAGAAGTGAAAACCCAAGGGCCGTTGTACCACCCCCTTTTATTATCAAAGTGTACAACTGCCACCCACAGCAGCTGCTGCCCACAGAAGCCTTTTAATGCCTCTCAGGACAGAACTGCCTTTAGCTTCACTTCAGGAAACTTGCCTCTCCCTTCTGTGGCTGGGAACACCTAAAACTGGCCTGCTGCCTCTAATGTCATCTCTGTAGTGGGATTTAGAGAGGCAGTGAGTGCCACATGCACAGGCACAGAGATTCTTTGCCCTGGTGGGTTTTTGTTCCCCTCTCTGGTTAAGAAGAGAGAGTTCTTAGTTGAGGAAAGCAATAGAACAGGAGGGAGGGAGAGGAGGAGGAAGGGAGAGTTTGAAGGGTACAAGATGGAAAATCAGGAAATCACTATACTGATGTTTTAACAAAGGGTGTCTTCTTGGAGGGAGGAGAAAAAATGAGTTTTTAGGAAGGAATCTAGATTGTCTTGAGTCCACTGCCTCAGGTTGTTTTGCCTTTAAGGGCTCTCCAGGTTCTATGACCCTGCCATTTCTTCACTCAGAGTGAAATAATGCATGGGATTTGGGAGGCAGGGGATGATGGCAGCTATCATCTCTTCTCAGTCTTAACATTATGTGGTAAGGAAAATATTTCTGTGTCTCAAGCAAGGCTTAGAAATCTGGACATAGGTTGTTTATTTATTTATTGTTTTCGAGATGAAGTCTCACTCTGTCACCCAAACTGGAGTGCAGTGGCATGATCTCGGCTCACTGGAACCTCTGCCTCCCAGGTTCAAGCGACTCTCATGCCTCAGCCTCCTGAGTAGCCGGGATTGCAGGCACCCACCACCACACCCAGCTAATTTTTGTATTTTTAGTAGTGATGGGGTTTTGCCATGTTGGCCAGGCTGGTCTCGAACTCCTGACCTCAGGTGATCCACCCACCTCGGCCTCCCAAAGTGCTGGGATTACAGGCCTGAGCCACCACGCCCAGCCTAGGTTTTATTTTTTAAAAGCATGCCAAGTTCATCTACTATGCTCCTGAAATTGTATTCACTCATTCAAGATTTATTGAGCACCTATTACATGGCAAGTACTGTTCTGAGCTCTGGAGGATACAGCAACAAACACAACAGGCCAACTCTCCTTCAGCAGGGAACTCACTAGGGTCAAGGATATACATAGGCCAGGGAGAGAAAGGGGAAAATGACTCTTGCCAATTCACTGCATATTTTAAAAACTTCATTTCCATTCCTTTCCCAAAGACTAACAACCTTTCCCAAAGTAAGACAACACAAAATAAAACTGAATACTCAGTGTCTCTGCAACCTGACACACTGGTCCTCATTCTCACCTCCATGCCTTTGTTACTCTTTGCTCTCCAGCCTACTGTGCACTTGGGGATGAGAGGGCAGCAGTTAAGGTGGAGTAGAAAATGTTGGACTTGGAGTCAGAAGACTCCAGATCCAAACAAGCTATTTAACCTCTCTGACCTTAGTTTCCTGTCTATGAGAGGGGCTCCTGACTACTGTACTACCTCTCTGTGATATACTCTTTTAGCAAAGACTTTCCCAGGGATCAATGGCTTAACCTCATTAAATGTTCTCAAGGTCAAAAATTACCTTTTTGAAGACTAGTTGGGATGTTGTTGCCATAGCTTAAGGGAAAGGTATTGGAGGCTTGAGTTATAAATGTAGAAAAGGTAGTGATGAATCCAAGAGACAACACAGAAGTAGAAGCAACAGGATTTGGTGATTGATTGGATGTTTTCTTTTTATCACACAGCATTCCAGTGTCTTTCCATCCTCCCCTCCCTCTGGACTTTCTGATGAGCCCCAGTCTGCCTCTCCCTCACCCAGCTACATGTGGTCCTCAAGTGCACCGCCCCGTTACTCTCCACCCTACTATCCACCTTTTGAAAAGCCACCACCTTACAGTCCCTAAAGAGGAATGCCTGCTGGCTATTGAGATTATTGTGGCTTTTGTACTTCTGCTTCAGTGGAAATGTGTAAGGTACAAAATTTAAAGTGTGACTTTTATGCATAAAGTTTTACAATGGCCTGCCAGGCTAGGGAAAGATAGGGATGAAGCTTATTAATTATTAGTGCAGAGCAGGGGTGGCTAGGCTGAACCCAGCACAGAAGAAGGGCAGCTCACACTCTCTAAGCAAGGCTGGGGAGCCAGCCCAGCAAGAAGCTTGTCGTGTTTGGACCTGCATTACCCTATGCTCCGCCTCTGTATTCAGCAGAAGTGTGGTTGCCATCTGTTTCACTTTATGTAAAGAAGAGTTGTCCTCAGGCCCTTGGCAGATTGCCACCCCAGCACCTAGGTTGAAGCACCCGACTTATAGGTCCTATCTTTCCCTACCACTAAAGTCAGTCCCTAAGGATAATTTCCCAGCTGATGGGGCTACACAGTAGTTCCAATACAGAGAGTTCTGGCTAAGATTTTGTTTGCTTGTGTCTGGATGTTGAAAAAGGCTGCCCATCTCTCTTACTCCTTTCTTCTCTGTGAGTATTGTAAAAATGGCTGTTGTGATCACTCAGCTCAGCTTTTGTTATCGGTACCTCCTAAAGGGAAAAGTGCAATATTCTTGCATCTTGAGTAGTGGGGAACAGGATGTATTGTTCCGGAAACACTGAAATACACAGCAACATGTGAGATGCTTTAAGTAGATCACTTAGGAGACAGTGGTTCTACTACATGTTGCATTATTACAAAATACATTTGCTACAGGAGATATAAATCTTATGGCTGTAATTAAGAGTTTAAAAATGTTATAAATTAGGTTCTTGGGTCGTGATATGAATTGTTACTAATCTTTGTGACTATTTAATCTTCAGATATTGTGCTTAACCCCAGCAATCCGCACGTATCCTGCACTCCACCCCAAAAGACTCATCTGTATTTTAATACCACTGGTCTTACTGGTCCTTTTTTCTGTTGAGACCAGTCATGACAGCATTCAAGATTATGAAAGTGTTACAATGCTGCTTCAAGTCTGCAAAACCTCAAACGTAGCCAACTTGACAAATACTTAAGTGTTATGGTAGATTTAAAATCCATCTGGCACACCGTGGTAGGTTATTTGTACAGTTCTTTTAATTACACATAGCTTTAAACCATCAACCTGATGAGTTTAAAACACTTTTGCACCCATGCCTTCACTTCAGAATGAACACCTTCATTGTGATCTTACGTTAACCTGAGAATTGATTTAAAGGAAGATTGATAATCCTAAGCTTTATAACGTAAAAAATACAGGGGCTACAGGAGGGTACCTAATTAGACAGTTTTCCAAATACAGAACACACACCAAAAAATTTCCGGCCAATTTTGCTACCTCCCAACTTAATGGATAGAGGTAGCAGACAAATGCTGGTGCTCCCATCTACCTTGTAGACACCCAGCCATCAAGAATCAAGGCACAGGAAGTGCACTCTCTCATTAACAGTAAATGTTTGCAAGATATCCAGTTTAACTTTCAGCATCATGAATGTTATCTTATCCAGATTTTGAATCTGAAAAACTATAATCCTTTTGTGTTATACAAAATTACTATGATTTTTTACAGTTCTGAGCATATTAAAATTCTACTGATTTCAAAGAGACTAATACCCAATTGACTTACTAAACAAATATCAACTTGTAATACTCAATGAATTTTTTTGCCATTTACACTTGACCATTTGCTTTAGTGAATGTCTTTAATTTTTTAAAGGCACCATTACACAGTATATCCTACATTTATCACATTTCTTAAAGTGTTAAGATTCTATGGCTCATTTCTACGTATTTTTCTTACTTTACAAAATAACCTGAAACAGTATAGATTTTGTAACACTTAATTTGAGCAGCTTTTATTACATTGGATTATATAAAGTGCATGTTACCTTAGAAAAATTAATATTTGCTGCTTTACTCTTTTGCAAAACATTTGCTGTAATGAAGGGATTTGTATTTCCAATATGTATCTTGACCGCATTTTGTAATATTTACTGCTTTATTCCTAATTCTGCTTTAAAGTATTGAACTGGGCATGAAACATTAAAATATTAATCCAGAACCTGTATAAACTGGATGTTGCTTAAAATCTGTATCACTGCCATGTTGAAAGCTCAGACTGCTTTTGTGATGTTTCAAATGAATAAAACTATCCTCCTTATCCACTTGTGTCAAGGTAGCTATAAAAGTACAGCAAATGCTCTAAAGCAACTGACAGCAGCTGACTCACTTTTGACTATTAGGGTTCAAGATAAAAGGGGACATGATTAACCAACATATAAAACCTAATGGGAAATTCTGCCATGCTGTCATCAGAAATACAGCTCCAGTCTCCTGCTACAAAAATTGAAAAATATAAAAACCCATATAATTTCTGAAAGACAATCTTGTAAAACACGCACTCAAACATCAGAATTAAATCATTTTATTTTTGCCACAAGAAGCTCTAAGAACTAATATCAGGCCATGGTTAATGAAAAGTAGAACTTAAAGTCATGACAGGGAAGATTGTACAAGTGTGAACATTACAGTACTGGGAGGAATGAACAAGGTTTCATATGGTTGACCAGCCAGAAAGCCAGTGCTGTTAAGTTAGCATTTAATTCTTTAGAATATGCATGCCTTGACAATACAAAATACCTTGATCAATGTTTACCATTTTTTATCTTTTTGGTACAATGGGGAAAAATGTGGCATTATTTCTTCATAGTGGTTGTGTGTGGGGGATCATTACCACCAAAATCATAATAATCATTTAAAGTATATTTTAAAGTTAGTCTTGCAAGATTGTTATGGCAGTTTAAAATTTCTGTAGTTTAAGCATTTTCATTTTGTCATATCTTTTAACAAATTACTATTTCAAGTAGTTCCTATCCAGAATATTTACAGGTAATTTAGCATCGGAGCAAATCTGAAGCTAACTTCAAAGACAAAAAGGAAGTTCAAGAGCCAGAGAGCTAAGTATAAGATAGAAAAACCACATGGTAATTTTAAACAGCATCTTGCTACAGATTTCCAATCCAATAAATACCAGGAATGAAGGACTTTTGCCCCAAAGAAGTATTTCACATGAGCTGCGAACTTTGGATATGGAAACTTATAGAAAAACTGAAGACCCTGAGACACATGCAAGTAAGAGTCTTCTGGCAAAAATACAATTTAATTTTCCAGTTTCTCTCCTCCCAAAAAACTCCAGAAGATACCTTTAGTAGGCACAGAGTTTAAATGTCATATTCAGAATTTACAGAGCACAGCAGCAGCAAATAATTACATCCCTATTATTCAGAATGGATAGTTTTCCATTATAGAATCAGTTCCTGGTTTGTCATAATAGGCTTGTAGAAACTGCCAAGTTTTATTATGACAAACTAATTGACCTAGCAGTTGAGTCTGAAAGATCTGGAAGCTCTGCCGGCATCCGTATCATTCACATTGGTAGAAGTAATTATGTCTAACTGGTGAAATAGCATTAATGAAACTCAAACAAATTTTCACTGAGAACATTTCAGAGTGCATACTATAGTCAAAGAGTGATGTTATCAATATCTACACAAAAAAGAAACAGATATGGTGATTCCAGAGATCACAGAGTCTTAAGTTATAAGGTAATTTCAAATTTCCCAGGGGTTAGTTTACAAATGGCTTGAAGGTCTAGACTTTCAGAACAGAAAACAGATAAATGCACATCACTCTACCCCTTGGCAAGCAAAGGATTTTTTTTCTTGTATTATTGCATGTACTGATGCCTGATACCCTCAGCTACCAACTTAAGAAACACTGAAACCACTACCTTCAAATCCAGCTTACCGTCAGAAGAACGATGTATACATGAGAAATTATGATTAAAGCTTAAGTTCAAAGTCAAGAAATAGACTATTTTAAAAAATACATGGTAAGGAGAAAGAAAATATCTACGTTGTACTAAGAAATACTTAAGCAAGGTTACAAATGACTAATAACTATGCACAACAATCTTTTCCAGTATCAATTTTTTCCTTTGCAAAAAAACAAAAAATCATTTACAGACGTTCAACAATTCTGTTATAAATGCTAGGCTATATGTTATGTTCCAACCTGCTTCCTTTTAGTACTAGCACATTTTAGTACTAGCGCTTCAGTAAGTGTTAACTTTATTTTCTAAGTGTTTAAATATGTGTCATTTTAAAAAGAAGAAAAGTGGTATTTATTGTTGTCAAGAAAAATGGGAACTGACAAGCCTATATAACATTCCTTATGTAGTTTCTGATTGCTATAATATTGCAGCAATTTGCAGATGGAATAAAACTTATTTTAGAAGGGGTAAAAACCTAACAAATCTTGCTGAAAGGAAAATACTAGATCACTGATTCAACTATTTCAAATAAAGACTTCCTATTGGAGATTCTACATAATATGAACATTTAAAAATATATGCCAGTAGCCTCCCACCCAAATATGTAAAGTCTCACCCATGGAATCTATCATTTACAAGGATTTATACATAAAGATTCATTTGGTGGCTTTCAGATTCAAAATTTGAAAATTTTCATGGGAATATTTTTAACCATAAGAAGCAAAAAGGAAATCTTCATTCCATTCTCTACATGTGGTAGCCAGAGAATTAAAATACATGCAACAGAACTTTTCATCTCCTCCTATCCGCCATTACAGAGATTTTTTTTTCATTAGTTTTTTGCCCCCAGAGACCACATTGCAAAGGTATAAAGTGGTCTAGCCACCAAAGTCTTTTACAGACTATGGCAATGAAAGCAAGGATTAATTCTGATTAGCTAAATCTAATTTGTTCTTCAGATGAGAGACTTGTCTGCATGGCTATTTTCAGGGAGAGAGGGTAGCAGGAGGTTGCTGTCCGCTTGGACTAGCAGATTACACAACCCAAGCAGAGACTTATTCTGACATTTTCCAGAACAACTCTAAAACTTATTTGCTTTTTATGCCATATACAAGACAAAACACACATTTATTGTCTCAATGTTAAGAAAATTGAGAATTCAGCAGTAAAGTGCTAACATGGAAGGGGAAAGTTGTAAGACGTACTAGGGTATGCTAATAACTCCAGTTATTTTCAAAGAACATTCAGACTGCTTCAAATTCTATTCAGAAAACTATCTCTCCAAGCTTTTAATTTTTGCCTTTTAAATGAGCTGAAAACTAACTATATAAACAGATACTTGGGGAGGGGGTCTCACCTCTAGTCAAAACTTTCAGAAAAATTTGCTTCTAAAAATTATCAACAAAATCCCACTACACTTCTTTCAGATAATGTGGCAGATCAAATTAACTTATTTGCACCTTGTTTTACAGATCTTCTGAAACCCCTGCCCCATCATCCAAAACACAACTTTCTAGTATTTCAAAGGAGTTTAGTAAGATTCTGGTATTATAAATTCAAACTCAGTACTGCCATCTGTTACATTTTGTTTAAAAATTGAATCATTTTCCTGCTGAATAAAAATATCTTCCCAGGTCATTGGCTTGTTCTGAGTAGATGTAGTGGTCCCTACTGGAGGTTCTTTTCCAGTGTCAACCTTATACCCAATACCATCATCCTTCATTGCAGGCATAGTGCTTGATCTATCGGAAAGATATGCATATTGTCTAATTTGTAAAGACCTGCATGGATGTAAACGATAAAGCTTTGAGTCCCCAGAAGGATCTTGACTATGAACTGACTTTATATGTGAAGACATAAACTGATAGTTGATGAAAGATTTGCCACAGGCCAAACACTGATACCTTCGCTCCCCTGTGTGATGAATTTCATGCTTTGTGCGATATTCTGCAAGAGGAAATACCTTCTCACAGTAACGGCACGGATACTTCTTCTCCCAAGAATGAATGTTAAAATGTCTCCGCAAGCTTGTCAGACAGACATATGACCTTTTGCATACAATACAGATATAATAGACCCTTCCATCTACTATTAACTCATAGTGATCATCATGTTTTACTTTCATACGTTTGTTTGCCATCTCGCTGCCAGACGTTTTTGGTATTTCATTCTCAAGTCTGGCCTCCCCTTCATCAGGGTCATCTTTGACAGGGATCACTATATCATAAGTATCTTCACCGATATTTGCATAAACCTTGCAACCAGTCGATAAGCCTTCAATTTCAGTAGCTGTATCTAAAGTAATGATCTTCTGACCCTCCATTAGATGTTTTGATCCTAAGCCTGGATCACTGGTATTTCTAGTAATTATATCTGAAATTTTTAAGGAATTGGAAAGTGGTTCTTGAAGAAGTGTAGGAATCTGCATCTTCTGTATTAATGATCCATCAAAACTGGTATTTTGGGAGGTATCAGCCTGTGGGACCAAAGATGTATTACTGACGGCCGAGTCAGGACTGGAGCTAATAGTGTCATCATCATCATCTATAATTTCCTCCTCCTCCTCTTCATTGGCCTTGTTTCCTGTTAAAATAGCACTGTTTGGTGTCTGCTGATTCTGCACAAGTAAATTGATTGAAGAGGGTATATGATTTGGAAGTGAAGAACTGACATTTGGTGGTGTAGAAAGTGGTGTCTGATTTAACAAAATAATATTAGGAGTCAGATGTGTTGGAGCTGAAGATACCACAATTTTTCACTTCCTTGTGTTTGGCTCAGAGTTGCCTGATTCACAGGAGTAGGAAGTTTCTGAGTAGGTGTGATATTTGTTAAAGGGGGAGAGTTATTGCTAGCACTAGGTGCAACATCTGAAATAGCAATAGGGCCTGGGTTAGATTGGACCTGTGCCACTGTGTTATTACTTGGCAAAGTCTCCTTTGTGGGCAGAATCTCGGAGCAAAAAATGACATCATCATCATCATCATCATCAGAATCGGTAACAATGATCTTTTTCATTTCATAATCTTCGGCAGATAATGAAAAAGACTCTGTTATAATAGGCATTATAGTAGCCCCGTTATCTTGGGCTTCATCTTTTGATTTCTGTATTACAAGGTTCTTGTCACCAGAATCAGGAGGTAAAGGTTCAGTATTACCATCCTGAGCTGTACCTGAGATGCTTTTAACCTGTGACAATGGGACACCAAGCTCTGCTATAAATTTCACTCCTAATAACTGCCCTGATTTAATTAACTCATCAAGCAAATCTGATCTAACACGAACAATTTTAGAACTATAGATATAATTGAGAATTTCTGCAAAGATCTCTGCTCTTATAAAGCTCAGTTCAACAACTTGCCCAGCAACAGAGAAGAGCTGATGGAAGTAGGTACTAGAAGCTGAAAGAATATTCTTGTGGGCCCGGAATTTTCGGTCTTCCACAATAACGGTAACATCACAGAAGAGTCCATGGCCACGTTGCTCATTCAAGGAGTTCAGCAGACTGCCAGAGTACTGAATGTCTGTAGCAGAAATCAGTTTTCTACTCTCCATGCCTTTAAGAGAAAGAGAGGAGGGGATGGGAAAGGATTAGAAAAAACAAAAGTACTTATTTAGAATTTAAGCTGCAGCATCATTACAAAGTTTGGCATAATTTTTTGGCTTTTACAGAAATTGTTCATACAGGTTGGCTTTTGGAACAAGTGTCAAATCTCATGGCTTGTTCCTAAGTTGAGCAAGTTTTACACTGTTATAGAGATTTGAACAGTAATCTCCATAGTCACATTCTTTTGAATATTAGATACATGCATCTCCACTAGGTGATTTTTAAAGATTAGAATTAATTTTCTTAGTCTCAATTTTGGGTTTTCTCTCCAAGAAGAGGTAAGAGTTGATTTTTAACTGTCAAAATTAAGGAAAATCATCATGAACACACAGAAGTTATTTCTCTGTAAATGATTTAAATGTCAGAAAAGCTCAGTGCGTGCAATACTGTGTCTGAAAGTCATACTCTTAACTAATCTTTAAGAATATATGCAGAATCTACACCCTGGAGCCAATGACATTTATAAACACTGACAATTATTACCTCCCAACTTCCCATTATTTTTCTGTTATTTAAATTGGGGTGCCTCATCTTGATAAACTATTAAACATCTTTCTTACCCTTTCCTCTTTCTTCATCCCCTTGTCCCTTCCCCTCATCTCTCCATCTTTACAATTTCCAGAGGTGGAATGTTAAACAGTGCCAAGTGAAGTCAACAGACACTATCATGAAAAAATATGACAAAGGAAAAGGAAAGTTTACCATTTCTAAATGCCCACTTCCAAGAAAACACGAAACATTTCATTTTTGTTGGTAAAGAATTATGTGCATTCGTATGAGAACTTTTTCACACCAAATGAGTTAATGAAAATGAAAACATTAACTTATTGGAATAGATTACGCTAGAAAAAGGGGATGATGTCAGAATGCATTGTTGTGTAGCACTAGCAAAACATCATTTTTTGCACTTTGCAGAAGATCTTTCCGGTAACAAAGAGGCCAGAGTTTTAAAAAACCCATATATTAAATACACATATAATATCCATACATATGATTATATATGGATATATTTTAATACATGGATATTATATATTAACAATTAGTTGACAAGTAATTTTAGTGAAGAAATATTTTTATTACTATTCTCTCCCTTTGAAGTTACCAAAAAGGTATAGATGTCACAATGCTTAAGTTACATACACGTGGAGGGCAATTCTGTCTAAATTTTTCAAAATGATACCTTAAGAACAAACAGCAGGCAAAAAGTCTAAAAATCAAAGATTTAAAACATTATTAGAAGGTGTTGCATGTTAACAGTACCAAGGAATTCCAGGTTACCACAAAGGTATCATCATCAGAAAGGGTGACCTTTGGACAGTTTGCCAAAAACCAGGGCTTCCGAAATACGGGCATTTCGACAGAAGTCGATTTTAAGTGGAAAGACAGCTTTTCTGAAAATGGCACGCAATTTTTGTCAGTTGCACACGGGTTCTTCCAATATGGGAATGCGTCAAATGTACGTGTCCAGGTGACGCTGGAACTCGGTTTCGTTTCGTTTATGTGTCCCCCTCCTCCCCGTCAGGGTGGGCCCAGGGACAGCACAAGTCGGTCTGAACCCACCCCAAAGATCTACTATTCGACTGTGGAAAAGCCATTCCACATCACTGTGAAACCCTTGACCGAGGGCCGGTTTGAAGGAGCTGGTGACGGTGAAAAAGAGATAAAAGCCATCCGCGAGGGAGTGAAACAAACCGACACGCGGCTCCCTGCGGCAGCTGAACCTCATCCCCCTTCCTCCACCTCCCTCTTCCCCATATGGACCCTGCCAGCTGCAACCGAGGTTTTTAACCCCAATTCACGTGCAAAGCAAGCTTCTTGCAAATACAGATGGAGGTACAAACAGCAGAGTGAAGGCGGGAGGAATATGGGGTACCAGGGAAAGTAGAAGGTGGCGAAAGGCAGGGTGGGGTGTTGGGGGCGTATGAAGCGAAGCAGGCGGCATTGTTGTGCCCGGAGAAGGGGACGGAAGGGGAGGATGGGCCCGGCAGAAAAGCTCTAAATCAAAGTAGGGGCTGGGAGAGTAAAAGAGGCACAAAAAAGCAGGGAGAGGGGCGAGGGAAGAGCCAATTGGGTCTCTGTGATGGGCTCCCCACGCCCCGGGGCCTACCCAGGGCACCGGCAGCCCCTCGGCCCCTAACGGCGAAGGGGACCGCGCCGCGGCCCTCGCGGCTCGTCCCCTCCTTCACTCCCCGGCCCACACAAAGAAAGAGCCGGAGGAGCGGAGCCTCCGACTCTGCCGCTTCCTGGTTCAAGTGAGGCGAATGCAAACGCAGGCGCGGCCCAGGGACGGAGAAGGCAAGCGCGCTCCTTCGCCCCCTCCCAGATTGGGGCCGGGTCCTCACCTGCTTCGCGGCGGCGCCGCTTCTCCACCTCGGGACGCGCGGAAGGCTGGGAGTCCCCCAAGAAGAAGAAGCCGCACTCCCCGGCGATTCTGCCCCTTCTTTAAACGTCGCTCCAGTCTGGGTCGACGTCGACGCGGCCGCCGCCTCCTGCCGCCAACGCTGCTACAGCTGCCCCACGCCGCCGACAGAGGGCACAGCGCGGGGGCGAAGCGCTCAAGTCAAAGGCGCCCTCCTCTTCCGAGCGCAGGCCGGGGTGGTCCGGAAGGGCCCGAGCTTGAGGCGGCTCCACCTCGGCGCCGTGCTCTGCCTTCGGCTCTTTCCGCAAGGGGGCGGAGGAAGACTGGGAAGCTCTTGTGTGTTCGGCTCTTTCCGGAGGGCGAAAGGGTGGGAAAAAAGGAAAGGGAAAGATCGGTAAGGCAGTCGCAAGCAATTGGATGGAAGGGACGCGAGTCGTTTTCATCGAAATTCAATGTGAACTTATAGGGCCTACAAACTTTTAGAGACTATACAGGTTTCATTTCTTTTGCAAGTTTGAATCTGCTCTATTAGACTGTTCGCTAGATGATAAACCATCTTGAAATATAATCAGAATACATACAATCAAATATGAATTAAGAACTTCTTGGCCGGGCGCGGTGGCTCAAGCCTGTAATCCCAGCACTTTGGGAGGCCGAGACGGGCGGATCACGAGGTCAGGAGATCGAGACCATCCTGGCGAACACTGTGAAACCCCGTCTCTACTAAAAAATACAAAAAAACTAGCCGGGCGAGGTGGCGGGCGCCTGTAGTCCCAGCTACTCGGGAGGCTGAGGCAGGAGAATGGCGTGAACCCGGGAGGCGGAGCTTGCAGTGAGCTGAGATCCGGCCACTGCACTCCAGCCCCGGCGACAGAGTGAGACTCCGTCTCAAAAAAAAAAAAAAAAAAAAAAAAAAGAACTTCTTATGGTAATTAAAGTTCTGGGATAACAAGACAGCAACTACATTACAGTAACTACTTTTTTTTTTTTTTTTTTTTTGAGACAGAGTCTCGCTCTGCCCCCAGGCTGGAGTGCAGTGGCCGGATCTCAGCTCACTGCAAGCTCCGCCTCCCGGTTCACGCCATTCTCCTGCCTCAGCCTCCCGAGTAGCTGGGACTACAGGCGCCCGCCACCTCGCCCAGCTAATTTTTTTGTATTTTTAGTAGAGACGGGGTTTCACCGTGTTAGCCAGGATGGTTTCGATCTCCTGACCTCGTGATCCGCCCGTCTCGGCCTCCCAAAGTGCTGGGATTACAGGCTTGAGCCACCGCGCCCTGCCACAGTAACTACTTTTAAGAAAGAAATTTAGTGTTTGGACAACCGTCTTCTAATTGAATACTAAATGATGCAGTACTATGTTAATTCCCTCATTTCAACTAGCATTTACTAACCCCTTGCTTGATCTGTAGCAAAAACCCTATGTTAGGCTCTCGGGAATACAAAAATGAATAACCCAAAGGTCTCTACCTCTTTAGGGAGCTCAGTAGGTCGGTACACAAACATGGACAAAAATATTTGTACAAGGTGTAGAAGCAGAGAAGAGAATAGCAAATCGAGTGCTGTCATTTGACCTGTATCTTGAAAGATTAATAATAGTAACACTTGCATTTTTAATTTTTTATTATTACTATTTTAATTTTTTATTATTACTATTTCCATAGCATTTCATCTTCAGAGGATTTTAGTGTCTGACACATAGTAAGTGTTCAGTGATTAATGACTGAAAAAATACATTGTGAGTTACATAATTTTTTTAAATCCTCTGCTAATACCCTTCCAACTGAGTACCATAATGAATGAAACAACAGGATGGGTGTTTGGAGAGCAAAATATTTCCCTTTTAGGCTGGTTATTGATCATATATTCAACCAAGGAACCAAATAGTAACTTTTTTCTGCCATAATTAAGGCCATTCACTACCTTCCTTATCTTTTTAAAAAGATATTTATAGGATAATACTGCATTCATTTCCAAAAATCTTAAATTTGTACCTATTAATACCTTGCAGTAGAATTCCTGTGCTTCTTTCCTAAAAAAAAAATCTTGCTGAAAATGTCCATCAGGATATTAGACTGAAAACAGATCTAACTATATCTAATTTTCTCTGACAGGAAATCAGACATGGATGTCATCATCTACCCATCCCTAATCTATTCTTCATCCTCCTCAATAAAGTAAAGCCACATGGTATATAAAACATCAAAGTGGTATAATATAGCTGTATTTCATATGGAAATATGCAATTTCTTAAGCTCTTCTCCAAGATTTTGTATTATGGGAATGCAAACTATGTGGGAATTATTGCATTATTGATTTTTGATTAGGACTTAACATTATGAAAGTTTCATTGTTTACTATAAAGATATTTCATGGCAAATAGAAGTATGCTGTTGTAAAATAAACTAAGGCAGATTAGTATTTTTCCTGGCAACTGAGTACTTAATAACCATTTTTCTGAGTTATCCTCCCCAAAACTTAGTAGTAAAAAAAAAAAAAATCTTAGTAATTAGAACCAGGTATTTCTTGAAAGTTTAGGATCTATTTATCTTTCAGGGGCTTAATTGATGAAAACTAAAATAAGACGTATCTTTGAAATACAGATTACAGTGGCCATAGATGCCACTCTAGATGTCATGTTTGTTGGTCACCTGTCAGTAAATTGGAAGGCACAATACAATTTATTTTGCACCAGCATTTACATCACTGAGGCTGGCAACAGAATTACCTTGCCTTTGTCACTTTCCTGAAAGTGTTTTAAAAGTTTGGAAGACCAACTGACATATGATGAAACCTGTTCATTCAAAGCACAGCAAACCTTCTCTTCCCTTCTTGCTGTGTCTCTCACCCCCTAACCAAGCTAAAACTAAACAAGTTTAAAAGCTACCTATAATGAAAGGGGATCCAATGGTCAGGAAAGGAATTTTATTTGTAGGAAAGCAGAACAGACCAAGAAGCCTGAGTGGCCTTAATGATCATCTTTGGGACAGGATCACCGGAAAGTTTAATTAATTTTCTGTTTCTCAACTAGTTATTTTACTTTTACTTTTGTTTTTAATCTGGAGGGCTTAACCTACTTCAAACAACTCAGTAGTTTGAACCCTACTTCAAACAACAAGAACTCATTTTGGGAGGCTGAGGTGGGAGGATCACCTGAGGTCAGAGAACAACCTGTATCAAATGGATTTGGAGGTATGAATTGTTTCACATTCTAGAAAGGTTTTATTGGCTGAAAATGGAATGAGTTAGGTTTTATAGCCATATTGTCAGTGTTTTCTTGCCTTTTGAACTTGATTATGAATTCCATGAGGGTAGCAACTGTCCTCTCCTGTGTTAAAATGCCAACAATCTTGTGGGTGCTTAATATATATTAATTGATGACAAAAGATAAAGGGACACTCATTCAGTCTTAGAGCCCTTCCTATATGTTATGCTTATGGATACAGATTTGGTAAGGTCACTCCATGGGATCTGCAGAAACCCTAGTAAGGTAGAGTGGAAGAAACAAAATCTTAAGGAGAAGATGTGAGTGGGTTGGAATTCTGATACTGCCACTTACTAGCTCTTTGATCTTGAGCCTGATTCTTCATCTGTAAAATAGGGATAATAATACCTTCCCACAGAGTCACTTTGAGGATTAAATGAATTAACTACGCATAGTGTCAAACTGCTCACAGTTTCCAGAATATGCCATGCAATTTACTGCCTTCAAGTCTGAGCCTGGAGCCCTGAGCTTGGAATAGTCATTTCCTTCATAGCTACACCTCGCTTAACATGTTGTCTGGTTAGTTCCTGGCAAGTGCCTGGTCTTCCATAAAAACCCATCTCAAGTATTAACTTATTTGTGAAGCATCTCTTGGCCCAACAAATTGTAGATAGAGATGGCTGCTTAATGCTGAATGAATGAGTGTCTGGAACCCAATAAGTGCCAAATATATGTTGCTTTTTCACCACTATCCCCTTTTCTGCTTCATCCCACCAACTGTCTCTCTAAGTGACCTGTCTAATACTGCCTATTGTCCTTTTTTCTTAAAACTTTCCAAAGTCAATTGGTTAGGGATATATAACTCTCCTACTGGAAAAGGAGGAGTTGATAATTGCTAACAATAATACAATCTACCAAAAAAAGCAACAGACGGCTTATTCCAAACTTGAACAAAATTGAGGGAATATACTGCCCATGAGTCATTTGTGAAAAATTACTTGGCAATATATGAAGTCAAATCAAATAAGAAATGAGTCCAAATAAAGAATTAAGAATGGAGATTTTGCAGTAAGCCAATCTATTTAAGTGGAAGACTAAGCCCAAACAACAGATTGATTATGTGACAATGAAACTTATAAACCCCAACACTGTAAACTTCATTCATTTTTTCAATACATATTAAATATATATCATTTGGTGCTTACTTTGTGCCAGGCAATGTTGTAGACACTGTGGATATAATTATTATCAAGTTGAAATATTGGTCTTCATGGAACTTATATTATAATGGAAGAGACATACAATCAACATTTGTGTATATATAATCTAAATATATAATACAATATCAGAAAGTAGTAAGTGCTATGAAGAAAAATAGAGTAAAGGGATAGAGAATGATGAAGGTGTTATTGTAAATGGTGTGGTCAGGGACAGCCTCTCTGAAAAGATGATGTATGCGCAAAGAATGGAATGAACTAAGGTAAAGGGCCATATAAATATCTGGGGAAGAACATTTTAGGCAGTGGAATGTGTCAGTGCCCTTCAACCACAGACTACCAGAAACATACCCATAGTTGACAAATTGGATTTATTACTCTTAGTCCAGGGAGGGACAACACACACTATAGGTAACTATGATGTGTTTTAGTAAGAAGTTGTTAGAACGAACCTATTATAGAATTTGGACAATTTGGGGGAAGGTCTAGGAAGCAGGAGTTCCATCTCATATCCATCAGAAAGCAGGGGCAATTGTATGATTGCACATTTCAATAAATCTTATTTATAGGGAGGGCAGACTAGAGGGAGGATAAAGATGTACATTAACTGGCAAAATAGCAGTGACCTATCTTGGCCAAGAGGGGGTGTTTGGTGTTTTCTGGGTGTCACAGTGAACTTGTTTTTGTCTGTGCTTGCACAAGCTTATGAAGTGGTCTTGTTTTGTCTCACTTGGTCAGGCGCCCAGTGATCTTGTCTTGGGTTGGTGTTTTGTGAGTTTATGTTCAACAAGAGAAGAACATGCCTAATTGTAAGTGCAAGGTCAGTTTGTGGATATCAGGAGCTGCTCCCACTTCCCTTTCTCAAACAGCAAGCAAAAAGCCTTAGAATATAAGGAACAAGGCCGGGGGCAGTGGCTCATGCCTGTAATCCCAGCACTTTGGGAGGCTGAGGTGGGAGGATCACCTGAGGTCAGGAGTTCGAGACCAGCGGGGCCAACGTGATGAAACCCCATCTCTTCTAAAAATACACAAATTAGCCGAGTGTGGTGGCAGGCACCCGTAATCCCAGCTACTTGGGAGGCTGAGGCAGGAGAATCACTTGAACCCAGGAGGTGGAGGTTGCAGTGAGCTGAGATCGCACCATTGCATTCCAGCCTGGGTGACAGAGTGAGACTCCGTCTCAAAACAAAACAAAACAAAATAAGCAAACAAAAAAGAATATAAGAAACAAATTTTAGAAGTAGTGGGAGAGGAAGGAAGAAGTACAACAGTGGCTATCACCTCATCTTTAATAGAAAGTAGTCACTTTCTACTGTATTATTGTATGGAACATACTTATACTAAAACATTATTCTTTATTTGAAATTCAAAGATAAGTGGGCCTACTGTATATTTCTTTTTGCTATTAATAAATCTGACAACACTGAAATAAACACACTTTAAGTTGTGTACGAAATACTTTGAATACTTTGTCCCTTTTCTTCCCATCTCAGATTTTTCTTTTACTTCAAATAGACTGAAAAAATATGTGAATCTGTTTGAGCCAGTCCTATTTATTATATATGTACATATATACACACATAACCAAATGTACATAATTTATACACACGACACAGAGTGCGCCCAATATTATAGAGCATGTAATACACACACTCACGGAAAGCACCTGTACACGAACAGAATTAACTATGTTGTTGATATGACCATTCTGTGAAATGTCTCCAGTGGTCTGTCGTCCTGCCCTTCAGTTTTTTCAAGTAGGAGCCTAAGGAAGACGTGGTCTCCATGCGGATTTAGACCCTGGCGAGCCTCAACGCGGAACCAAAGAATGAGCGAAATCGGTTGCAGTGGAGGTTTATTTACACCAAGACACACACCTCTTCACCTTGGCCACATAGGCCTGGGGAAATGTTTTGCCAACGTACTCGCAATAGTTCCCATGGTTTCCTTTGCTTCCAGCGGTTGCGCGGGCTTGGTTTTTGGAGCAAAGACAACGGATACTGCTGAGGCTCCTGAGAATGTGCCGTTTTCGAAGCTGCAGTAGCTCCAGTGTCCGGTTCTGTAGTACCGAGAGGGAGGCCTCGGGCTCCGGGGAGGATGTGTTGCAGTTCGTCCAAGAGCCCCAAGGCCAGCAAAGCCTCCCATTCCCCGCTGGGGAGCAGCTCTCGCTGGAACGCTTGCTCTCTGACTGGGGAATGGAATGGGCTCAGCCAAGGCTCCCAAAACCAGCCCTTCTGCTCCCACTTGTGGTCCCATTCTCAAGAGCTGCTCTCTACGCCGCGGGGCATCACTTTCGCTTCTGCCTCCTCGTGCGCCTATTGCGGCAACTACTCACGCTCCTGCGGGACGAGGACAGGGAGGTGAGCCCGTGGCAGAGGTGAGTGATATCATGGCCTCACCTTCGCTCTAAGGGGCCCGCTTGCGTTCAGCGAGTACGCTTCATCTTTCAGCCCGCTTCTGACCATTTGCATTTCGCTCCTTCTACCTTCACTGCACCCATTTTCATCCTTTTCCGCAATCTATCCACGGCAGCTCCTTGTTCGCCCTTCTCCTCTTTTACATTCTCACTCATCCTTGGGCCTCTTTGTAGGGTGTCCCGGTCTCCCTCCACCCTCTTTCGCCTCTCATCTCGGGGCAGACACGGCTAAGGGTCACAGACCTACGTATAGCATTTGTTTTGTGTTATCGTTCGTGAACATATTTTTATTCTCCACTAGACTGAGCTCGTGGAAAGGAGGACCCCTATTTTATTCATTACAGAATTTGCAATGCCTGGCACTTAGTAGGGGCTCAACCTACTGAATGTGTTGTGTGTTGAGTGAATTATCGGTTTGAGATCCTAATAGGCTAAGTGGAAGTTCCTTGTAGGGAGTTGGAAAGGGTTGAGCTTAAGGGTTTAAATTGGAAAGGAGAATACCTTCCTCTGAGACGAGATAATTGGATGAATGTGGGCAAAGTGATGTGCTAAACTGCAGATGTGGCTACCTTGAGGAATGTCTTAAGTGGTCTCAATCTTGACCTTGAAGAATGAGAGGAGAGTGAGATGAGTTTTCCTCTAATGAGAGTGAATATTGGAGTGTGAAGTAGATGGTTTGAGAAGGAAAATAGTTATAATTATTGCTGTGTAAGTACTCATATCAAATGTTTATTGAGTGTTTCAGGTACTATACTGAGTGCCTTACATGCACTACAGTTAAAAAATGAGAAATTTAAAAACGTTGTAGGTATTGAGGGATAGATTGAAATTCCAACAGTTGGGAGATGTCATGATTAGTCTTTTTCTTCCACTAGTGGGATATAATAAAGCATAGTGATGAGAAGGACTGCTTCTGGATTGAGACTTTCTGAGTTTGTAAGCCTTACTTTGCCACTTAATACCTGTGTGACCTTGGTAACCTCTCCAAGCTTCATTTTTTTTTTTCACCTGTAAAAGGGGGGATACAATAGTACTGATGTTTTTAGGGTTATTGTAATGATTTAGTGCCTTGAACATAATAAACATTTCACAGGTGTTGGCTATTAGGGTTTCATGCCTGGGAGCAGAAGCAGTAAAAACAGTCCTGAGTTAGTTTAGAGATACACATTTTTTACCCATGTGGGAGAGGTGAGTGAAACTACTGCACTTTTCCTCTGAGGAACCCTCCTGCCTTTGGGATAGAAAGGTCCTCCCAGTCTGTGTCAATCAAACAAACTTCTTATTTTAGAATCCTAACCAAAAGATATAAGAACAACTTGGGTAAAATTTGCATTTGTGCACATAGAAGATAAATAATTTATCTTAAGGCACAGATAAAACCAGGTAGCAGCAGGGACTGTTACAATCATCTGTTCTTCACCAGGTTGATGAGGGAAGGATTCTCACCCTTTGTGTTATGGAGTAGCTGAACACAGGACAGATGAGATCAACAGTGGTTTATTAATCACATATATTCACAGCTGGAATGGGAGAGAACACAGCGTGCCACGAAGGGCCACACCGAGGTTGCTGTTGGTAAGACAGTGAATAATCAAGGGCTGTGGGAGGTTGACTTTGTGGTATCAAGAAATTGAGGTAATACCTGCTTCCCCTTGGAAGGATATAATTGGCTGGTTTGAATAATTCCACAGGCTGACAGTGTACTAAAATCTGCTACCCAGAGATAAGATGGAACTGCGTCTAGTCTCTTTGAGAAGCGGGGTCATTTGGCTAGGGGACCTTATTTGCAGGAGCAGAATGGAGAAGGGAATTCACAGTTAGGCTATTGGGAGCCCTCCTGGTTTCCCCAATTGTCAAGGTAGTCCACAATATTGGGCCTTAATTTTGTGCCTCACACCACAAAGACTGTGTGTCTTTATAGTCTGGCAGGCATCCTTGGTCCCTATACTCATATTCCAAGAACGGTTAGACATATATTTACTTTTAGATTGCCTGCTCTTGAAATGGGAAACCCTCTGAGTCTAACTCTGTATACTTACAATACCTTTTCCCTGAATAAAGAAGTAAAAAATATTTATTCAAGCAATGAAATCAAATATATTTCTTTTATGAGGATTTTTATAGATGAAAGCAGCTAAACTTTGGGGAAATTGAATCTCTCTTAGTTTTCTTTTTTTAGTTTATGAGTAACAGCAAAAATTAAAATAGTAAATGACAAACGTTAAAATACAAAAAAAATTAATGTCCTCCAAAGAACAGATAGGTAAGGTACTTTTTTTTTAGAAGGAACTAAAGGGAGTCTAACATACCTAAGAATTAAAACATGTTGCTCATGGATTTTAGCATGCTAATTGTTTTCTTTACATTTTATTCATGGGGTGCTAATTTCCTATTAATAGAAGAGTTCAGTGTTAAAACAGATAATACATTTATATTTTGATTTTTTTCCTCAACCCAGGAGCAGATTGCATTCCAGATAATAGTATTACACAGCGATTTTTTAAAAATGAAGATACCAGTGTAGTTTGGATTAGTTAATTTTTCTGTATCCAATACTATGTGAAATATTAATGCTTTTTTTTTTCTTATTTCTTTTCTCTTTGGTGTTGCTCATCAGTTTCTTCTTCCCTCTCATCTATTTCTGTGTTTAGGTTGAGTTGAGGCAATGTGCTTCACAGGTAAACCTGTAATTTGTGACAAGGTGATAAAGCATTATTATCTGAAGTGTATTCTTATAGATACCCTTGGGAAATGCTTAAAGGACCGGGACTCATAGAATTAGAGTCAGAAGGAACCTAAAAATAATTTTCTAGGCAATACCTAAATTATTGCAGATGTGATCTTCAAAGGGAAAGATTATATAATATAGAAAGTCCCTTTCTAAAGTATTATAGAACTTTATTTATTGATTTTTTGCTTTCTTTCTCTCTTTCTTTCTTTCTGATGTGGAGTCTCACTCTGTCACCCAGGCTAGAGTGCAGTGGCATGATCATGGCTCACCGCAGCCTTGACCTTCCCAGCTCAAGTGATCCTCCTGCCCCAGCCTCTCGAGTAACTGGGACTACAGGTGAACACCACCACACCCTGCTAATTTTTTAATTTTTTGTACAGAAGGGTCTCACTATGTTGCCCAGACTGGTCTTGAATTCCTGGGCTCAAGCTCTTCTTGTGCTTTGGCCTCCCAAAATGCTGAGATTATAAGTATGAGCCACCATGTCAAGCCTACTGTAAAACTTTAATAATACTTATTTTCAGAATTCTCTGCAACAAAACAAATATATTTTTATATATACACACACACGCACACACATGCACACACACACACAATTTTTTACCGTGACGTAGCCTCAGGTCCTGAGAACATGTGTCCCCCAAATCTCTTTAGATTGTAGCTTCTTAGGGTCTTCTTGCTCTGAGGAGACAGAACAGTTGCTGCTCTATCATTTGTTTTTCACATGCTTAGAATAAAATTATGATATCTTATCTTCCTCAGACTTCTTATATACAGTTTCTTTCATCTTTCCTTCTGATTCTGATTTCTCGATTTTTGCCCTGTGGTTTCTTCTGAAAATATAAATCCTCCATGCTGCTTTCAGTTTGAATAGTGCTTTGCAATCTGTAAAGCATTGTGCAAATGTAAGTTATTTTATTATATGAAGGTGGCAGACCCTTGAACTGTGGTTTTTTCTTTTTTTTTTTTTTTTTTTTTTTTTTTTGGCAGTCTTGCTCTGTCACCCAGGCTGGAGTGCAATGGCATGATCATGGCTCACTGCAGCCTTGACATCCTAGGCTCAAGTGATCCTCCCACCTCAGCCTCCTGAGTAACTGGGACTATAAGCAAGCACCACCATACCTGGCTAATGTTTTATTTTTTTTTTTTTTTTTTTTTTTTTTTTTTTTTTTTTTTTTGAGACGGAGTCTTGCTCTGTCGCCCGGTCTGGAGTGCAGTGGCCGATCTCGGCTCACTGCAAGCTCCGCCTCCCGGGTTTACACCATTCTCCTGCCTCAGCCTCCCGAGTAGCTGGGACCACAGGCGCCCGCCACCTCGCCCGCTAGTTTTTCGTATTTTTAGTAGAGAGGGGTTTCACCGTGTTAGCCAGGATGGTCTCGATCTCCTGACCTCGTGATCCGCCCGTCTCGGCCTCCCAAAGTGCTGGATTACAGGCTTGAGCCACCGCGCCCGGCCGCTAATGTTTTAAATATTTTGTATAGATGGGGTCTTGCTATTTTGCATAGGCCAGTCTTGAACTCTGGGACTCAAGTGATCCTCCCACCTGGCTTCCCAAAGTGCCGGATTACAGACATGAACTGTATCTTATGAAAGCAGTCCAATGCTTGTTTTTAATGGTTCTTGGACAATTGTCGTTGTTGCTGAAAAGTTTTAAGTCTATGTTTTTATACTCTATGGTCCATATTTCATCACTTTTCTAATTCTTTTTTTTTTTTTTTTTTTTTTTTTTGAGGCGGAGTCTCGCTCTGTCGCCCAGACTGGAGTGCAGTGGCGCAATCTCGGCTCACTGCAAGCTCCGCCTCCCGGGTTCACGCCATTCTCCTGCCTCAGCCTCCCGAGTAGCTGGGACTACAGGCGCCCGCCACCTCGCCCGGCTAGTTTTTTGTATTTTTAGTAGAGACGGGGTTTCACCATGTTAGCCAGGATGGTCTCGATCTCCTGACCTCGTGATCCGCCCGTCTCGGCCTCCCAAAGTGCTGGGATTACAGGCTTGAGCCACCGCGCCCGGCCCACTTTTCTAATTCTTATAACCATTTTCTTTAAATTCAGCTCTGCTGAACATATGCAAGTAGAGAATGAAGAGCCAAATAAATGTACTACTTCAGTTTCTACATCAGAAGGTATTTTAAGATACAGACTTTTCTTGAGAAGTTAAAAAATGTTTATAAATAGTTGAACATTAGACTTTTATTCAGATTGCCTATCATCTATTCCTTTTCAGTATTTCAAGTGTAGTAAGATTGATAATCAGAAATACTTTTTTAGAAGTTACTTTTTTATTTGTATTTTTTATAGAAAAAAAGTAGTCTAGTCATTCAAGTGAAAGGTCCAAGAAAGGAAGGAAAAAAAAAATTTATTGGAAAGAAAACACAAGAAATAATCTGAAGATAGCAACAGTGACTCTGATTCTGAAACAGACTCTAGTGGTAAGAAAGCCAACAGCGTCCTGCAAGCCTTGCTTCAAAACTAGTTTTATTTCTTAAAACTTATTTTAGAAGAAGGTTCCTGAAAATAATAACAATACTGAAGAGTTTTTGAACACTTGCTAACCTTGTGCCAGGCATCCCCGTAAGTGCTTTATATTCATTATTGCCATCTAATCCATAAATAAGTGTAGGGTACTTCTTATAGATGAGGAAATGGTGACAGAGCAGGTTATAAGTACTATCCCCAAGGTCACACAGTTGGGATTCAAACCTAAGCAATTTGACTCCAGATTGGTTGTGCATAGTTGTACAAAGCACATGGCACCAGACCACGTCAGGGGATTGGGCTGTACCAAAGTAAGCCTTACAGGGCTGCATCAGCCCAGTGGAAGGGCTTTTTGGTGTAAATCTCATGCCCAGTGGGCACTGCTGTACAGTTTTAAAAAGGCGCTGCCTTTAGACTGGCTGCCAATTTATGGAAGGCACCCCATCTGGGTTAGTGCATCACAAAAAGCCACCTTTTTTATGCCCTCTCCTGGCTAATAATTGACCAGAGGGTGCTTCCTCTTGGTTGGCATATTCCACAAAGGCTCTGCTTCCTCTGATATTGCCCCAGTTTCCTGGTCCCCAATGTCACTTTACTTCCTTGCTACTGGAAAACCAAACTTTCTTAAAGCACACATCTAAGCATGTCAGTCTCATACTCAAAATCCTTCAATAGTTCTCCATAGCCCTCAGGGTAAAGTTCAGACCCTGACTGATCCTTCTCTGATCACATATACCCTGTCACTCTTTCTTGCACCATACTCTGTAGCCTGAAAACTAACTAACTAACTAACTAACTTCTTTCTTTCCTTCCTCCCTCCCTCCCTCCCTCCCTCCCTCCCTCCTCCCTCCCTCCTTCCTTCCTTCCTTCCTTCCTTTTCAGGGCCTCCCTCTGTCACCCAGGCTGAAGGGCAGTGGCTCGATCTCTGCTCACTGCAACCTCCACCTCCAGGGTTCAAGTGATTCTCCTGCCTCAGCCTTCCGAGTAGCTGTGACCACAGGCGGGTGCCACCATGCCCAGCTATTTTTTAAAAAAATTTGTAGAGGTGAGGTCATGCTGTGTTGCCCAAGCTAGAACTGCTTTCTGTTTCCTCAGTATTCCATGTTCTTTCTCTTGACTCTATTACTTGGTAGAGAGGCCCTCTGTCTACAATACCAGTCTCTTTTTCCAACAAGCTTGGCTTACTCATTGCAACAATGGGCATGCAGTACTTTTGTAATCAAATAACTACTCTAAGAGCCACCTTTCCTGGTCAACCATTCCTCAACCACCCTCCTCAAATCAGTCTGATTTTGAGACTCCTCTGTGTGTCCAGAGCAACCCAAGCTTCCTTCTGTCACTCTGGATTGTATCAATCTCTTTACCTATTTGTCTCCTCCATTAGACTGAGCTCCTAGAAAGCGTTCTCCTTCCCCACTCCAACACACACGTAGTTTTCTTTCCCTTTTTATCATGAAAATCTTCAAATGTTCAGAAAAGTAAAGGGAATAGTGTAATTAATACTATATACTTTAGTACTCAGGTTTAACATTTGTTAGCATTTCAACATGTTTGCTTCAAATATAGATTTTTCACTAAGGTATTCAAAGTAAATTACAAATGTCATCACACTTCAATACAAAATGTATCTATGCATCTCTTTAAAATGATATTTTCTTACTTAACCATAATACCATTAACTTATGAAAAAATTAACATTAATTTCTTATATCATCTAATACCTAATGTGACTTTAATAATGTATATATCCCCAGTGCCTAGCACAGTTCCTGACAATAGTAATAAATGTTTGAATGAATAAATTTCTGTGTAACAACAAATGAGAGACAGCAAAAGCATATATATTTACTCAAAAGTATTGAGGTTTTAAAGGTAACTTTTTCAAAATTATAATGTGTTTTAATTTGCAGATGAAGACACAAAAATGAGAGCAAAGGCAGCTAAAAAAAGGAAAAGAAACACAGATGGCCAGATTTTTTCCTTTAATTTTTATTATGGAAAAGATCAAATGTGTATAAACATACATAGAATGGTATAATGATCCCTCAGGCACATAGCACCCAGCTTGAACAATTAACAACTTGTGGGAAATTGCCACTGCCCCCTAATTAATTTGAAACCAATCCCAGGTATAATGTCATTTATCAACAATCAGCATGTTTCTCTAAAAGATAGTGTATTAGTCTGTTTTCACACTGCTATAAAGACATACTTGAGACTGGGTAATTTATAAAGAAAAGAGGTGTAATCGGTTCTAGTTCTGCATGGCGTGGGAGGCCTCAGGAAATTTACAATCATGGCGGAAGCCAAAGGGGAAGCAAGGCACATCTGACATGGGAGCAGGAGAGAGAGTGAGACGGGGGAAGCACCAGACACTTAACAGACAACCAAATCTCATGAAAACTCACTCAGTATCATGACAACAGCATGGGAGAAACCCATCCATTCAATTACCTCCCAACAGACCCCTCCCTCGACATGTGGGGATTACAATACAAGATGAGATTTGGGTGAGGACAGAGCCATACCATATCAGATGCACATTCTTTTTCTAAAAACATAACTACAATACCATTATCATACCTAAAAAAATTAACAATAACTCCTCAACTCTCATCACACTCCATTTTTAAATTTTTGTTGCTTTCTAGCCTGGCAGTTTCACATGAGGAAGACAGCATAAAGAAAGCCAAGGTCTGACTGCTTCTTTTTGATGAGAATATGAATCAGGGAACTACCTCCTCCCTCTTGCTTCTCCTAGCACTAAACAAAAGGTTCCCTTTTTGTGTTTTTATCATCAGGAACCAGGGTCCTTTCAAGGAGGTTGAATGAGACAAAATACATTTAAACGCATGATTGTCAGCTTCTGAGCTGGAGAATATGCAACAATATGCCTTCTGGGCTGGCGATGGAAGAGAAAAGGGAGAACGGCCTCATTCTGGCTTTGGTGGAGTCTCCTCTTGTGTTTCATTTGATGCAGAGGACCTTTGGGCCCCAGTGGTTCCTATTTCCCTATGTCCTCCACAGAAAGGGAGGACAGTGAACAGAATTTGGAATATACTAGATAGATGTTTGGCTGCCACCTTCCCATAGAGCCCTATGAGTAGCTTCTTAGGAAGATTTCTTTAGACTACAGGGTTGTGTCTGAGCTCTTCAGCACAAATGGAGACGGGCCCTGTCTTGAAACACTGCTCTTTTACTAGGGACTTTCCCCACCCCCATTTTGCATATGTATGTATGTGAGATGTACAGGGCCTATTGGTGATTGAGGAATGTCAGCTCATAAAATGAGGCTTCCTTGTAATTCTGTTTAAATGACTTTTCCTTTGAAATTCTTATCCATACCTTATTTGGCACACAAAACAGATATACAGTTGACCCTTGAACAACGCAGGTTAGAGCTGCATTTGTCCACTTACATGTGGATTTTTTTCAATAGAGTTGCCCCCGCCCCCCCCCCGCCATATCCATAGGTTTCACACCCGCAACCAAATGCAGATCGAAAATACAGTATTCGTGGGATGCAAAACCGGCAGATAGGTAAGGCCAACTTTTTGTATACTGGATTCTGCAGGGCCAAATGTAGGGCTTGAGTATGCATGGATTTTGGTATCTGCAGGGGTCCTGGGAACCAATGTTTACAAGGAATTCACAGCTTTGTTTTAATATAAATGTGCCTTATAAAAAATGGTGCACTGACTTTTTTGTTTATTCAATTCGTTTAACAGACATTTGGTGAACTGCACTTGAGGATGTGCCATGCAGAATTTGAATCTGGCAGAAAAATATTTTGGAAAAATTTGTAAAAAACAGGCCTAAGAAAATGGAGACCACAAATGAATGCTGATGACAGGGGCCTATACCAGGCCAAACAAAGTCAGGGCAAAGCAAGGCATAGACAGAGGAGGCAAGGACAGCATGGGAAGCCTGGATATTCTAGGCTGCAGTGGCACTACAAGAACCCAACTCCAATTGGGCTCCTGAACAAGGATGGCATTATAGGGCCCATCCAAGATTTCGATGACAGGGAGATCGATGGCAATGGGTGACAAATATCGAAAATCTAAAGCCTTCTGATATCTTCTCTACTTGATCTTCCTAATCTTAAACCAAATCTTCAAAGGGAGAAAGAGAATTGGTTCAGTATATTTAACAGTTCATATCTTAATAGAAAAATATAACGTGCAAATCTATGTGCTATTGAAATTTTAAACCACAATGGGAGAGACTATTATGTTATTACTAAAATATCTTAGGAAAGTTAACACTGCAAACCTTCCCTTCAGCTCACCCTTAGTGAGAATAGACTATTTGCCAAGCTCTGGACTAGGCCTCTGGCTTTGTTTTGTAAACCAAAAAGTATCTGAGACAGGTCTCAATCAATTTAGAAAATTTATCTTGCCAAGGTTAAGTATGCACCTGTGACACAGCCTCAGGAGATCCTCACGACATATACCCAAGGTAGTCGGGGCACAGCTTGGTTTTATACCTTTTAGGGAGACATGAGACCAATCAATATATGTAAGATACACATTGGTTCAGTCCAAAAAGGCAGGACAACTCGAAGTGGGGAGGGGACTTCCAGGTCACAGGTAGAGACAAATGGTTGCATTCTTTTGAGTTTATGATTATTCTTTCACTGAATACACAATTTACAGGAATATTCACTTATCCCTTAGTCTAGCTTAGTCAAACAATAGGGCAAAGGAAGCAATCAGATATCCTTTAGTCTCACGTGAGGAGAGGAATGACTTTGAGTTCTGTTCACAAGGATTTCCTTGTGAGCAAATTGTGAGGGAGGTACATAGCTTTTTAAGATATCTTTGTAGTTATCTTATTTAGGAATAGAACAGTAGGCAGGTTTGTCCTGTCCAGCTTGACCTTTCCCAGCTTGACTTTTCCCTTTGGCTTAGTGATTTTGGGGTCCCGAGATATATTTTGTTTTTACATTCCCTCCACCCTGTTTTAAAAATCTTTCAGAGAAAGCATTTTAGAAGAAAATGAGTCCTCTAGTCTTAGGTTTGTCTGATCTCTCATGGCTAGGATGCTTTATTCCTAGATGAGTAGGTCCCATGTTATTAGAAAAGCTCATGTTTAGCAGGTTGTAAAGTCTCATGTCCTATGAAGAGAAAACAGGGGGAGGAAGGGAGAAAAGCAACAACAAACAAGCAAGAACAATCCTGGAAAATCTATATAGGCCATATTACTCTGAAGTCCATGCATCAGTAGGCAGGTATGAAAGTGGTTTATGTATGTAAATAGGTTGCTGTTATTTTCTTCTGAAGTTATCTAGCTTCAGTTTGCAGGGCTTGAAGAAAGCACAGCTTAATTTTTAGTGATTTTAAATGAGGAAAAATTGGGAAGAAGGGAAAGGAAAGAAGGACAATTTGAAAACATCATCTTGGAGACTTGTAGCCAGGAAAAATTTTAGAATTCAGTCTAACTATAGAAAATAGTAAAAATGAAAAGTTGAAAACTAGTCAAGACTGGAATCTAACAGGTATACTATAGTTTATTTTGAAACTTTTTTTTTCTCTCTCCAGTTCTGTTTTCACTAAAGACAAACATAGGACAAATTCATTTGCAAAATAAGTTTTAGTCTTATGGCTGGAGTATTTGCATAAAGTCAGCAAGAATAATTATTTGTCATATAGTCTTCTCTTTTTTAAAAATTGGCTTTGCTGGAACTTTATTCCACAAGGAATCTCAAATTCAACTTTAATGCCTTAAGCCCAACCTGTGCCTGCAAATACTTGTATTAATTGGGTGAATTCCTCACCTCGAGGTCCCAAGAAAACTTGGGTCTCCTGGGCCTGTCAGAAAGTGGCATTCTTTACTTACCACATGTTAGGAGACTGTACAGGGACTGTGTAGATAAGGTGTGAGGATAGCTTTTACAAGGGGCTTTTATTGGCCCTGTAAGTCAACTTCGATTTCTTAAAGGAATCTGTATCCAAAAGTATGTTATTCCTGTCAATACCTTGGTAAAATAACCAGTTTTTCCAGTTGTGTCCTGTTACAAAAGAAAATAGATTCGTATTGCACTTATGCAAATAACTATATTGCTGTAAGTTAAGAATATGCACAACTAGTTTCCAAATGTTGGAGAGATCAGGTAGAGAGAAATATGCTCTAAATTTTGTTTATACGAGTATACTTAAGTGTTAAAAGCTGTAAATAGCTCTAAAGAAAAGTTTTCTTGGCTCTGATAAACAAAGGATGAGCAACATTTTGAGCAAAAGTCATAATTATTTCAGTTTTCTATTAGTTCAGTCTATGCAATTAACTCCTGTTCTGCTTGATAATCATGAACATTTCAGCTCTCCATGGGAGCCTTGGAAGTTTTTCCTCTATTCTAGTGTCACAGTCTCCAAAGTTATCAGAAATGTGCATTCAAGAGCACCTGTCAGAGTCCTATGCTGATTATAAAACCACCTTTTGAAAAGGATGAAAGTGGCCGGGCGCAGTGGCTCACGCCTGTGATCCCAGCACTTTGAGAGGCCGAGGCAGGTGGATCACAAGGTCAGGAGATTGAGACCATCCTGGCTAACATGGTGAAATCCCATCTGTACTAAAAATACAAAAAAATAAAAAAATTAGCCAGGTGTGGTGGTGGGCGCCTGTAGTCCCAGCTACTTGGGAGGCTGAGGCAGGCAGGAGAATGGCATGAACTCAGGAGGCGGAGCTTGCAGTGAGCCAAGATCGCACCACTGCACTCCAGCCTGGGCAACAGAGCGAGACTCCATCTAACAAAAAAAAAAAAAAAGGATGAAAGTAAAATAACTGTGGATGAAAAAATCTTAGAACAGTCATAGTTAAAGAGACAATTGACAAGGAAATTTAGTTACTTCTGTGGCATACAACAATTTAAGATAATCACAATTACCACTGATAACATGCTAAGACACATCAGAATCACAGGAATTTCACACAATTCTTGAACACATACTAATAACACATTTATATAAATATAATACAAAGAAAGTTAAACACTTTTCATATTTAACAATACTTCTGTATGATTTTATTATACCAAATAACCAAAGATGTCTCTTTTGGACTTCAGGAGACTAATATCAAAAAATTAATGAAGTCTGAAGTTAAAATTTGATTTTGAAAAGTTTGTCAAACATAAATAGTTTTAAACACATGATATTACAAAATAGGATCACAGGTCATTGTAAAATAAGTCATTTAGCCAAAGTAATAACTCGATTTTTTTAAAAAGGTAAAAGCCTTTATTCTTTGAGACAGGAGACTTAATTTCCAAAACAATCAGTCCTAATAAAGATGGCGTGAGTCCCAATTAAATTTGTTTTTCAAAATTTTATAAACCTATAAAATTTTAATCATCTTGACCATAAGATATAATTTTCATAAGTCTTTTTTATAACCTTTATAACCTTTTTTAAGGAGTGGGTTAATGCTTCAAGAAAACCTTGTTAATCTAACACAGGGACCCATATACTAGTCTTACATCAGTGTGCCTTTGACATTGATGGTTAATTTGTAGAGAAACTGAACTTGTCTGTCAAAATTGGCCCTTACAGTCTCACACATCCACCTCTCTCGTGATAGTCCCTGGGCCTTGAGGCGTTGAATAGTTTTAATTTCTGGCCTGTGTCTCATGAATGCAGTTTATTTTGATTGGCATCTTCTACCGGCTCTGAAGATGAGGCTTTAACTGCTGTTAGTGTTTAAGATTTAGCAGGACTTGGTCCTTTTTAGACCCAGGAGTCAAAGCCCTGTAACTTAATGGCACAAGGACTTTAAAAGCACATACAGAATTTCATGGATGTAATACCCTCAATTACATTTTTTTTAAATCTCAGTGTTATTTCCAAGCAAACCAAAACTTAGTAATCACAGGAATTATTTTGATAAAGCATAAAATCTGTTTATTAGGCCAGTTACCCAAAGGCAAAAGAAAAGATCTGCAGTGTGACTGCTGTTCCCTATGGGGAGTCCATTTAGATAATCTGCAACTCAAACTAATGAAAAGGGTACTTGAATTAGTTGGACATAGAAAGAGTGTTTCCTGGGTCATAAATGCAAATTTTCTGGTTTATAGAACAATTTAAAGCCAAGAGCACAGAATATTATGTTGGAAGGAAACGTTTTCTTTAGACTTTTGCAATAAAATATTTTTAGCATCAGGCCACAACAATTAGAACCTGAAGGGGAAAAAAACTTACAGGAGCTGAAAATGAGTTGAAGGATAGAGTTATTATTTCAGGACTTTTAAAGGGAAAGAAAGCTGAAAACAGCGAGACACAAAAATTAAATTTTGCATTAAAAAATTAAAATGTCTTGTAATTTTAAGAGTAAAGCAATACCTTAAGAAAATTTCATTGTCCTAACCAATTCTTTAGTATATAATTCTTTTTTAATATAAAAAGCCAATCTCTAGAAAGACCATTATAAATCATTTCCCTTTAATTATAGCCAATTAGATCATATAAAAGATTTTTTCCATAAATCTTATGACTTATACAGACCATTCATGACATGCTTGGACTTTCTGGTTTATCCTGAACATCCCTCTTCTTAAACAACCAGTCATTTTATTCTAGGACAACAAAATTTACAATATATGATTCTTTTTCTTTCTTTCTTTTTTTTTTTTTTTGAGACAGAGTCTTGTCTGTTGCCCAGGCTGGTGTGCAGTGGCACCATCATGGCTCACTGCAGCCTCCACCTCCCAGACTTAAGCAATCTGATCCTCCTGCCTCAGCCTACCCAAGTAGCTGGGACTGCAGGCATGCAGCACCATGCCTACCTAATTTTTGTATTTTTTTTGTGGAGATGGTGTTTTGCACTTTTGCCTAGGCTGGTCTTGAACTCCTGGGTTCAAGCAATCCACCCACCTCAGCCTCCCAAAGTGCTGGGATTACAGGCATGAGCTACCGTACCTGGCCTAATATTCTTTCTCATATAAAATTATTTTTCTTTAAGCTTTTATTTATGTATTTATTTATTTTAATCAAAAATACCTCTTATTTCCTGGTTTCTTTTACCTTGTTTTACATATAACCTTTACATAAGCTTTTAGTTAGACAAAAGTAATTCACATTTAAATAAAAGCACACTTTCTTTTTTTAGAAAGAATGTTTTCCTATTATATTTTTTATTGGAAAATACCCATTTAATGAAATATCTATTATTTAGTTTAATATAAATTTAGATTCTAAATTATGACAAATTTGTCTATAAGTATCTCATTATATTTACCTAATTTATTTTAATTGTTTACCTAGATTATTTATGAAAACTGTGATAGTCATCATTTAAAATTATTTCCCTGTCAAGCATTTTATAGCCTGTGAATTTCAGGTGTTTATCTAAGTAAGACCTTAAGATTAAATATATGGTTATCTTACTAAATAATCCAAAATTTAGCTGTTTACATTAAAGCAGTATTAACATCTTATTTATCAAGAATTACACAAGCAAATATCATTCTCTTTTGAACTGGGTTTATAGTTTAACCCTTATGCCAAATTTTGACACCTTATAGTGTTTGGCAGGGATAAGTATGAAATCTCTTGATTTGTAAGTGCAAACAAAATGTATGCCGACAATTCTTAAGACATTTCTGATATTATTTTACCAATAATTGTAAAGCTAGCTTATTAAAGATTTTAAGTCACATGAACTTGAAAAGCATTTGGGCTTATTTAATTTATGAGTACTACTTAGCTTTAAGCCAATTTGGTACCTTGTGACCAAAAATACATAATAAAATGCGTGCATGTACACATAAACACACACATACACACTCATACAAAGATCCTATAGCTTTTAATTCAGAACTCTAGCCATGAAATAGTAATACAAACTCACCAGTTTGCAAACAATAGCAAAACAAATGGTTGGATGCAAACGGTGAATTTTATCTCAGTAGAAAAGTAACAGCAGACTTAAAGCAGGTAGAAAAGAAAGGGCTCCCACTCATCACCCAGGGGTGCCTTTCAGCTGGGAGGAGCAAAATGCCCTTTCATTTCGGAGCTAAGGAAACTCAGTCTCTCATTTATCTATGAAAACAACAGTTCAGTTCCTCATGCACATGTGCAGACAAGTCAATTGAGATTAATTTCAGGATGAAAGGCAACTAAGAAGACAGTTTAGAATGAACCTCTGAACTAGAATTATGATCCTAAACAGTTTCCTAGGAGGAAAAAAACTCAGCTGAGAACAGTTCCTGTAAACTGTCCTCAGCCACTCTTAACTTTGTAGCTCTCATTTGCCATTACATATGCAAAGGTCAAATCCTCTTACAGTACAAGGTAATCTCTAGTACTGCCAAAAGCCAAAGAGGTCAGGTAATGCAATACAGGAGAACAGAGCTTTAGACCTACAAAGAATCTGCCCGTGACTCTTGAAACTCTACAAAGAAAACAGAACACTCCAAAGAGGCATGAATAGTGCCTTCGTTTTGAGTTCTTTGAGGGGTTTGACTCATTAGAAGCCTTCTCTAGATTTTTTCTTGGTCGACGATGGCAAAGGGGAAGGAGGAATAGGGTGAAAGAAAAGTAAGACAGGAAGCAGACACAGAAACTAAACACATTTTTTTCTTTTTCTTTTTCTTTTTGCAGCTGCAAGGAGTTTTAGCCAATTCAGAGGCCTTGTTCCCCACAATTTGGAATTCTCATTCAGATTTGACCAAATTGGGCAGAGTTGGTCAAATCTGATGGGAGAAAGACTGAAACAATAACAAAAAAACCGCAACAGTATGATCACTGAGTATTCTAATGGGAAAGAGAAATTAAGACCAGCTGGTTGTCAATTTTAACCTTTAGTTATTAAGGAGAATTTCCAAGACAAAAAAAAATCAGTTATTTATGTAGAAATGGGTCTCAGACTGAAGACTGCTCTCTACCATCCTAGCAGTGGGAAGAAACTCAAACTTGCCGTCCTTGTTGGAAGCAAGCTCAAACTCCAGAAAGGAGTTGCCTGCTTTCCATCGTCATGGAAGCAGGAAAACTTGCCTGCCTTGTTGGAAGCAAGTAAAACTCCAGAGAAGGAGTTGTACAGCAAAATATACTTCAGATCTCAATGAAATTTTGGGAGATCAGGGATTCTCTGGAGGGAGGGGAGCTCCCAGGCCTCAGGAATTGTCCTATTGGTTTGAGCTATAAAGATAGCTCAAGTTGGTACCAAGTACCAACAGGAGATTTGCCAAAGGTCAGGGCCACCTCCACTGAGTCCCTTTGTGGTCACCAATTTGTAAACCAAAAAGTATCTGAGACAAGTCTCAGTCAGTTGAGAAAATTTATTTTGCCAAGTGTCAGGTCCAGGGGCAGGTTCCAGCCCATGCTGAGGTCGAAAGGAAGTAGGTGGATTGGGGCAGATAGCTGAAAGAACACTCGGGTCAAGGGAGTGGGGGGCATAGGCAGGTGAAAGATGGTTTTATTCAGCAGCTCTCTTACACTGTCTGTCTCTGTCTTCGCTAACTGCTGCAGCACCTCCCACGCACAGCCGCACAGCCAGCTCTCCCTTCAGGGTCAGCAGCTTAACTCTTTCCCTCTGGGTGCAAGCAAGCCAAACTGTGTCCTGGCTTCCCGCTGTCCATCTGCAAGACAGCTCTGGCTCTCTTTCTTTTTCTAGGTGCATCTGTACAGCGTCAGCAGGATAGTTGTACCTTTTGCAGACAATAGTGGCTCTGAGCTGGGTGATGAGCCTTCCCATGTAATGGCTACATGGCTGTGATTATATAACAAGTGGAGTTATGTGCCTGTACGCCAAACTTGTTGAGTCATGCAGGATGTTTACCTCAGCCTATGTCTGCCTGGCTTCAGTGCAGCCATGTTCCTTACACCAAGGTTAAGGATGCACCTGTGACACAGCCTCAGTATGTCCTGACAACATGTGCTCAAGGTGGTTGGGATACAGCTTGGTTTTACATGTTTTAGGGAGACATGAGACATCGATTAATATATGTAAGATGTACATTGGTTTGGTCCAGAAAGGTGGGACAACTCGAAGCAGGGAGGGGGCATCCAGGTCATAGGTAAATAAGAGACAAATGGTTGCATTCTTTTGAGTTTCTGATTAGCCTTTCACTGAATGCACAATTTACAGGAATAGTCACTTATGCCTTAGTCTGGCTTAGTGAAACAATAGGGCAAAGGAAGCCATCAGATATGCATTTGTTGCACAGGAACAGAGGGATGACTTTGAGTTCTGTCTGTCCTTTGTCCATAAGGATTTTCCTTATGGGCAAATTATGAGAGAGGTATGTAGCTTTTGAACAAATCTTTGTAACTATCTTATTTAGGAATAGAATGAGAGGCAGGTTTGTCTGATAACAGTTTCCAGCTTGACTTTTCCCTTTGGCTTAGTGATTTGGGGGCTCCGAGATTTATTTTCCTTTCAAAGTTTCTACCCACTTTTAATACTCTTTCATTTTTTTCCAAGTCTTGGATGCAAACCTAGCTAATGAATTGCACTGTGTCCTTTCTGTTAATGCTATGCTTGGTAACAGAATAAAGAAATATTAGTGTCCTGACAACTGACTATCAGCTGTCCAACTGTTCTGCCCCTCCTTACTACAAATAGTGTCACTCTGGTCATGGGAGAAGCTAAGCATCATAAAAACTGAATCTTTTAAAAGTCATATTGAGGGAAATAGTCCTGTGATATTATAATATATTAGGTCTTTGTCCCTGGTTCCCATCACAAAGCTCCTAAAACCCTTGAAATTTCCTGACAAATAGAATAATCTTTTTATTTATAATGTGTCCCTTTGGATTACATCTGAGTTTATGCTAATGATATAACTCAGAGTGTGACTCCTAGGTAGCCCAGGATAGGGCCAGTCACCTGAAAAAACAGGTAATAGAGGATTAGAGGATTGGCAAGTTGGAACTTTCAGCCTCACCCACCAACATCCAGGAAAGGCGGGAAAGCAGGGCTAAGGGATGAGTTCTATAAAAACTTTTTTAATAAGTTTTTTTTCTAGGCATAGTGGCTCATGCCTGTAATTCTAGCACTTTGGAAAGCTAAGGTAGAAGTATTGCTTGAGGGCAGGATTTCAAGTTCAGCCTGGGTAACATAGCAAGACCCCATCTCTACAAAAAAAAAATTTTTTTTAATTATCGATGCATGATGATGCATACCTGTAGTCCTAGCTACTCGGGAGGCTGAGGTGGGAGGATCGCTTGACCCCAGGAGTTCATGGCTGCAGTGAACTATGATCAGGTCACTGCACTGAAGCCTGGGTCACAGAGTGATACCCTGTCTCTAAAAATAATAATAAAAACATAAAATGAAGTATTTTTCATTGACATGATTTTGTACACATTTATAGGGTATAATGTGGTGTGTGTGTGTTTGGGAGATAGGGTCTCCACTCTGTTGCCCTCACTGGAGTACAGTCGCTTGATTATAACTCACAGCAGCCTTGGACTCCTGAGCTCAATGGATTCTCCTGCCCCAGCCTTCTAAGTAGTTAGGACTACAGGTACACACCACCATGCCCAACTAATTTTTAAAATTTTTTTGTAGAGATGGGGTATCACTATGATGCCTAGGCTTGTCGCAAACTCCTGGCCTCAAGCGATCCTCCTGCCTTGATCTCACAAAGTGTCAGGACTACAGGTATGAGCCACTGCACCCAGCCTAATGTATTTTTTTTTTTTTTTTTTTTTTTGAGACGGAGTCTTCGCTCTGTCGCCCAGGCTGGAGTGCAGTGGCCGGATCTCAACTCACTGCAAGCTCTGCCTCCCGGTTTACGCCATTCTCCTGCCTCAGCCTCCCGAGTAGCTAGGACTACAGTCGCCGCCACCTCACCGGCTAGTTTTTTGTATTTTTTAGTAGAGACGGGGTTTCACCGTGTTAGCCAGGATGGTCTCGATCTCCTGACCTCGTGATCCGCCCGTCTCGGCCTCCCAAAGTGCTGGGATTACAGGCTTGAGCCACCGCGCCCGGGCTGTAATTTTGTTTTGATACATGTATACATTGTGTAATGATCAAATGATCAGAGTAATTAGCATATCCATCACCTCAAACATGTATTATTTCTTTGTGATAGGAACATATAAATCCTCTCTTCTAACTATTTTGAGATCTACAACACCTTGTTGTTTACTATAGTCACCCTACTGTGCCATAGGACACCAGAACTATAAAAACTCTTGAACAATGAGATTTGATGAGCTTCCAGATTGCTGAACACACAGAGGTGCCTGGAAGGTTATACACCTAGAGAGAGTGTAGAAGCTCTGTACCCTTCTCCTGATAGCTTGCCCTATGCATCTTTTCCATTTTGCTGTTATTCTGTATCCTTTATAATAAGCTAGTAAATGTAAGTAAGTGTTTCTGAGTCTTGTGAGCCACTCTAACAAATTAATTGAACCTGAAGAGGGGATTATAGGACCCTGCAATTTATACCCAGGGAGTCAGAAGTGGCAATCTAGTGCTTGTGATTGGCATCTGAAATGGGAGTCGCAATCTCATTGGACTGAGCCATTAACCCATAGGATCTAACACTATCTCCAGGTAGACAGTGTCAGAATTGAATTAAATCCTAAGACACCCAGTTGGTGTTCACTGGAGAATCTGATGTCAAAAGTGTTTTGTGCTGAGTATTAACTGTGTGTGAAAGTAGAGGAAAAAAACCCAGTTTGCTTTTTTTTTTTTTTCTTGACACAGGATCTTGCTCTGTTGTCCAGGGTGCAGTGCAGTGGTACAGTCATGGCTCACTGCAGTCCTGATCTCCTACCTCAGCCTCCAGAGTAGCTGGGAATACAGGTGCACGCCACCACATGCAGCTAATTTTTAAATTTTTTTGTAGAGACAGGGACTCACTATGCTGCCCAGACGTCTTGAACGCCTGGGCTCAAGAGAGCCTCTTGCCTCAGCCTCCCAAAGTGCTGGGATTGCAGGCATAAACCACCACAGCCAGCCATTTTTTTTAAGACAGCTGGCTGGCTAGTTACCTAGCTGGCTATCTATCTCTAATTATTTATTACTCATTTATTTATCTATCATTCTATCAGTTTGTCTATGTATTTACTTATCTACCTGTGTATTTATTTATTTAGAGATGGGAGTTACTGTGTTGCTCAGGCTGGTGTCAAACTCCTGGTCTCAAGCAATTATTTCACCTCAGCCTCCTAAGTGTCTGGGATCACAGGCTCCAGTCACCATGTCTGGCTACACTGGATTTTTAGACGGAAGGTTTGCTTCAAGTATGATTAAGGGGTAATTCATTCTCTGTAACCTCTTGAGAATTAAAAAGATTTTATGGCAATGGAGGCCTGATAATGGGGCCAAGGGTATTTGTGGCTTGTCTTACCGGACACAAGAGTTGCTGAAGCCCTGGATACTGCCTTGTTATTTTAGCCTTTAATGCTAAGGAAAGGTGCTAAGGAAAGGTTAGCCTAACTAGGTTCAAATTCATTAGAACTCAAGATTTCTGCCCAGCCAGTAGTTTGGAGAAGAGATATACCATTGTCAATCCTGCATCCTCCAATCCAACCCCACCCTCCCAACCTTCTTGGGTTCAGGACACTGTCAGCTAACCCTGTTCTAGCTTACAGGTTCAGGATTCTGGACAGAGGCTGATGTTGCCAAGTGGTGGGGCAGCTGAGGCCCTGCTAGCCCCAGTCCAAAACTAGGAAATCCCATTCCCATTGGAACAGGAATTAAAAGAAATTAAAGAGTGTGTAAGCAGAAATTCAGTTGTATGTAAGAAAACCCAGTTCCCTCTGAGAAAGAGAAAGAGCTGGAGTCCTTCAAAAACTAACTGCCTATTTTTCTGTGGCTAGTGAGCTTATCTCTCCTCCCTTCCCAAGCATTGTGAATACCCTGATTCCCTAGCTGTGCAGCTGCAAGGTCACTAGACAGATAAATAAACTCAAGTCACAAAACATGTTTTTCCTTAAAAAGTAAGAAATGATGTAATGCATGTCTCAGTTGAATAACTGCCTTTGTTTCTTGCTTCCATCTGCACAGATCTCCCCCCACCCCACAAAATGCTTTAAAAGGTAACTTAACTCTTTGTTCGGGGCTCAGTCCTTTGGATGTTAATCCGACTGGGCTGGTGTACCTAAATAATTAATAAATATCCCCCTGAACCCCATCAGTCTCTCTGATTCCTTAGAATTCCCGCTACACCATCACCAATTTCTAAGGCAGGAAAGTAGAACTGATGGCAGCGGCTGCTGCCATCATGCTGGCTGCAGCAGGGAGGCGTGGCTGGGGCTGCACACTCCATGGACCTGGTGGGAGCCCCACCCCTTCCAAGTTGGGGAGGGAACGTCCCAGGTGCCACTGCAGTCACCCAAACTTCAGCTATAGACCTGGGCCTCCAGCCCCAGGGATCAGGCAGGAGCCCCCACCCTACTGGGCTGCAGATCTGATTGTCCCTGTGCTCTTGGAGGGAGTCAGGAGCAGGCAGGATCCCTGTTCTCCTGAGTGCAACTATAACTGCCCAATCCATGGCTGCAGACCCAGGCCTCTGGCTCCACGGAGTGGGCAGGAGCCAGGGACAAGTGGGAGCCCCACCCTTTCCTAGTTGGTGGGGTAGGAGCTCCTCAGGTGCATCTGTAGCCGCCCTCCCAGGTGCAGGACACGGGCATCTGTGCAGCTTTCATCCTCGGGGGCCAGGAAGCCCCACCACCACAGGCTCAGGGGTGTCTGCTCCCACTGCCTGGTCTCTTTTCCCTCAGGCACCTGCTCTGATCTCATCTCAGAGAGGGGTTGGGGCCGAGCCGGAGGTGCTGTCACAGCTCAGAGGATGTGTGTTGGCTCAGGGCAGTGCTGACACACCAGTGCCCTGACGCCTTGGCCCCCTCCAGAATTTGAGTGCCCATGAACATGAGAGAGGAAGCTGAGGGGTGCTGAGGACAGCTCGACTCTGGCCTGCAAGTGCCCCTTGGTGCAAGCAGCCTGGGCGCCGTGGACTGCTGCAGGAGGCAGACAGGCTCCTGGGTGGAAGAGGGCAGGTCCCCAGTAAGACCCCACCTTCAGGCCAGGCGGCCAGTCCTGCCACCTGGAGTGAGGACCTGTGGTGCCTTTTCTGGGCCCACCCATGGCTGCCCATGGACCAATCAGCACATACTTCCTCCCCCTCTGAGGTCCATAGAAGCCCTGGGCTCAGCCACAGCAGGGCAGAGGATGGAGAGATGGGATGACCTGCTTACAGAGAGGAGCTACTCACTGTGGTTCTTCTCTGAGCTGTTCTAACACTTAATAAAACTCCTCTTCCTCCTTGTTCACCCTTCACTTGTTTGCATACCTCATTCTTCCTGGATGCAGGACAAGAACTCAGGTGCCTCTTCATCTTGTTCACTCTTCACTTGTCTGCATACCTCATTCTTCCTGGACACAGGATAAGAACTAGGGCAAAGATGTCACCAGCCACAGAGGTTTCTGGCCAGAAAACTGACACCCCAAAGATCCCATAACAGAACTAGCCATTTTAATGCAAAGTCAACATCAATGTGGATGTGGGGGGTCACAGAAAAGGCTTTTTCTTAAGTGCCTGGCAACTACTAAAAAACAGAACAAAACAACCGTGTCAGTTAGGCTTTACTCTCCACTCAGCATCCTAGTTAATGGAGTTAACATTGTATTTAATCCTTTTGGAAGTTCTCAGTCTGCAAATTGTGACACTACAGGCCTTTTCTCCCTGCCTGACTCCTCACTTTCACTCTCCTATTTTAGGATTTAGGATCCTTTCTCTGCATGAATATAGTCTAAAGAAGGCTAGTGTAATAGAGCTCGTTTTGGGCATGTTCAAGTCTATTATCAAATCTCCCTAAATAGTCAAACCCCAAAGTGGGCTAACTGTTGTATGGGCCAATATTAGTTCCCTATTCCCAGTACTGATTACATAAAACAGTTCTATTGTATTTGCAAATAAGAGAAAGGGAGAAAACGTCTAGGAAGAATTTCTTGGGGGAAGTTCTTGCCTTAGAATTTGGAAATAGATGAGAACATTTTCTTTCTCTTGTTTCTTGTGGCTTCTTTTCCTTTTCAGAATTCCATTAAGAGACCACTATGTAAACCAGAAAAGCAACTTACCAAACCTTGTCTTTCATTTCCTCTGAGCTTTCCTTGCCTCCTGAGACAGTGGAAGTTTCTTTCATCCTCCCAACCTGATTGTGGGAGTCAGCCAAGACTGACTGTGAGCCCTACCTGTGGTGTTAGGATGACAGCACTCAGGGGCTGCTTTTTTTGGACAACCCACCATCAGATCTGAGCATGTTTCCATTACTGCGTTCTCTCTCTCTCTCTCTCTCTCTCTCTGCAGCAAAACTAACAATAAACTCATCTTGATGTTTTTTCCCTGACAATAGTTCTTTGACACAACTTTAGGTTTTCCACGGTCTCAGGTAGTCAACTTTTGATCTCATGACCTGCAAATAAGTCTTCACTGCTGGAGAAAGTGGAAGAGTATTTCAAATTAACAGAGGTTCGAATCAACCCTGAATTGACAGCCATCCTACCACCACTAAACAAATTCTGCAAAACCCACCTCTTCATAATTGTACCACCAAAAGGGAAAAACAATTCCTTAGATATTAGAAATTCCTCAAGAGAGTGTTCATTTATGCATTTGATAGTTTCATAATGTTGAGTTTGTATGGCAGCTACAAGGCATATTTTGACTGTATATAATTCTCTAATATTTCCATCCTCTTTCTGTCTGGAATTTTATTTGTTTTTGTGTTTTTTTGTCATATATATGTATGTATGTATGTATTTAAGTTCTGGGATACATGTGCATGGAATTTTATTTGTAACTGTTCTTTGTGTTTTTTAGACAAATCTAAAGATGCCACTCCCTATGTTGCTTTACCAAATGCTTAAGAACAACAGCAGGAGGACTTGGCTCTCATCTCCCTGCTTCAGTCTCATTGTAACTAAATGTACGTTAGTTTGTTTTGGGGGTGAATTACTTCCTCAAACCACTGCCTAAATATTTACAAAATCACTCATTTTAGCTCAGAGATTATGCTTGGTTTTAAATACTTCAAATAGTTAAGTACAATTGAGCCCTATTTATTCATTTATTTGGAGACAGAGTCTTGCTCTGTTGCCGAGGCTGGAGTGCAGTGGCATGATCTCAGCTCACTATAACCTCTGCCTCCCACGTTCAAGTAATTCTCCTGCCTTAGCCTCCCAAGTAGCTGGGATTACAGGTGCATGCCACCATGCCTGGCTGATTTTTGTATAATCCAGCTCCTCAGTGCATTAATTCGAATACTTCCAGCTCAGACTGAGTCCCAACATGAAGGTACACAGAAGACAGTAGTATTCTCCCTTAAGGAGGACTAACAGCCTCTGTATTTACTTTTCCCATTTCTACTCCTTAAAGCCCCCAAAGTTCAAAACTTATTTTCCAATCATGGAAAAGGCAATAAAAACACCACCGCCCTCCAGGTTCCCATCCAGGAGCTCCTGCATCGCTGTGGGTACTGCTGCTACCTCATCCTCCCACTCCTCCCTGCTTCAACTCTTCTTTCCCCTCTCAGAACTATCTTCCTGAATTGAATTCTTTTTTTTTTCTGAGACAGGGTCTCACTCTGTCACTTTGGCTGGAGTGCGGTGGCACGATCTCAGCTCACTGCAGCCTCCACTTCCTGGGCTAGAGCGATTCTTGTGCCTAAGCCTCCTGAATAGCTGGGACTACAGGTGTGCACCACCATGCCCAGTTAATTTTTATATTTTTAGTAGAGCTGGGGTTTCACCATATTGGCCAGGCTGGTCTTGAATCTTGATCTCAAGTGATCCATCTGCCTTGGCCTCCCAAAGTACTGGGATTACAGATGTGAGCCACCACACCTGGCCAAAATTGAATTATTGTTCCCCACTGAAGTGTCAAATAAATAAGAGCCAGGCTATATTGAAGGCACTGTAGTTCTTTCAGAAGTGTTTTACAGGTACCCTGGGATGTGTTAATATTCTGAATATTAATAGCTCTTAACCATGGGTCCTATGCTTGACACTGTACATGAGTTTTTATCTGCACAACAACCACAATTGTCATCATCCCCATTTTAAAAGAAATTAAACCAGAGTGGAATAACTACCTCATGCATAAACAAGCCATGTCCCGCCTTGATGAATGAAGTGATTCTACTCACTGGACTTAACAGGATATGGCCCCTCATCTACTGGCAAGTTGGAATAGAAAAGGGCAAAGAGGCTGGGCCTGTTATATCAGGAAATACTCTTTGAGGGTATAAGGACATTTGATCAAACTGTCTCTTAGTTCCCTTTATCCTGGAGAACATTGATCATTTTTGTCATTAACAGTGCCTGGCACAGTAATTAAGAACTTTATTCATGTGAGCTATTACTATTATATGCATTGTTACTCCCATGTTATTGACAAAAACTATTTCTCTTTTTTTTTTTTTTTTGGAGATTAAATGACTTTATTTCAATTAATATGAGACACAACTATTTAAATAATCAGTAAATTCGGGATTCACTAAAAATGTGGGAAATATTCTATATAAGTCTATTTATTTATTTATTTATTTATTTTTCTTTATTTTTTTTTTATTATACTTTAAGTTCTAGGGTACATGTGCATAACATTTATATCATGTATAACTCCCCAATGCAATCCCTCCCACCTCCCCCCTCCCCATGATAGGCCCCAGTGTGTGATGTTCCCCTTCCCGAGTCCAAGTGATCTCATTGTTCAGTTCCCACCTATGAGTGAGAACATGCGGTGTTTGGTTTTCTCTTCTTGTGATAGTTTGCTAAGAATGATGGTTTCCAGCTGCATCCATGTCCCTACAAAGGACGCAAACCCATCCTTTTTTATTTTTTTTTTTTTTTTTTTTTTTTTTTTTTTTTTTTTTTTTTTTTTTTTTTTTTTTTGAGACGGAGTCTCGCTCTGTCACCCGGGCTGGAGTGCAGTGGCCGGATCTCAGCTCACTGCAAGCTCCGCCTCCGGGGTTTACGCCATTCTCCTGCCTCAGCCTCCCGAGTAGCTGGGACTACAGGCGCCCGCTACCTCGCCCGGCTAGTTTTTTGTATTTTTTTAGTAGAGACGGGGTTTCACCGTGTTAGCCAGGATGGTCTCGATCTCCTGACCTCGTGATCCGCCCGTCTCGGCCTCCCAAAGTGCTGGGATTACAGGCTTGAGCCACCGCGCCCGGCCCCCATCCTTTTTTTATGGCTGCATAGTATTCCATGGTGTATATGTGCCACATTTTCTTAATCCAATCTGTCACAGATGGACATTTGGGTTGATTCCAAGTCTTTGCTATTCTGAATAGTGCCGCAATAAACATACATGTGCATGTGTCTTTGTAGTAGAGTAATTTATAATCCTTTGGGTATATACCCAGTAGTGGGATGGCTGGGTCATATGGTACATCTAGTTCTAGATCCTTGAGGAATTGCCATACTGATTTCCATAATGGTTGAACTAGTTTACAATCCCACCAACAGTGTAAAAGTGTTCCTATTTCTCCACATCCTCTCCAACACCTGTTGTTTCCTGACTTCTTAATGATTGCCATTCTAACTGGTGTGAGATGGTATCTCATTGTGGTTTTGATTTGCATTTCTCTGATGGCGAGTGATGATGAGCATTTTTTCATGTGTCTGTTGGCTGTATGGATGTCTTCTTTTGAGAAATGTCTGTTCATATCCTTTCCCCACTTTTTGATGGGGTTGTTTGTTTTTTTCTTGTATATTTGTTTGAGTTCTTTCTGGCCCTTTATGCTAAAAACGCTCAATAAATTCGGTATTGATGGAACGTACCTCAAAATAATAAGAGCTATTTATGACAAACCCACAGCTAATATCATACTGAATGGGCAAAAACTGGAAAAATTCCCTTTGAAAACTGGCACAAGACAGGGATGCCCTCTCTCACCACTCCTATTCAACATAGTGTTGGAAGTTCTGGCTAGGGCAATCAGGCAAGAGAAAGAAATCAAGGGTATCCAGTTAGGAAAAGAAGAAGTCAAATTGTCCCTGTTTGCAGATGACATGATGGTATATTTAGAAAACCCCATCGTCTCAGCCCAAAATCTCCTTAAGCTGATAAGCAACTTCAGCAAAGTCTCAGGATACAAAATTAATGTGCAAAAATCACAAGCATTCTTATACACCGGTAACAGACAAACAGAGAGCCAAATCAGGAATGAACTTCCATTCACAATTGCTTCAAAGAGAATAAAATACCTAGGAATCCAGCTTACAAGGGATGTAAAGGACCTCTTCAAGGAGAACTACAAACCACTGCTCAGTGAAATCAAAGAGGACACAAACAAATGGAAGAACATACCATGCTCATGGATAGGAAGAATCAATATCATGAAAATGGCCATACTGCCCAAGGTTATTTATAGATTCAATGCCATCCCCATCAAGCTACCAATGACTTTCTTCACAGAATTGGAAAAAACTGCTTTAAAGTTCATATGGAACCAAAAAAGAGCCCGCATTGCCAAGACAATCCTAAGTCAAAAGGACAAAGCTGGAGGCGTCACGCTACCTGACTTCAAACTATACTACAAGGCTACAGTAACCAAAACAGCATGGTACTGGTACCACAACAGAGAAATAGACCAATGGAACAGAACAGAGTCCTCAGAAATAATACCACACATCTACAGCCATCTGATCTTTGACAAACCTGAGAGAAACAAGAAATGGGGAAAGGATTCCCTATTTAATAAATGGTGCTGGGAAAATTGGCTAGCCATAAGTAGAAAGCTGAAACTGGATCCTTTCCTTACTCCTTATACGAAAATTAATTCAAGATGGATTAGAGACTTAAATGTTAGACCTAATACCATAAAAACCCTAGAAGAAAATCTAGGTAGTACCATTCAGGATATAGGCATGGGCAAGGACTTCATGTCTAAAACACCAAAAGCAACGGCAGCAAAAGCAAAAATTGACAAATGGGATCTCATTAAACTAAAGAGCTTTTTGCACAGCAAAAGAAACTACCATCAGAGTGAACAGGCAACCTACAAAATGGGAGAAAATTTTTGCAACCTACTCATCTGACAAAGGGCTAATATCCAGAATCGACAAAAACTATTTCTAACTCAAGAGACTCTTATCCAAGTCATCAGCTAGGAGTGAAAACTGAAACTGGATAGGGAGTATGGTTAGGCATTCAGTATAGTACATAACTCAAACAGAAAAGGTTTGAGCCAAGTCCCTGGGCCAGGAGCATGCAGATATATCCAGAAGATGGGGGAGTGCTGAGGGAGATCCACAGACTGTGTGTGTGATGAAAGGGACATTGGAGTATAGTAGGACATAGAATTGAAAAGGAAGAAATCAAAATGTGGCTATGCTGTATAAAACTGGCAGATATGTATTCTATATGCCACTGGGAACCAGGAGATATTTTGAACAAAGCATTTATATAAGCCTATTCATGTTTTGGGAAGGAAACACAAGCTTTAGGGGGTAGAAAAAGAGGTGGAAGCTAAAGTTAGGAGTCTGATTAGAGGGAAAAGTATTGAATAACTCAAGTTTTTAATTAATATATAATGGTTGTACATATATTTCTGGGGGTACATATATTTTGATACATGCATACAATGTATAATAATCAAATAAGGGTCATTGGGGTATCCATCACCTCAAATATTTATCATTTACTTGTGTTGAAAACATTCCAAATCTTCTCTTGTAGCTATTTTGAGATATACAATAAATTATTGTTAACTATAGTCACTCTACTGTGCTATCAAACGCTAGAACTTTTTGCTTCTAACTGTAGTTTTGTACCCGTTAACCAACTTCTCCTCATCCTCCCTCCCCCTACCCTTCCCAGCCTCTGGTAATCACTATTTTACTCTATACCTCCATGAGATCCTTTTTTGTTTGTTTGTTTTCATATATGAGTGAGAACATGTAATATTTGTCTTTCTGTGCCTGGCTTATTTCACATAACATAATGCCCTTCAGTTCTATCTATGTTTCTGCAAATGAAAGTATTTATTTCATTTTTATGGCTGAATAATATTTCACTGTGTATACATACCACATTTTCTTTATTCACTTCTTGCTAGACACTTAGGTTGAATCCATATCTTGTCTATTATGAATAGTGCTGCAATAAATATGACAGTACAAATATCTCTTCATATATTGATTTTCTTTCATGTGAATATATACACAACAGTGGGATTGTTGGATCATATGGTAGTTCTATTTTTTGTTTTTTGAGGAAACTTCATACTCTTTTCATTAATGGCTATACTAATTTAAATTTCCATCTGCAGTGTGTAAGTGTTCTCCTTTCTCTGTGTCCTTACCAGTATTTGTTATTTTTGTCTTATAATAGCCATTTTTATCAGTTTTCTCAGGTTGAATATAATAGCCATTTAAATTGGGGTGAGATGATATCTTATTGTGGTTTTGATTTGCATTTCTCTGATTAGTGATGTTGAGCATTTTTCATATACCTGTTGGCCACTTGTATGTTTTCTTTTAAGAAATGCATATTCATTGTTAATGGCAAATCTAAAGAAAAAGAAAAGAAATGTCTATTTAGATCATTTGCCCATTTTTAATCAGATTATTATTTTTTTGCTATTGAGTTATTTGAGTTCCTTTTATATTTTGCATATTAACTCTTTATTGAATATATGGTTTGAAAATAATTTCTCTCACTCCATAGGTTGTCTCTTCACTCTATTGATTGTTTCCCTTGCTGTGCAGAAGCTTTTTACCTGGATGTAATCCCATTTGTCTATTTTTGCTTTTGTTGCCTGTGCTTTAGAGGTCTTACACAAAATATCTCTGCCAAGACCAATGTCTTGAATCATTTCTCAGCATTTTCTTCCAGTAGTTTTATAGTTTCAGGTCTTACATTTAAATCTTTATTTAAGAGATAGGGGTCTCACCATGTTGCCCAGGCTGGACTTGAACTTCTGGGCTGAAGCAATCAGTCCTTCTGCCTCAGCCTCCCAAGTAGTGGGACTACAGGCACACACCAGCATGCCTGGCTTTCTTTAATCTGTTTTGATTTTTGTATATAGTGAGAGTCAGGAGTCTAGTTTTATTCTTCTGCATATGGTTATCCAGTTTTCCCAGCATCATTTATTGAAGAAACTGTTCTTTCCCAATATATGTTCTTGGCATCTTTGTCAAAAATGAGTTGCTGTAAATGTGTGGATTTATTTCTGGGTTCTTTATTCTGTTCCATTGGTCTGTGTGCCTGCATTTATGCCAGTATTATGCTGTTTTGGGTTACTATGGCTTTATAGCATATTTTGAAGTCAGGTAGTGTGATGCTTCCAGCTTTGTTCTTTTTTTCTCAGGATTGTTGTGGCTATTTGGGGTCTTTTGTGGTTTCATATGAATTTTAGGATTGTTTTTTCTATTTCCATCAAGAATGTTGTTGGCACTTTGATAGGGATTGCAATCTGTAGATCACTTTGTATCATATTATATAGGTAGCAAGGGAAACAATCAATAGAGTGAAGAGACCACTGTAGATCACTTTGGATAGTATGGATATTTGAACAGTATTAATTCTTCCAATCCATGAGCATGAGATGTTTGTTTTGTTTTTTTTTTGTTTTTTTTTTTTTGTATCCTCTTCAATTTATTTCATCAGTGTTTCATAGTTTTCTTTGCAAGAGATCTTTCATTTCTGTGGTTAAATTTATTCCTAGGGTTTTTTTTTTTGTAGCAATTATAAATGAGATCACTTTTTTGATTTATTTTTCCAATTGTTTGCTGTTGGCATATACAAATGCTACTGAGTTTCGTATGTCGGTTATGTATCTTGCAACTTTACTGAATTTGATTATCAATTCTAATAATTTTTGGTAGAGTCTTTAGGATTTTCCAGATATAAGATCATGTCATCAATGAACAAGGATAATTTAACTTCATCCTTTCCAAATTGGATGCCCTTTAAGTCTTTCTCTTGCCCAATTACTTTGGCTAGGACTTTCAGGACTATGTTTAATAAAAATAGTAAAATTGGTCATCCTTATCTTCTTTCAGTTCTTAGAGGAAAGACTGCCAATTTTTCCCCAGAAAGACTACCAATTTTTCCCCGTTCAGCATGATGTTAGCTGTGGGTTTGTCATATATGGCCTTTATTGTTTTGAGATATGTTCCTTCTATACCCAGTTTGTTGAGTTTTTGTCATGAAAAGATATTGAATTTTACTGAATGCTTTTTTCAGCATCTGTTGAAATCATCATGGACAAAAATGTCCTTAGTTTTGTTAATGTGATATAACACATTTATTGATTTGTGTATGGTGAACCATTTTATATCCTTGCAGCAAATCCCACTTGATCATGGTGAATGATCTTTTTAATGTGATGTTGAACTTGGTTTGCTAGTATTTTATTGGGAATTTTTACATCTATGTTCATCAGGAATATTGGCCTGTAGTTTTGTTGTTGTTGTTGTTGTTGTTATTGTTGTTGTATCTTTGTCTGGTTTTCCTGTCAGGGTAATGCTGGCCACATATAATGAATTTGGAAGTATTCCCTACTGTTCAATTTTTTTTGGAATAATTTGAATAGAATTTATATTTGTTCTTAAAATGTTTGGTAGAATTCATTGTGGAAGCCATCTGCTCCTGGGTTTTTCTTTGATCAGAGACTTTTTATTACTGCTTTGATCTCATTACTTGTTACTGGTCTGTTCAGGCTTTCTATTTCTTATAGGTCGTATGTGTCCAAGAATTTAACTATCTTATAGGTTTTCCAGTTTGTTGGTATGTAGTTGGTCATAATGGTCTCTCATGATCCTTTACATTTCTGTGGTATTAGTTTTAATGTCTCCTTTTCCTTTCTGATTTTATTTATTTGGGTCTTCTCTCTTTTTTCTTACTTGGTCTACCTAAAGATTTGTCAATTTTGCTTGTTTATCCCTTTGGAAAACTATTTGTTTCATTGATCTTTTGTATTTTTTTATAATCTCAATTTCATTTATTTCTGTGCTGATCTTTATTATTTTCTCCCTTCCTTCCTTCCTTCCTTTCTTCCTTCCTTCCTTCCTTCCTTCCTCTCTTTCTCTCTTTCTCTCTTTCTTTTTGAGATAGAATCTTGCTCTGCTCCCCAGGCTGGAGTGCAGTGGTGCGATCATGGCTCACTGCAGCCTCAACCTCCTGGCTTAAACATTCCTCCTGCCTCAGCTGCCTAAGTAGCCGGGACTACAGGCACATGCCATCATTCCTGGCTAATTTTCAAACATTTTTGTAGACACAGTCTCACTTTGTTGCCCAGGTGGGTCTCAATCATCCTGCCTCAGTCTCCCAAGGTGCTGTGATTAAAATGTGATTAAAACACCCAGCCTTGTTACATTCTTTCTACTAATTTAGGGTTTGATTTGTTCTTGCTTTTCTAGTTCCTGGAGGTGCATCATTAGGTTATTTGAAGTCTTTCTACTTTTAAAAAAAATTTATTTTTAATTCTTGTGGGTATATAGTAGGTATATATATTTATGGGTACATGAGATGTGTGGATACAGGCATGCAGTATATAATAATCACATCATGGAGAATGGGGTATCCATCCCCTCAAGTGATTATTCTTTGTATTACAAACAATCCAATTATACTCTTTTAGTTATTTTAAAATGTACAATTAAATTATTATTAACTATAGACATCCTGTTGTGCTATCAAATAGTAGTGTCATTCATTGTAACTATTTTTTTGGTACCCATTAATCATCCCCGACTCCCCTACCACCCTTCCCAGCCTCTGGTAATCAACCTTCTACTACGTCCATGCGTTCAACTGTTTTGATCTTTAGATCCCACAAATAAGTAAGAAAATACAATGTTTGTCTTTCTGTGCCTAGTGCCCCCCAAAGCACTAGGATTACAGGTGTGGGCCTCTATGCCCAGCCCAAATGACTTTATTATTGCATGTTCATATCCTTTTCTTTCAGATTGAATAACTCTCTCTAGCATTTTCTTGCAAGACACATCTGGTGATGATGAATTCATTCACCTTTTGTTTGTCTTAGAAAGTCTTTATCTCTCCTGCATGTTTGAAGGATAGCTTTGTTAGGTGTATTATTCTCAGTTTTTGCCTTCAGCACTTTGAATATATCATCTCACTCTATCATTTCTGCTGAGAGTCTGTTGCCAGACAAATCAAAGTCCTTTATATGTTATTTGCTTTTATTTCTCTTGCTGCTTTTAGGATCTTGTCTTTGTCCTTGACCTCTGAGAGCTTAATATATATTTTGGTGTAGTCCTATTTGGGTTAATCTGCTTGGTAATCTTTGACTTTCCTGTATCTGGATATTTATATGTTTCTCTAGGTTGGGAAGTTTTCTGTTATTTCTTTGAATAAACTTTTGACCCCCTTTTCTTTCTCAATTTCCTCTTGAGGGCCAATGACTCAGATTTGCTCTTTTGAAGTTATTTTCTAGTTCTTGTAGGTATTCTTCATTCCTTTTCCTTCTTTTTTCTTTTTTTCTTCTCTGACTGTGTATTTTCAAATAGACTATCTTTGAGCTCACTCTTTCTTTCTTCTGCTTGATCAGTTCTGCTGTTGATACCTCTGTGATGAGTTTTTCAGTTCAGCCAATGTATTTCTCAGTTCCAGGTATCTGTTTGATTTTTTCTTATCATTTCCATTTCTTCATTAAATTTCTCTGATACATTTCTAAATTGTGTTTCTGTATTAACTTGGAGATTGCTGAGTATCTTCAAAACTGCTATTTTGAATTCTTGATCTGACTCCTGTCACTTTGCTATCTGAGAGCTCATATGTTGCTCTCTCATTGGGGTTGATCACTGGTTCCTTGCTTTGTCCATTTGGGGAGGTCATCGTTCACTGTTTGCTGTTATTTCTTATGTATGTGGATCTATGTCTTCGCATTAAAGAATTGGTTACTTTTTCAAGTCTTTCCTGTCTGAGTTGGTTTGTGTGTTTAGAGGTTCTGTGCGGTTTGCCCGTTGATTTCCTTAGCCCTAGATTGCTGCCTTCTTTTGAGCACTAGATGGCGCCATAAGCACAGGTTTTCTGTAGCTCTCCAAGTGCTGCCCATTGCAGATAAGGGGAGATTCCAAAGGGGACTCCTCAGCTGTGTGGGGAAGCTGGCTATGGCTTCGTGCCCAGAGGTTCCCTGCAGGGTGCCTCCTACAGTGTGGTGCTGCTATTTACCTCTCTAATTTGGTATCCCCTTTTTCTATAGTGGAGAGCAGACCCCGAGTTTCTAGTGCTGGGCCATGCGGCCCCACCTCCAAGGTTTGTCTCCACCTGTCCTTAGGTGGAGGCACTTGTGATGCTTCCTGTGAGTTGAGGCAGGAACAGCTTTCTTGCATAGCAACCCAAGATGATGGGGAAGCTGGCTGTCCACCTTGATCTCACTTTTTCCAATGTAGAAACCATGAGTCTTGGAAGATTTTTCCATGTGGTGTCTAGTAGTTTGGGGGAGGGGCATTGTGGATAGAGAAGTCCATTTCTCTCACTTTCAGCTCATAGTTTTTCACTTCTCTGTGGCCTCAGGGATTGTCACAGCTTTGGTTTTGAGTTCTGGTGATAAATGTGGCACTGGATAGTTGTTTTTGGTTTTCAGTGAGCAGGGGAAGTGAATCCAGATTGCTTCTACTCCGTCTTTCATGACATTACTCCCCAACTCTGAAGTTTTGAGAATGAGTGACTGAAGAATTGTAATGCCATTATCCAAGCTAGGGGACATGGAACATGTCATGGTAAATAAATAGGTCAGGTTGCACTTGTTGAATCTGAGAGTCATCTGCAACTAAATGGACTATAAGAATCTTGACCTTGGCATTCAGGAGAGAGAGCTGAGATAAAAGCATAGATCTATAAATCATGAGTGTGAAGGGATGGTGGTTGAATCCTTTAGAGTGGAGGGGATCATAACGGTAGAGAGGGTGGAGTGAGAATTCAAAAGTGCTAAGAACTGGACTTTGAGCAACCAACTCCTACACCTTGAGGATTGGGTAGAAGAGAAGTGAGCATACTAAGACAGGGAGCAGCAGTTGGAGAGATAGGAGAAAATTCCGAAGAGTGCTGGGCATAGAAACCGAGGGAAGAGAGACATTCAGAAAAGAGAAAGTAGCTTTTTTGCAATGGGTTTGCCACCAGAACACAGGTTGTCTTGAAAATCACCCCTAAAAACCAAAATGGGAAAGGAAAAGACTCATATCAATATTGTCATCATTGGACATGTAGATTCAGGCAAGTCCACTACTACTGGCCATCTGATCTACAAATGCAGTGGCATCAACAAAAGAACCACTGAAAAATTGAGAAGGTTGCTAAGATAGGAAAGGGCTCCTTCAAGTATGCCTGGGTCTTGGATAAACTGAAAGCTGAATGGTATCACCACTGATATTTCCCTGTGGAAATTTGAGACCAGTAAGTACCACAAGATTATCATTGATGCCCCAGGATACAGAGTCTTCATCAAAAACACAATTACGGGCCGAGCACAGTGGCTCACGCCTGTAATCTGGCACTTTGGGAGGCCGAGGTGGGCAGATCACTTGAGGTCAAGAGTTCAAGATCAGCCTGGCCAACATGGTGAAACCCCATCTTTACTGAAAATACAAAAATTAGCTGGGCGTGGTGGCATGCATCTGTAATCCCAGCTACTCGGGAGGTTGAGGCAGGAGAATCACTGGAACCCAGGAGGTGAAGATTGTAGTGAGCCGAGATCATACCACTGCACTCTGGCCTGGGGAACAGAGCATGACCCTGCCTCAAAAACAAACAAACAAACAAAACAAAACAAAACAAAAAAAGACTACAGGCACATCTCAAGCTGACTGTGCTCTCTTGATAATTGCTGCTGGTGTTGGTGAATTTGAAGTTGATATCTCCAAGAATGGGCAGACCCATAAGCATGCCCTTCTGGTTTACACACTGGCTGTGAAACAACTACTTGTAGGTATTAACAAAATGGATTCCACTTAGTCACCCTACCACCAGATGAGATACAAGGAAATCAGCACTTACATTAAGAAAATTGGCTACAACCCTGACACAGTAGCATTTGTGCCAATTTCTGGCTGGCATGGTGACAACATGCTGGAGCCAAGTGCTAACATGCCTTGGTTCTAGAAATGGAAAGTCACCTGTAAAGATAGCAATGCCAGTGGAACCATGCTGCTTGAAGCTCTGGACTTTATTCTACCATTAGGTCATCCAACTTATGAGCCCTTGTGTCTGTGTCTCCAGGATGTCTACAAGATCGTTGGTATTGGTACTGTACCTGTGGGCCGAGAAGAGACTGGTGTTCTCAAACCTGGTATGGTGGTCAACTTTGCTCCAGTCAATGTTAGAATTGAAGTAAAGTCTTTTGAAATGCACCATGAAGCTTTGAGTGAATCTCTTCCTGGGGACAATGTGGGCCTCAATGTGAACAAGGTGTTTGCCCACTTAATAAAATTGGATATAAAGAACAAGAAGGCTAAGTTGTTATAAACGTCAGTTAGCATGCCTTACAGTTCTTGGTGGCTTAGATCACCACTTTATATTTCAAAGTATCTGAATAAAGACAGCTTCACAGTTGCTCCCAAGTCTTCATATCTGAAAGAATCCTTTTACAAATCTGGAATGGAACAATTTGATATTTATTACAGAATCATCGTGGTCTTGAAAGAAATCAATGATTTACATTTCTAACCATATTTCCAAAGAGAATGTCTTTTTTATGAAATGGGGGAATGTAAGAGGTACATAGATTATTTACAACTGTCTCTGTCAAGCATTTGCCCTTTATTTGTGTCCATTGCTGGATTCAACACTATATTGGCATATCCATACTTAATTTTTTGTTGTTGCTGTTGTTGTTCTGATTAAAAACATGCATTACGTTCTTTCTAAGAAAAAAAAAGAATGTGTCTGCCAAAGATGTTCATCATGGCAGTGTTGCTGGTGACAGCAAAAATGACCCACCAATGGAAGCATCTGGGTTCACTGCTCAGGTGATTATCCTGAACCATCTAGGCCAAATCAGTGCTGGCTATGCCCTGTACTAGATTGTCACACATCTCACATTCCTTACAAGTGTTCTGAGCTGAAAGAAAAGATGACCATTCTGATAAGAAGCTAGAATATGGCCCTAAATTCTTGAAATCCGATGATGCTGCCATGATTGATGTAGTTCCTAGCAAGACCATGTGTGTTAAGAGCTTCTCTGAATATTCTATCTGACTATTCTTCTCTGGGTCATTTTGCGGGGAAATATACCTTTATACCAAGTATAGAGCCAAGTATGAACTTATACAACAGGTTATATAGGTTATGTAACAAGTGGAGGTGTGCACCTGCATGCCAAACTCACTGAGACAGACAGTTGCCATGGGTGCAGAGGACAAGAAGGTGGCTAGAGCTGGCAAGGTCACCAAGTCTGTCCAGAAAGCTCAGAAGGCTAAATAAATATTATCCCTAAAACATGCCACCCCAGTCTTTTTTGTTGTTGTTGTTTGTTTTTGTTTTTTGGGGGTTTTTTTTTTGTTTGTTTTGAGACAGGTTCTCACTCTGTTGCCCTGGCTGGAGCGCGGTGGCACGATCTCTGCTCACTGCTACCTCTGCCTCCTGGGTTCAAGCAATCCTCCTGCCTTAGACTCCCGAGTAGCTGGGACTACAGGCATGTGCCACCATGCCTGACTAGGTCTCATTATATTGCCCGGACTGGTCTCAAACTCCTGGGCTCAAGTGATCTACCCATCTCAGCCTTCCAAAATGTTGGGAGTACAGGCATGAGCCACGGTGCCTGGCCTGAGTCTTGATCAGTGATGGAAGGGTCTCAGAACTGTTTGTTTCAATTGGCCACTTAAATTTAGTCACAAAAGACTGGTTAATGATAACAATGCATTGTAAAACCTTCGGAAGAAAGGAGAATGTTTTGTGAACTTTTTTTTTTTTTTTTTTGGCATCTGGTAGTTTTAAGTAATTTAGTTTTTAAAATCAGCACTTTTTAGCGGAAACAACTTGACCAAATACCTGTCACAGAAATTGAGACCCATTAAAACCAAATTTAATGAGGAAAAAAGAGAGAGTAGTCAACAGTGTTAAGAGTACAAAGAAATATGGCCGGGCGCGGTGGCTCAAGCCTGTAATCCCAGCACTTTGGGAGGCCGAGACAGGGGGATCACGAGGTCAGGAGATCGAGACCATCCTGGCTAACACAGTGAAACCCCGTGTCTACTAAAAAAATACCAAAAAAAAAAAAACTAGCCGGGCGTGGTGGCGGGCGCCTGTAGTCCCAGCTACTTGGGAGGCTGAGGCAGGAGAATGGCGTAAACCCGGGAGACGGAGCTTGCAGTGAGCTGAGATCCGGCCACCGCACTCCATCCTGGGTGACAGAGTGAGACTCCGTCTCAAAAAAAAAAAAAAGAGTACAAAGAAATAAAGTAGACTAAGATCTGGATGTGATATTTTATAAGTTTCTGACAAATTAAAATAGTGTTTTAAAAGCCAGTCATATTCAAAGAACTACAGAGAAAATGGGAGGAAGAAAAATGCTTTTGCAATAAACTTAGGGCGCCATTTAAAGAAGTTTGACATCAAAAAGAAAGCAAGGGTAATAGATGGGTTACTTAAGTGTCATGTACAAATCTCTTCCTTTTTTTTCAAAATTGAATTTTTTTTGTAATGTCTATAATCCTGTGTCTGATTTGCAAATTTGGATGTAAAATAAGAATCACTTGAACACAGTTGCAGAGTTTGATCAGAGAAGCAGAGTGAAAAGCAATAAGGATGATTACAGTAATTAGACCATATGCAATTGTGGAAGCAGGGTGTCAGGTCCTGGGGTCTGGGTCCAACACATGCTGAAGTCCAGAAGGAGAGGGTGGATGAGCAGAAAGAACATTCGGGGGCTGTAGGCAGGTGAATATGGTTTTATTCAGCAGCAGCTTTTATTAACAGCTTTCTCACACTAGCTCTCTCACACTGGCCACCCTGTCTTGGCTGCTTGAGCTGGCGGCTCCCACACACAGCTGTACAGCCAGCTCTCCCTTGCCTTCAGGGTCAGCAGTTTAACTCTTTTTCTCTCGGGGCACGAGCAAGCCAAGCTGTGTCCTGGCTCTCTCCTGTCCATCTGCAAGACTGACAGTTTTCGCTCTCTCTCTTTCTCTGGGCACCAGCGCACCCACCACCATGTTGAGCCAAGCTGAGCCCCAACAGCCCTGTACAGCATTAGCAGGGCAAATATACCTTTATACCAAGTATAGAGCCAAGTATGAACTTACACAAACAGATTATATAACAAGTGGAGGTGTGCACCTGCATGCCAAACTCGCTGAGTCATGCAGTCCTGGATATCCACTTCGGCTTATTCCTTGACCAAAGCACATCCATGTACCTTACACTCCACCCCTTAGGCTGAGGGAGACTTAGGTCTTGGGCACACAGGTTTGATACTCAGGTTTTGCACACAGGCCTGACATATAAACTTTGGGCATGCAGGCCTGATACATAAACAGGCTTGACACATAAGCCTGACACACAAGCTTTGGGCATGCAGGCCCAATACATACATAAGCTTTTGGGCACTCAAGCCCATTATATACATAAGCTTTGATGAACTGCCCAGCTATTGGTGCAGATCATCATAGGTTGTCACATCCTTGGTGATTACCAGTCACACTGCCCTGAGTTTAGCTTATTAGCTGCCTTGCCCACACCAGGTTTCAAACCACATGGTGTTAGTACTAGGCTGGACTGCACCAGCAGTCCAGGCAGCAGTAGCACCCCAGCTAGATCTAGCTGTGTGCCATGCCCTATTAGGAATGAGGGGATGCCCTTCCTAATGGTGAAGTCTCAGGGTTTAGGAGTGCCTCAGGCCCCATGGCCTTATCTTGCATTAGGACTACAGGTCCCAAGACCTCTTGCAACTTTGCTGCTAAGGGCTTTGTACTTAGCATACTTCACTGTTTCAAGTAGGCACCCCACTTCGCTAAAGTGGATGTCTGTGCTGTCTCTGTCCAGGGAGTCATTACCCATGAATGCACCTATCCCACTATTAATAACTGCTTCTCTATTAGTAAGCACCAGAGCTCAGCTCCCGTCCACAGTTGGGACTAACAGCCCACTGGCGCTTCCAAGTGCTCCATGCACTGCTATAGGCCCTAGCCAAAATTATCTGTGGTTACATGCACATTCAGTGTAAATGAGCACCCTGGTTTACTACCCAGAAAGGCTGTCTCAGCCTCATCACCCCAATCCCAGGCAAGAGGGACACTGCCACTTTTAAACCTGCAAGAGAATCAGAGGTTAACATAACATTATTAACAAAACCACAACATACGGTGGGGCCTATACAGTAGCCCTGCAGCAACACTGTGAAAGTCCATTGTCGCTGTCCCATGAAAGCAAACTGTTACTTGCTCTCTGGAGCATTGTCAGTTGACAAGAATGCATTAGCCAAGTCCACCACACAGTGGCACTGCCAAGTTCCGTTGTCAAGTGGTCTATTAAGTCTGTGATAGATGACACAGCTGCCAAGCCATGCAAAACATCCACCCCAGAATGTCTTCAGGTATGGATGGGAGAGACATACACAGCGCATAAGCGGAAAAGCCAAGCGGCTGATGCCAAGATGCAGAGATACAGGTTTCACTTTCACTGACCAGTCTTCATAGTTGTCAATAAATGCAGCTCTGCCCAGAAACTTATCCAGGGGTCAGGGACCAGTGGATTGCCAAGTCCAAATGTGGCTCCCATTGTCCAGTGCCCTCCAAGTTGGGCATCTCGGCCAGTTCTCTTATCAAACAGAAAAGGCTTTACACTTCCACCAACTGCAGCAGGTACTCTTTGAACTGGAATGCTTGAGCGGGACTGGGTTGCTCAGCAAGGTCTTTCTCCCAAATGACTTGCACTAAGTCTGTGCACGACTGCCGACATTACTTGCTTCACTCTCTCAACTCAGCAGGGGCACAGGCACCAAAGGAAGGGTGCTCCACCACAGCAGGGGGTCTCTGGGCCTACTCGTGGGGCCCAGTAGCTGCTCATGATCTATTTTGTGGTGAATCACTGGGCAAGCCTGCCATGGAGGTTCTTCCTCCTCCCTGCACTGAGTCCCACAGGAACTGGGCATGAACTTCCCACGGCACAATTACAAACACTCATCTGACTCTGCCAGCAAAGGCATGCTTCTTCTCAGTGCTGTGCACTTCCAGGTGCTTCAGTGCCTTCTCCATACTCACAGGAGACCCACCCACTGCCTCCCATGTTTCCACTGGAGCCCATCTTCACAGCACAGCCACCACCGGGTATCACAGCCCACGCTGTGGCCACAAAGCCAACCCAGGAGCCCTCAGGGACTGGGGCCTACTCACCTCATCCCATTCTCATCACCAATTGTCAGGTCCCGGGATCCAGGTCCAGCCCATGCTGAAGTCCAGAGGGAGTTGGTGGATGAGCAGAAAGAACACTTGGGGGCCATAGGCAGGTGAATATGATTTTATTCAGCAGCAGCTTTTATTAATAGCTTTCTCACACTAGCTCTCACACTGTTCGCCCTGTCTCAGCTGCGTGAGCCAGTGGCTCCCAAAAACAGCTGTGTATCTGGCTCTCCCTTGCCTTCAGGGTCAGCAGCTTAACTCTTTCTCTCTGGGCATGAGCAAGCCAAGCTGTGTGCTGGCTCCCTCCTGTCCGTCTGCAAGACAGACAGCTTTGGCTCTCTCTTTTTCTCTGGGCACCAGCATGCCCGCCATGTTAAGCCATGTTGAGCCGAGTGGAGTCCCAAGAGCCCCTGTAGAACGTTAGCAGGGCAGTTATACCTTTTACAGACAATAGTGGCTTAGAGTGAAGTATAAACTTACATAAACAGGTTATATAACAAGTGGAGGTGTGCGCCTGCATGCCAAACTCACTGAGTCATGCAGGCCTGGATATTCACCTTGGCCTGTTTCTTGACCAAAGAACATCCATGTACCTTACACAGGGGAAGAAATCTATAGAAGGCTATTGTCTCTGCACTTATGGCAGCCTGAAATCACTGTAGATATTCAGGGCCCACAGTTGGAAAGAAGAGGTGTATGTGGTGTGGGGGAAAGCAAGGACAAACTGGAACCTGCAAGGATTAACTTGAATATCTAGGACAAACTAAATCCCATGAAGACTTACTGGAACCTGCGTCTGTCTCTTACTGCCTCCGACCTAGAGAAAGAGCTGACATCCATAGTGATGGACATGCACACACAACTGACCTAGGACTTGGAGAAGTTGAAGAAGGAGCTCTTGTCAGAGTTGGAGTTGTTGCAGGTCCTGCTGCTGCCCCACACCAACAAGGTGTGCCAGTGGATCAGTGCCAGTGTACACCAGTGGCAACAGTGCCTGGTCCTACCAAACTTCAGAATATAGTATCTGTTGCTTCACTCCCACTTCCCAAGCCCTGTCCAAATTTTCCTCCTGGTCCAGTCTCAGAACCATATTGGGAAGGCAATTCCAGGAAACTATGTTTCTAGCTTAGCTAAGTTGGCAAAGCCACTTCAACAACTGTGAGACAAACACAGACCAGTAGAATGTGACTGGTCACTATTAGAGAAAAGGATAACACACAGTAGAGAAAAAAGAAAGAATCCCAAACCAAAAAACGTATGGGTCATTCTGCGCATCAGTTATGGACAAGGACTTCTCAGTGTTTGGTGCTCACATTCAACAAAAGCTGTGTCCAAGAAGGACTCATTTAACCAGTATCATGTACCCCAACAATCCTGAGTGTCTATGTCCACAATGTTCAGCAGAGGAGAAGAGGAAGAAACAGTAAGCATGGAGTTACTGGCAGCATTTTGGAATGCTTCTGGTCACCGTGAATTTTGGTCACTGACCTCTGACTTCTGAAATAAGCCATCCAACACTGAACCTTCCACCCAGCTTTTCAAAGAGGGTGAGTGTTCCCTTATTTTTAAAGCAACCATTGGTGAAATAAAGGTGACACATAAATTAGATTCACTGTATAGGCTTTGGTAAAAGTCGTGATTTGTTTCCAAAGCTTCAGATAGAAATGAATCCCAGTGTGACACATGGATATCTTTTCAGTTTAAAAGCAAAGTTTCAGAGATGAAAACTTCGGCTTCTGTGCTCTCACCCACCCCTCTGAGGAATATGAAATAGCTAGGGGCCCATGGATAAAACAGAAAAGCAGTGGAGAATAGCTTGAAGGCACCAGGAGGCTGGACAGATGGCTGTAAAGATATTCTGCTTATTTTATGGGGCAAGCCATGCTTTGAGCATTTTCCAAAGGGGAAAGAAAGGTGAGCAACTTTATTTATCACAAAACAGTTGATTTTTTACTTACTTTACTTACAAATGACTATGGTTTGAATATTTGTCCCCTCCAAAACTCACGTTGAAATTTAATCCCCAGTGTGGCAGTATCAAGAGGTGGAGTCTTGGGGCTTTTAAGAGGTGATAGGTCATAAAGGCTCTGCCCTCATGAATGGACTAATCCATCCATGGATTAATGGGTCAATAGATTAATGAGTTATCATGGCAGTGGTACTAGTGACTTCATAAGAAGAGGAAGAGAGACCCAAGCTAGGATACTCAGCCCCCTCACCCTGTGATGCTCTGTGCTGTCTAGGAAGTTTGCAGAGAATCCCCACCAGCTAGAGGGTCCTCACCAGATGCAGTCCCTTGACCTTGGGCTTTTCAGCCTCCATAACCATATGACATAAATTCCTTTTCTTTATAAATTACACAGTTTTAGATATCTATTATAAGCAACAGAAAACAGACTAAGACAAGAATGTTTGATGAAAAGCTATGCCTTTTAAATTTTGACTGGCATTAAGTTATATAGATAGAACATAGTAACCTAGCTCAACAGACCACACATGATTTAAATTTATTACTTTTCTTCTCCATAGATTAAGTTAAATAAAAAGAAATATTAATTTAGCTACTGAAGTTTTGCATCTAAAACCTTCTTTGTGAAATTCTGGCTAATCTCTTTTAAAGAGTAATAGAAAATCATGGGCTTTATTTTGAAGAGCCAGTGTTCTTCAGCATTGTGGTAATAATAATAACTAATATTATTTAGGATTTGCTACATGCTAGGTATTAATCAACTATTTTACATGTATTATTGAATCCTTTTAACACCTCTAGGCTATCAGTATGATTATTCCCACTTAAAGATGAAGAAACTGGAGCACAGAAAGGTTGTGACTTGTGTAAAGACACACAGTAAGTTCCAGAGCTACAGTTCAAACCCAGTCTACATCACTGCATTCCTACAAAATTCACACTGATCAGTAGGGAGAAATCACTTCAGCAAAAGATGTCTGAACAGGAATGGTTAGTGCAGCATCTTTTATAAGGGTTTAACATTTGAAAAAGCTTATCTGTCTATCTATCAATAAGGGACTGGTTAAACTGATGAAGTTAATCTATTCAGTGGGCTAGTTTTGCATCTGTTAGGAGTTATATTACAGAGATGTACAGACAGTGTGATCCAATTTTAGTAAACATATTTACCAGTATTCATATACATTAAAAAGTCTGGAAAATTATACAGTAAAAATACTAACAATGATCATTGTGAAGTGGTAGGATTCTAGGTAATTTAAAATTTGTCCCAATTTTTCCTACAATAATCATGTAATAAAGAATAGAATAAAGTCTTTAAAACTCACACTACTGTTCTTTCACTGAGAAACACTGCTTCTCTTTTGAGTTGCAGACTGGAAATCAGCCCTGACTGCACTCAAGTGCTCTGTGACCTTGGACAAGTCACTTACCCTCTCTGGGTCTCCTGTTTCACATATATAATAAGAACGTGATTTAATTTTGCAGGTTCCTTTGTGTTCTAACATTCTTTGACTTAATGGAGCTGATTCTTAGCAAAGTTCTTTTTAAAAAAGAACAAATAGTGTGTGGAGGTTTAAATGTTGATAAATGGTTTCTTCACACTTTATCTGTTTTCTTCAGCATGTGAAGTTATTATTTCCATTATTCCCTTCCCATGAGTCCTTTAAGAAGGGAAAGCTGGCTTTTTGCTCTCACTGGGGATGGCGGAGGGAGGTACCCTGCTGAGGGGAAGGGGGATGCCTGAGACCTGGACTTCCTTGGGAGTCTGCTGTGGAGTCGAAGGAAAACCAAGATTTCATTTTCAAGATGAAAGTCCGTCAGACTCAGCTGTGGTTTTACCTAGCACTCCTCAGACCTCTGCAAATCCATCATGTCCCTATACAAATAGTTCGCGAAAACAACCTATGAGTGCAACTCTTAGAGAAAGATTAAGGAAAGCAAGATCTTCATTTAATTCCTGTTATAATGTGGTGAAACTTCTTAAAGTAGAGAATGAAGAAAACAATCAGACTTTTCAGAGAAACCAGCATCTTCCACAGAGGAAAACTGTTTGGAATTTCAAGAAAGTTTTAAACACATAGACAGTGAATTTGAAGAAAATACAAATTTGAAAAATACTTTAAAGAATTTCAATGTCTGTGAATCTCAGTCACTTGACTCTGGGTCATGCAGTGCTCTCCAAAATGAGTTTGTGAATGAGAATCTTTCTAAACAAAGATTAAACAATGAAAAAGGCAAATTGGTGAAGCAGGTTCAGGAGAAAGAAGACCTTCTTCAGAGGCTAAAACTATTCAAACTGTATGATAAAGAATGATCTATCGGCCGGGCGTGGTGGCTCAAGCCTGTAATCCCAGCACTTTGGGAGGCCGAGACGGTGGATCGCGAGGTCAGGAGATCGAGACCAACCTAGCTAACACGGCGAAACCCCGTCTCTACTAAAAAATACAAAAAACTAGCGGGCGAGTTGGCGGGCGCCTGTAGTCCCAGCTACTTGGGAGGCTGAGGCAGGAGAATGGCATAAACCCGGGAGGCGGAGCTTGCAGTGAGCTGAGATCCGGCCACTGCACTCCAGCCTGGGCGACAGAGCGAGACTCCGTCTCAAAAAAAAAAAAAAAAAAAAAAAAGAATGATCTATCTCCATTACAATGTTAATAAAGAAGTGGAAAAGCGGTAGCCAGCTGTTGCTTTGAGTTGCAGTCACCTGTGTCTGAAGAGAACAAGGAACTAAGGCTTACTCAATTTATAGACTACTATGGGTTAGAAGATAAATTGCTACACTATAACAGAAGTGAAGAATAATTTACACATGTTTAATTCCTGATTTTTGCTCCAGAATATCTTTGAGAATGATAACTTAATTAAAAGATACTTACTCGTTTTAAAGGGAAGATAGAAACCATTAGGGCTCAGAGGAAGGTATCCCAGTGAACATCAATTAAGGGCACTCTAATACTCTAATATATAAATTATAAACTAAGTTCTAAAAGGAAAATTAGTATTTTGGATAGATTTGACAAAGAAAATTTGACATTTAAATCATGTTTAAAAAGTCATTTGGGCAGTTCTGGAAACTAGTTTTAATACAATTGTTTTATTGTGGCCAAAAGTTTTATTTTAAATGTTAAAAAAAAAAAATTGTCCAATCTAGTGAATGTCTAAACCTAAAGTTTAAAAATTGCTGCCTCTCTCCTAAGTTTATGCACCTTGTTTACATCCATCTACCACATATTTCCATCTGATAATCTAGCAGGTAATTAAACCCATATGTCCAAAACTAAAAAAAAAAAAAAAAAAAAAAAAAAAAGGAACGTTAATGTTAATGCATTTCACCAGAAATGTGTCACATCACTCTGGGAAAATAAATGCCTTTTCCCAGAAAGACACTTTGTGACCAATACATTAACAGAGTGTGTTTGTTTGTTTGTTTTTGCCATATGTTGAAACAACACACGTCACAACCCAAGCAAAATAAGAAACAAAAGCAAACTATTCAAACACAATCCCCATTAGCCGTCCTTACTCCAGATTCTTGGCTTTGTTCCTAGGATCGCCTTTTACCTATATATCTGATTAATTATAATAATAATGATAAATACTAGCCTTTGTTTTACAGATATCCAGAGGGCCATTTAAAATATTCAAGACATAGTGAATGATGCTGAGCAGAGGAGGGCAACGAGAAAGAGGAGATTTTTTTTTTAGAAAGTGGGTGGCTGGCTCGGTTGGCTCACTACCTGTCTAGGAATTAACCCAGGCATGGAGGCTGTACTTACAGGAGCGTGTGTCCTTGCATGGCCTTTGCCAAGAGGCTCTCAGGTGCCTTCTGCTGTCGAGTTGGCCCTCACGCCGCCTCTGCCTGAGGGTTCTGGCTTTGCACCCAACTCTCCTGGCCAGCGCCTTCCAAATGCACTTTTCACAAATGGCTGTTTCTCACCATTTGTGGGATGATGTGATTCTAGGAGGTAATGTGAAGTCTGAGGGGTGATGTGGGGTAAAGTGGAGCTTGGAGAGGGGGACTGGCGTGGGGCATGTGTAGAGCCTGAGAGGTAATATACAGATTAGGGAATTGTGAAGGGGGGTCTGTGGGATAGGGGTGGAATGATGTGCAGTTTGCTGGGGTGAGGGGTGGGTGGGAATGTGCAGCCTGTGAGTTGCTGTGTCCCCAAGACCTACTCTTCACTATATGAGCATAGTCCCGGCACGACCCAAACCTTGGTGTCTCCTGCACCCCAGGAGGCCTTAGCTCCAGTCAGGGGAATGGCAGAAAGCTTTCGTGCAGTTTCCTAGTCACGTTTTTAACTTGCCTCCTTTCGATAAACTGAAAAAATCTGCCCTCAGTGAAGAAATGCTGTATTTTCTGTTATCCTTATCAACCGGAATAGTCTTTCAGCAATATATATTTATTATGAAATCAGAAGCTATTTTTCAACAAATGTGAATATTGAGTATGTACTCCGCCCGCCAAAACACACACCGGAGAAAGATCTCCCTAGAATCAATGGTCTGGAATCTTTTCACCTGTCTCACACTCCATGCCCTCTTCCATTTTTCACCCCCTAGCAGCCTCTTAGATTATGTATTCACCTTGGAACTATGATTCTGGGATCTTGCCCATTTATGTCTGCTTGCTAGCTGTGTGGCAAGTAAATCACCAAACTACTCTGAACTAAAAACATCAACCTCATAGAGTCTATTCATTTATTCACTCACTCAACGCATGTTTACTGAGTACCTACTCCTGTTGAACCCTAGGCTGGGTGCTGGTAATAACGTCAGTGAACAAGGCAGATGCTTTCCTTACTCTCATGAAATTGGTCACCCAACGGGGGAGCCAGACAATATACCAATAAATACAAAACTGGTGGTATGTATGTCAATGTAAAGAACATGGTAAAACTAGAAAGAATACAAAGACTTCTAATTTAGGATGTAGGTCATGGGAGGCCACTCCAAGGAAGGGACATGAAAGCTGAACCTGAAGGATAAATAAGAATGAGCCAGGTGAAAGATGATGGGCAGTGATTCCAAGCTGGGATATTTTCATATATTGCAAAAGAGGCCATGTGACTAGATGGTGAGGAGTGAGGAGAACAGAGGCTCCAGTAGTTTGAAGAGTTAAGCAGGAGATAGATTAGGCAAAGCTTTGAAGGCCATGCTAAGAATTTTAAATCAAGTCCTAGGGTACAGTGGAAAGCCACTGTATTATTTTTTATCACTAACATGATCTGATGTAGGTTTAGGGAAGACTAATTTGGCTAATATGAAGATAACAGATGGGAGGGAATCAGGCATGAGTGCAGGAGCCTAGTAAGGAGCTATTGCAGGTGTTTAGGGAAAAGCTGATGATAGCAGTTTGGTTATGAGTGGCAACAGTGGAAGTGGTAAGTAACCAGATTCAGAGCATATTTTGAAGGAAGGGCACACAGGATATGCTGACATATTATATGTGGGGCTGAGAAAGAAGAAGGTATCAAGAATGGCGTCTTAGTCTGTTTGGGCTGCTGCAACAAAATATAGACTGGCTGGCTTAAACAACACAAATTTATTTTCTTACAGTTCTAGAGGCTGGAAGTCTAAGGTCAGGATGCCAGTGTCCTCAGGTTCTGGTGAGAGTCGTCTTCCTTGCTTGCAGTTGGCTGCCTTCTCTATGTGTACTCACTGGCCTTTCCTTTCACATTCCAGTGGAAAGAAAGAGTGGGGAGGGAGATAAGGAAGGGGAGAGAGAGAGAAAATATCCGCCTCCCAGATTCAAGTGATTCTCCTACCTCAGCCTGCTGAGTAGCTGAGATTACAGGGATGTGCCAACATGCCCAGCTAATTTTTGTATTTTTAGTAGAGACAGGGTTTCACCATGTTGGTTGGCCAGGCTGGCCTCAAACTCCTGACCTCAGGTGATCCACCCGCCTCAGCCTCCCAAAGTGCTGGGATTACAGGCATGAGCCACCATGCCTGGTCAATCTTCCTCTTCTTATAAGGTTATCAGGCAACCAATTCTATTGGATTAGGACCCTACCCTGTGACCTCTTTTAACCTTAATTATTGCCTAAAAGCTGAATCTATAAATGCAGTCACATTGAGGATTACAACTTCAACATAGGAATTTGAGGCAGGGCACAATTAAGTCCATTGCAGATGGCAACTAGGTCTCTGGCTGTGAGAGTGAGGATTCAGGGAGGAGCAGTTTTAAGACATTGCTCTGTATTAGTTTGTTCTTGCACTGCTATAAAGAAATACCTGAGACTGGGTAATTTATAAAGAAAAGAGGTTTAATTGACTCAGCTACACAGGCTGTAGAGGAAGCATGACTTGGAGGTTTCAGGAAACTTACAATTATGGTAGAAGGGGAAGCAGGTACATCTTCACACAGCCAGAGCAGGAGGAAGACAGGAGAGGTGCTACACTTTTTTTTTTTTTTTTTTTTTGAGACGGAATCTCACTCTGTCACCCAGGCTGGAGTGCAGTGGCACCATCTTGGCTCACTGCAACCTCCGCCTCCCAGGTTCAAGCAATTCTCCTGCCTCAGCCTCCTGAGTAGCTGGGATTACAGGCACACACCACCATGCCCAGCTAATTTTTGTATTTTTAGTAGAGACAGGGTTTCACCATGTTGGTCAGGCTGTTCTCGAACTCCTGACCTCGTGATCTGCCTGCTTTGGCCTCCCAAAGTGCTGGGATTACAGGCATGAGCCACCATGCCCAGCCAATGCTACACTTTTAAACAGCCAGATCTCATGATTACTCACTATCATTAGAACAAAACCAAAGGGGAAATCTGCCCCTATGATCTAATCACCTCCCACCAGGCCCCATCTCCAACACTGGGGACTACAATTTGATATGCATTTATAGTATCAATTGCTGCATACCAAGTTCTTTCTGTTTTGGGCCTTTGTAATAGTCACAATGTCAGGTACTACTGGTGCCAAATGTGGTATTATGCACTGAGCTGCCTACAATCAATGGTAAGTCTCCAAGAAACCAAGGTCTTGTGCACAGGCCAGATGGGGTTATTGAATGGAGAAATAGTCCCATGAAACACTTTGGCTTCCTTAAGCTCAGCAATGATGGCAATTATTTTTTTTTGTCCCCTAGGCAGCTGATATTGTTTTTTGGGAAACAACAGTATTAGGTGTTGGTCATCAGGTGGTCCATGGTCTTCTATATTTCCCACTAAGATGGCCATAACAATTGCAATTCCTGTCAGGGCTTGGGGGCAAAGGCAAGTGGGGGTACACATGGAAAACACATCAGTACCAATATTTCATTCAGTAGTGGGGCCATGACAATGGAGGTTAGTAGGAGCCCAAAATCAGAGAATACGATCTGTTTTCTCCTCATCTTGATGCAAGGGTTTGTGGGGATCACAGTCACCTGTGTACTGGTATCTAAAAGGGCTAAGAAGTGCAATTGCTCTCCACTTTTCAGTTGAACTCTAACCTTGGCATAGGGCCTCTGGGTCGCCTGGGTACAGAAGGATCTTGTTTATAACCCCTAATCTTTGGATCTTTGTTTGTAACCCCTAATCTTATTTATATTTGAAAGCTGAGTGTCAGAGCAAAAGTTGCTCAGGATCTCTGATTTGTCTCCAAATCCACCAGAAGAGGTGGAACGCCATCACTGTGCAGACTCTAGCGGGACCACTTATCAAATTCCCATGGCCTGGTACTTGGCCTTGAGTTTCTTAGTGGGGAGCCCATCAATCTGCTTTCGTGGTTCCATTATTGAGTAATCAGACTCAGAGATCCCTTTGGGAAGGCCCTTGCCCAGATAGTCCAGAAGAGGCACTCAAGTACTATTTTTATGCTCCTTTTTTGGAGGGGAGGGGTCAAATTTTGCTATTTTATCAGAAGCCACTTTTTCTGTTCCTGAGAATTTCTCAGTTAAGATCTGGATCACGTAGCAGATTGATGGACTTGACCTCAGGAGGTGGCTTAATTGGGCTTGACAACAAGCAGGAGCAGCACGAACAAACCTATAATCTAAGTCTGGTTAATCTTCTCATCTACTGTTCCCACTTCCTCATACTAGACCCAAGAAACCACCAGGAGGGCTGCAGGACCTCCATAGCCTCTGCGAAGTGGTTGAGACATGTATTTCAGTAACTAGGTACTCATGATGTGTGGACCAAATCTGTCAGAGACCAAATAGTACCCAGCTGAGAAATGAGATGGTCGTTAGTATACATACAGTCTCATCTCCCCACCTTGCTCCTCCTCCTCAGAGAAAGTGGCCACTATCAAGGCACTATGGAGGAGGAGGTCTGTAGTGATGTACCCCTCAAGGAGCCACTTTCCTTTATGAAGTTTATTTAACAAGATTATCTTTTTCATAATGGAAGCAAACTAGCCAAGTCTCTATGGTTTCTTCCTCTAAGCAAGTCTTCCTTCTGGCTTGGCTGCTGGGCACTGACCCTATCTAGTGAGATCACTGGACAAAGTGATTCTAAAGAGCTCTACATTATTTTTATTAGAAGCATGAGTCTCAGTAACATGCTGCATGGCATGTTGTCCATAAGCCCCAGGGAACTGCTTAGATCTAGGAATAGTTTTGGGGTAAAGTCAGTTTGCAGGGTCTCCAATGACTTCTGGACCCATCATCAGAGAACAGTGTCCAGGGAATTGTTTCTGTGGCTTCTTAGAGCCCCTCTGCTGGATCTCTAATTTGATCCACTAGTTTATCTCAGCCGAGGTGATGGGGATAAACAGGAGGATCAATGGTTACCTTGGAACCAAAAGCTTTTATGAACCATTTTCTATCATCCTCCAAGTATACCCTGTGACTTACAATAGCAATTCCTGAGACCCATTGGCATGGCTGGTAAAGTGCCACGTGAGGTCTGCTAGTACTTCCCAGGACTCACTGGCAGAGTGCCCGGTTAGACCTCTGACTCTGGCAAATGATCCATTAGCATCCTCCAGGAGTGCCCTGCAAGGTCTGCTTACACCCATCATTGGTGAATTGCCCCACGAAATTTTCAGGCTCTTTGCTCTTCAAAAACGGCATTATTCATAATCAACTACCCAGCTTGCCATTCCAATTTTTCAAGAGCTCCGCTGAACTAGAGAGAGCTGAGCTGCTGGGTGTCGGAGTAGTTGATTAAGATAAGTCAAAATAAAAGTTACAGTCAGGCTTTAATCACTTCCTTTGATAGTATAAGGAAGGGACTGAACCAGAAAAGTACCAACTCCTCCATTATTCCATTTTACCACATGGAGTGGCTCCAACAGGGGTCTGATGGATTAGCACAGATGCAGGGCATCATCATCTCACTGTTAAGGGAGCCCTGAACAAAAAGGCTTCTGCCATTTTATGAACCCAGGGGCAGGAGAGGTGACAGGGAAGGGCTAGGAGTAGAAAAGTACTGAGTACTGAGTCAGCGTGGAGAAAAAATATTTTTAGGCACCCCCCAACTCCCACCATGGCAAAAAGAGGTATTAGCCCAGGTGCTTGAGAAAGACTTCTGCCAAAGGCTCCTGAGAAGGTGGACTCCGAATGGAGGCATCTGGTCTAGGAATGCAGACATGTGTGAGAGCATGATCAATTAGGGATGTCTGAGTCCTTGACTGCAACTCCATTCACAGCCTGCAATGCACTGGCTGTGCATCAAGTCTGATGTGGGGAGGGCACATCCCCCCATGACCCCTGCCAGGTAAAGCTTTTGTAATTGCCTATAGCGAGGCCTGAAAGATCACCCATAGGTTTTTGGCCAAGAGTTGAATTCACTCTCTCCAGTGGTCCTAGCACTTCCTATGAGAGGTCTTGCTGTCATTGTCTCTAAAAGCATGAAACAAAGGAAGTCAGAGCTCCACCCCTTTGGAATGCAGCTACTGTGGGGCTGGGTATTTCTAGTTTCCATTACAGAAATACTGAATCCACCCTTGCCCTCACCACACCCACACAGGGCACTCAGGAGAAGGGGAGGCAGGGCTGTGGTTTCTGGCCTGCTGTGGCACTAGAAGGTTCATAGCAGTGAGTCTGATGGGCTTTCTGGGTGTCAGACCAGACAGAAGAACCAAAGCCAGTCACCATCATCAGTAGTATTCTAGCTCTGGAGCTTACGTGTTCACCAGTGACAGTGTCTGCCCAAATCTTCCTTCTGGCTCAGCTGCTGGGCATTGACCCTACCTAGTGAAAGCTTAGGACACACCTATCCCTGGAATACTGGGCAAATTCTCCCAGCTCAGGAGAGTGGTGGGCTCTTTTTGGTTCTTCCGCTTTTTTCAATTCTATCTGTTATGGTTAGTGTCAGGCCTCTGAGCCCAAGCTAAGCCATCGTGTCCCCTGTGATCTGTACGTATATATATGTCCAGATGGCCTGAAGAAAGTGAAGAATCACAAAAGAAGTGAAAATGGCCAGTTCCTGCCTTAACTGATGACATTCCACCATTGTGATTTGTTCCTGCCCCACCTGAACTGAGTGATTAACCTTGTGAAATTCTTTCTCCTGGCTCAAAACCTCCTCCACTGAGCACCTTGTGACTCCTGCCCCTGTCTGTAAGAGAAAAGCCCCCTTGGATTGTAATTTTCCACTACCTACCCAAATCCTATAAAACAGTCCCACCCCTGTCTCCCTTCGCTGACTCTCTTTTTGGACTCAGCCTGCCTGCACCCAGGTGAAATAAACAACAAAGCCTGTTAATGGTCTCTTCACACGGACGCGTGTGACATTGGTGCTGAAGACCCGAGTCAGAGGGACTCCTTCGGGAGACCAGTCCCTTGTCCTCACCCTCACTCTGTGAAGAGATCCACCTATGACCTCAGGTCCTCAGACCAACCAGCATAAGGAACATCTCACCAATTTCAAATTGGGTAAGCGGTCTTTTCACTCTCTTCTCCAGCCTCTCTCACTACCCTTCAATCTCCCTGTCCTTCCAATTCCAGTTCTTTTTCCTCTCTAGTAGAGACAAAGAGACACATTTTATCCGTGGACCCAAAACTCTGGCGCTGGTCACGGACTCCGGAAGACAGTCTTCCCTTGGTGTTTAATCACTGCAGGGGCACCTGCCTGATTATTCACCCACATTCCATTGGTGTCTGATCACTGCAAGGACGCCTGCCTTGGTCAATCACCCACATTCCCTTGGTGGCAAGTCAGTTGTGGGGACACCTGCTTTGGCTGCTTACTCACATTGCAGCCCAGGGCTGCTCCCCACCCCCTTCTCCGTATCTCTACCCTTCTCTTTAAAGTTGCCTCCTTCACTGTGAGCAACCTTCCACCCTCCATTCCTCCTTCTTCTCCCTTAGCCTGCGTTCTCAAAAACTTAAAACCTCTTCAACTCTTGCCTGACCTAAAATCTAAGTGTCTTATTTTCTTCTGCAACACCGTTTGGCCCCAATACAAACTCAACCATGGTTCTAAATGGCCAGAAAACGGCACTTTTGATTTCTCCATCCTACACAATTTAGATAATTTTTGTCAAAAAATGGGCAAATGGTCTGAGGTGCCTTATGTCTAGGCATTTTTCATACTTCGTTCCCTCCCTAGTCTATGTTCCCAATGTGACTTGTCCCAAATCCTCCTTCTTTCCCCTGCCTGTCCCTTCAGTCCCAACCCCAAGCGTCGCTAAGTCTTGTGAATCTTCCTTTTCTATTGACCCATCTGACCTCTCACCTCCTCCCCAGACTGCTCCTCCTCAGGTCGCTCCCCTCCAGGCTGAATCAGGCTCCAACTCTTCTTCAGCCTCTGCTCCCCCACCCTATAACCCTTCTATTACCTCCCCTCCTCACACCTGGTCTGGTTTACAGTTTCATTCTGTGACTACCTCTCCCACCTGCCCAACAGTTTCCTCTTAGAGAGGTGGCTGGAGCTGAAAGCATGGTCAGGTTACATGTGCCTTTCTCTCTCTCAGACCTTTCCCAAATCAGCCAGCATTTAGCTCTTTCTCATCAGACCCCAGTAAATGTATACAGGAATTCCAATACCTAACTCTGTCCTACAATTTAACCTGGAGTGACTTAAATGTCATCCTAACTTCTACCCTCTCCCCAGATGAACAGGAAAGAGTTTTCTCTAGCCCAATCTCATGCTGACAACCGCTGGCTCCATGAGCCAGACCTCCAGGAAGGCATTAGAGCAGTTCCCCGAGAGGATCCCCAATGGAACGATCAGGCAGATTCCCCAGGTATAGCTAGGTGAGATTACATGGTTTCCTGCCTAGTTGAAGGGCTTTAAAAGGCAGCTTACAAAGCTGTTAATTATGACAAACTTAAAGAAACTACCTAAGGTAAAGAAAACCCAGCCCAGTTCATGGCCTGCTTAGCAGCAACCCTTAGATGCTTTACCACCCTAGACCCAGAAGAGCCAGAGGCCACCTTATTCTTTTATCACCCAATCTGCTCCTGACATTAGGAAAAAACTCCAAAAGTTAGATTTCAGCCCTCAAACCCCACAACAGGACTTAATTAACCTCGCCTTCAGGTGTACAATAATAGAGAAGAGGCAGCCAAGCTACAATGCATCTCTTGAGTTACAGCTACTTGCTTCCACTGTAAGACAGCCCACAACCACGTCTCCAGCATACAAAAACTTCAGAACATCCAAGCCACAGCTCCCAGGGGCTCCTTCAAAACATCCCCATGGACCTTGCTTCAAATAGCAAAAGCCTGGCCACTGGGCCTCAGAATGCCCGCAGCCCCGGATTCCTCCTAAGCCCTGTCTGTGCGGGTCCCCACTGGAGGTCCAACTCACATTGCCACCGCTCCTAAAGCTCCTGGAGCCCAAACCCAGCGTTCCTTGGCTGGCTCCTTCCCAGATCTCCTCAGCTTAGCAGTTGAAGACTGACACTGCCCGATCGCTTCAGAAGCCCCCTGGACTATCACAGACGCCGAGCTTTGGGTAACTCTTACAGTGGAGGGTAAGTCTGTCCCCTGTTTAATCGACATGGGGGCTACCCACTCCACATTACCTTCTTTTCAAGGGCCTGTTTCCCTTGCCCCCATAACTGTTGTGGGTATTGATGGCCAAGCTTCAAAACCCCTTAAAACTCCCCCACTCTGGTGCCAACTTGGACAACATTCTTTTATGCACTCCTTTTTAGTTATCCCCACCTGCCCAGTTCCCTTATTAGGCTGAGACATTTTAACCAAAGTATCTGCTTCCCAGATTATTCCTGGACTACAGCCACATCTCATTGCCACCCTTCTTCCCAATCCAAAGCCTCCTTCACGTCTTCCTCTCGTATCCCCCAGCTTAACCCACAAGTATGGGACACCTCCACTCCCTCCCTGGCAGCTGATCAAATGCCCATTACTATCCCATTAAAATCTAATAACCCTTGCCCCGCTCAATGCCAGTATCCCATCCCACAACAGGCTTTAAGGGGATTAAAGCCTGTTATCACTTGCCTGTTACAGCATGGGCTTCTAAAACCTATAAACTCTCCTTACAATTCTTCCATTTTATCTGTTCAAAAACTGGACAAGTCTTACAGGTTAGTTCAGGACCTGCGCCTTATCAACCAAATTGTTTTGCCAATCCACCCTGTGGTGCCCAACCCATACACTCTTTTGTCCTCAATACCTTCCTCCACAACTCACTATTCCGTTCTTGATCTTAAGATGCTTTTTTCACTATTCCCCTACACCCCTCATCCCAGCCTCTCTTGCTTTTACCTGGACTGACCCTGACACCCATCATTCCCAGCAGCTTACCTGGGCTGTATTGCTGCAAGGCTTCAGGGACAGCCCTCATTACTTCAGCCAAGCTCTTTCTCATGATTTACTTTCTTTCCACCCCTCCACTTCTCACCTTATTCAATATATTGATGACCTTCTACTTTGTAGCACTTCCTTTGAATCTTCTCAACAAGACACCCTCCTGCTCCTTCACATTTATTCTCCAAGGGTTATCAGGTATCCCCCTCCAAAGCTCAAATTTCTTCTCCATCTGTTACCTACCTCAGTATAATTCTTCATAAAAACACACGTGCTCTCCCTGCCAATCATGTCTGCCTGATCTCTCAAACCCCAACCCCTTCTATAAAACAACAACTCCTTTCCTTCCTGGATACTTTTGCCTTTGGATACCTGGTTTTGCCATCCTAACGAAACCATTATATAAACTCACAAAAGAAAACCTAGCTGACCCCATAGATCCTAAATCCTTTCCCCACTCCTCTTTCCGATCCTTGAAGACAGCTTTAGAGACTGCTCCCATGCTAGCTCTCCCTGATTCATCTCAACCCTTTTCATTACACACAGCCAAAGTGCAGGGCTGTGCAGTCAGAATTCTTACACAAGGACTGGGACTGCGCCCCCTATAGCCTTTTTGTTCAAACAACTTGACCTTACTGTTTTAGGCTGGCCATCATGTCTCCGTGCAGTGGCTTGCCGCCGCCCTAATACTTTTAGAGGCCCTAAAAATCACAAACTATACTCAACTCACTCTCTATAGTTCTCATAACTTCTAAAATCTATTTTCTTCCTCCCACCTGACACATATACTTTCTGCTCCCCAGCTCCTTCAGCTATACTCACTCTTTGTTGAGTCTCCCACAATTACCATTGTTCCTGGACCAGACTTCCATCCGGCCTCCCACATTATTCCGGATACCACACCTGACCCCCATGACTGTATCTCTCTGATCCACCTGACATTCACTCCATTTCCCCATATTACTTTCTTTCCTGTTCCTCATCTTGATCACACTTGGTTTACTGATGGCAGTTCCACCAGGCCTAATCGCCCCTCACCAGCAAAGGCAGGCTATGCTATAGTATCTTCCACATCTATAATTGAGGCTACTGCTCTGCTCCCCCGCCCCCGCTACCTCTCAGCAAGCCGAACTCATAGCCTTAACTTGAGCCCTTACTCTTGCAAAAGCACTATGCATCAATATTTATACTGACTCTAAATATGCCTTCCATATCCTGCACCACCATGCTGTTATATGGGCAGAAAGAGGTTTCCTCACTACGCAAGGGTCCTCCATCATTAATGCCTCCTTAATAAAAACTCTTCTCAAGGCCACTTTACTTGCCAAGGAAGCTGGAGTCATTCACAGCAAGGGCCATCAAAAGGCATCAGATCCCATTGCTCAGGCAACACTTATGCTGATAAGGTAGCTAAAGAAGCAGCTAGCATTCCAACTTCTGTCCCTCACAGCTAGTTTTTCTCCTTTTCATCGGTCACTCCCACCTACTCCCCTACTGAAACTTCCACCTATCAATCTCTTCCCACACAAGGCAAATGGTTCTTAGACCAGGGAAAATATCTCCTTCCAGCCTCACAGGCCCATTCTATTCTGTTGTCATTTCATAACCTCTTCCATGTAGGTTACAAGCCGCTAGCCCACCTCTTAGAACCTCTCATTTCCTTTCCATCGTGGAAATCTATCCTCAAGAAAATCACTTCTCAGTGTTCCATCTGCTATTCTACTACTCAGGGATTGTTCAGGCTTCCTCCCTTCCCTACACATCAAGCTCGGGGATTCACCCCTGCCCAGGACTGACAAATTGATTTTACTCACATGCCCTGAGTCAGGAAACTAAAATTCCTCTTGGTCTGGGTAGACACTTTCACTGGATGGGTAGAGGCCTTTCCCACAGGGTCTGAAAAGGCCACCATGGTTATTTCTTCCCTTCTGTAAGATGTAATTCCTCAGTTTGGCATTCCCACCTCTATACAGTCCAATAACGGACCAGCCTTTACTAGTCAAATCACCCAAGCAGTTTCTCAGGCTCTTGGTATTCAGTGAAACCTTCATACCCCTTACCGTCCTGAATCTTCAGGAAAGGTAGAACGGACTAATGGTCTTTTAAATACACCTCACAAAGCTCAGCCTCCAACTTAAAAAGGAGGACTCTGTCAAGGATAGAGCCCCAACACTCACCAACCAAGCAAGTAATTATGCTGAACCCCCTTGAGCACTCTCTAATTGGATGTCCTGGGTCTTCCCAATTCTTAGTCATTTAATACCTGTTTTTCTCCTTCTCTTAATTCAGACCTTGTGTCTTCCATTTAGTTTCTCAATTCATACAAAACCGCATCCAGGCCATCACCAATCGTTCTATATGACAAATGCTCCTTTTAACAGCCCCACAATATCACCCCTTACCACAAAATCTTCCTTCAGCTTAATTTAACTCTCCCACTCTAGGTTCCCATGCCGCCTCTAATCCCGCTCAAAGCAGCCCTGAGAAACATTGCCCATTATCTCACCACGCCACCCCACCAAACATTTTTGCTGCCCCAACACTTCAATATTATTTTATGTTATTTTTCTTATTAATATAAGAAGGCAGGAATGTCAGGCCTCTGAGCTCAGGCTAAGCCATCATATCCCCTGTGACTTGCATGTATACGTCCAGATGGCCTGAAGCAAGTGAAGAATCACAAAAGTGGAAATGGCTTGTTCCTGCCTTAACTGATGACATTCCACCATTGTGATTTGTTCCTGCCCCGCCTTAACTGAGCCATTAACCTTGTGAAATTCATTCTCCTGGCTCAGAAGCTTCCCCACCAAACACCTTGTGACCCCCGCCCCTGCCCGCGAGAGAACCACCGCCTTTGACTGTAATTTTCCACTACCTACCCAAATCCTATAAAACGGCCCCACCCCTATCTCCCTTTGCTGACTCTCTTTCAGACTCAGCCCACCTGCATCAGGTGAAATAAACAGCCTTTTTGCTCACACAAAGCCTGTTTGGTGGTCTCTTCACATGGACGCGCATGAAATTTAGTCCCTTAATCATCATCATTGTGGAAGATAATGTTTATTAAACACCTACAGCATGGCGGTGATTTGTTTATGCGACCACCAGAGCTGGCGCCAGAGGAAGGCAAGTAGGCAAGATAAAAAGGAGACTTTATTACATAGCCAGTGTATAGAAAGAGGAGGCGAGGTTCACCAGTCTCCGGCAGCGGAGGCCGAGGAAGTCGCTCCGGCGTTCTCAGGCGAGGTTCCTAAGTCCGCGTATGAGGAGGGGCCGAGGTAGTTCGTGCCGCGCGCCTGCCGGGAGCAGCTTTTATGTCTTGGGCCTGGGAGTGTGGGGGGCGGTAGGCGGGATGCGGGCGGGTCGAGGGCCGTGCGGTGGGCGCAGCCAGGTAGGTTTCGGTTTCCTCAGTCGGATGTCATGCTGTGCCTGCACAGTTGACCTGTGCCTTCCCCGGCGCGGGAAAGTTGGTGATGAAGAACCCAGAAGTACGCCATCTTAGTCACCTTTGTTCTTTGTTTCCCTCTCCCTCCATCCAGACAGTCCAACCTTTTATTGATTATGATGATGGGGGCGTCGTTGTCTGTCCGGCTGCTTCCTGCTGTCAGGGGGCGTTGTCATGAGGGTCTATGGTTGGCACCTGGACGTAGGGATGTAGGAGCATCTGGTTGAAGGCGACACGGGTGATCTCTTGAACTTTGGCTCGGAGAAATTTGATTAAAATGGGGGCAAAGCATAGGATAAGACAGAGGATTAATATAGGAATGAGGAAGGGGAGCATTTGTTGTATTGCTGGTAGCACCTATATGGGTGGGCCTGGGGTTAGGGGGGTGTTGAAGTTTTTTAGTTCTATTTTAATTCTGTTTAGGGTTTGGATGTTTGTACCAACCAGGCCTGACTCATTTATGTAATAGCAACATTCTTCTCCTAAGAAAAGACATGTTCCTCTTTTCTCAGCTGTAAGAAGATCTAGTGCTCTCCTGTTCTGTGCTGCCACCTGAGCTACTGAAGTGATTTGACGTTGTAAAGAGGCTAGACTTTCAGCCGAAGCCTCTATGGCTTCTTGAATTTGGGCAGTTAGAGATCGAGTAGATTGTACGGAGTGGGCGAGTGCCCCAGTTCCAAGCCCTGACGCCACTAAGGAGGAGGCTAGAGAAATTCCAATGACTAAGGGAAGGAAGACGACCCGTTTTTGGAGATTATTAGGAGGAGAGTTAAATTGTAGGGTGAGTTCAGCCACTTCTGCTTTGCTATATAGAGTTAAGCTAGGTACTAGGGACACTGGGACGCAGAGGGATTGGTTGATGGATGCATGGTTAAGGACCTTGAAGAGAGTTTTATTACACCAGAAATAACCTCCAACGGGGGCTCTCTGGGTCTTATTGGGCGATTGGGTGTGCTTACACCAGGAGGAGTTTGGGGCAGAGTAGCAGAAGAAAGGATTGGATTTTCTGGGTTTTGGTATAGTGGGACATGGAGTAAGAACGGTTTTTGGAGGTGCCTAGAGTTAGTTGTAGCCTTGAAAGCAGTAGGTAAGGGGACTGCCACTAAGGGGGCTCTTTCAAGGGCTGCACAGAGGAAACACTGGGAGAGATTTGTTACGTGAGCTGCCTGTGTTAGGTTTAACCCTTGACGGACAAGCTTTAACTATGAGAAGGGGTCTTTATGGGGGTGGGTGTAGTTGGTCTTGTAGGCCTGTTCCTGTGATTGTATGGCTAAGGTTAAATTTTGTAAGACTTGTATATTTTTAGGGAGGGATTTTTGTTGGACAAGTGTCCTTTTTGTATCAACCAGGCCTGACTCATTTAAATATACAAGAGGGTGGCAGTCGGATATGAATCTTAAATAGGATCTCCGTAGAGTCCTCCTTTTACTCCGCCGTGATTGGAGTGTATAAGAAGAGTAGTAATGTAAGTATAAAGTAGGACTCCATTTTGGTGTTTTTTAAGGGGGAGAGAAGGACGTTGACTTAGTCAACAGTGGAGAGATTTGTAGCCGATAGAGAAGAAGCGGAAGTATAAAGAGAAAAGAATTTAGATAACAGTAATTGTTTTACCTGGTACTAGATGGGCAACAGTGGTGACGTAGCAGAGGTAGTTGCTAGGAAACAGTATTGTCCGTCGCCGTCTAGATGTAAGGACACCGGTTTGCCTTGTGTCTGGAGTATTGTTTGGTTTTAGTTAAGACTAGGCCGGAGATCAGACACTGGTTTGCCTAGTGCCTTAGGTGCCTAAAGGTCTAAAACAATTATTAGAGGAGATATAAGAAGCAGGTAATAGAATGATGACAGTAATAGAATGATGACAGAATAGTTAGGAAGGAGCCGAGGAAGAGGGGGGCAGGAATAGACTGAAGAGGAAGGCGGAATGAGAGTAAGAGACAGCTACGGATAAGGCAAGAATGAGAGGGAGTGTGGAAGGTGGGTAGGCGGAAGTGCCGAGGGATGGAAGGAGGGGCAGCCTCAACAATGGTAGGCGGGACTGAGGAGGAGGGCGGAACTACAGCGGAAGCGGGAGGGGAGGTGGGGTATATGGCGGGAGTGGAAGGGGGGGAAGCTGACACAGGCAAGTCAGACAGGAAAGATGACTCTTCTCTGACTTTGCTTAGCCAACTTGACTTGGGCCAAGGAGCATTGGCTACACAAGTCTGGTTGAGAACGCAAGTCTTAAAACTTTTGTATATAATTTATTTTAGACTACTTGCTTAAGCGCTGGCAGAAATTACTGAGGTCGATTAAAATGTTACGGTCTAGGGTGCCTTCAGGCGGCCATTGAGACTGGTTGTCTAATTTATATTGTGGCCACGCCACAGTGGAGAGGAACACCAGTTGCTTTCGCCTAAGATCTTGTTCTAATTGTAAAGTTTTGAGATTTTTTAGAAGACACCCTAAAGGGGAGTCTCTAGGTATTTTGGATTGGGGGTTTCCCATTGCCTTCCTCTCGCCTGCAGGCAGAAACGGAAACCGAACTCTACCTGGCTACAAAGCGTCCTTTGGAGCCACTAGAGACCGGTGGGAGGCTCCTGGAGCCGGAATGGAGATTACCTCCAGGTGGACATCTCCGTCCTGGACGGGTCTCACACGGAATGGAATGGAGTTCCTTTGGCAGACATCTCTACCTTTGGGAACTCTCCTGTGGGTCACCTGGTGACCAAAAAGCCTTGGGCCTGCGCAGGACTTCTGGCCAAGGAGTATGAGAGGGAGGCAAGAGGCACTCACCCCTAGGAGGCTTGGAGGTGTGGAAAGCGATGTCTAGGTCCTGGTCCATCCGGGGCGTGGAAGGAGGAGGCTCCTCGGACCTTGGGGGGCCCTGAGGAGGGGTCTCCTCCCGGGTTCGGCACCACCTGATTTGTTTTATGCGACCACCAGAGCCGGCGCCAGAGGAAAAGGCAAGTAGGCAAGATAAAAAGGAGACTTTATTATGTAGCCAATGTATAGAAAGAGGAGGCGAGGTTCACCGGTCTCTGGCGGCAGAGGCCGAGGAAGTCGCTCCGGCGTTCTCGGGCGAGATTCCTAGGTCCGCATATGAGGAGGGGCGGAGGAAGTTCGTGCCGCGCGCCTGCCGGGAGCGGCTTTTATGTCTTGGGCCTGGGAGTGGGGGGGTGGTAGGCAGGATGCCGGTGGGTGGAGGGCTGTGCGGTGGGCGCGGCCAGGTAGGTTTCGGTTTCCTCGGTCGGACGTCATGCTGCACCTGCGCAGTTGACCTGTGCCTTCCCCGGGCGCGGGAAAGTTGGTGATGAAGAACCCGGAAGTACGCCATCTTAGTCACCTTTGTTCTTTGTTTCCCTCTCCCTCCGTCCAAACAGGCGGGCCTTGTTCTGAGTGTTCTACTTGAATCTTTTCATTTCATCTTCTTTTCAGCCCTATGAACTAACTACCATGAAAATTCCATTGTACAGATGAGGCTCAGAAAGCTAAAACAACCTGCCTAAAGTCACAAATCCAGTAAGTAGCAGATCTGTGATTTGAAACCCTCTGTCTGCATTGAGAGTCTCTGTTCCTCTTATTAAGCCACACTGCCTCCTATACTTCTGAAACTGCCTTTGCAAAATTATGACTAAGACAGTGAGAGAGATTTAACTTAACCAACTCCATTTTGCTTCTAACCTCCAAACTGTCCTTGTTCATTCCTGGGCGTAGGCCCAACTAACCTTGGAAAAAACTTAGTTTATAGTTTAAACAAAGATGGTAATAGCCTTTCCCAAAGCAGACTTCCTTCTTGCCTGGGGACTAGATTGCCTTTGTAGGACTAACATTGGCCACAAGATTGGACATTATAGTTTAGGAGTCATGCAGCTGGAGGCTATAAGATTCTAACCCTTCCTAAACTGCTCCTAAGATCAGTGCTTGAGATATTTTGCAAACCCTGCACTTGATGGATCAGCTGGCACCACCCAAATGGATAAACTGGCTCATCTGATCTTGTGGCCCCCACCCAGGAACTGACTCAGCACAAGAAGACAGCTTCAACTTGCTATGATTTCATCTCTGACCAATCAGCACTCCTGGCTCACTGGCTTCCCCCCAACCACCAAGTTATCCTTAAAAACTCTGCTCCCTGAATGCTCAGGAAGACTGATATAAGCAATAATAAAACTCCAGTCTCCTGTACAGTCGGCTCTACATGAATTACTCTTTCTCTATTGCAATTCCCCTGTCTTTATAAATCAGCTCTGCCTAGGCAGTGGGCAAGGTAAACCCCTTGGGCAGTTATACTTCTTCCTCCCACCCCAGTGCCCTTACCCCTCCATGCCATCTCAGCAGCATGATCTTTACATATGGGTCCTAGATTTGTGTAGCGTTTTCCAGGCAGCAAGCTTAGTATTTCTTCCTGGATAGAGAGGACATTTAACGAAGCACTTCCCTTTCTGTGTTGCAATTGAGACCAATTGTCTTAAGGTGGGAAACTACTCCATATACAAAGCATAGTGGTTAAAGGCAGGGCTTCTGATACTTGGAGATGTCAGGGACTAATAAAGTTAATAAAATTGGGTCCTGACATAGGTTATCATCTTTTTTATGTCACTAATTAAGGACATTTAAAACAACACCATTTATACTACTATTAAAATAATAGACTGAACATGGTGGCTCACACCTGTAATCCCAGCACTTTGGGAGGCCGAGGCAGGAGGATCACTTGAGGTCAGGAGTTCGAGACCAGCCTGGACAACATAGGAAGAACCAGTCTCTATAAATAATAAAAAAATTAGCTGGGTGTGGTGGTGTATGCCTGTGGTCCCAGCTACTTGGGAGGCTAAGACAGGAGGAGTACTTGAGCCCAGGAGGTTGAGGCTGCAGTGAGCTGTGATTGCACCACTGCACTCCAGCCTGGGTGACAGTGTTACCAGGGGGTCCTTGCTCCCAGAGCTCCCAAGATGGTGGCGGGCCACTTCCAAGATGGTGGCAAGCCTCGTGTTCTCTGACCTGGGGTTCTTGGCCTCACAGATTCCAAGGAATGTAATCTTGGGCCATGCAGTGAGTGTTATAGCTCTATTAGAAGCCGTGGGTTATGAAAGAGAACCATGGAACCCAGTGACTAGTGTTCAGCTCGATTAGGACGAACCCAGGCACTTAGCCATGCAGGAACAATGGCAAGCCTTTAGCTCAATCGGGAGTGGCAATGGGTGCCTCGCTGGATCAGGAGCACAGCAGACACCCTGCTGGATCCAGAGGGATGGAAGTCAGTGGCGGGTTTGCGATGGTGGCAAACAGCAGTGGTGGACGGCAAGCAAAAGCTCAGCTCCAGCCATAACAAAACACAGACCAGAAGAGTGCAGTTGCAAGATTTAATAGAGTGAAATAGAGTGAAAACAGAGCTCCCATATAAGGGGAGGGGACCCAAAGGGGGTTGCCATTGCTGGCTCGAATGCCTGGGTTTATATCCTGATCCTTGTCCCTCCCACTGTGCTCTCAGGCAACAGATGATTGGTTATTCTTTACCTCCTGTTGTTGCCTAATTAGCATTTTAGTGAGCTCTCCTTACTATCTGGCCATTTGTGAGCTAAGTTCCAAGCCCTGTGTTTAAAGGTGGAAGCGGTCACCTTCCCAGCTAGCTTAGGGATTCTCAGTCCACCTAGGAAATCCAGCTAGTCCTCTCTCTCAACAGAGTGAGGCTGAAATGGCCTTTGCAAAAAATTATAACAGTGAGAAAATTACAGCAGTGAAGAGATCTGATTGCCGGGCGCGGTGGCTCAAGCCTGTAATCCCAGCACTTTGGGAGGCCGAGACGGGCGGATCATGAGGTCAGGAGATCGAGACCATCCTGGCTAACATGGTGAAACCCCGTCTCTACTAAAAATACAAAAAACTAGCTGGGCGAGGTGGCGGGCGCCTGTAGTCCCAGCTGCTCCGGAGGCTGAGGCAGGAGAATGGCGTGAACCCGGGAGGCGGAGCTTGCAGTGAGCTGAGATCCGGCCACTGCACTCCAGTCCGGGCAACAGAGCGAGACACCGCCTCAAAAAAAAAAAAAGAAAGAGATCTGATCACGCCAAAGTCCCATCTTGCCTTTGGCCTTCAAGCTGCCCCTAATTACTCCTGGGTTAGGCCAAGCTAACCTTGAGAGACATTTAGTTTATACTTTAAATGATAATAGCCTTTTCCCAAATTCAACTGCCTTTGTAAAGCTAATGAGAGACCAGCAGGCTAGAAGGACAAATTCTGCTAAGGTATACACAAACGATTGCCAGCTATTGTTCTGGAGGTCACAAGACTTCCCCAATTACTCCTCCAGATAACATTACTATTGTAGAACCTAAGACTGGCCTTTTGAGATATCTTTTCAGATTTTTTTTGCCTGTCTGACACCAATGGCTTTACCTGGACCTGCCAGCCACTCCTGTGGCCCCACCCAGAAGATATTCAGTGGGCAGAAGGACCATTCCTGCACCCTTATGATTGTACCCCCAGCCAATCAGCAGCAAGCACCCACTGCTTAGCCACCCTGACCCCCTCCCTAAAACAGCCTGTGAAAAACCCTAGCCCCCAAATGCTCAAGAAGATTGATTTGAGTAACAATTCTATCTCCCAGTGGTGTGGCCAGCCTTGTATCAATTAAATTCTTTTCTTTACTACCATGCCATGATCTTTTTTTTTTTTTTTTTTTGAGACGGAGTCTCGCTCTATCACCCAGGCTGGAGTGCAGTGGCGCGATCTCGGCTCACTGCAAACTCCGCCTCCTGGATTCATGCCATTCTCCTGCCTCAGCCTCCTGAGTAGCTTGGACTACAGGTGCCCGCCACCATGCCTGGCTAACTTTTTGTATTTTTAGTAGAGACGGAGTTTCACCGTGTTAGCCAGGATGGTCTTGATCTCCTGACCTCGTGATCCGCCTGCCTCAGCCTCCCAAAGTGCTGGGATTACAGGCATGAGCTACCATGCCATGATCTTTATTTGTGCATCAGGCAGGAAGAACCCATCAGGTGGTTACAATCCTGTCTCAAAATATTAATAACAGAAATAATATCTAAACCTTGTAAACAGAGATTACAATGTGGCAGATTCTGTTCTCAGTCTTTCAGTGAAATATCTGATTCAATCGTCATAAAAATCCTATTCAGTAAGCTTATTATCCCCATTTTATAAGCAAGGAAATTGAAGAAAAAGAAACAATATGTAAATTGCTCCTGACTCTGCTGATAACCATTATAGTTAGTATACTATAATATACTGTCTCTCTCTTTCATAAAAGACATTAAGAGAAACCTTCAGGCCCATAGGGAGGCCCTGATCTCAGAATTTAGGAATAACCAAGCAAAACACGGACACCTCTGAGTTTGAGTCTTGGGCAAATGAGCATTGTGTCTGTTTCCTGAAATTTAATATGAAAACACTAATATATGTTGTGAGGAGTAAATAATAACATATACTGAGCATTTACACAGTAACTGACACATAATAAGAACCTCTGGGTCGGGCGCGGTGGCTCAAGCCTGTAATCCCAGCACTTTGAGAGGCCGAGACGGGCGGATCACGAGATCAGAAGATCAAGACCATCCTGGCTAACACGGTGAAACCCTGTCTCTACTAAAAAAAAATACAAAAAAACTAGCCGGGCGAGGTGGTGGGTGCCTGTAGTCCCAGCTACTCGGGAGGCTGAGGCAGGAGAATGGCGTAAACCCGGGAGGCGGAGCTGGGAGTGAGCTGAGATCCGGCCACTGCACTCCAGCCTGGGCGACAGTGCGAGACTCCCTCTCAAAAACAAAAAACAACAACAACAACAACAAATTACACATAAAGCACCACCCCTAGCTTCCATGAAGGAAACAAGAAGAGTAGGAGACCCAGTCTGAAAATACAAGTGCTTACTATACAGGTAGGGAGCATAAGAATTACACCCACAAACAGTTATGTTTCAGTGAGTGGCCATAAGTCATGACTGTTGCCTCTTAGTGATTCATACTTCAGGTCTACAGGGGTTCTGGAAGGGGAGACAATTGGGCAGGTGAGGTTGAGAAACAGAAGGAAAAAGAAGATGGGTGAAAGGAGGCAGAAAATGTGAGAGGAAAACAGAGATGAATGATTTGGCTAGATTAGGAAGGAGAATAGGAACAGCACAAGCAAAGATAGTCAGAAATGAGCATGGTATATTCCAGAGATTCACTGCCAGTTTGTAGTGTCTAATATGGTTTGGCTGTGTCCCCATCCAAAATCTTATCTTGAATTGTAATCCCCATAATCCCCATGTGTCAAGGACAGGACCAGGTGGAGGTAATTGGATCATGGGGGTGGTTCCCCCCATTCTGTCCTCATGATCATGAATGAATCTCGCCAGATCTGATGGTTTTATAAACACCTGGCATTTCCCCTGCTTGCACTCCCTTCATCCTGCTGCCCTGTGAAGAAACTGCCTGCTTCTCCTTTGCCTTCTGCCATGATTGTAAGTTTCCTGAGGCCTCCCCAGTCATGCAGAACAGTGAGTCAATTAAACCTCTTTCCTTATAAATTACCCGGCTTGGGCATTTCTTCATAGCAGTGTGAGAACAGACTGATACAGTGTCTAAGAGCCATCACTCCAGAGAACAAACTTTATTGCCATGGCATTAGCTGAAAAACACTTAGGCTATTAGACTGAATGTGTGCTGATCCCTGAGACTTTCTCTAAATGGTTATATAAAGCAACGCATATGGAAACAACAGCTAAGCAAAGAAAAAGATTCGGCAGAGGAAAAGTGGCTTTCTTGGTTATTTATCTTTTCCTGCAATAAGTATGCAATCACGATTAATTAAAGTTCCCTCCTAGTGTTATTCTATTTAACTGAGATATTGATGTACAATATTAGAATGCTACCAGTTGTGAGCGAGAACAGTTTGTGCATGGTGCCTAAATATCAGGAGGGTGTTAAAAGAATTATTCAAAGTATCATTTTTATTTTGCCTGTGGATTGAGTCTTTCCTATGGCTCATAGGGGAAAGAATGGTGAGAAGGAGCAGAGTGAGATGAATGAAATTTGATCTCTGTCATTAGCTGTGGTTGCTACTCTTGGACAGTAACTCAACGACCATGAAGACTTCCTCATTTCATCACATCCTGCATGTTGACTAGGATCACAGCTGGCACCTAGTCCCCTTCCTTCCAGTTCAGAATGAATGGACTAAACATTTACTTAGTGGAGAGTTATGCAAAACTTTGATACTATAGAATGTGTTCACCTAACGGGTTGAGCCAAGAAGAGGCTCCTAAATCTAAGTCTCTATGTTAAATAAATAGAAGAGCCAATTTAGCATCTTACAATATTTCTGTCACACTCAATTTTGGAGTTGACCTTTCTGATGTGGTGGGTAGGCCTGTGGAATTTGTGAGAAATCCTTGGAAATTCCTTGTGCTTAAAATGAATAGAATCATATTTTGTGCTTCTTGAGGTGCTGGGGTTGGGGACCTGGGCCAGGGAAAATGAGATTGTGAAACCTCCACTCGGTCTTGACTTTCCTATCTTCCTTGTAATAATTTCAATCCCATTGAAACCCCTTAAGGTGACCATATTAAGGGAGGATAGGGATCAGAGGTAAAGAGAAATTGCAGTCTTACTGCTTGCCTCGTGATGAGGGCTATGGAAGGAGATGTTAGGGACTAATTTATATAGGAACCTAAGTTCTATTTTTCCTTTTTTTTTTTTATGGTAAAGCCCAGCTGGCTAGAGCTACCTCCTTGTGCCCCACTGGCTACCTTCCAGAGGCAGTACCCAGCTGCTAGCCACTGTTTATCATCAAGCTCCCCACACCTCAACAACAGCTCCAGGCTCAGCCATTGCCATGGATTTCTTTCCTCCTATGTTTCTAAGGACTCTTTCACCTTTTGATTTTAAAACATCCTTTGTTTAATTTTTTTTGTCTCTCTTGTTCAAAGGGAATGGACAGAGACTCTTCCTTGTTCTCTGCCTTCCCTCCATTATTTTGCCTGAACCAAGATTCTTTGGCTTGAAATAAAAAATCATAATCCAACTCTGCAGTTCTCATAGAGGCCCTAGTTTTGTTTGTGGCCTGTGCTTTGGAGGGGTCCAAATGTATCAGTTATGACGCTCACACCTGAATGCTACCTCTGAAATCACCTTTGTCCCCTTGCTTGTGTAACACAACAGAATGTGCTTTTAGAAGGGGTCTTTTGTATTACTAGATTCTAAAATATTGACAGGACAATTTCCAACCTATTTGCCTGCTTTCTTAAAAAAGTTAATTCAGCACCAAGCATCAAGCTAGTTATTGTTCATGTGTTGTGCTTCCAGCTTCAGGCCCAGATTTGCAAGAAGATTGGGAGAAATGAGAGTTGTGAGGAGGGTACAAGTTATATCACTCCCTCAAGGGCCTGTAAGAATGGACACCAAGATACTGAATGCCTTTAGGGGAGGTTGTTTTACTATTCCTAGAGGTAAAATGTCCCAGTGCCATGATTGAGGAAGGGACTTGAATCTTCAACCCTTTAAGTGAAATAGTTCTGGGCTAGATAATGTGGTAGGTGCTGAAGAGCTGAACTTGGGCTGTGTGTGTTTCTCTTAATTGAATGATCCCTGGCCCAGGGGAGGGCATGGCCATCCAGAGGCTGGCCTCCTCTAAGCTGAGTTCTGTGTGTTCTCTTATGCAGACTACTCCATTGCTCTGGGCCTGCAGAAAGCCCTCTACAGTGCTGTATAAAGGATATAGTCAAAAGTAGGTCAGTGTAACAGAGCTCATTTTAGGGCTCATTTAGAAACTATTTTCATAAAATAGTTTTAGTATATTTGCAAAAGGGAGGAGAGCATCTGCTAAAAGTTTCTTGGAGAAATTCATGCTACAGAGTTTGGAAATAGATAAAAACATACTTTGTTTTTACTTAAAAGAAAATCTTCAGCTGGGTGCAGTAACACACATCTGTAATCCCGGCACTTTGGGAGGCAGAGGCAAGAGGATCACTTGAGCCCAGGAGTTCAAGACCAGCCTGGGCAACATGGTAAAATCCTATCTCTACAAAAAAATACAGAAACTAGCTGAGTGTAGTGCTGCATGCCTATAGTCTGAGCTACTCAGGAGGCTGAGGTGGAAGGATCACCTGAGCCCATGAGGTCAATTGTGCCACTGCACTCCAGCCTAAGAGAGAGAGTGAGACCCTGTCTCAAAAAAAATTTGTCTGGTTCATTTTCCCTCCAGAACTCCATAGAGGACTATATAAATTCACATAAGGGGAAAAAGCAACTCACCAGACCTCAAGAGGGTTTCTCAAAATTCCCAGACCCTGGTATACACACATATTCTTCCACACCAGGATACTGAATGCCTTTGGAGGAGGTTGATTACTTTTCTTTAGAGGTAAAAAGGCTCAGGCTTAGGACAGAGCCTTGAACCTGCAGGCCTTTGAAGAAAAGCGTTCTGGGCAGGATGGAGTTGGTAAGTGCTGAGGAGCTGAATCTGATATAGTGAGCACTTCCTGTATCCGGGTGACTGGGGAGCTAAGGAAGGGCATGGCCACTTAGAGGCTGGCCTTCTCCAGGGTGCAGTCTTATATATTCTCTTTTGCAGACCATTCCCTTGCTGTGGGCCTGTGTTCCTTCATCTGTAAAGTAAAAAGAGTAGGCTGGATGTTCCCTAAATACTCTCCATTGCTTAGGCAGCACATCTTCCAGGAAGGACTCTCTAGCTAACACAGGTAGGACTGGGGACGAAGTGTGGGCTTGTCCCTTCAGATATCCCACCCTCAACAGACAGATTGTACCATAAGGGCAGAAAACATGCCTGGTTCATCTTTGAGACCCCACAGTCTAGCCAGGAGCTGGGAACAGAGCAGGTATCTCCAACAGTCTGTGTAATATATAAATGAGAAACAGTTCAGGTAAGTAATCTTGACAACCCCTCTAGCAAAGTTCTGCTGTTCTTTTCAAACCTCTCCATTCACCAAATCAAGTGGTGGCTAAGACATGGTCATCAGATAACACTGAGCTCAAATCCTGGCCCTTCCAGGATTTTTGGCAGGTCATCTGTAACAGATGTTGTCTGTGTCCTACTAGATCTCAGCCATATGTACTTGGCCCAATTTCCAACAGCTTGATGCTTCCTCTTGGGTCTGAAGTCCCTCTGCCTGAACAGGGAAGGCTGGGGAATAAATGCCCCCAGGAGCTCTCAACCAATGATTATTGGGAGTTGATGGATAAATGCCCAAGCTTCCTTGCCCCTTAGACAGGATAATTATGAAGTGATTGTTCTACCCTGTGAGAAGGTGATAGGCAGTCTGTACCAGTCTGTTCTCACACTAAAGAACTACCTAAGACTGGGTAATTTATGAAGAAAAAAGGTTTAATTCACTCACAGTTCCACAGGCTTAACAGGAAGCATGACTGGGAGGCTTCAGGAAACTTAAAACCATGGCAAAAGGTGAAGGGGAAGCAAGGCGTATCTTTTCATGGTGACAGGAAAGCAAGAGAGTGAGGGGGGAAAGTACCACACACTTTTAAACCATCAGATATCATGAGAACTCACTCACTATTATGAGAACAGCAATGGGGAAATCCTCCTCCATGATATAATCACCCCCTACCAGGCCCCGCCTCCAATTCGACATCAGATTTGGATAGGGACACAAATCCAAACCATATCACAGTCCCTGACAGTCAGCACTGGCCTGGTACTCACAACTGGGTCTTGATGTTTTCCTGTTGAACATAAACGGTCTCACAGAGTACTACTGTCAGACAAAGTCACTGTGATCTTGATGAAGTGAGAAAAAACAATACCACTTCATAACCTTGTCTAGGCATAGAAAAAACATCACTATGCAAATGAAAAAAGTATCAAACATGGAGTTCAGCTTCCAGCATGACAGCTTGAGGAACTCTGCTGATGCACTCACAAGTGAAAGTGGTAATATTATTTTTTAAAACAACCACTGAAAGCCCCTCGAAATGGTCCTAAGGGAAAACAGTAAATGAAGAAACATCTGTCTAAGAGAACCTACAAAAATTCAGTAAGAAAAGCAAGTCTGTGGTATTTGAACCACTACAGCTTCTTCCTTTCCCCCTCCCAGATCAGTAAGGCAGAGATTCTATTTCAGACTGCTGAGGCAAGAGCATAGGGCTCCCTCTCCCCTCTGGCTCCCAGCCAGAGGACTTTCTTCCCAGGTGGAGCAGCACTTCAGCATCATTCATACTGACACCAGCTACTTGTTTCTGAGGCTAAGTATCAGGTGAGTACAGCTGAGTGATGGTGGCTCATTTAATCTGCCTACTGTGTCCCCCAGTTATTTAATGGAGGCTCTACCTTAGATGCAACACACTGAGGAAACTGGGGCTCAAGATTTCCTTGCCTTGCTCATGAGGTGGTGGTTACATGCTGAAGAGGCAAGCCAAGAACACCTTAGGCTGCTGCACCCCACTCTGCCAAGGCCTCAGCCCATAGAAAGGAGTTGCCACTCAAACAGAAGCTTGCCACTGTCCCCACCCTGTCTCTAGAGCTCTTGCTCAAAGATTTTGCCTTGGAGGAGAAACAGGCTACACAACAGGTAGCTCCTAATCTCTTTCCAAAGGAATCGACTTCATTTGCAACAGAGTGTAAAGTTCAAACCTAAGAGTGCTCTCAAGAACAGTGGAGGCTGTCATACAAGGCAGTTGAGATTTGTGGATCTAATGAAGATAAAGCGTGGCCTGTAAGCTGGATAGCTTTCAGGAGAAAACCTGGAAATAAGATGGCTGGTAAGAGCACTCCTGGTATCAGAACAAATATCAGACATAGACCTCAAAAACTATTCCTTGAAAGAACCCACAATTTAATTGGATTTGTTTGTAGAACAATTTATGTCCTAGGGCATTGCTGAAAACAATCGAATGATCAGCAGGCAATTAGTACAGTTTGATAGTTGTGCATGGTAAGGAGAAGAGAGAGGGCCCTACTAACACCACTGCCATCCTAGAGTGACAGTGTACACACCCAAAGTCATGTCTTCCTGAAGACCAACATCAGAGGCTTAAGACTATGAGGAGAAGGAATAAGCTTCATTACAATAATCCAGCCAATCACTAAAAAATATACCAGCAAATAATAAGTCCCAGAGGCCAGGGTTGGGGGCAGTTGCTACAACATATTATCAAAAATTTTCTGGCCAGGCATAATGCCTCACGCCTGTAATCCCAGCACTTTCAGAGGCCAAGGTGGAAGGATCACTTGAGCCCAGGAGATCAAGACCAGCCTGGGCAATATAGAAAGACCCCTGTCTCTACAAAAATAATAAAAAAAAATTAGCCAGGTGTGATGGTGCACGCTGATAGTCCCAGCTACTCAGGAGAGGCTGAGGTGGAAGGATCACTTGAACCTAGGAGGTCAAGGCTGCAGTGAGTCATGACTGCACTGCACTCCAGCCTGGGTGACAGAGTGGGACCCTGTCTCAAAAAGATTTCAATTCCAGCAAAAAATGTATGAGGTATGTGATATGGTTTGGCTGTGTCTCCACCCAAAATCTCATCTTGGATTGTAATCCCCTTAATCCCCATAATCCCCATGTGTCAAGGGTGGGACCAGGTGGAGGTAATTGGATCATGGGGGCGGTTTGCCCCGTGCTGTCCTCATGATAATGAGTGAGGCCCACATGATCTGATGATTTTATAAGCGTCTAGCATTTCTCCTCTTGCACTTCTCCTTCCTGGCCTTGTGAAGGGTGCCTTGCTTCCCCTTCACCTTCTGCCATGATTGTATGTTTCCTGAGGCCTCCCCAGCCATGCTGAACTGTGAGTCAATTAAACCTCTTTCCTTTATAAATTACCCACTCTCGGGGTATTTCCTATAACATGTGAGAACAGACAAATACAGACCTGCAAAAAAAAGGAAAGTATACCCATACACCAGAAAAAAAGCAGACAACATCAACTGCCTGTGAGAGCAACCACATGATGGATTTAACAGAAAAATACTTCAAAATACCCATTATAAATATGTTTGCAGGCCAGGTGTGGTGGCTCATACCTGTAATCCCAGCACTTTGGAAAGCTGAAGCGGGAGGATTGCCTGAGGCCAGGAGTCTGAGACCAGCCTGGTCAGCACAGCAAGACCTCCATCTCTACAGAGGAAAAAAAAAATTGTTTTAAAAGAGAAAAAAAAATATGTTTACTGAACTAAAAGAAAGCATGATTCAGAAAATAAAGGTATGATAACAATGTTGCATCCAGTATAAAATATCATTAAAGAAATAGAAATTAAAAGAACCAAATGGAAATTCTGAATCTGAAAAGTACAATAACTGACATGAAAAATTCACTAGCAGAGTTCAATAGCACATTTAAACTGGCAGAAGAAAGAATTAGCAGATTTGAAACAGGATCGATAGAGATTATGCAAGATGAAGACTAGAGAGAAGAAAGAATGAAGAAAAATAAATACAGCTTCAGACAAATGTAGGACATCATCAGCCACACAAACCTTAGTGGGATCTACCAGAAGAAAGGAAGAGATAGAGAGGAGCAGACAAAATAGTCCAAGAAATAATGGCAGAAAATTTCCCAAATTTATTCTAAAAACAATAACCTACACACTCAGGAAGCTCAATGAATTATAAGAAGGATATATGTAAAGAATCCACAAACAGATTACATCATAGTGAAACCGGCTAAGATCAAGGAGAAAATCTTGAAAGTGGCAAGAGAAAAATGTCTCATCACTTACCAGGGAACCCCAGTAAGACTGGTAGTTGACTTCTCAACAGAAACAATGAAGGCCAGGAGGCAGTAACATTAAATATTCAAAGTGCTTAAAGAAA